>NC_057807.1:533453088-534053088 GCF_018294505.1 Triticum aestivum | reverse complement strand
TTGAGCAAGTTTTTCAGTTATCTCCAATATTTCTTCCATCAGATACAAGACAGATATGAACTCAAAAGAGGACAAATAGTTTAAAGCAGTGTCTCCATCTGCACGAACTGAGCCAGCTGACTCGTCAAATGCTATATTTTGAAGTACTGAATTTACCGCATTACAATTTTCTTTAGGCTGGATATGTAACCTAAGTGAGACCCCCATTTAGTATCTCTAGGTTGTTTTAGTGCGCAGATTTGATTTCCCCCCTTTACGAGTTTCAATGTCATCATTAGCTAGTAACCGAGCTAGTTTCTCCAACTGGGCATCACGAAGCTCATGATGCTGCTTTGCGGAGGAGTTAACGATATTTACAATAAAAAGAAGTTTCTGAAAGAATTCAGCAACATAGACCACTTCCTTCGATGCAGCCACAAGTGCAACTTGCTAACGATGATCACAACAGTGGACATAATACACATAGGGGCATTCTCTGAGAAAAGAGCTTGCAAGCCATTGATCTCCCCCTCATATTACTAGCCCCATCATACCCCTACCCACGAAGGTTCTGAACATCACAAGCATGTTTCGATAACACAGAACTTATTACCACTTTAAGTGTTGCGGCTTTGGTGTTCGTCACATGTATCAAGGCAAAGAACCACTCTTGCAGTATACGATCTTCATCAACGAATCTAAGAACCCGTCATTTGCATTCTTTTTGCCGCATCACATGTTTTGTCCACTAGAATAGAAAATTTATAATCCCTGATCTCTTCATGGATATGTTTTCTAACTTTAAATGCATAAATACCCCAAATCTCCTATTGGATTTCATGTGATGTGTACTTTGAACTGTATGGAGCATTCTTCAAAATAACTTCAGCAATCTCATGATTGAATTCTGCAAGGAGCTTTAATAGCTCAATATACTTCCCTATGTTCTTTGACTTTGGTGTTTCATCATGGCCCCTAAATGCACAAGATTGTGATGTAAGTCACTTAACAATTGCAATTGGTATTTTACCATTGGTTGGTGTCTCTCTATATCCCTTTGGTTGCCCATTGCTACAACATTTCCTAAATGTCCTTGCTGATTCAAGAAGTCATGACATGCTTTGGTTGCATGCATTATTATGTTCGGACTAAGGTTCATAATCTATATGTCCTAACAATGCACATTTATTTCCACCATTGACCTTCTTCCAGTTAAACTATTATGTTCGGAGCAGGGCACAAACGCTAAGTAGATCGGCACCGGCACCGGCGGGAGGCGTGAAAACCCTAGTCATGAGGGAAACTTTAGTATTGTTTCCTAAAGGAGATATAAGAAGGGCACGCTCATATGGCCACGAACACGTCACTAACATCGGTCAGGTGCCTGCTCGAAAACTGCTGTCACTAAGTTCCGATTAACAAGTATCTTTTAATATAAATTTCCAATAAACTAGGTATCCCATTTATTTATATAACCAATTAAATGATTATATAAATGCTCATGTGTTGCAAATCTAAAATGTCCGCTCATATAAAAAAAGGCCATTCATGTATGTAAAATAATCTCATGTATTTGTATCTCGAAGTTTTATCTGTTTTAAAAAGTAGGTGGAAAAGATTGATGATTTGCAAATAAATATTCACGCACATAAAACAGTAATGTTCATGTCAATGAAGAAAAATGCCCATGTAAAACTTTTAAAATGTCTATCAATCTTTTTCAAAAATATTCTGTATGTGAAGAAGTGTTCATTTGTTGCAAAAACCTGCCTCGTCTCCTATGGCCTAAGGGCGTGGTGCATCACTGCCCTTACCGGCCGGAGGCTCCATTTTTACATGTTTCTTTGAGTTTGGTTAGGATTTGTGTCCTGCTCGGGAAGGTCAGATGATGACGGCTCCCTGAAGATGGAATAAGGTTCTCCCTGCCCAGCTCATGTATCGGTGATGCGTCTAGCATGATCAGAGGGCGCATGGAGGTGTGTCTATGACGGATATCACATGATTCAGTCGGTGGTTGTCTTTGGTGGATCTGCTCGGATCGGATTTTTGTTTGTCTGTGTTCGTGTTTCTATAGGTTGGATCCTTTCGATCTATGCTTCTCTTCATCGGCAGCCGTTGCTGTTCTAATGTGCTCGTCCTATGGGGCTTTAACACGATAACTTATTGGTTGTTTAGTACTCCCTTCGTTTCTAAATATAAGTCTTTTTTACAGATTTCAGTATGAACTATATTCGGATGTTATACATATTTTAGAGTGTGGATTCACTCATTTTACTTTGTATGTAGTCGGTATTGGAATCTCTAAAGAGTCTTATATTTAGGAACGAAGGGTGTACAACAAGTTTCACCTAGGTCCGGTGAGGAAGGGGCGATGATGGCGGCGCGTCTTCGGCTTGCTTCAGTGCTTGTAGTCGTCTTTGCTTGATCTACATATCTGGATGTAATATTTATTATTTTTAGTGTCCGTTATATTGCAAGATGAATAGATCAAATGTTTTCCAAAACAAAATGCAAATGAAGGTCCGTGCGTTTTCCAAAAAGTTGACACATTTGTGGTGAATATTTATGTGCAGCATAAAATATTGCACACAAATATCTTGGTTTCGGAGTCTGCCTGCGTGAAGAGCGACGGTGGCCCTGGCACACGCGAAAGCCCAAACCAACCTACATGCACGGCGTCCAACGCAGGAATGCTACACGTGCAAATGAGTTACAGGGTTTTACAAAAAGCGTTAACTTGATTGGTCAATAGGTGGGGAGACGCCCCCCAATCCCCCCCCCCCTCCCAAAAAAAAAAAATCAGGGGGGCAAGTTTGTAGATAGAAAGAGTTTGTAAAGTTATGTATTTGTTTATATGTCTAGCATTTTTGCGTCCAACGGCAACGCACGCCTATGTAGGGAAGCTGGCAAGTTTGTAGATAGAAAGAGTTTGTAAAGTTATGTATTTGTTTATATGTCTAGCATTTTTGCGTCCAACGGCAACGCGCGCCTATGTAGGGAAGCTACCGGTGGTGCGCCGGTGAGCTCCCTCCCACGCTGGCTCTTCCGACGGAATCTCTGGCCGTCGTTGTGGGCCCCTTCCTTGTGTTGGCGTTGAAAAAGGCGCAGCCGCTTTTGGTCCAGTCAGAGGAGGAGTTTACCGCTTCCGGTAAGATAAGAAGCATCAGCAGGCCATTGCCAGGGGCCCGCCCAGAATCTCTATTGTAGTTTTGTGTCTCGGGGAAGGAGAAGGTAGTCTCTCTCACTCTCTCTCTCTCGCGCGCGCTTGCAAGTGACAATGCATGCATGGCGGTTGGTGTCTGGCTACGGCTACGCAGACAGGCACACTGAAACTGCGTGCACCGACTAGACCGGACACGAGCCTCTCATCCTGTTGCCGTTGCAATGCTATCGAAAAGCCACGCGCAAAGTTAAACCGATTTTGTTTATTTCTTTCTTTCGTTATGGATGGATACTGAGGACCGCATCGAATGACAGGCAGCTCGTCGCGCACAAGATTTATCGCTACATGTAGATGTAGACGAGGCAAAGAGCACACAAGAGATGAAGAGAAGACATGTTTTTACTCCTGGAAATGCCCTGACATGCATGCATGTGCACCAACAATGACAGAAAAAGTCCGTCCTTTGACCGTGGCCGAATCAACGAGAGAACCTGGCTAGCTAGCTAGTGCCTACCCGGCCCGCCCGTTCACGTCCGAACCGCGCCCGGCGCAGCAACTCAAGGCAAGGCAGAGCTAGCAATCGCTTTTGGTCTCTATCTCTCACGTGAGAGGCTGCCATTGGTAGCACGCCTGCGCTGCAGCAACAGTACCCTACCGCGTACGGCTACAGCTAGCTACATCTACGGTCCCAGGCACGGCAAATTTGATAAATTTGACCTATAGACGAAATTAAATCACAAAATGAACCGTCCATGAAACTATTTCACACGGCTGACCTGTGACGCCTAGCTCTCAGGCGCTGCACTAGTGCAACGCCCGGGAGCTAGGCGCTGCACTAGTGCAACTCCTACGAGCTAGGCGCTGCACTGTATAGTGTGGCGCCTAGCTCGCACACGACTTAGTAATTTTCTGATCACACGTGTGTGACGCTGGCCGTGTATCGCCTATCTGTGAGGCGTTGCACACTGTAGTGTAGCGCCTTCGTGGCGGGCGTCACACAAAAAGGTCAGCCGCGTGAAATAGTTTCACGGATAGTTCATTCTATGATTTGATTTCGTCTATAGGTCAAATTTGTCAAATTTGCCCCAGGCACGCGGCCGTACGTCGCAAGCACCAAGCAGGCAGGCACGAGGTCACCCGGCTCTTCTCCGGCTGGACTTGCATGCAATGCAATGCAACCGTCTCGTCCGGTCCGGTACGTCGCAACCAAGCGAAGGAAGCACCAACGGCAATGAATGAAGGCTTGTTCAAACGAAAAAGTAGGCCGGCCGGCAAATGCAACAGAGAGATACGTAAGAAAGTTCCGCTCCTTTTTCCTTTTCCTTTTTATCTATCTACTCGACCTACGTAGCTCCTCGCATTGGCATCAGGCTTTATTACGTCGTCTTGTCTGCAGGAGCTAGCTAGCGCACCAAACCAAGGCGCTTGCGGAGCGTGACACGCACAACGCACGCTCAACCATAGCCAGCCTAGTTATAACCCACGCACAGTAACTACAATTTATTTGGCACACATATTATTCTTCGTGTCATATTCCAGCTATTCACCACGATAGAGATGATGTACATGTATAAATACCTATTTTTGATGTCACTTGGATCAAAAACACCTCTCAAACAGATGTTGTACAACCACGCGCGTGACACATGTGGTAAGCAATCCAATCAATTCAAACAGATGTTGTACATGTAAAAAAGAAAGCTGCTTACAATTTACATCTGATGTATTTTCCATCACTTGGAGATGCAAATATACTGCGGTGATGTAAAATCAGCCGTCCAGGAAAGCCCCCCTCCCTCGAGCGACTGCCCACCGCACCCCGCTGCCCGCAGATTACGCCTCTAAATCGACCGCCGCTCCATTTGAAGCTTTTTCATCGCCATCTACGCACCCTCGTCGCCGCCGGATACGCCGCCCCGCGCCCCGCCGCTCCATTTGAAGCTTTTTCGTCCCCGTCTGCACCCCCGTCGCCGCCGGATCCGCCTGTCCATGCCTCTAAATTGACCGAATCCGCTACCGCTCCATGTGAAGCTTTTTCGTCGATGTCTACACCCCCGTTGGCCACCCCGCCGACGTGCTATTTGAAGTTCGGCTGCCGACGTGGGATTTGGACATCGGCGGCGCTGGTCAATTTGAGGCTCGGTCGCGCCGGTCGCCCCAAAGTCGGAGCCGCACCACCGCCATGCCGTCGAATAAGGTCTCGAAGAGCAAGACCGGCTTCTTTGGGGTGCGGAAGAAGCTGTCTGGGGACTTTGGCGCGGAGTTCCAGTGCGATGGCTCTTGCTATTGGATCGACACGTTTGACTTCTCCGACATGGCCGCACGTGTGTATGACATTGCCACGCATCGTTTTCTGCCGGCTGATGCATGAGATGAACTTCTCGGAGATCAAAACCCAGGGGGAGACGGAGTTCTCGGGCTAGAGAATATTGACATTCGACGGATGGACGAGAAGGAGGAGGAGAAGAGAAGCTGGCGATTCACATCACCCCTTGCGATGGCGAGGTTTGCGCGGGAGCATCCAGAGTATTTCTAGGCCGAGTGGGAGTTCTTTTGGAAGCGCGATGCTGAGCAGAAGAAGAAGGCGGTGAAGAAGGAAGACGAAGCCGGCCCCTCGACGGTGATGCCCGTCAAGTCTGACTCGTCGGGCTGGGATGACTTGCAGAAGGAGGACGGTGAATGCGACAACGCTAGTGAGGACGAGTTCTGAGAGCAGTTCCATAGCGACGATGATGAGTAGTTTTATGTTTGATGTGGTTGAAGTAGACATGTACTAGTAGTAGTAGTTTGTGTGATGTAGTAGTTGAACTATGTTTAATTATTTTTAAGTAGTATGTTTGCTTCGAATGAATTTGCTAGGCTTGAATTATGTTTGAAATGATATAGTAGTTGAACTAGTTTTATATCATCTACCATTAGAGCATCTCCAACAGGCGCACAAAAAGAGCTCCGCACACTAAAAGTTTGTTTTTTTGGGCGCCGGACAGCTCCAGCAGAAGTTGTAGCGCAAAAAGCTTTTGGGCGCGCGCTGAAAAACGCTATCGTGCGCAGCATATTTGAGGCGCCGGATTGCGCGTGCTTCACAATTTGCACTATCTGTTTTTTGGGCGCGCGTTTCTGGGCACCTGCTAAAGCAAAGTTGGTCCCGGCGCCTTAAAAGCGCTACAGTGGCGCGCTATAACGTTTATTGGGCGCGGACTTTTTGTGCGCCTGTTGGAGATGCTCTTATACATCACCTATTGGAGTTGGATGTTTTTTGGTGACGTGAAAAGTACCTTCAGTGATGTAAATTTTACATCTAGCAATTTTTTATGATGTATTTTACATTATCTATCGGAGTTGCTCAAATGTATTTTTCCATGAGGTAATAGCACCCCAGGTACCCTAACTTGCACACAATGTGATGATTTAGTACCAAAGTTGCAAAACTTGACTCCACCATACCCCAACTTGCATCTCATGTGATGATTTAGTCTCAGGCCAATCACAGCTCGCCAATTGGCTGCCAGGTGGCTGGACCGGTCAACACATGCAGTTTTGCACAAAACCCCCCTGCCATTTCCTTTTATCAACGGACGCCCTGGACACCCATCCTGGACGCCGTGGACACGACCGCGTCGCGCGCCTGCGAGTCGCACACCTGCGTGCTGAACTTGCACCGGTACCTCGACCGCCAGCCCGTCGGGGCGGCCACGTCCGGGCTGCCCCTGCCTTGCGACGCGGCGCCACCGCCGTCGATCTTCTTGATCGCCCTTCGCATGCTGGAGCACTCCCTCTCCAGGCCCTGCACCCGGCTCATCATGCCGTCCATGTCCACCCGCAGCGTTTGGCTCTCCTGCACCGTTGTCATCTGCCACGCCTCGCTCGGGCCAGCGGCGTGACGCACCGCCGTCGCCGGCCGCTGCAGACGAGGATTCGGATGCCGCGCTCGCGGGGAAGCCATGGACGCCAGCAGCGAGCACGGCCAGGTCGCCGAACCAGGAGCGCGACATCGCCGACGAGCGCGCGGCGATGGCGTCCACGCAGCGGGCGACAATGCCGAGCTCCTCGGGTGCGGCAGCAGCTCCTCGCAGGACTTGAGCGCCTTGGTGGCCTCGCCGGGGTGGCGGAGCACAGACTGCGAGAGGTAGGCCTCGGCGCGTGCAGACAGGTTGTCCTCGGAGTGCTCCTCCGTCATCTCCAGGTACTCGGCCGCGCACCGCAGCGGGGCGACGTTCCAGGGCGTGAGCTCGACGCGGACGCCGTAGCAGAACTTGGCCGCCGCCTCGAAGGTGCCCGGCCCGCCGGGAAAGTCCGGGAAGGTGATGCGGTACGACTTCCCGTCATGAATCCTAACATGCTGCTGCTCCTCGTCCCCGTCCTCCTCCTCTGCTTCCTCAATCTCTGTTTCCGCCGTAGCATGCTCTTCGACATTGCCTTCAGAACTCCCACTCCGCCGCCGCCGCTGGCCCTCTAGACGCTGCTCGTCCTGCTCGGCAAGCATGCGGCTGATCTTGCGGCTCTTGGACATGAGCGGGAACTGCGCACGCAAGCACCAACTTCTCAGCGGAATTTCGTCGAGCACAGATTTAATTCAGGTGGGGGGTAACTGCGGGTTGAATCAGTGAAACGGCAGGGGGGTTTGTGCAAAACTACAGGCGCTAACCGGCCGGGCCACTTGGCAGCCAATTGGCGAGCTCTGATTGGCCTGGGACTAAAACATCACATTGGTTGCAAGTTGGGGTATGAGTTGATCTAGTTTTGCAACTTTGGGACTAGATCATCACATTGGGTGCAAGTTAGGATACCTGGGGTGCTATTACCTCTTTTTCCATATGCAAAAAGGACGCGACTAGCCAGCAATCGCTGGCTGGCTAGCAGTCCACGGCACACACCCCAAAATTAGTAGTGGACCTCTCCCTGGATCCAGCTGGCAAACCAAAAAAGGAAAAAAACGGCCCCCTTGAGAATCTGTCATAATCGCAACTGCTGCTCCGTTCCCAACATTAGCGTTAGGCTCACGCCGACACAGCAAACCCTCCTTCCCTCCTTCCCAGTCGCTACCTCCCCAAACATCCCCCCTTGACCTCCCCTTCTCCATCTGTCCTCTCCTCCATTGCCACAACTGCCGCCCCTCGGTGGGCATGGACCTGAAGGTGAGCTTCCATCTTGATGTGCCCTCTCAGATGCCTCATGTTTTACAAAACTCTGTGGAAAAAGGGGTTTATCAGTGATGGTATATACAACATGGTAGCTAATGTCTGTGGAACTGCAAAAAAGAACTAATGAGACGTTATGCATGCAATATAATGTGTTTTTTGGGCAAGTTGATATGATGTGCAGGCAAGTCTGGAATGATTTCCAGGCAACTCGTGCTAAAAACACAGGAAAACCCTCTCTTGAAAAGTACTATTCTAGTTTGTGTTTGGATTTTTTGCAAGTATATGCAGAGTGTTGTAGGTTGCATGAGGCTGCTGTTTTTGGGATGATCTTCAAGCTTGTTGAAGCTTTTGGGTAAGTTGTGTATATGTGTAAGCAATCAGGGAGGAAAAAATGCAGACAATTCATGTTTCTTGTGTGGTAGAAAAATACATTAAGGGAAAATGAGGTCTTGAAAGTTATAGGGTTTGGCTGTTACTAGTGAATTTTTGGGGCAAATATCTCCTTGAACTACAGGTTGCGCAATTGCAACAGTAGCTGTTGTGTCTCATTGTGAATTTTGCTACTGGATTTTGGGCAATGTATCTGTCTGGGGCTTTGCTATAACTGTAGCTGTTGTATTGGTTGTGCTTCTAGCTGTTCACATATCTAGGCAAGTTTCTATAATGTTTGGGCAAGTAGGGAATGGTTTAGGGGCAACTCATGTTTATTTGGTTGTGTGGAGAAAAGAAACATAACCCTCTTGAAGTTCTGATTTTAGCTTTTGCTTTGGATTTTGGACAAGTATCTCCTGGGGTGATGTTGTGTATGCAGGTGAAAAAAGAGATTGATTTATTGGCCACCCATGCTCAAAACCCCAAGAAGCAAAAATACAGATAAAAATGTTTGCACCTCTATATGTGTTTTTTCTAAGCAAAAACTTGCATATAAAAATTCAGGCAAAATTGACCCATATTTTGCTCGCACAATATTTAACTAACCAGCCCACATATCGAATCAGGGAATAGAGCAAGCTATTGGGTGCTGTGTGAAGTTTACCTTGAAGTGTGTAGCAAAAATCTTGCTTGCTTGCTAAAAATGAACCAGGGTGCAGAGGAGGAAAAGAAAGAGAAGGTTTGATTTTTCCTCGCCTTGTTCATCCTAATTGCAACTCCTTTTCCATTGTTTTCCCCTTGTTTCTTCTAGCATGAGTAACTAATATTTGATTTGTACAACACCTATTGCAAGAAAATGGTAAAAAGGAATTAGTGAGCAACTATAGCGAACTTTTAAGCAAATCAAGTATTGATGAAAAGCTAGTCTTGTCAGTACATGAAAACTGTTTCGTTTTTCTTTCTCCAGCTACTGGTTTTTGTACATCCAATCCGGAGAAACCCCTTGACGCTTTTCTTTTTGTACTAGGAATGTGTTGAGGAAAAAAAGTGTAGCCAAGTTCTAGGGTTTGTTTAAGCCAAACAACTGTTGGCAGTAAGCAACTCTTGTGTGTTTGAGGCAACTCCTCATTTTTTTGGCTGAAACAAAGAAGTTGGGTAGCTTTTGGCGAGCTTACCTCGAAGTAGATTTTGAAGCTTCTTGCGTGGGCGTGTGCACAAAACCATGTTGCCTTGACACCGTTTTAGAATTTAGTGAGGCCCTACAAACAAAACACTTTCTTTAGGCAAGAATATCTATACGATCCCATATTTATGAAAGTTAGGTGATTTAGCAAGTACTATTTAGACAACTTATCTTATTGGAAATAATACTTTTGTGCAAATAAAATCAATTTTTCACTAAAAAAATATCTCTGGACAACTCGCGCCAGCCACTCTAGCAAACTAACTATCATGTGTTGGTCAAGTTTTCGGCGAAATAAAGCCCAGCGCTCTCGGGAGCGGATCTTTGGGCAATTCACGTCATCATCTCTAGCAACTAACTATCATGCATTGGGCAAGTTTTGAATACTTTCGGCTCAAATCATTGACAATTCCAGCCCCAGCATCTCGGCAGCCGATCTTTGGGCAACTCACATCAGCATCTCTAGCAACTAACTATCATGTGTTAGGCAAGTTTTAGACACTTTCGGCTCAAATCATAGACGATTCCAGCGCTCTCAGGAGTGGATATTTGGGCAACTCACGACAGCATCTCTAGCAACTAACTATCATGCGTTGGGCAAGTTTTGGACACTTTCGCCTAAAATCATTTTCGATTCCAGCCCCCGCATTTGGGCAGCAGATCTTTGGGCAACTCACGCCAGCATCTCTAGCAACTAACTATCATGTGTTGGGCAAGCTTTCCACACTTTTGGCTCAAATCATAGAAGATTCTAGCGCTCGCATCTCGCAAGCAAATCTTTGGGCAACTTACGCCGGCATCTCTCGCAAATAATTATCATGCGTTTGGGCAAGTTTTGGACACTTTCGGCTCAAGCCATAGACGATTCCGTCCCCCGTATATCAGGAGCAGATCTTTGGGAAACTTGCGCCATCATCTTTAATACAACTACCTACCATGCGTTGGGCATGTTTTGGACAATTTTGGCTCAAATCATCGACGATTCCAGGCCCCCATCTCGGGAACGGATCTCTGGGCAACTTACGCCAGCATCTCTAGCAACTAACTAGCATGCGTTGGGCATGGTTTTAAAACTTTCGGCGGAAATCACAGATGATTCCATCCCCCACATCCCCAAGTCGTAAACCACCCCCGAGCTCAAAATCATCGATTCACCCATAAACATGGGACCCCCTACACCCCTCTTCAACCTCCCTACTCCACCTCTATCACATAGAATTGTAGATGTGAGTAGAAAAACACATGCTTAGAGGGTGATTTTGAGATACTTGCCGGTGATTTACTGCCCAGTTCCTCGACCACTCGAGACAACGCTTTCCCGGATCTAGCTCCACCCCCTAGATGGTTGTGACGCACGGATGGCGCTGCCCCCTTGGCTCTTCCTCTTGCTTCTCTTGCTGGTCGCTGGTACTCAGACACCTCTCTCCTCCCTTCCGTTTGCTAGTTGCCGTAAATCATATGCCAAAAAAATATTGTAGGCAACTTTGTGTCATTATTAGGCAAGTTAGTGTACAAATCATTGACTAGAAGAAAGCATGTTTTTTTGACTAGAACTCAATGTCAAAAAGGTTATATATTGACTAGAAGAAAGCATGTTTTTTGCTGCTGACTTTCTCGATCTAAAGTACAGCCCACAACTTCTTACTTTTATTTGCTTAATGATGTACTAATGGCTAACAGAAGTGCCAACAGGGAAATTGGAAGCAGCTCCAACTGAGGGAGGAGAATCGATGAATTGATCAAACAGATGGAACTGTCAGTGCACATATCAAAGCAATATCATGTTGTTAACTGCATCTTGTGTGTGGCATCAATGACCACTGAAAGACAGAGAATCTTTCATTCAGATGCAGTGTTGCTTTCCCCTAGGAGAGTTTGCTTTTATGTGTGCTAAAAATAGCATAACAGTAATGCTATGTGCTAATCCTTTGTAAAATCAATGTGATTCTAGCGGCATTATTCAGCTAGCACTGATGTGCATCTACTTGTACACATATCTTGTAGTATTAGAAGTTTAGAACTGACAGAGTTGTAACTGTATAAACCATCCAAGCAGGCCTTTTTTATTATTGAACTAATGTGTTCCTGTACAAGTTTCAGTCTAGCTGATATGCATACCATATTCAATAGAAATATTTAACTAGGCAGATAGACATATCAGGCAACCAACTAACAAAATCATTAGGCAAGCAAATAGTTAGGCTGATATGGATACCATAATCAACAAAAATGTTTATGTTGGGTTTTAGAGTGCCAGCTCGTATACTCCACTCCAGCACGTGAAACAGTTTTTGTTCACAAGCTCACATGAATTCCGTCCATCGAGAGTTAGTTATGTTCGGATCGAAGGTTACCTATGAGGAGGCTGCGGCTACTCTTCATCAATCAACCAGCCTCCCTGCTTGCTTGTTTGCTTGCACGTATTGTTGCTGATGTTGCTTCGGTGAATTGATCTAGCAGTAAAAAAACAACAGTTTAACCATCCAAGTAGACAGCGTTTCAGTATTTTACTTGCTAGTTCAGACATATCAGGCAACCAACTAACAAAATCATTTGGCAAGCTTTGGGCAGATACAAAAAACATTAGGCAAGTTACAAATATGTAACTAGGCTAGTTCTATCTCCATGAGCACATTGGCTTGCACGAAACTTTCCGAGTTCTGTGTAATAAAAATTTCCATCAAGTTTTTGTAGCACCTCAATGAGATGGCAAAATTGACTAACATTTGAGGCAACTACAAATAAATAGCTAAGCAAGTTTTGTAGGACAGAAAAAGACACGTTCTGTGGGAAAGAATCTGGCAAGCACTCACACTTCAAGTTCAGAACGGCTCACCCTGTGGACGAAGAGCGAGAGGGGAATTTAGTGAGGTACTACGCCGCATCCACCTCGCCGTCGTCCACATGACACCTGCAGTCATGGCTTTGGACGGAGAGTTTCAGGCAAGGCTTCAAGAGAACCCTCCCTGTACTTCGCGGCCAGGGAGTTGAACTGTAGGGGATCTCCGAGGGGCGCGCGAGCAGAGGGGGCCGTCTCCGGTTGAATCTGCGGGGGCGACCGTAGCAATCGCTGCCCTCTTTTGTTGTCGTTGTTGGACGCGAAGGGCCTGGATCCAGCAGGAATCGAACTCCCAGTCACGGGATGCCTCGACCTGGCGAGGGATCGACACTGCAGGGTGCAGGATGACGCCGGCAGGGAGAAGCAGGGCGCGGGGTCGCGTCGCCGCCGGTCCGGGGCTGGGGAACGCGTCTGCTCGCGCGGGGTGCTTCGCTACCGGTTTGGCAGAGAAGAAGGCCTAGGAGGGAGGAGCTCCGGCGTAGGAGGATTAGACTCGGTGGAGACGGGCCAACGCGAGGGCCAGGTCAATGGAGGTCAATGCAGCAGATCTCGCCGGGCATGGAGGAAGGTGTGCGCAGGGGGAGGGAGAAGGCTAGTTCGTGGCAGAGGAGTGGGTCGTGGCCTCGTGAGGAACGGCCGCAGGCCGCACGAGGGAGAGAGACTGGGTAAGTGGGTTCTTGTGTTTCGGCCTGACCGCCCAGCACCTGAGGCCGCGATTTTGATCGAACGGCGCGGAAGGGTGTGTGCTCTCTAAAACAAACGAGCCAGCGCCCACTTTTTAGAATTTAGGATGCAAAAATTGCGCGCTCTCTCTATCTCTCACGTGACATGCCCATCCGTTCCGTTGGTGGTATAGCACTAGCACGCACGCGCCGTTGCAAACAGGCACAAGTACAAGGGCCGGGTCACCTGTCTGTCTCCGCGCTGTCTCCGGCTGACTACACCCCCACCACCACCTGCTCCTCGCCGCCTGCCTCCCGCCGCCTCCTCGCTCCTCTCTCGCGGATGGCATCCACCGCGCCGCCGCCGCCGCCACCGCCGTTTCCGGACACGATGGTGATGTCCGCCTTTTCTCCGACGCTGTGGAGCTCACGACACACCCCTCTCCCTGCCCACAAGACGCCGCTCGCTCCACCTCTCTCCACCCAGCCTGGTTTGCCTCCGACCGGCGGGTTCGTTGTCGTCACCCGCGCCTTACCTCTTCCCGACGAGGAGATGGGCGTCGGGCCACCTTCCTCGCCGCGGTGCCTTCCACCACCAGCAGCGCTGTCTTCTCCGGCGCCAGCGATTGGGTCCCTGCTTCCGCACACCGGGATGCGCTACAAGCCAAGATCTACGCCGCCTCGTTCCGTCTACTCCATGGTGCTTCCTGCACGCGGCGGCGGGCACGTCGTCGCCGACGAGGAGATGGGCGTGACGGCGTCGGGGACGCCTGCTCCACCTCCACCACCCCGCAGGCCTCCGCACGGCTCGTCGGCTCGGGAGCGGCCTTATGGATGGCCGACGACGCCGTTCCCTCCAAGTCCAAGCGCGCTTCCGTCTCTCGCTCCAGCGGGAACGGCCACCGCAAGTCCGGCGCTTTTCTCCCCTGCCGCAGCAGTCACAGCAACGCCGCCGTGTCCTCCAAGCGCGCCTCCCTCTGCTGCTGCTGCGGCGGGAACGGCCACGGCAACACGTGCGGCAACGCCGGTGTGGCCTGGATCTTCAAGTTCGTCGTCTCTCTCTCCTGGTGCAGCGGCCACAACAACGCCGCCGAGCTCTCCAAGTCCAAGCGCACTTCCCTCTCATGCGGCAGCTGGAACGGCCACCGCAGCGCGTGCAGCAACGTCGGTGCGGCCACGATCTCCAAGTCCGGCGCTTCTCCCCCCTGCAGCAGCGGCGACACCAAGGACGCCGTGCCCAACAAGCCCGCTTCACTCTCCTGCTGCAGCGGCCACACCAACGCCGCCATGGCCGCCAAGCCGAAGCGTGCTTCCCTCTCCTGCTGCAGCGGGAACGACCACGGCCACGCGTGCAGCAACGCCGGCGTGGCCTCGATCACCAAGTCCGTCGCTTCTCTCCTCTGCTGCAGCGGCCACACCAACGTCGCCGTGGCCTCCAACTCTGCCCCCTCCCACTTCAGCGGCGCCGAGGTCTAGGCGTGGAGTGTCCCACCAGAGGCCGACACCACCGTGGCCTCCATGCACGCCTGCTCGTGCCACGGGCAGCCCCAGCATGTCGTTCCTTTCACTCGAGGTCACCGAATCGCACGGGCAGGGAGTCCAAGATAACAATGACGAGAGGGATGATCAGGATGACAGCACTGAAGATGCGGAGCTTCGTCTCATGGCCGGGCACGAGCACGACACGGAGTATCGTCCTCTCCGCAACATGGGTAATCAAGGTGGACAAATTGCTGCTGCCCGCCGGCGTGCTGGCAGAGGAGGTGGAGATGGTGGTGGAGGAGGAGGTGGAGATGGAGGTGCAGTTGGAGCTTCACAACCCCAAGATGAGAAATGGTACATGACTCCTCCTATGCTGGTGCTTGGTGTGGTGGGAATGTACCTGGTATATCATCTTGCTCTCACTGGGGTGTCCTGGATTATAAGCCTTCTCCCCGAGGAACGTCAAAGCAAGATCGGCAACTGGCTCTGGGCTGCGTTTTGGCTGGCATCCATTCCCTGTTTTGTCTTCCCATACTTGAACCTATGTGATCGCTTCGCGCAAGCCAAAGCGTCTCGTGAGGCAGCTAGGCTAGCAGCAGCACCAAATCAAGCAAATGAGCAGCCTCAGAACGCAGCTAGGGCGCCAGCAGCAGCAGCAGCAGCATCCAACCAAGCAAATGAACAAGGCGAGGATGGGCGTTGCAGATTCGGCAAAGCCAATGCTACTGCCCTAATGATGTGGATTGGCGGGGCTGCGAGGATTGCATTTCTCATGTTCGGCAACTCCTTTCCTATGGTCGCAGTTGCACACGCTGTGGCATTCGTTGTCGAGGTAATTGAGCTGCTCTTCAAATACTTCGTGGAGGGTGAGATAGCTGTGCAACTGCCTGTGATATAATGATAGTTCCATGCATGGTGTCACTTAACTGCAGCAAGTCTTTAGGATCCAGAACCCAATTGGATGCACTATTTATCTCCGTTTTGAGTGCTGTCACTTTCCCAGTCCTTATGTTGTTTGTGAGCTGAAACAAGTATTACCTCAGTGTTGCTACTTAATTTTGTATGGATATGTATGCTTGTGCACAATGCTAAATCTCAGTATTCCAGTAAGGAGTTGCTACTTCCTTGAATGTGTTCATGTTGACCATGCAAATTACAATTAAATTCTAAATTTTGTTAACATTACTCAGAAATGTTTGTCAGCAGCATTTTACAATCATCTCTTGTCAATCCAAGTCATTGCATATTTTAGTGTGTTCTTTTGCGATGGATATTCCCTGGGTGCACATCAGGCCAAACAAGTTATTAATGCCCCCTTCCTCAAAAAAAAAGTTATTAATGCCCCTTGTTCAGTCTAGTAGGCCAGGAAACGCAACAACATGCCTGAACTACAAGCTGTGATATCTCCTGAATTCATTCTCCGTAAACATGCCGGATATCAGCTCAAGCGACTATTTCGCGAGCGTCGCCGCACCGGCACCCATCATGGTGCCACCCATGAACAATGGCACTGCCTGAGCCACACCCTCCTCTGGACCCGACCAACCCCCTACTCTTCTTCGGCGGCGACGACTGACCCACATTAAACCCGCACCCGTTAACCTTCAACATACTTTACTAGTTTGAAACTTGTCATAAATAAGGTTATTCCCCGCCTACCTTTACTTTATTTTGAATCTTTTTTTCTTCCTAATCTTTTTATTCAGAATTCAGTTAACGATGAGATTTAGTGTCCTTTCTTGCATTTTCATAACTCGTGAAATGCCGAGTAGGCACGAATTCCCCCAATTTGCGACCTACCATAGGATTTGTTATGTAAATAGGTATATGTTCCTTTTCATTATGAATTGCGATTGTATGGCCAACCATTGTGGGTAGAATGCTAGATGCCCGGGACCACGTTACTATTGTTTCTTTCTCCTTCTTCATATTGACCTTTTCTATCTTTGCCAATAAATGATGAGCTACAAAAGGATTCGTTTTTTTCGTGTCATAGCTGATTACTCCTTTTTTCCTTTTTAAAGAGTGCCATTCTATGTCCAATATCTCGATCGAAGTACGGAGGTCAGAATAAATAGAATAATGATCAATGGAAAAAAGAAAAAAAATCCTTTAGCTGGATAAGGGGCGGATGTAGCCAAGTGGATCAAGGCAGTGGATTGTGAATCCACCATGCGCGGGTTCAATTCCCGTCGTTCGCCCATCGCATTATTGCAAATTCCAAAAATGCAATTTTCCATATTCCTAGTTACGTATTTACTTACGGCGACGAAGAATAAAACTATCGCTATATTTTTTTCCTTTTCCTAGTTCTTCTTCCAAGCGCAGGATAACCCCAAGGGGTTGTGTTTTTTTTCTACCAATGGGAGCTTTCCCTTCACCGCCCCCATCACCTCCACCTGCGATGTTGCTGCTCAACGTACGACCTCCCTGTTTTCGGCTCAGGGTTTGCACATGGAAGGAACTGACCGAAGCCAAAAATCCAGTCACTTGGTAAATAGCAATCACAAAGATCAAATGGTGCTAGCTTGGCGATCAAAGCCGAAAGCACATGGTTTTTCAATGCTCTTGTAACTTATCACATGAGCCATCACTAGTAGAGGAATGACCTTTATCCCGGTTGAGAAGACCTTTAGTCCCAGTTCACCAACCGGGACAAATAAATCGGGACTAAAGGCCCCCTGAGGGAGTCCTGAACTAAGGGGTCCTCGGACAGCCGGACTATATACTTTGGCCGGGTTGTTGGACTATGAAGATACAAGATAGAAGACTTCGTCCCGTGTCCGGATGGGACTCTCCTTTGTGTGAAAGGCAAGCTTGGCGATTCAGATATGTAGATTCCTTTCTCTGTAACTGACTTTGTACAACCCTAGCCCCACCTGGTGTCTATATAAACCGAAGGGTTTAGAGTTCAAGGGTTTAGCCACAACCATCATAACCTCATAGGCTAGACTTCTAGGGTTTAGCCATTACAATCTCGTGGTAGATCAACTCTTGTAATACTCATATTCATCAAGATCAATCAAGCAGGAAGTAGGGTATTACCTCCATAGAGAGGGTCCGAACCTGGGTAAACATTGTGTCCCCCGCCTCCTGTTATGATTAGCCTTAGACGCACAGTTCGGGACCCCCTACCAGAGATCCGCTGGTTTTGACACCGACATTGGTGCTTTCATTGAGAGTTCTGTTGTGTCGTCGAAGATAGGCTTGATGGCTCCATCAATCTTCTACAACAATGCAGTCCAGGGGGAGATCTTCCTCCCCGGACAGATCTTCGTATTCGGCGGCTTCGCACTGCGGGCCAACTCGTTTGGCCATCTAGAGCAGATCGATAGCTATGCCCTTGGCCATCAGGTCATATTTGGAAGCCTAAATTTTGTGGCCGATATTCGCGGAGACTTGATCTTCGACGGATTCGAGACCATGATGGCTGTCCCCGGCCACCACGATGAACATGACCTAGATCTGTCATCTGGCCGCACACAGGAGATAGCGCCTATGACCGCCCTGGCCTCAGAGCCGAAGCGGACTGCGTCGTCCAAAGACGGGAAATTCGGCCCCGCTACGGAGGCCGCAGACTCAACAGCGATCGAGCCGCACACAGACCCAACATCAGGCTGGGCTTGTATCATCGGAACCCCGGACTCGTCTCCGGCCCCGGGTTCCGGACCTCGCGCATACGCGTCCATCGAACCTGATTGGGCGCCGGTCTTGGAGTTCAGCTCCGCGGACATTTTCCAGCACTCGCCTTTCGATGATGTGTTAAGCTCATTAAGATCCCTCTCCTTGTCGGGGGACTCTCGGCCGAACTATGTCCGGCTCGAATGGGAAGTGGATGATGAAGAAATTCGTTACCCACCGACCACCCATTTTATAGCCACTGTCGACGACTTAACCGAAATGCTTGACTACTACTCCGAAGACATTGACGGTATGGACGACGATGCCGGAGAGGATCAGGAACCACTGCCTACAGCGCGTTGGACAGCCACCTCCTCGTACGACATATACATGGTGGATACACCCAAAGAAAACAACAGCGACGATGAAAATCCAGTCGAGGATAAACCTCCCGAGATACAGCCGAAGCGCCGACATCAGCGGCGCCACTCTAAGTCACGCCGTAGTAAAAACAACAATACCATCACAGAAGAGGACAACACTCCGGACGGTGCCGAAACAATGAAGACCCCGTTGAGCCGACCTCCGAACAGGAGGAACGGGAGGGTGGGCGAGTCAGCCCAGGCGAACAGGCCATGAACGAAGACTCGAAGGATAGCAACTACCTTCTGCTCTCCGAGGACAAGGTTAGCCTCGGTGATGAAGACTTCATCGTGCCTGAAGAGCCCGCCGAACAGGAACACTTTAAGCGTAAGCTAATTGCCACTGCAAGAAGCCTGAAAAAGAAGCAGCAGCAGCTTCAAGCTGATCAAGATCTGCTTAATGAAAGATGGACCGATGTCCTGGCAGCCGAGGAAATATGGCCTCGAGTGTTGGGGAACGTAGTAATTTCAAAAAATTTCCTACGCACACGCAAGATCATGGTGATGATATAGCAACGAGAGGGGAGAGTGTTCGTCCACGTACCCTCGTAGACCGTAAGCGGAAGCGTTAGCACAACGCGGTTGATGTAGTCGTACGTCTTCATGATCCGACTGATCCAAGCACCGAACGTACGGGGCCTCCGAGTTCAGCACACGTTCAGCTCGATGACGATCTCCGGCCTCCGATCCAGCCGAGCTCCGAAGATGAGTTCCGTCAGCATGACGACGTGGTGACGATGATGATGTTCTACCAGCGCAGGGCTTCGCCTAAACTCCGCGACGATATGACCGAGGTGGAATATGGTGGAAGGGGGCACCGCACACGGCTAAGGAACGATCCGTAGATGAACTTGTGTGTCTATGGGGTGCCCCCCCGCCCCCGTATATAAAGGAGCCAGGGGGGAGGAGGCCGCCGGCCAAGGAGGGCGCACCAAGGGGGGAGAAGGAGGGAAAGAGGAGGAAGAGGAGAAGGAAAGGGGGGGGGCGCCGCCCCCTTCCCTTGTCCTATTCGGACGAGGAAGGGCAGGGGCGCGCGGCCCCCTCCTGCCTCCTTCCCTCTTCTCCCTCGAGGCCCATGTGGGCCCAATAACCCCCCGGGGGGTTCCGGTAACCTCCCGGTACTCCGGTAAAATGCCGATTTCACCCGGAACCATTCCGATGTCCAAACATAGGCTTCCAATATATCAATCTTTATGTCTTGACCATTTCAAGACTCCTCGTCATGTCCGTGATCACATCCGGGACTCCGAACAAACTTCGGTACATCAAAACTTATAAACTCATAATAAAACTGTCATCAAAACGTTAAGCGTGCGGACCCTACGGGTTCGAGAACTATGTAGACATGACCTAGAACCATTCTCGGTCAATAACCAATAGCGGGACCTGGATGCCCATATTGGTTCCTACATATTCTACGAAGATCTTTATCGGTCAAACCGCATAACAACATACGTTGTTCCCTTTGTCATCGGTATGTTACTTGCCCGAGATTTGATCGTCGGTATCCAATACCTAGTTCAATCTCGTTACCGGCAAGTATCTTTACTCGTTACGTAATACATCATTCCGTAACTAACTCATTAGCTACATTGCTTGCAAGGCTTATAGTGATGTGCATTACCGAGAGGGCCCAGAGATACCTCTCCGACAATCGGAGTGACAAAACCTAATCTCGAAATACGCCAACTCAACATGTACCTTTGGAGACACCTGTAGTACTCCTTTATAATCACCCAGTTACGTTGTGACGTTTGGTAGTACCCAAAGTGTTCCTCCAGTAAACGGGAGTTGCATAATTCTCATAGTTACAGGAACATGTATAAGTCATGAAGAAAGCAATAGCAGAATACTAAACGATCAAGTGCTAGGCTAACGGGATGGGTCATGTCAATCACATCATTCTTCTAATGATGTGATCCCACTAATCAAATGACAACACATGTCTATGGTTAGGAAACATAACCATCTTTGATTAATGAGCTACTCAAGTAGAGGCATACTAGTGACTATAGTTTTGTCTATGTATTCACACATGTATCATGTTTCCGGTTAATACAATTCTAGCATGAATAATAAACATTTATCATGATATGAGGAAATAAATAATAACTTTATTATTGCCTCTAGGGCATATTTCGTTCAGTCTCCCACTTGCACTAGAGTCAATAATCTAGATTACATAGTAATGATTCTAACACCCATGGAGTGTTGGTGCTGATCATGTTTTGCTCGTGAGAGAGGCTTAGTCAACGTTTCTGCAACATTCAGATCCGTATGTATCTTGCAAATCTCTCACTACTAGGGAAAAGCCTATACACAGAATCTTATCAGCAGCGCGTCTCAAAATAACTCGCTGCTGCTAACTAGCAGTAGCGCGGGCCACTGAAACTCGCTGCTGATACAAATATAGCAGTAGCGCGTCCACCAAAAGATGCGCTGCTGCTATAATTCCTACGAGGCCACCGCGAGGCTAGTTATAGCAGCAACGCGTTAACACGAGACGCGCTACTGCTATGTAGCATAGTAGCAGCGCATTTCCCAGACAAGCACTACTGCTAAGTTTCCTACAAAAATTTAGTCCCACCTCGCTCCGTGAAGAGAGTTTATACCACCTTAAATATTTTACTTCTCACACTTTGACAAGAACTTGATCTTCATTGAACTCTATGTGTAGAATTTGTGGCTGCAATATGAGTCTTCACCTGTTCCTAAACAGGTGAGGACTCATATTGTTGAATCAGATTATACACAAAAAGATCGTTGATGATCAATGTGTATTTTTGCATGCTGACATATAGCAGTAGCGCTTTACCGAGAAAAGCGCTGCTGCTAGATAGCTTAGCAGTAGCGCGTTTTGCTGAAGAGCGCTACTGCTAAGCCATCCATCTCCCTGATCTCCTCCCTTCGGATCCACTCACACACATAGCCACACAAATTCTGCGCCGCGCGCCCCCGACCGTCGCCCCTCTCCTCCGCGCGTCTGCGCCGCGCGCCCCCGTCGCCGCTCCTCCGTCTGCGCCGCGCGCCGTCACCTCCTCCTCCTTGCTGGACTCGGTACCGGCCTCCTCCTCCGTCCTCCCTCTCCACTCGCCGCTGGCCGGCCCCTCCTCGCTCCGCCTTCCTCTCCTCCGTCCTCCCTCAACTGGCCGCGCCGGCCGGCCCCTCCACGCTCCGCCTTCCTCCTCCATCCTACTCTCTTCTCCCTCCTCGAGTCGCCCTCCTTCTCCCTCCTGCTCATATGCAACATTTTGATTTAGTTGATATAATTTAGTTGACTTAGTAGGCTAGTTGATTTAGTTGACTTAGAACATTTTGATTTAGTTGATTTAGTAGGCTAGTTGATTTAGTTGACTTAGAACATTTTGATTTAGTTGATTTAGTAGGCTAGTTGATTTAGTTGCCTTAGAATATTTTGATTTAGTTGACTTAGTAGGTTAGTTGATTTAGTTGACTTAGAACATTTTGATTTAGTTGATTTAGTAGGCTAATTCATTTAGTTAATTTAGTTGACTTAGAACATTTTGATTTAGTTGATTTAGTAGGCTAGTTGATTTAGTTGCCTTAGAATATTTTGATTTAGTTGACTTAGTAGGTTAGTTGATTTAGTTGACTTAGAACATTTTGATTTAGTTGATTTAGTAGGCTAATTCATTTAGTTAATTTAGTTGACTTAGAACATTTTGATTTAGTTGATTTAGTAGGCTAGTTGATTTAGTTGCCTTAGAATATTTTGATTTAGTTGACTTAGAACATTTTGATTTAGTTGATTTAGTAGGCTAATTCATTTAGTTGACTTAGGAACATTTTGATTTAGTTGATTTAGTAATCCTTTGCTCATATTGCTTTAGGAAGAATGGCGCCACCACCACCACCACTATGTCAACTGTGCAAGTCAAGATGCGCCAGCAGCCTTGCAACTGGCAAGCTGTTCGGCATCTACTTCCGACCGAGTTTTCGTCATGCGGCGGTAAGAAATTAGATGAAATGTAATAACTATTTTATTTTTAGTGTTGGCATTACTGCATTGTGTCATTGTGCTTAGTTTACACAGATCGTCCCATGCAATGTGAGGTTGAAATTCAACAAGCTGACAAGAGACACTGTGACATTTGAGGATCCTGGGGGGCCATACACTATGGAGGTCGAGAAAGGACGCAATATGTCGCAGATTGGAGGAGATGGATGGGCCCGTTTCGTCGCTCGCATGCATCTTACTGGTGGTGAGTTGATCAGCTTCAACTTCCGAGCAGAAAGACCCAAGCTAGCTGTCATTTATCTCAACCTGGTGGAAGATGATGAAGATGACGAAGATGATGAAGATGATGAAGATAATGAGGACCCACTCGTTGAAGATGATGAGGACCCACTTCATGAAGCCATCGTAGCTCAAAGAACAAGGCTGAGTGAGGAGGAGGTGTCCAACCTGTGGGACATAATTCCGCCACGTGCTGACTTTGTCGGGGTGCCATTCGTGACCCGCTTGACAAATACCATGGTTGATCGACATGATATGGTATGTTATACTTACAAATGCAAATTAATAGTGTGAATTACTTAGTGTACAGTCCAATGATATGGTATATGTTGTGTGGAATCTAGTCGATGATATATATGTTTTAGTGTAGAGTTCGATCACATGCTTATTAATTGATATGTTTTTCTTATTCAGAAATTGGCAAAGAGCATATCTGTGAGTTATGGTATCGAGCCTGATGAAGAAGGCTCAGCTGGACTACGCCTTACTGCAAGGGGCTCCGTCACAACCTGTACTTACCGCGTGGACACGGACGGTCGCACACACTTAAGCTCGGTTGGGTGGAAGAAATTCCTCGATGGCAAGAATCTTCGTGTTGGACAGGCCATCCTAATTACTATCAGGAACACCAACCGCCCAGGCTTGAGGATGATGATTGTCTTCGATATCATCTAGAACTACATATGTGTGTGTGGCTATATCATCTAGAACTACATATGTGTGTGTGGCTATATCATCTAGAACTACATATGATGATCGTCGTCGATATCATCTAGAACTACATATGATGATGGCCGTTGATATGACCATGTACTGCTTGAGGATGCATGTTGGCTATGCATGAAATTGTTATCTTAGTACTCCCTTTGTTCCAAATTACTCGTCGTGGTTTGAACTAAAACCGCGACGAGTAATTTGGAACGAAGGGAGTACTACCGTACCTAGTAATGGTTTATGAATTTGATGAAAGATAGTACCTAGTTTCTAGCATCTGAAAGGAGAACTGAAAGGGAAAATGATGAAAGATATAGCAGTAGCGTGGGATGAAGAAATCGCTACAGCTAGTTAATAGTAGCGCGTTCCTAAAAAGCGCTGCTGATATCGTTCAACAGTAGTAGTGCTGGTTGGGGCCGCGCTACTACTATGAGTTAGCTGTAGCGCCTTATTAGTAGCGCGGCCACCCGCGCTGCTGCTAGCCTGAAAACCCGCGCTACTGCTAGCCTTTTCCCTAGTAGTGTCTATGTCTCCCACTTGGACTTGGTCCCGAATGGAATTGAAGCGTCTCTTGATGTGCTTGGTCCTCTTGTGAAATCTGGATTCCTTTGCCAAGGCAATTGCTCCAGTATTGTCACAGAAGATTTTCATTGGTCCTGATGCACTAGGTATGACACCTAGATCGGAAATGAACTCCTTCATCTAGACTCCTTCATTTGCTGCTTCAGAAGCAGCTATGTACTCCGCTTCACATGTAGATCCCGCCACGACTCTTTGTTTAGAACTGCACCAACTTACAGCTCCACCGTTTAATATAAACACGTATCCGGTTTGCGATTTAGAATCGTCCGGATCAGTGTCAAAGCTTGCATCGACGTAACCATTTACGACTAGCTCTTTGTCACCTCCATATACGAGAAACATATCCTTAGTCCTTTTCAGGTATTTCAGGATGTTCTTGACCGCTGTCCAGTGATCCACTCCTGGATTACTTTGGTACCTTCCTGCCAAGCTTATTGCTAAGCATACGTCAGGTCTGGTACACAGCATTGCATACATGATAGAGCCTATGGCTGAAGCATAGGGAACATCTTTCATTTTCTCTCTATCTTCTGCTGTGGTCGGGCATTGAGTTTGACTCAACTTCACACCTTGTAGCACAGGCAAGAATCCTTTCTTTGCCTGATCCATTTTGAACTTTTTCAAAATTTTGTCAAGGTATGTGCTTTGTGAAAGTCCTATTAAGCTTCTTGATCTATCTCTATAGATCTTGATGCCCAATATGTAAGCAGCTTCACCGAGGTCTTTCATTGAAAAACTTTTATTCAAATATCCCTTTATGCCATCCAGAAATTCTATATCATTTCCAATTAATAATATGTCATCTACATATAAAACTAGAAACGCTACAGAGCTCCCACTCACTTTCTTGTAAATACAGGCTTCTCCAAAAGTCTGTATAAAACCATATGCTTTGATCACACTATCAAAACGTTTATTCCAACTCCGAGATGCTTGCACCAGTCCATAAATGGATCGCTGGAGCTTGCATACTTTGTTAGCACCTTTTGGATCAACAAAACCTTCTGGCTGCATCATATACAACTCTTCTTCTAGAAAACCATTCAAGAATGCATTTTTGACATCCATTTGCCAAATTTCATAATCATGAAATGCAGCAATAGCTAACATGATTCGGGCAGAGTTAAGCATCACTACGAGTGAGAAAGTCTCATTGTAGTCAACCCCTTGGACTTGTCGAAAACCTTTCGCAACAAGTCGAGCTTTATAGACAGTTACATTACCATCAGCGTCTGTCTTCTTCTTAAAGATCCATTTATTCTCAATGGCTTGCCGATCATCGGGCAAGTCAACCAAAGTCCATACTTTGTTTTCATACATGGATCCCATCTCAGATTTCATGGCCTCTAGCCATTTTGCGGAATCTGGGCTCATCATCGCTTCCTCATAGTTCGTAGGTTCATCATGGTCAAGTAACATGACTTCCAGAATAGGATTACCGTACCACTCTGGTGCGGATCTTACTCTGGTAGACCTACGAGGTTCAGTAGAAACTTGATCTGAAGTTTCATGATCAATATCATTAGCTTTCTCACTGATTGGTGTAGTTGTCACAGGAACCGGTTCTTGTGATGAACTACTTTCCAATAAGGGAGTAGATACCGTTATCTCATCAAGTTCTACTTTCCTCCCACTCACTTCTTTCGAGAGAAACTCCTTCTCTAGAAAGGATCCGAATTTAGCAACGAAAATTTTGCCCTTAGATCTGTGATAGAAGGTGTACCCAATAGTCTCCTTTGGGTATCCTATGAAGACACATTTCTCCGATTTGGGTTCGAGCTTATCTGGTTGAAGTTTCTTCACATAAGCATCGTAGCCCAAACTTTAAGAAACGACAACTTTGGTTTCTTGCCAAACCATAGTTCATAAGGCGTCATTTCAACCGATTTTGATGGTGCCCTATTTAACGTGAATGCGGCCGTCTCTAAAGCATAACCCCAAAACAATAGCGGTAAATCGGTAAGAGACATCATAGATCGCACCATATCAAGTAAAGTACGATTACGATGTTCGGACACACCATTTCGTTGTGGTGTTCCAGGTGGCGTGAGTTGCGAGACTATCCCGCATTGTTTCAAGTGTAGACCAAACTCGTAACTCAAATATTCTCCTCCACGATCAGATCGTAGAAACTTTATTTTCTTGTTACAATGATTTTCCACTTCACTCTGAAATTCTTTGAACTTTTTAAATGTTTCAGACTTGTTTTTCATTAAGTAGATATACCCATATCTGCTCAAATCATCTGTGAAAGTGAGAAAATAACGATATCCGCCACGAGCCTCAACATTCATCGGACCACATACATCTGTATGTATGATTTCCAACAAATCTGTTGCTCTCTCCATAGTACCGGAGAACGGCGTTTTAGTCATCTTGCCCATAAGGCACGGTTCGCAAGTACCAAGTGATTCATAATCAAGTGATTCCAAAAGCCCATCAGTATGGAGTTTCTTCATGCGCTTTACACCGATATGACCTAAACGGCAGTGCCACAAATAAGTTGCACTATCGTTATCAACTCTGCATCTTTTGGTTTCAACACTATGAATATGTGTATCACTACTATCGAGATTCAATAAAAATAGACCATTCTTCAAGGGTGCATGACCATAAAAGATATTACTCATATAAATAGAACAACCATTATTCTCTGATTTAAATGAATAACCGTCTCGCATCAAACAAGATCCAGATATAATGTTCATGCTCAACGCTGGCACCAAATAACAATTATTTAGGTCTAATACTAATCCTGATGGTAGATGTAGAGGTAGCGTGCCGACCGCGATCACATTGACTTTGGAACCATTTCCCACGCGCATCGTCACCTCGTCCTTAGCTAATCTTCGCTTAATCCGTAGTCCCTGTTTCGAGTTGCAAATATTAGCAACAGAACTAGTATCAAATACCCAGGTGCTACTGCGAGCATTAGTAAGGTACACATCAATAACATGTATATCACATATACCTTTGTTGACTTTGCCATCCTTCTTGTCCGCCAAATACTTGGGGCAGTTCCGCTTCCAGTGTCCAGTCTGCTTGCAGTAGAAGCACTCAGTTTCAGGCTTAGGTCCAGACTTGGGTTTCTTCTCTTGAGCGGCAACTTGCTTGCTGTTCTTTTTGAAGTTTCCCTTCTTCTTCCCTTTGCCCTTCTTCTTGAAACTGGTGGTTTTGTTAACCATCAACACTTGATGCTCCTTCTTGATTTCTACCTCCGCAGCTTTCAGCATTGCGAAGAGCTCGGGAATAGTCTTGTTCATCCCTTGCATACTATAGTTCATCACGAAGCTCTTGTAGCTTGGTGGCAGTGATTGGAGAATTCTGTCAATGACACTATCATCAGGAAGATTAACTCCCAGTTGAATCAAGTGATTATTATACCCAGACATTTTGAGTATGTGTTCACTGACAGAACTATTCTCCTCCATCTTGCAGCTATAGAACTTATTGGAGACTTCATATCTCTCAATCCGGGCATTTGCTTGAAATATTAACTTCAACTCCTGGAACATCTCATATGCTCCATGACGTTCAAAATGTCGTTGAAGACCCGGTTCTAAGCTGTAAAGCATGGCACACTGAACTATCGAGTAGTCATCAGCTTTGCTCTGCCAGACGTTCTTAACGTCGTCAGTTGCATCAGCAGCAGGCCTGGCACCCAGCGGTGCTTCCAGGACGTAACTTTTCTGTGCAGCAATGAGGATAATCCTCAGGTTATGGACCCAGTCCGTGTAATTGCTACCATCCTCTTTCAACTTTGCTTTCTCAAGGAACGCATTAAAATTCAACGGAACAACAGCACGAGCGATCTATCTACAAACAAACATAGACAAGCAAAATACTATCAGGTACTAAGTTCATGATAAATTTAAGTTCAATTAATGACATTACTTAAGAACTCCCACTTAGACAGACATCTCTCTAGTCATCTAAGTGATCACGTGATCCAAATCAACTAAACCATGTCCGATCATCACGTGAGATGGAGTAGTTTCAATGGTGAACATCGCTATGTTGATCATATCTACTATATGATTCACGCTCGACCTTTCGGTCTCCGTGTTCCGAGGCCATATCTGTATATGCTAGGCTCGTCAAGTATAACCTGAGTATTCTGCGTGTGCAACTGTTTTGCACCCGTTGTATTTGAACGTAGATCCTATCACACCCGATCATCACGTGGTGTCTCAGCACGAAGAACTTTCGCAACGGTGCATACTCAGGGAGAACACTTCTTGATAATTAGTGAGAGATCATCTTAAAATGCTACCGTCAATCAAAGCAAGATAAGATGCATAAAGGATAAACATCACATGCAATCAATATAAGTGATATGATATGGCCATCATCATCTTGTGCTTGTGATCTCCATCTTCGAAGCACCGTCATGATCACCATCGTCACCGACGCGACACCTTGATCTCCATCGTAGCATCATTGTCGTTACGCCATCTATTGCTTCTACGACTATCGCTACCGCTTAGTGATAAAGTAAAGCAATTACAGGGCGTTTGCATTTCATACAATAAAGCGACAACCATATGGCTCCTGCCAGTTGCCGATAACTTCGATTACAAAACATGATCATCTCATACAATAAAATATAGCATCACGTCTTGACCATATCACATCACAACATGCCCTGCAAAAACAAGTTAGACGTCCTCTACTTTGTTGTTGCAAATTTTACGTGGCTGCTACGGGCTTAGCAAGAACCGTTCTTACCTACGCATCAAAAACCACAACGATAGTTCGTCAAGTTGGTGCTGTTTTAACCTTCGCAAGGACAGGGCGTAGCCACACTCGATTCAGCTAAAGTGAGAGAGACAGACACCCGCCAGCCACCTTTAAGCACGAGTGCTCGTAACGGTGAAACCAGTCTCGCGTAAGCGTACGCGTAATGTCGGTCCGGGCCGCTTCATCTCACAATACCGCCGAACCAAAGTATGACATGCTGGTAAGCAGTATGACTTGTATCGCCCACAACTAACTTGTGTTCTACTCGTGCATATAACATCAACGCATAAAACCTAGGCTCGGATGCCACTGTTGGGGAACGTAGTAATTTCAAAAAATTTCCTATGCACACGCAAGATCATGGTGATGATATAGCAACGAGAGGGGAGAGTGTTCGTCCACATACCCTCGTAGACCGTAAGCGGAAGCGTTATCACAACGCGGTTGATGTAGTCGTACGTCTTCACGATCCGACCGATCCAAGCACCGAACGTACGGACGATCTCCGGCCTCCGATGACGATCTCCGGCCTCCGATCCAGCCGAGCTCCGGAGATGAGTTCCGTCAGCACGACGGCGTGGTGACGATGATGATGTTCTACCGGCGCAGGGCTTCGCCTAAACTCCGCGACGATATGACCGAGGTGGAATATGGTGGAAGGGGGCACCGCACACGGCTAAGGAACGATACGTAGATCAACTTGTGTGTCTATGGGGTGCCCCCCGCCCCCGTATATAAAGGAGCCAGGGGGGAGGAGGCCGCCGGCCAAGGAGGGCGCGCCAAGGGGGGAGTCCTACTCCCACCGGGAGTAGGACTCCCTCTTTCCAAGTAGGAGTAGGAGAAGGAGGGAAAGAGGAGGAAGAGGAGAAGGAAAGGGGGGGCGCCGCCCCCCCTCCCTTGTCCTATTCGGACTAGGAAGGGGAGGGGCGCGCGGCCCCCTCCTGCATCCTTCCCTCTTCTCCCTCGAGGCCCATGTAGGCCCAATAACCCCCCCGGGGGTTCTGGTAACCTCCCGGTACTCGGTAAAATGCCGATTTCACCCGGAACCATTCCGATGTCCAAACATAGGCTTCCAATATATCAATCTTTATGTCTCGACCATTTCGAGACTCCTCGTCATGTCCGTGATCACATCCGGGACTCCGAACAAACTTCGGTACATCAAAACTTATAAACTCATAATAAAACTGTCATCAAAACATTAAGCGTGCAGACCCTACGGGTTCGAGAACTATGTAGACATGACCTAGAACCATTCTCGGTCAATAACCAATAGCGGGACCTGGATGCCCATATTGGTTCCTACATATTCTACGAAGATCTTTATCGGTCAAACCGCATAACAACATACGTTGTTCCTTTTGTCATTGGTATGTTACTTGCCCGAGATTTGATCGTCGGTATCCAATACCTAGTTCAATCTCGTTACCGGCAAGTATCTTTACTTGTTACGTAATACATCATTCCGTAACTAACTCATTAGCTACATTGCTTGCAAGGCTTATAGTGATGTGCATTACCGAGAGGGCCCAGAGATACCTCTCCGACAATCGGAGTGACAAAACCTAATCTCGAAATACGCCAACTCAACATGTACCTTCGGAGACACCTGTAGTACTCCTTTATAATCACCCAGTTACGTTGTGACGTTTGGTAGTACCCAAAGTGTTCCTCCGGTAAACGGGAGTTGCATAATTCTCATAGTTACAGGAACATGTATAAGTCATGAAGAAAGCAATAGCAGAATACTAAACGATCAAGTGCTAGGCTAACGGGATGGGTCATGTCAATCACATCATTCTTCTAATGATGTGATCCCACTAATGAAATGACAACACATGTCTATGGTTAGGAAACATAACCATCTTTGATTAATGAGCTAGTCAAGTAGAGGCATACTAGTGACTATAGTTTTGTCTATGTATTCACACATGTATCATGTTTCCGGTTAATACAATTCTAGCATGAATAATAAACATTTATCATGATATGAGGAAATAAATAATAACTTTATTATTGCCTCTAGGGCATATTTCCTTCATCGAGTGCCCAACCAAAAGTTACCCGAAGCGCAAGCTGCTACCACAGTTTGATGACGAGGCACTGGAGCCCGTCCTACCAAGGTACAATGCGGCTGACCGACCACCACGTGGCTGGGACAAAGCGGCACTTCAGGCCGAATGCCAGCCCACGCTACCTCGCCGAACAAACATAAATACAACAGCTCGGGGATATACACATGACCTGCGACGCGATTTGGAAAAGAGAGCAGGTCAGACAAGATCAATCTATGGATCACGGGGGCGTGCCTCGACGCGCGATGATGGCCATCTGGCTGAACATGACAAACATAACCACGTTCGGGCCAAAAACCGTAGACGAGCTCCATCCGAGCTATGTCACGACTTGGCCCGATACAGAGGCGCCGCACACCCCCTTTGCTTCACTGACGAAGTAATGGGACATGATTTCCTAGAGGGGTTTAAACCCTTAAACATCAAATCATATGATGGCACAACAGACCCCGCGGTATGGATTGAGGATTTTCTTCTCCACATTCATATGGCCCGCGTCAATGATCTTCACGCCATCAAGTACCTCCCGCTTAAACTCAAGGGACCAGCTAGATACTAGTTAAACAGTCTGCCCGAAAACTCCATTGGCAGCTGGGAGGAATTGGAGGACGCCTTCCTCGACAACTTCCAAGGCACATATGTCCGACCTCCGGATGCCGATGACCTAAGTCACATAATCCAACAGCCCGGAGAGTCAACCGGGATATTCTGGACTCGACTCCTAACTAAAAAGAACCATATCATCGACTGACCGGACGCCGAAGCCCTAGCGGCCTTTAAGCACAGCATCCGCGATGAATGGCTGGCCAGACACCTCGGCCAGGAAAAACCAAAGTCCATGTCAGCCCTTACGGCACTCATGACCCGCTTCTGTGCGGGCGAAGATAGCTGGCTAGCCCGTTGCAATAACAATACAAGCGAACCTAGCACTTCTGGAGCTAGAAACAGCAACGGCAAGCCCCGACGCAATAGACATAAGCGTCGAAACAACGGTGATAGCACCGAAAACACGGCGGTCAACGCCGGATTCAGTGGTTCTAAGTCTAGTCAGTGGAAGAAGCCATTTAAAAGAAACAATCCTGGCCCATCCAGTCTGGACCGCATACTTGATCGACCATGCCAAATCCATGGCACTCCTGATAAACCAGCCAATCATACCAACAGGGAATGTTGGGTTTTCAAATAGGCTGGCAAGTTAAATGCCGATAATAAGGAGAAAGGGTCACAAAGCAATGAAGATGACGAGTAACCCCGACCACCGAATATAGGGGGACAGAAGAAATCCCCCCCCCCCAAGTCAAAACGGTGAACATGATATACGCCACCCATATCCCCAAGAGAGAGCGCAAGCATGCACTCAGGGACGTCTACGCGATGAAGCCAATCGCCCCAAAAGTTTAACCCATGGCCCTCCTCTCCGATCACCTTCGATCGCAGGAACCATCCGACTAGTATCTGTCATGGCAGTTCAGCCGCACTGGTCCTTGACCCAATTATTGATGGATCCCACCTTACGCGAGTCCTCATGGATGGTGGCAGTAGCCTGAACCTGCTCTATAAGGATACAATGCGCAAAATGGGCATCAATCCCTCAAGGATCAAGCCCACAAAAACCACCTTTAAAGGTGTCATACCAGGTGTAGAGGCCTGCTGTACGGGCTCAATCACACTAGAAGTGGTCTTCGGATCTCCGGATAATTTCCGAAGCGAAGAGTTAATCTTTGATATCGTCCCCTTCCACAGAGGCTATCATGCACTGCTCGGACGAACCACATTCGCTTGATTTAATGCGATGCCGCACTACACCTACCTCAAGCTTAAAATGCCCGGACCACGCGGTGTCATAACGGTCAATGGAAATACGGAATGCTCCCTCCGTACTGAGGAGCACACCGCAGCCCTTGCAGCAGAAGTACAGAGTAGCCTTCTTAGGCAGAACCTCAATTCGGTAGTAAAGCTCCCGGACACCGTCAAGCGAGTCCGAACTACTCTGCAGCAGGACTGTCCAGCTCGTCCAGAGCTCGACTAGCAATTCGGCCTTCGTCCCAGTCCCACTCAAGCGACGACATTTGCGCCGCGCGTACATATGTACGCACTCAAAATACCATGGGCAGGGATAGAGGCACAACTAGACCGTGGTCCATAATGCGGCTCAACCGCCCCTGGATCCACATACCTTCACCTTTTCTTTTTTATTTCATGTTTTTCTCTTCTCGAGGCTCTTCTGATAACCTGATCATCAGACTCATCATGGGATGGATACACCAAGAAGGCAAGGGGCTTTGACATACAAGGGAATCCCCAAGTGGTCTCTGCTAATGATCGTTATACCTATTTTAAATACCCGTGTGCAGCTCGGTCTTGGTCATGGCATGTCAAATAGCCTTATTTTCTTATCGCATTACTTGTACAAATATGCCTTGACATATTAATCAAATTACAACGGAAAATAATTGGTGGCGTTAGCTTATTACTTGATTTTCTTTCCTTGTCTTTGTATTTATTACTTATTGCACCCGTACACTCTGGTACGTATTACTTTGCTAGGGGCTTCATCACACCCCTCAATACGGCAATAAAGTCCGAACACTTTTACAGTACAGTTCGGCACCCCGAACTTATAGCATTATATGCATCGGCTCCGAATCATGTCTTTGGTCAATAGTTGGGTTGCCCGGCTCCTGTGCTTACTACCTTACATTCGGCTATATCGGCTAGGCTAGTAAAGGGAGAACTACTGCGATTGTGTCCCGGCTCTTCCGGACGAGCACCTCATTAGAGAAAGCCGAAAACTGACTGTCATGATGCGGCGAGAGCTGGTCAGCTGTTCGAGAGGTTTTCAAGTCCTTAGAGATTTTTCCCGCTTTATGCGAGGAATCGGTTTTCATCTGATTAGGCGTGTATAGCGCCCCAAGTTCGGCCTTCCGAGCACCAGGGGCTGCGCCAAAATTTTCATTGTCAAACCCCTATGGCTAAGTGAGGGTGATAAAGCCGCATAGTCCGATTGCCTTGTTCGTTGCGCTAAACACCTCTTTTAAGGACCAAAATGTGAAGTAAAGAGTGTTTAGATTTATCCCGAACACCCCCGTACTACCTACATGGGGGCAGAAGCCGACGACTAGCCAACTCTCAGATTTTCATAAACGGCCGCACAGGAGGTAAAATTTTAAACTAACAGACATTATATTGCATAACGGATCTGTTTAATATTACATGACAGGATAACATGAGTGCGTTCATGGGAATATGACATCCTTATCACATTGCTCTACCACAAGGCGGGATCCCTCCAGGATACTGTCAAAATGCAGTTCGGGTCAGCGGTGCTCCTTGCCCTCAGGCGGCCCATCGGTCATCAGCTTGGCATCCATCTTTGCCCAGTGCACCTTGGCGCGGGAAAAGGCCATCCGCGCGCCTTCGATATAGACCGACCGCTTGATGGCTTCAAGCCGCGGGCAGGCACTAAGAAGTTGCTTGGCGAGTCCAAAGTAGCTGCTGGGCATGGGCTCGGCAGGACATAGCCGGACTATTAAGTCCTTCATGGCTAGTTCGGCCGCCTTATGCAGCTCGACCAGCTGTTTTAGCTGGTCGCTAAAGGACACTGGATGTTCTGCTCCAACGTATTGAGACCAGAACAGCTTCTCCGTAGCTCCCTTCTTCGGCTCGATAACATTCTATAGCATCTGATATGCTGCACGGCAGATCCGCAAACGCCCCTGGAGAGCTCCAAATCCAGGTAAGTAAAAGGAAAGTTTTCTTCACATATCTGCTTTGCATGATGAAAGCCTTACCCGTCGTAATCTTCTTGGCCGCCTGGATCTCCTGGAGGGCGCCCTGGGCTTCGGCCCGGGCATCTTGTGCGCTCTAGCGGGCCTTGGCAAGTTCGGACTCTTGAGTCTTAAAATCGCGCTCCAAGGACTCGTACTTCTTGACGGCGTCCTGGAGCTCTTGCTGGACCTCGCTGACCCGGGCCTCCTGCTTCTCGCACCCGGCGCGCTCCTTGGCCGCTTTGTCCTCGGTCTTGGCCAACACCTTCTTGAGGGCCGCTACCTCGGTCGTGGCCCCTAATAAAGTTCATGACACTTTAGTCAACACGAACCATTCATCCTTCCTAAATATACACGCAGGTTACTGCATACCTTGGTTATCCTCCAGCTGCTTCTTCACGAGGCCGAGCTCTTCCTCGGCCCGCTCCAGGTTCTGCTTCAGTCTGGAGACCTCCGCAGTATGAGCGGCAGCAGCCAGCAGTGACGCTTGCTTATTCACATAGAAATATTATGTTAGACTCATGCGAAAATTATTTTGATCCTCTGTTCAGCTTTTCTTTCCGAACACCGAACAGAGCATCAGGGGCTACTGTCTATACTATGACACTCTTTTTACAATTACATTACTTACCTCAAAGCCTGTTAGAAGGCTAGTGCAGGCTTCAGCCAACCCGCTTTTCATGGCCTGGACCTTCCCAATCACTGTACCCATTAGGGTATAGTGTTCGTTAACAATGGAAGCGCCTTTCAGCGCTTCCAGCAACCTGTTTGGTGCCTCTGGCTGGACAGAGGTCACCGACGGCATAGGCGCGACCCTTCCCTTCGAAGGGGGTTGCTCGCCTGATTCCGGAACTGTAGGGGTCTCCGGAATTGTATTTGGATGAGGGCCGAATTGAATACGGCCCCCTTCGTCAGTATCCATGGGGGCCTGCTCCCCCGTGTGTCCGGCAGCCAAGGCTTCACCCTCTGCCGCCTCCTGTACGGCCGCCAGATTTTCTCCTGGGACGGGGATCCTTCGGGACGATGCCTCGGAGCCATCCAGGTCCCAAGGAGAGGTGGCCAATGGAAGGGTCTCGCTGTCCATCATAGCCGGATCCAGCGAATCCTCTGAGGATAAGGACTGCTCGGGACTGGACCGAGCCGGATTGCAAATGCATAAATCAGCACAGTAGAACAAAATATAAAAAGGCCGGGTACATGAAAGTGTTCGGATACTTACGATTTGGCCAGGGGCTTGACCCTGGGCTCCCACTCCCCGCTGCTGTTGGTGGCCGCCGTGGAGCTGTCCGGAAGGGAAGTTTTCCCCTTCTTGGACGCCTCGTCCTCCCCATGTGTGGAGGCCGCCCTCTTCTTTCTCCCCCTACAGGGGGAGTGGATTTCTTCTTCTTCCTCCTCCTCGTCGTCTTCAGCGACAGAGGAGTGAGCCTCGGCGCCTTCGGACATCGCGTCCGAAGTACCCTTGCGGCGGAGACCACCTCTGGTCCCCTTGGCCTTCTTTTGGGCCTTCTTCTCCGGCACCTCGTAAGGTGCCGGAAGCAAGATCTTCGTCAGGAGCGGAGTCTTTGGGTCTTCGGGCAGCGGAGCCGGACAGTCAATCTGCTCCACTATCTCTGTCCAATCCTGAAATAATCGATAGGGAGACTTAGATGCCTTCCTCTAATATGTGAGTAAAGGGTACACCTTGAAAACGTGAAAGGACTTACCGGATTTGCAGGGTGAGTTAGGTCGTGCCCACGATCCTTGTCCGCGGCCGGCGGCATCTCATTGGCCTTGAAAAGCACCTTCCATATATCTTCGTGCGTCGTGCCGAAGAGCTCTAATAGGGTCTGGTGCTTGGCCGGGTCATACTCCCACAGATAGCAAGTCCGACATTGGCACGGAAGAATCCAGCGGACAAGCATAACCTGTATCACGTTGACGAGCTTGACCTTTTTGATTATCATACTCTGGACGCGCGTCTGGAGCGCTATCAGCTCATCCGGAGAACCCCAGGTCAGGCCCTTCTCTTGCCAGGAGGTGAGCCGCATCGGAACGCCGGATCGAAACGCAGGGGCCGCCGCCCAGTTGGTGTCGCGCGGCTCGGTGATGTAGAACCACCCCAACTGCCACCCTTTTACAATATCCAAGAAAGAGCCTTCGGGCCAGGTGAGGGAGTCCTGGACTAGGGGGTGTCCGGACAGCCGGACTATCATCGTCCGCCGGACTCCAAGACTACGAAGATACAAGATTCAAGACTCCGTCCCGTGTCCAGATGGGACTTTCCTTGGCGTGGAAGGCAAGCTTGGCAATACGGATATGTAGATCTCCTACCATTGTAACCGACTCTGTGTAACCCTAGCCCTCTCCGGTGTCTATATAAACCGGAGGGCTTTAGTCCGTAGGACATAACCTCCATTACAATATTCATACCATAGGCTAGCTTCTAGGGTTTAGCCTCCTTGATCTCGTGGTAGATCTACTCTTGTACTACCCATATCATCAATATTAATCAAGCAGGACGTAGGGTTTTACCTCCATCAAGAGGGCCCGAACCTGGGTAAAACATCGTGTCCCTTGTCTCCTGCTACCATCCGCCTAGACGCACAGTTCGGGACCCCCTACCCGAGATCCGCCGATTTTAACACCGACATTGGTGCTTTCATTGAGAGTTCCTCTGTGCTGTCACCGATAGGCTCGATGGCTTATCCAATCAACAACGCCGTCCAGGGTGAAACTTTTCTCCCCGGACAGATCTTCGTATTCGGCGGCTTCGCACTGCGGGCCAACTCACTTGGCCATCTGGAGCAGATCGAAAGCTACGCCCCTGGCCATCAGGTCAGGTTCGGAGGCCTAAACTTCACGGCCGACATCCGCGGGGACTTGATCTTCGACGGACTCGAGCCTCAGCCGAGCATGCCGCGCTGTCACGATGGGCATGATTTAGCTCTGCCGCCGGACAGTGCCTTGGTTGCCGCACACGAATCCGCTCCGGCCCTCAGTCCGGAGCCGATCGCCCAGATCGAGGACCGGTGGCTGAACACCGCCTCGGGGGCTGCACCTTCCACGGCAATGAAGCCGAACACTAACCTTGTCCCTTGTAAAGCTCGTGACTCCGAGGTGCCGGACTCCTTGCCGGACTCCGAACCTCCTGCACCCCTGCCAATCGAATCTGATTGGGCACCGATCATGGAGTTCACGGCCGCGGACATCTTCCAACACTCACCCTTCGGTGACATCCTAAATTCGCTAAAGCATCTCTCGCTATCCGGAGAACCCTGGCCGGATTATGGCCAGGACGGTTGGGATGCGGACGACGAAGAAATTCAAAGCCCTCCCACCACCCACTTTGTAGCCACTGTCGATGATCTAACAGACATGCTAGACTACGACTCCGAAGACATCGACGGTATGGACGCCGATGCCGGAGACGATCAAGAACCAGCGCCTACAAGGCACTTGAAGACCACCTCGACACATGACGTATATATGGTGGATACCCCAAAAGGAAGCGACGACGAGGAACAACGGGGTGCGGCCAAGGATAATCCCGCCGATAAACAACCAAAGCGGCAACGCAAGCGCCGCCCTAAGCCCCGCCTCGACAAAGACAGCACTCCTAATGACCCAGCGTTAGAGCAGGGCTAACCAGTGGACGACGAACATGCAACCAAGCAGCCGTCCGAACAGGGCGAACTAGATAATCAATCCAATCCCGGCGAAACCAACAGTCCGGACGACCTCACACCGGACATACTACCGGAACACAAAAACCTTCACGGAAGACTCGTCGCCACCGCAAGAAGCCTGAAGAAGGAAAAACGGAAGCTCAAAATAGCAAAAGACATACTCAGAAAGAGGTGGAGCAAAGTGCTCAAAACCGCAGACAAATACGGCAATGGCCATCAATCAAAGAGCTATCCAAAGCGCAAGCTGCTACCAGAATTTGACGAGGAAGCCATAGAGCCCCCACAGTCAAAAAACAAAGAGGTCGCCTGGCCGGGTAGACGGCCAGATGATAGGCCCAAATCTACAAGCGGCGCCGCACATAAGCCGATTCATGACCCCGGGAAAACGGATGGCCCAGCCATGTCCATTTACGGGCCAAAAAAAGGGCCCCAGGAAAGAGCACAACATGTCAAGTGTTTGAAGACAACGGCACACCCAAATACAGGGGCGCCGCACACCCACTATGTTTCACCAATGAGGTGCTGGATCATGAATTCCCAGCAGGGTTTAAACCCATAAACATAGAGGCTTACGACGGAACAACAAACCCTGGAGTCTGGATAGAGGATTATATACTACACATACACATGGCTAGAGGAGATGATCTCCACGCCATAAAATATTTACCCCTCAAGCTCAAAGGGCCAGCCCGTCATTGGCTCAAAAGCCTCCCAGAAAACACTGTTGGAAGTTGGGAAGAGCTTGAGGACGCGTTTAGAGCAAATTTTCAAGGGACTTATGTCCGCCCTCCGGATGCAGATGATCTAAGTCATATAACTCAACAGCCCGGAGAGTCAGCGCGCAAATTCTGGAACAGGTTCCTTACTAAAAAGAACCAAATAGTCGACTGTCCGGACGCCGAAGCCTTAGCAGCTTTTAAACACAACGTCCGAGACGAATGGCTTGCCAGACACCTCGGCCAAGAGAAGCCGAGGACAATGTCCGCGCTAACAAGCCTCATGACCCGCTTTTGCGCGGGAGAAGACAGCTGGCTAGCAAGGTGCAGCACCAGCGACCCGAGTACATCCGAGATTAGAGATGGAAACGGAAAATCACGGCGCAGAAAGGATCAGCGCCGGAATAAGGAAAAAAGCCCAAAGAATACGGCGGTCAACGCCGGATTCAAAAGCTCGCGGCCAAACAACAAAACACTACCTCTTAAGGATAACAGTGACGAGCTATCCAACTTAAGCAAAATTTTGGGTCGGATATGTCAAATCCACAGTACCCCCAGAAGGCCTGCAAACCACACCCACCGAGATTGTTGGGTTTTCAAACAGTCTGGCCGACTAAATGCCGAACACAAGGGGCTCGACGCATCAAGCGAGGATGATGACAAACCCCACAAGCAGAGCACCGGAAAACAAAAGACTTTCCCACAAGAAGTCAAAGTAGTAAACTCACTTCATGTGATGATACGGAAAAACAATGCGGCACCCGCTAAGATGGGTCCCGCACGGTCCACCCCAGCGGAACCTCGAGATTGGATGTCAAAACCAATCACTTTCGACAACCTGGATTACTCTAGAAGTATTCGGAATGCAGGCTGGACTGCTCTGATATTGGATCCCATAATCGACGGACTACAATTTACACAAGTCCTGATGGACGGAGGCAGCGATTTAAACCTGCTATATCCAAACACAATCCGCAAGATGGGGATAGACCTTACTAAAATTCGGCATAGCCGCACCTCCTTTAAAGGAGTAACGCCAGGCCCTTATGCCAAGTGCACGGGCTCCTTATTACTAGAAGTTGTGTTCGGGTCACCAAACAACTACCGACATGAAAAACTAATCTTTCATGTCGCCCCATTCAAAAGTGGCTATCAAGCACTATTGGGACGTGAAGCTTTTGTCCGCTTCAACGCCATACCACATTACGCGTCTCTTACACTTAAAATGCCCGGCCCATGTAGCATCATTTCATTGCGAGGGTCATGTAAAGACCCCGGACACGGCTAGACGAGTCCGGCTCAAATAAGCTAGGGGCTCCCTAGCCGCACGCCCCTTTACAAGGGGCTGAGCGTATAAGCAACAACGAGCTAATATAGACTCCGCTTTACTTATTAATATTTTTCATATATACCTTTTTTTGCACGATTTCCTTTCAAACTAAGTTCCTCTCTTTTTACAGATGAACAACGTGCACACCCGTCCAGGATAGCGACACAATGGAGACACAGGCGCAGACGTGCAGTAGGGACCCGTTGCAAGGATTCTTTTCAGATTAAGACCCTGCGTAAACCTTTTTTACTGTCTCTTGTTGCTATAATCCCCTGGTTTCTCATTATAACCAGAGTGGAGCCTGACGTTTTGGCATCGGCCGCATCAGATGACCCTGCCTGTACCTGGACACTAGGTGCTTAGGGCATTGTTCTGCCCATTATTATAAAGACCGAACACCTTAGGGAGTGTTCGGCGTCTCGAGTTAGGCCTTATATGCATCAGCTCCGAATCATGTCTTGGGTCAAATGTTGGGTTTGCCCGGCTCCTGTGTTTTGCTGCCTTACGTTCCGTATCATCGGCTAACGCGGCACTAGGAGAACTACTGCGATTGTTCCCCAGTTCGGCTGGGCGAAGCACCTCAGTAGAGAAAGCCGAAAACCGACTGTCATGATACAGCGAGAGACTGGTCAACCACTCGATCGACCACCGGAATGTTTAGAATTCCTCCGCTTTGACGAAGGACCGTTTCCCGGTCAGGCACATACACGCCTTGAATTCGGAGAGCGCGGTGCCCCCCAGGGGCTATATCGTAGCCCCACCCTCGAACTCCAATGGCCAAGTGAAAGTGATAAAGCATCATAGTCCGGATTGCCTCATTTGCTACGCTACCACCTCCTCCACAGGACCGAGACGTCGGATTAAGTGTGAAAATGCGCTATTTTTGCGAACACCCCCGCACCTTGTGCGTGGGGGCTGAAGCCGAAGACTGCCATCTTTCAGGTTATACACGTGTATACATAAACGGCCGCATAGGAGATATTTCAATACTTGGAACGCACAAGTATAAAAAGCAATTACATCATAATCATTGTTTTACAAAATAAAAAACGTTCATTTGAATGTGACATTTTTTGAGCACTGCGACTGTATTACACGAGCACCACACATAACTTCCCCAAAATAGTGCTCGGCGGGTAACCGGCTTTCGTCCGAACCCTGGGTTGCTACAACGGCCGCATCCATCTCTGTCCAATGTGTCTTCACACGGGCAAGGGCCATCCGCGCACCCTCTATGCAGGCCGACCACTTCATCTCCTTGATATGCGGCACCGCCCCAAGGAATTGCTGCAATAAGCCAAAATAGCTCGTCGCCTTGGGCCTCTCTGGCCAGACATGCGCCACGATATCCGTCATGGCAAGTCCGGATAGCCTGTTCAGCTCAGCCCATTCGGCCAACCTATCGGTCAGCGGAAGTGAACGATCCGGACTATGGAATTGAGACCAAAATAGCTCTTCCGTCTTGTGATCCTTCTGGCTTCGGAAGTGCACAACGGCATCTGCCGCACTCGCCGCTAAGTCCATATATGGATCCTCCGGACCCCACAACTGGCCAAGCTGGACATACTTTGGATCCGTAAACCTGTGGCGTAGCAGAAAAGGCTTGCCAGCCACAATGTCTCCGGCCTGTCACAGCTCCTCTTTCATAGCCTACATTGCAGAACGGGCATCCTTGGCTTCGGCGGTGGCCTTCACCAGGTCTTCCCGCTCCGATAGGCGCTCCTTTTCAAGAGCCTCATTGCGGTCGGCATCATCCTTCAATTTAACGGCCAATTCGGCCACCTCTCCCCTGCTTCGGCAGTGTGCAGCCCTTTCGGCTTCTAACTGCTCGGCCGCCCTCGAGGCAGCCGCCTTGCTTCTTCTGGCCTGCTCCTTGGCTTGAGCAAGTTCTGCCCGAAGGCTCTCCACAGCAGCAGCACCATCTGCGTCATGCATAAATATTGTAAGAGGTGAGCTTTAGCTCCCTTAATAGGTGACTGCGGAGAATTAATTTACCTTGTGACTCGTCAAGTCGCTTGTTGACTAGCGCGATGTCCGCATCCGCTACATCGAGTTGCCGCATTAATTCAGAAACTCCATCAGTCCGGCTAGCCCCCGGACTATCCGCCACCTGCATAGGAAAGGCGACGCTCAATACCTGTGATTTTGATCCTCGGCACGCTGTCGTTTCCGGCAACCTATCGAGTTTCAGGGGCTACTATCTATACAGGGTACACTTTCATGTGTAGATCTGTCAAAAAGGCGCGTCGTTTTCACGTACCTCAAACCCCGCTAGCAAACTCCTGACGGCATTGTGCAGTCCGCTTTCGGCGGACGAAATCCTTCCAATCACCATGCTCATCAACGCACGGTGACCTTCTGAGACGGACGCCCTCTCAAGCAGATCCTTCAGCTCCCCCGGCCGAACACTAGTCAGCGCTGGACTCTCCGGCTCCTCCGGGCTCGGGGATACCCTCCGTGACGACACTTCAGGCTCGTCCGCCCTATCCGGCTGCACGGCAGACGGAGGCGTCTCGCTCTCCATCATCTCCCGGCGAAGATCCCCCGAAGACGAACTCATCTGAGAAGGTTGCAGATCTGAACTACAAGGTAAAAATTTCGGTTATCTTCAGAGGCACAGATAGGGATGTTTTTAATTAATGAATTCCCCTTTTCCTACTCACGGCTTGCTAGAGAGCTGATTCTTTAGAGAAGACTGTGCGGTCGGGGTCTCCCCGGACGCAGGACCCTCCGGCGAAGATTTCTTCCCCCGCTTAGGTGCTTTGGCCTCCGGGTCTTTGGAGGCGGTCCTCTTCTCCCCCTGGAGGGAGGGATTCTCGATCCCCCTTCTTCGAGCGACCCCTTGGGCGGGGCGGTAGCTCCTCTGTTCTCCCCCTCGCCTCCTTCTGAAGGCGCAACCTCCAACATTCTGACCAGCACGGGCTCCGGTGCGGTCTCTGGGAGGGGGGCCGGACACCTTATCAGCTTTGATTGCGCAATCTACTCCTGTTGGAGGATAACGGGTTAAAAAGCGAATTATGAAAAGCAAACAAATGGTACATCCAAGCACGGAGCTACTTACTCGAGTATCCGGGCGTTTGCAGCTTAGGCCGGCATCCTCGGTCAATTCCGGACACACCACCTGTGATCTGAAGAACAACTTGTACATCTCCATGGGTGTCATACCCATGAAGTGTTGGAGAATCCTTGGTCCCTCCGGATTGAACTCCCATAGCCGGAGAGGACGGCGTTTGCAGGGCAGGAGACGCCTAATTAGCATGACCTACACCACCATGATCAGATCGATCTCCCTCGCCTGGAGGTCTCAAAGCCGGCCCTGCAATAGGGGCACGTCTTTTGACGGCCCCCAATTGAGCCCTTGGTTGACCCACGACATCAACCGTCGTGGAGGTCCCGAGCAGAACGAAGGCGGCGGCTTCTGCTTGCTGCCCCTTGGAGCGGTGATGTAGAACCACTCCTGCTGCCATAAGCCGAGCTCCTCTTGGAAGGAGCCCTCAGGCCACGGGGCATCGGCCCTCCTGCTTATGGCCGCCCCGCCGCATTCAGCTTGACGCCCCCCGACCATCTTCGGCTCCACATTGAAGGTCTTCAGCCACAGGCCGAAGTGGGGGGTGACGCGGAGGAAGGCTTCATAGACAATGATGAATGTGGAGATATGGAGGATAGACTCCGGAGCCAAGTCGTGGAATTCCAACCCGTAGTAGAACATGAGCCCTCTCACAAAAGGATCCGTCGGGAAGCCTAAACCCCGATGGAAGTGGGATATAAAGACGACATACTCGCCGGGCTCGGGGGTGGGGATGGCCTGCCCTTCGGCAGGCAGCCTGTGTGCAACCTCGTAAGACAGGTACTTGGCCTCACGTAGCTTCAGCATGTCCTCCTCCGTGACGGAGGAGGGCATCCATCGGCCCTGAAGATCGGAGCCAGACATTGTTGAAGGTCCGAAGCGCTCGTATCTAGGGCTCTGAGTGTTTGGAACTTAGAGCAAGGAGAAGATTCGATGGAAGATTGAAGAGAAGAAACAAGCCTTGGTCCTATTATAAAGAGGGGGAATACCAAGAGCTGTCGCCATGACCGTTCGGGATTCGCCTTCGATAGAGGAGGCGTGGCGACGGGCGCGGTTGGGTTACCCACGTCCATATTGATGAGAATCCCGGAATAAGGGGAACACGATCTGTGCTTCGACAAGACGTGCCAAGGAAACCGCTTCGCTAAACGCGCGGAGGTGGTATAATAAAAAACGATTCAAGTAAAGGCTTGGTAGTGGTGTGACGTCATGCCACAAAAAACGTCAGCAGATTGAACTTGTGTACATTTTATTCTCTCTACGGTGGAATGTGGAATTTATTTTGCAGAGCCGGACACTATCCGGGTGTTCACAATCTTCTCTGGATTATTCAAAGGAGGAACCCGCCTTGCAATGCCGAACATTATGCGCGCTGGACTCATCGTCATTGAAGCCAGGTTCAGGGGCTACTGAGGGAGTCCTGGACTAGGGGGTGTCCGGACAGCCGGACTATCATCGTCCGCCGGACTCCAAGACTACGAAGATACAAGATTCAAGACTCCGTCCCATGTCCGGATGGGACTTTCCTTGGCGTGGAAGGCAAGCTTGGCAATACGGATATGTACATCTCCTACCATTGTAACCGACTCTGTGTAACCCTAGCCCTCTCCGGTGTCTATATAAACCGGAGGGCTTTAGTCCGTAGGACATAACCTCCATTACAATATTCATACCATAGGCTAGCTTCTAGGGTTTAGCCTCCTTGATCTCGTGGTAGATCTACTCTTGTACTACCCATATCATAAATATTAATCAAGCAGGACGTAGGGTTTTACCTCCATCAAGAGGGCCCGAACCTGGGTAAAACATCGTGTCCCTTGTCTCCTGTTACCATCCGCCTAGACGAACAGTTCGGGACCCCCTACCCGAGATCCACCGGTTTTGACACCGACACCAGGTGACATTGGGCATCTTGCCCACCATGGCGCCTCCGCACTCAGCTTGTTGGCCGCTCACCACCTTGGGCTTCACATTGAAAGTATTCATCCATAGACCGAAGTGAGGTGGGATGCGGAGGAAGGCCTCGCACACGACAATAAATGCTGAGATGTTGAGGATAGAGCTGGGGGCCAAATCATGGAAGTCCAGCCCGTAGTAAAACATCAGTCCACGGACAAACGGGTGGTGAGGGAATCCCAGGCCACGGACAAAGTGTGTGAGAAACACAACTCTCTCATGGGTCTCTGGGGTAGGGACGATCTATCCCTTAGCTGGAAGTCGGTGAACGATCTCCTTGGCCAGGTACCCGGCCTCCCGGAGCTCCGTGATGTCCTTCTTGACGGAGGAGGCCATCCACTTGCCTCCAGCTCCGGATCCGGACATGATTGGAGCACTTTTTTGGCGGAGAAGGCGAGGGCTTGGGCGCTGGAGCTCGAGAATGGATGGGCAGAGGAAGGAGAAGGCGTGGGTAAACAAGGATGAACCCCTATCCCCTTATAAAGGCAGTAAAAGTTATGCGCCTCCCTGCTAGCAGCCTTAAAATCCGCCTATTCCCCAAGCGCCATGCAGATGACATGGTTGGGTTACCCATGCCCGTATTGATGAGAATCCCGTGATAAGGGGACACGATCTCTGCTTTGACAAGACATGCCAATGAAACCACACCTCGAAATACGGAGCGATAGGCTAGAAAACGATTCGAATAATGACCGGGTAGTGGCGTGAGGTCACGCCACAAAAAGTTGTCAGCGGATTAGACTCGTGAAATATTATACTCTCTATGGTTGTGTGTGGTACTTTGTTTTGCAGAGCCGGACACATTTCTATGTTCGGAGGGCTATGTTGGAGTATTCGGAGAAGGAACCCGCCTTGCAATGCCGAAGACAGTCTGCGTGCCAGACTCATCGTCATTGAAGCCTGGTTTAGGGGCTACTGAGGGAGTCCTGGACTAAGGGGTCCTCGGACAGCCAGACTATATACTTTGGCCGGACTATTGGACTATGAAGATACAAGATAGAAGACTTCGTCCCGTGTCCGGCTGGGACTCTCCTTTGCATGGAAGGCAAGCTTGGCAATACGGATATGTAGATTCCTTTCTCTGTAACTGACTTTGTACAACCCTAGCCCCTCCTGGTGTCTATATAAACCGGAGGGTTTAGACTTCTAGGGTTTAGCCACAACCATCATAACCTCATAGGCTAGACTTCTAGGGTTTAGCCATTACGATCTCGTGGTAGATCAACTCTTGTAATACTCATATTCATCAAGATCAATCAAGCAGGAAGTAGGGTATTACCTCCATAGAGAGGGCCTGAACTTGGGTAAACATTGTGTCCCTCGCCTCCTGTTACCATTAGCCTTAGACGCACAGTACGAGACCCCCTACCCGAGATCCGCCGGTTTTGACACCGACACCCCCACCCTTTAGTCTCGGTTTACCACGAGCTGAGACTAAATCCCTTCCACGTGGCCGAAAGCGCGCGCCGGGGCCTAGGGACCTTGTCCCGGTTGGTGCCACCAATCGATACTAAAAGTTTAGGGTTTTAGTGTTTATGGTTTATTTTTCATTTTCATTTTGTGTTTTCTATTCAATTATTTTTCATTTCAAACATATTTTACACTACTACATACTGTACATGTCATGCATATATAATAAAATTTCTCGTACGACCAATCATATATCATAGAATTCTCTCTCTCTCTCTCTCTCTCACACACACACACACACACACACACACACATTCTTCTGATCCAAGTTGGAAACCTATGGACAAGAGTATCATGACCCAAGTTATTTTTTTTGGAAAATGTAAGCGGTTTAAGAACAGTTTTGAAAACCATTTTTTCTTTATACAAAAAACATGAATCGTATTTTCGATCGTATTTCTAAACCGTTTATCGGAATGAGGCAAATAATATGACATGGTAAACTGCTGCAAAACCGCTCCTCCCACATGTTGATAGTTTTCTCTAATTCCCTATGGTTAAAGAGTAATTTGAAAAATCATAAAATTTCACAAACCGAACAACCGAGTTCGTATTTTTGATGCCATTTCTAAACGGCTAATCCAATTGAGGCAAATGATATGGGTCGGAAAGCTTATGAAAATGCGCTAATTTTTCGCGTTGAAATATTTTTCTAATTTTGAACGGTTTATGAGTAATTTAGAAAATGGTACAAGTTCCACCGAGTTCGTATTTTCGAGTTAATTTTGAAACTGTACGTCCAAATGCAGCAAATTATATGGCGTTGGAACACTTGAAGAAATGCAAAACTTTTTGGTATATATTGTTTCTCCCAATTCTTTACGGCTTTAAGTCAATTTTGAAAATGGCTAAAAACGTTTTTGGCTGTAATTTCTACAAACTTTATCGGAATGGAGCAAATAATATACTGTTGAAAAGCTACGGAAAATGCAAAACTTTTTCATTTTAATGGTTTTCTCTGATTCCAAACTGTTCTCAAGTAATTTCAAAAACAGCGAGATCATTCATTCTGCTTTTACCGCGAAACAGATTTTTCGAAAATGCACCACGTGAAGAACGTGAACTTCTCATACATTCTACTTGAACTTCACTCTATTTTTTACGTGCTTTAAAACTTTTTCATCTTAAATTCATTTTTTCATACGCGCGACGGTTTTATAAGTTTTTCTTCTGAAATTCATTCAATGTAGTAGTTGAACTTCCTGCAGTTTTCATGTTGAACTTCTGTGATGTATTTTCGTTTATAATTTTCTCATCTATTTCGTCAGTGTTACACAAATGATATTCTTTTTGTACATACCTCTCTCACAATAATTTTTTAACTTTCTCCGACCGAGGACTTGAACTTATAACAACAAAAAGTTTGGACCCTGCCTTTTAATTCATTTTCTCATATTAAACACGCATCATGTAGTACATGAACTTTTTCCATTTTTATAATTTGAATTTTTTAATTTTTTTTTTAAAATCAAATTGCTCGCAAATAATAACTGAACTTCTTTGTGGATTGAGAGAATTATTCTAAAGTGCAAAAAAAACAATTTCTTTTTTTTTGTGTTTTTGAACATGGAAATACAAGGTGAACCTCTCTTGCAAGAATTTTTGAACTTCCCCGAACGGAGCACTTGAACTTCTAGCAACAAAACCTTTCGCCTTTGTATTTTCATTCTTTTTTTCATACAAAATTCACACCGTGTAGTTCGTGAACTTATCGCAGTTATCAACCTGAACTTCTCTAAGTTACGTGAAAATATCTTAGTTTTTTATAGGCATTGAACTGCTCTACCTTTTTTGTTTGAACTTCATTGTGTATTTTTAGAAATGTGAAACTTGGAGGTTTTTTAGCAACATCGAACTTCTTCGTTATTTGAAGTTGAACTTATTGGTTTTATTCTTTATTAACTTAAAAATCCGATTTCCATGCTCAAATTATTTCAAATACAAGCTCAAATTATTTTGAACTTCTTGGTTGCCTTCTAGAAATAGGAAAAAATCATTTTTGAAATAAAACATTGAGATTTGTGTTTAGAAACGTGAAAAACCATACATTTTTCTACTTCTATTTAGTAATTCATTCTATGATGTCATGCCTTTATTGTACAAGAATTTACTCGAGCAACGACAAATCTGAGTTTTGTAACAAACATTGAACCACTCCTTTAATTTAATTTGAACTTCTTGTTTTTTTAGAAATTGGGAAAATCTACTTTTTGTTTATTAAATCTTGAAATGCTTTGAAATTTTAATATAAACTTCTTCGTTATTTTTTGAGAAACATGGAAATACAAGGTTTTTATACTCATCAGACTGCTCGGTTATTTCAAATTGAACTTCACATCTGCACACTGTAATATATTTCCTACATCAAGCACCAACAAGAACCATAGACAAGCATCATTTAATCACTTCAAAAAGAGCAGGCATCAAGAAAGATTGTTGCGGCTAAAGAAAAGGAAAATTTATCAGCTACAAGTTTTTTGTGCTCCCCTGCATACACACAACAATTATCAACTTCCATATAGATGGACTTCAATTTTCTGACATGAACTTTGCTGTTGTAGCTGTATATGAACTTCTCCTGTAACCAAAGAGAGAGGATGCACCGAGATAGGGTAAAATGATATAAAACACACTTTTTTGTTTGAGACATATACACAAACAACTTGTGTGCACTGTTAGTACACGGAGAGGGGTAGCTCAATGTGGAGACTCTTGCGTGGGGCGGAGTGTACGTCAGCAGCAACACGGAGGAAGAGGGCAGCAACATCTGCTGGCCGGTGGTGGAGCACTACTAGGGAAAAGCCTAGTAGTAGCAAGTGTATTAGGTGTATCAGTAGCGCGGGGCCCCGCGCTACTGATACGGTGCAACAGCTAACATGTATCAGTAGCGCGTGTTGACCCACGCTACTGCTACACATGCCTAGCAGCAACGAGCTTTAGCGCAACACGCTACTACTAATATCTGCAGCGCTTTTATCTAGGACGCGCTAATGGTAAGAGCGCACTGCTGCTAACTTTCTCCCCTCGCTACTGTTAGTTTTACTAGTTTTTGTTTTTTTTCCTGCATATTTGTGTTGTATTTGAACAGGCTTTATACAATAACCTTTAGCATATCATACACATACAAATGTAATCATAGCATCAAATCATGTCATCATCATAATCATCATCCAAGACAAAGTGGTCTCTCGTCATCATCTCGAAAATAGGGATACAAGTCTCGATTACTTGCAACTACATCATCATCCATCTAAACAATGATATACTCGAGAAGAGCTATCACTATGAGTGAGAGCGGAACTATGCAGTACATGAGTTCGTATCCCTCTATCGCACTAGCGTGAACCTAAACTAACTACTGGCTGTCGCTCGGAAACTGGAAACCGATACACCTGGGCCTGACACTCCGGCCACTCACCGTATATTCCTGGCATAGCACTTCTTCACCATCGATGATCTATGCACCTGCATCGCCACATGAGTCGATGACATGCGACATATATAGTTGAAAAATAGAAAGAGACAGACTTGGCAAAAATAGAAGCAACATATCATAAGCATAAATAACAAAGTTCATCGTACCCAAAATGCCCTAACTAGAGTGATCTTCGCTAGTCGAGGAGGACGGTTTAATTACATCACAAATAAAGTTTCGTCGTGTATAACTCAAAGTTTCGTCATACAGAAAGTATGGACTAAACGGACACATTGTCATATATCGACAATCACTCAAACATGTCATGCCATCCATCCAAGTCAGGGAGATAGTCCCCGAGCTTAGTGAAAGTCTTCAGGTCGAGACGCTGAGCGGCTATGCGTGTTCGGACGTCTTCCCGCGACATTTGCCCTTCCTCGTAGAACATCCCTGTTTTTTCAAGGACCTGCTTCATGATGATTTGGGCAAGTTCACGCTGGATGTGACAGAACTCAGCTCGAAGCTAACGACCCTCGATATCTCCTACGTTCTTTTCCCATTGCAGAATATGGGCATCCTCAGATGTAGGTGACGTGCGAAGGTTCTAATGATCCCGTCTATACTCCAGCATGTGGTGTAGGACATAGAATCCATCACTAAGAGTATCACTCGGTTGCTGGATGCAGCAGAAGTCGGTCTTATGGCTGAGGCGGACCTGCCGTTTTAATCCGTTTTGTTCATGTTCTTCGACGAGGTCAAGTAAAGAGCATGGGAGTATCGAGGGTAAATGATGATGAGGACGACGCGCCCATGGCTGCGCAAAATAAGTACACCTCAAATTAATTAGCCTCCACCGTGCAAATGAATGATTGAAATCGAAGGAAGGATATCCGCTTAGATGACTTACAGGGGATGATAAGGCATGAGAATCGTCTCCTTGTCCTTATTGGCGACCATGAAATCAATGATGTAGTCCCTCACAAGGGTGCATGAAGTATGGTCAGCGACACAGATATAAGGTATCTGCTCAATCCCGATGATGTAGGTCATGTACAAGGCATAAAGACGGACAAACGTAAAATCCAGCTTCTTCAAGTGAAACATGTCGAAGATGTAATCGAATAGAAGGAAGAACTTCTCTACGGGGAATGAGTTGACGTACAACCTTTGCCGCGGCATGTTGACCATGTACAATGGGTATCCTGGATTTTCCGAGGCGATTAGGCTTTTCTCTCTCTGCAACACATCGTCATGAAGTCTCCTTACATTGCCGTGTATGGCCTCTACCGATGCCCTTGTGGTGTCGTGTGAACGTCGACTAGATGACACTTCACCATATTTGGGCTTAGGGGGAGGCATTGTGGAGTAGTAAGTAGATGATGGTTTGCGAGAGTGACAGAAGCTTAAACCTATTTTATGTGTTATTCTGTAAGGCGCTGATTTGGATCCATATGTTTCATGCTATAGATAGATTTATCTTAATTCCTCTTTCGTAGTTGTGGATGCTTGCGAGAGGGGGTAATCATAAGAGGGTTGCTTGTTCAAGTAAGAACAACACCATAGCACTGGTCCACTCACATATCAAATTATCAAAGTAGTGAACGTGAATCAACTAAACATGATGAACGTGACTAGATGAGAATTCCCATGTGTCCTTGAGAACGCTTGCTCATTATAAGAAAAACCTTTAGTTTGTCCTTTGCTATAAAAAGGATTGGGACACCTTGCTGCACTCTTGTTACCATTGATACTTGTTACTTGATATGAATTAGCTTGCAACAAAAGTACCTGTTACAGCTACTTTCAGTACTTGCAGAGAATACCTTGCTGAAAACCGCTTGTCATTTTGTTCTGCTCCTTGTTGGGTTCGACACTCTTACTTATCGAAGGTACTATGATTGAACCCCTATACTTGTGGGTCATCAAGGGATATGACAGATTGTGATAGAAAATGCATCGAAGGAGATGGGCATGAGACCCATGTAAGTTGCCATGAGGGTAACCCGACCTATGTGATCGGAGATCCCGGTATTACGACCTAGGAAAACAATAAAGTGGTCAACTGAGGAGAGTATCCTTACTAACCCACTCCGTTGGAGATGCAATGCTCCATTAATCGGTAAGGCAGGTTTACTTTTGTCATAATGTGTGTACCAAAGCTTGTATAAGGAAGATGTTATCCTACAGAGCGATCTTTGGAGGATCTGACCTGTGTGAGCTTGACTACTAGTCATAGCCTATGAGATAGGGTAATCTCTAGTAAGCTCATGAGAAGGTCAGGAGTATGACTAATACGCTACACGCATGGGGTTTAGCCTTCGGCAGCCACATATCAGCTGACAATTGGGGAAACTACTACATGCTAAACTGACAATTCAAGGCATACTCCGTTGCTCAGTTGTGAAGAAATCTAATATGGTTGCTCTAGGTGGGAGTTCAACTTAACAGTCTCCACTAAAAATTCAGGTATATCAAAATGTTGTTTGGAACAGTTGACAAACTTATGTGCATCGAGATTTGCTTGGGGGTTGTTGGATTATAGATGGGCTTTGGCTCATATAAGACAATTATATCCTCCGCCGCCCGCCTCGTCTCTCCCCGCCATGCCATACCACACTGTGTCACGACGCATGCGTGCGCTGCGGGTTGCGAGAATGAGCCAAGCCGAGCTGAGCCTAATTTTTGTCGGACAAGGATGGTTAATTAATTGTGGATTAATTAACGAGTCACTAACGGAAGTTCCACTATTCCACTGTCCGAGACGTTGGACCGTGGGCTGTTCGCGGACTCGGTCGTTGATACGTCTCCAACGTATCTATAATTTTTGATTGTTCCATGCTATTATATTATCCATCTAGGATGTTTTATATGCTATTTTATATGATTTTTGGGACTAACCTATTAACCTAGAGCCCAGTGCCAGTTTTGTTTTTCCTTGTTTTTTGAATTTTACAAAAAAAGAATACCAAACGGAGTCCAATTGACGTGCCAATTTTTGATGATTTTTTAGGGACCAAAAGAAGCCCCTAGAGTAAAAGATTTGGGCCAGAAGAGTCCCGGGCTGCACACGAGGGTAGGGGGCGCGCCCACCCCCTTGGGCGCGCCCCCTATCTCGTGGACGGCTCGGAGACCCCCCACTAACGTGAGACCTACGCCAAAAATTCCTATAAATACAGAAACCCCTGAAACATAACCTAGAGAGGGAGTTCCACCGCCGCAAGCCTCTGTAGCCAGCAAAAACCAATTGGGACCCTGTTACGGCACCCTACCGGAGGGGGGATCCCTCACCGGTGGCCATCTTCATCATCCCGACGCTCTCCATGACGAGGAGGGAGTAGTTCACCCTCGGGGCTGAGGGTATGTACCGGTAGCTATGTGTTTGATCTCTCTCTCTCTCTCTCTCTCTCTCTCTCTCTCCCTCTCTCTCTCGTGTTCTTGATTTAGTACGATCTTGATGTATTGCGAGCTTTGATATTATAGTTGGATCTTATGTTGTTTCTCCCCCTCTACTCTCTTGTAATGGATTGAGTTTTCCCTTTGAAGTTATCTTATCAGATTGAGTCTTTAAGGATTTGAGAACACTTGATGTATGTCTTGCATATGCTTATCTGTGGTGACAATGGGATATTCACGTGATCTACTTGATGTATGTTTTGGTGATCAACTTGCGGGTTCAGTGACCTTGTGAACTTATGCATAGGGGTTGGCACACGTTTTTGTCTTGACTCTCCGGTAGAAACTGCGGGGCACTCTTTGAAGTTCTTTGTGTTGGTTCAATAGATGAATCTGAGATTGTGTGATGCATATCTTATAATCATACCCACGGATACTTGAGGTGACATTGGAGTATCTAGGTGACATTAGGGTTTTGGTTGATTTGTATCTTAAGGTGTTATTCTAGTACGAACTCTATGATAGATCGAACGGAAAGAATAGCCTTGTGTTATTTTACTACGGACTCTTGAATAGATCGATCAGAAAGGATAACTTTGAAGTGGTTTTGTCCCCTACAATAATCTCTTCGTTTGTTCTCCGCTATTAGTGACTTTGGAGTGACTCTTTGTTGCATGTTGAGGGATAGTTATATGATCCAGTTATGTTATTATTGTTAAGAGAACTTGCACTAGTGAAAGTATGAACCCTAGTCCTTGTTTCCTACCATTGCAATACCGTTTACGCTCACTTTTATCACTTGCTACCATGCTGTTTTTATATTTTCAGATTACGAAAACCTATATCTACCATCCATATTGCACTTGTATCACCATCTCTTTGCCGAACTAGTGCACCTATACAATTTAACATTGTATTGGGTGTGTTGGGGACACAAGAGACTCTTTGTTATTTGGTTGCAGGGTTGTTTGAGAGAGACCATCTTCATCCTACACCTCCCACGGATTGATAAACATTAGGTCATCCACTTGAGGGAAATTTGCTACTGTCCCACAAACCTCTGCACTTGGAGGCCCAACAATGTCTACAAGGAGAAGGTTGCGTAGTAGACATCAAGCAATTTTCTGGCACCGTTGCCGGGGAGGTGAGTGCTTGAAGGTATATCTTTAGATCTTGCAATATAATCTTTTTGTTTCTTGTTTTATCACTAGTTTAGTCTATAAAAGAAAACTACAAAAAAATGGAATTGAGGGTGCCTCATATGCTTCATCTTTTTAATGTGTTCCGTGAAAATAAGGATTCCGATAATTGTGCTCAATCGCTAGAGGAAGAATGCATTAAAATGTTTGGCACTAAATCTTTGAATGATGAGCATGATTGCAAGGTTGTTAGTATGAATTCTTTGAATACCCATGATGCTAATGATATGCAAAGCCACAAGCTTGGGGATGCTATGTTTCATGAAGATGATATTTTTAGTCCCCCAAGTTTTGATGAGAATATTTATTATGATGAAAGCATGCCTCCTATTTATGATGATTATATTGATGAAAGTGGATTTGGAGAGGTCTTGACATTATTTAATGATGAATCCACTATTTCGGAAGAGGTTCCAATTGATTATGAGAATAAAGTTCCTATCTATGATGATTATTGTGATGACACTATAAAGAACAATGATAACCATGAAACTTGTCATCTTGATTTTAATCTTCAATTGGATTATGCCTCACATGATAGTTATTTTGTTGAGTTTGCTCCCAATAATATTTATGAGAAGAATTTTGCTTATGTGGAGAGTAATAAAATTTCTATGCTTGTAGATCATGAAAAGAATGCTTTATGTGATATTTATATTATTGAATTCATTCATGATGCTACTGAAAATTATTATGAGGGAGGAATATATGCTTGTAGGAATTGCGATAATATCAAGTTTCCTCTCTATGTGCTTAAAGTTTTGAAGTTATGCTTGTTTTGCCTTCCTATGCTTGTTGATTCTTGTTCCCATAAGTTGTTTGCTCACAAACCCTATGCATAGGAAGTGGGTTAGACTTAAATGTGCTAGTCATATGCTTCACGATGCTCCCATTATGTTTCAATCCTTATCTTTTATGTGAGCATCATTGTCATCATCATGCCTAGCTAAAAAGGCATTAAAAAAGCGCTTGTTGGGAGACAACCCAATATTTACCCCTACTGTTTTTGTGTGTTCACATGATTATGCTACTGTAGTAATCATGTTTTATAGCTTTTGTTTCAAGAAAGTGCCAAGTAAGACATTTAGGATAGCTTACGGTGATAGTTGTGTTGATCCTGCTGAAAATCAGAAACTTTTGCGCTCAGTAAATTAGTTTTCGTAATTCACAGAGACGTGATTTTGATCTGATTCTTTTTGATCTGGATTGGTACACAAATTTTTCAGGTTTTCCTAATTTGATAGGAGTTTGGGAGTTACAGAAGTATTCGAGAGTTACAGATTACTACAGACTGTTCTCTTTTTGACAGATTCTGTTTTCTATGTGTTGCTTGCTTATTTTGATGAATCTATGAGTAGTATCGGAGGGTATGAACCATGGAGAAGTTGTAATACAGTAGATATTACACCAATATGAATTTATAATGAGTTCATAATAGTACCTAAGTGGTGATTTATTTTCTTATACTAACGGAGCTTACGAGTTTTGTGTTAAGTTTTGTGTTGTGAAGTTTTCAAGTTTTGGGTAAAGATTCGATGGACTATGGAATAAGGAGTGGAAAGAGCCTAAGCTTGGGGATACCCAAGGCAACCCAAGGTAATATTAAAGGACAACCAAGAGCCTAAGCTTGGCGATGCCCCGGATGGCATCCCCTCTTTCATCTTCATTAATCGGTAACTTTACTTGGAGCTATATTTTTATTCACCACATGATATGTGTTTTGCTTGGAGCGTCATTTTGTTTAATTTTGTTTTGCTTTCTGTTTGAATAATATCCCTATATCTGAAATTCTTAAATGTTAGAGAGTCTTCACATAGTTGCATAAGTATTCGACTACTCATTGATCTTCACTTATATCTTTCGGAGTAGTTTGTCATTTGCACTAGTACTTCACTTATATTATTTTGAGAGTCTTAAACAGCATGGTAATTTGCTTTGGTTATAAAATTAGTCCTAATATGATAGGCATCCAAGAGGGATATAATAAAAACTTTCATATAAAGTGCATTGAATACTATGAGAAGTTTGATTCCTGATAATTGTTTTGAGATATAAAGTGGTAATGTTAGAGTCATGCTAGTTGGGTAATTATGAAATTGAGAAATACTTGTGTTAAAGTTGGCAAGTCCCGTAGCATGCATGTATGGTGAACATTGTGTGACAACTTTGAATCATTGGGTGTTCTTTGATTGCCTTCCTTATGAGTGGAGGTCGGGATCGTGCGATGGTTAACTCCTACCAACCCTTCCCCTAGGAGCATGCATAGTAGTACTTTGCTTCGAGGGCTAATAAACTTTTGCAATAAGTATATGAGTTCTTTATGACTAATGTGATTCCATGGATTATATGCACTCTTACCCTTCCGCAATTTGCTAGCCTCTACGGTACCGTGCATTGCCCTTTCTCACATTGAGAGTTGGTGCAAACTTCGCCGATGCATCCAAACCCCGTGATACGATATGCACTATCACACATAAACCTCCTTATATCTTCCTCAAAACAGCCACCATACCTACCTATTATGGCATTTCCATAGCCATTCCGAGATATATTGCCATGCAACTTTCCACCGTTCCGTTTATTATGACACGCTCCATCATTGTCATATTGCTTTGCATGATCATGTAGTTGACATCGTATTTGTGGCAAAGCCACCTTTATAATTCTTTCATACATGTCGCTCTTGATTCATTGCATATCCCATTACACCGCCGGAGGCATTCACATAGAGTCATATTTTGTCCTAAGTATTGAGTTATAAATAAATAGAAGTGTGATGATTTCCATTATTAGAGCATTGTCCCATGTGAGGAAAGGATGATGGAGACTATGATTCCCCCACAAGTCGGGATGAGACTCCGGACGAAATAAAAAAAAGGGAAAAAGAAAAAAAGAGAGGCCATAGAAGCCCAAATAAAAAAATGAGAGAAAAAGAGAGAAGGGACAATGTTACTATCCTTTTTCCACACTTGTGCTTCAAAATAGCACCATGATCTTCATGATAGAGAGTTTCTTATTTTGTCACTTTCATATACTAGCGGGAATTTTTCATTATAGAACTTGGCTTGTATATTCCAATGATAGCCTTCCTCAAAATGCCCTAGGTCTTCGTGAGCAGGCAAGTTGGATGCACACCCAGTTAGTTTCTTTTTGATGAGCTTTCATACATTTATAGCTCTAGTGCATCCGTTGCATGGTAATCTCTACTCCTCATATTGAAATCAATTGATGGGCATCTCCATAGCCCGTTGATTAGCCACGTCAATATGAGACTTTCTCCTTTTTTTCCTCATATAATCCCTATCATCATACTCTACTCCACCCATAGTGCTATGTCCATGGCTTACGCTCATGTATTGCGTGATGGTTGAAAAGGCCGAGGCGCGTTAAAAAGTATTAACCAATTGCTTGGCTGAAACCGGGGTTGTGCATGATGGGAGCATTTTGTGTGACGAAAATGAAGCATGGCCAAACTATATGATTTTGTAGGGATAAGCTTTCTTTGGCTATGCTATTTTGATAAGACATAAATTGCTTGGTTAGCATGCTTGAAGTATTACTATTTTATGTCAATATTAAACTTTTATCTTGAATCTTTCGGATCTGAACATTCATGCCACAATAAAGAAAATTACATTGATAAATATGTTAGGTAGCATTCCACATCAAAAATTCTGTTTTTATCATTTACCTACTCAAGGAAGAGCAGGAATTAAGCTTGGGGATGCTTGATACGTCTCCAACATATCTATAATTTTTTATTGTTCCATGCAATTATATAATCCATCTAGAATCTTTTATATGCATTAATATGCTATTTTATATGATTTTTGTGACTAACCTATTAACCTAGAGCCCAGTGCCAGTTTCTATTTTTCCTTATTTTTGAGTTTTACAGAAGAATACCAAACAGAGTCCATTTGACGTGCCAATTTTTGATGATTTTTTATGGACCAAAAGAAGCCCCCAGAGTAAAAGAGTTGGGACAGAAGAGTCCCGAGCTGCCCACAAGGGTGGGGTGCACGCCCAATCTCGTGGACGGGTCGGAGACCCCCCCTGACGTGAGACCTACGCCAAAAATTCCTATAAATACAGAAACCCCCGAAACATAACCTAGAGAGGGAGTTCCGCCGCCGCAAGCCTCTGTAGCCACCCAAAACCAATCGGGACCCTGTTCCAGCACCCTGCCGGAGGGGGATCCCTCACCGGTGGCCATCTTCATCATCCCGGCGCTCTCCATGACGAGGAGGGAGTAGTTCACCCTCGGGGCCGAGGGTATGTACCAGTAGCTATGTGTTTGATCTCTCTCTTTCTCTCTCTCTCTCTCTCTCTCTCTCGTGTTCTTGATTCGGCTTGATCTTGATGTATTGCGATCTTTGCTATTATAGTTGGATCTTATGATGTTTATCCCCCTCTACTATCTTGTAATGGATTGAGTTTTCCCTTTGAAGTTATCTTATCGGATTGACTCTTTAAGGATTTGAGAACACTCGATGTATGTCTTGCATGTGCTTATCTGTGGTGACAATGGGATATTCACGTGATCTACTTGATGTATGTTTTGGTGATCAACTTGCGGGTTCAGTGACCTTGTGAACTTATGCATAGGGGTTGGCACATGTTTTCGTCTTGACTGTCTGGTAGAAACTTCGGGGCACTCTTTGAAGTTCTTTGTGTTGGTTGAATAGATGAATCTGAGATTGTGTGATGCATATCGTATAATCATACCCACAGATACTTGAGGTGACATTGGAGTATCTAGGTGACATTAGGGTTTTGGTTGATTTGTATCTTAAGGTGTTATTCTAGTACGAACTCTATGATAGATCGAACAGAAAGAATAGCTTCGTGTTATTTTACTACGGACTCTTGAATAGATCGATCAGAAAGGATAACTTTCAGGTGGTTTCGTACCCTACAATAATCTCCTTGTTTGTTCCCCACTATTAGTGACTTTGGAGTGACTCTTTGTTGCATGTTGAGGGATAGTTATATGATCCAGTTATGTTATTATTGTTGAGAGAGCTTGCACTAGTGAAAGTATGAACCCTAGTCCTTGTTTCCTACCATTGCAATACCGTTTACGCTCACTGTTATCACTTGCTACCTTGTTGTTTTTATATTTTCAGATTACAAAAACTTATACCTACCATCCATATTGCACTTGTATCACCATCTCTTCTCCGAACTAGTGCACCTATACAATTTACCATTGTATTGGGTGTGTTGGGGACACAAGAGACTGTTTGTTATTTGGTTGTAGGGTTGTTTGAGAGAGACCATATTCATCCTACACCTCCCACGGATTGATAAACATTAGGTCATCCACTTGAGGGAAATTTGCTACTATCCTACAAACCTCTGCACTTGGAGGCCCAACAACGTCTACAAGGAAAAGGTTGTGTAGTAGACATCAGCCGTGGGCCTAAGCCCTGGCCCATCTACCTAAAGGCCTATATAAGGAGGCGCTGGCCTGTGGAGTTAAACCTAACGCACTCACTCCCTCCTGCACAACCCTAATCGTCATCTATTGTTCCTCTCTCCGTGCTGCATCCGGCAAACCCATCCTGAGGACCGTGTGCATGGTTCGTAGGAAGAGCAAGTGCCTCAGGAACCTTGTCGTTTGAGATCCTGCCTGGGGAAACACCAATAAGGTATTTGAGGAGCGTATCGACGTGAGTGTGGGAGTCCTGGATTAGGGGGTCGTCGGACGGCCGGACTATATGCTTATGCCGGACTGTTGGGCTATGAAGATACAAGATTGAAGACTTCGTCCCGTGTCCGGGTGGGACTATCCTTTGCGTGGAAGGCAAGCTTGGCAATTTGGATATGTAGATTCCCTTTTCTATAACCGACCCTGTGTAACCCTAGCCCCCTCTGGTGTCTATATAAACCGGAGGGTTTAGTCCGTAGGACAAGGACAATCAGAATCATAGGCTAGCTTCTAGGGTTTAGCCTCTACGATCTCGTGGTAGATCAAATCTTGTAATACTCATATCATCAAGATCAATCAAGCAGGAAGTAGGGTATTACCTCCATAGAGAGGGCCTGAACCTGGGTAACATTGTGTCCCCCGCCTCCTGATACCATTAGCCTTAGACGCATAGTTCGGGACCCCTTACCCGAGATCCGCTGGTTTTGACACCGACATTGGTGCTTTCATTGAGAGTTCCACTGTGTCGTCACCATAAGGCTTGATGGCCCCTTCGATCATCTACAACGATGCGGTCCAGGGTGAGGTTTTCCTTCCCGGACAGATCTTCGTATTCCGCAGCTTCATACTACGGGCCAACTCGCTTGGCCATCTGGAGCAGATCGATAGCTATACCCCTGGCCATCAGGTCAGGTTTGGAAGCCTGGATTACACTGCCGACGTCCGCAGAGACTTGATCTTCGATTGATTCGAGCCCATGACAGGTGCACCCTACAGTCGCGATGAGCATGACCTAGATCTGCCATCGAATGATGTTCAGGAGTTCACCCCTATAGCTGCCCTGGCTTTAAATCCAGTTCAGTTCGTGCCATCCGAGGATGGGAGGATGGACCCCGCCACGGAGGCCGCACACTCAGCGACGATAGAGCCGAACACAGATTTCACTTCCAAGGAGGTTGATATGTCTCCAACGTATCTGTATTTTTTGATTGTTCCATGCTATTATATTACCCCTTTTGGATGTTTATGGGCTTTATTTTACACATTTATATCATTTTTGGGACTAGCCTACTAACCGGAGGCCCAGCCCGTATTGCTGTTATTTTGCCTATTTCAGTATTTCGAAGAAAAGGAATATCAAACGGAGTCCAAACGGAATGAAACCTTCGGGAGCGTGATTTTTGGAACGAACGTGATCCAGAGGACTTGGAGTGCAAGTCAAGAAGCAATCGAGGCGGCCAATAGGAGGGCGCGCCCACCCCTCCTGGGCGCGCCCCTGCTCCTGGGTCCCTCGAGCGGCCACTGACATACTTCTTCCTCCTATATATACCTATGTACCCCAAAAACATCTAGGGAGCCAACGAAAAACAATTTCCACCATCGTAACCTTCTGTATCCGCGAGATCCCATCTTGGAGCCTTCGCCGGCGCTCTGCCGGAGGGAGAATCGACCACGGAGGGCTTCTACATCAACACCATAGCCCCTCCGATGAGTTGTGAGTAGTTTGCCACAGACCTTCGGGTCCATAGTTATTAGCTAGATGGCTTCTTCTCTCTTTTTGGATCTCAATACAATGTTCTCCCCCTCTCTTGTGGAGATCTATTCGATGTAAACTCTTTTTGTGGTGTGTTTGTCGAGATCCGATGAATTGTGGGTTTATGATCAAGTTTATCTATGAGAAATATTTGAATCTTCTCTGAATTCTTTTATGTATGATTGAGTTATCTTTGCAAGTCTCTTCGAATTATCAGTTTGGTTTGGCCTACTAGATTGATCTTTCTTGCCATGGGAGAAGTGCTTAGGTTTGGGTTCAATCTTGCGATGTCCTTACCCAGTGACAGAAAGGGTTGCAAGGCACGTATTGTATTGTTGCCATCGAGGATAGAAAGATGGGGTTTATATCATATTGCTTGAGTTTATCCCTCTACATCATGTCATCTTGCTTAAGGCGTTACTCTGTTCTTATGAACTTAATACTCTAGATGCAGGCAGGATAGCGGTCGATGTGTGGAGTAATAGTAGTAGATGCATGCAGGAGTCGGTCTACTTGTCGCGGACGTGATACCTATGTACATGATCATGCCTAGATAATCTAATAATTATTCGCTTTTCTATCAATTGCTCAACAGTAATTTATTCACCCACTGTAATACTTATGCTATCTTGAGAGAAGACACTAGTGAAACCTATGGCCCCCGGGTCTATCTTTTATCATATAAGCTTTCAATCTACTTTTATTTGCATCTTTACTTTTAGCATCTATATTATAAAATACCAAAAATATATTTATCTTATCATACTATCTCTATCAGATCTCACTTTCGCAAGTGGCCGTGAAGGGATTGACAACCCCTTTATTGCGTTGGTTGCGAGTTCTTTCTTTGTTTGTATAGGTGTGTGGGACTTTTGAGGAGCCTCCTACTGGATTGATACCTTGGTTCTCAAAAACTGAGGGAAATACTTACGCTACTATTGCTGCATGACCCTTTCCTCTTCATGGAAAACCAATGCAAGCTCAAGACGTAGCAAGAAGGATTTCTGGCGCCGTTGCCGGGGAGGTCTTCGCTCAAGTCAAGACATACCAAGTACCCATCACAAACTCATTTCCCTCGCATTTACATTATTTGCCATTTGCCTCTCGTTTTCCTCTCCCCCACTTCACCCTTGCCGTTTTATTTGCCCTCTCTTTCCCAATCCTCTCCTCTCTTTTTCGCTTGCCTTTTTCTGTTTGCTTGTGTGTTGGATTACTTGTTGCCATGGCGCAAGATAATACCAAATTGTGTGATTTCTCCAATACCAATAATAATGATTTCCTTAGTACTCCGATTGCTCCTCTTAATAATGTTGAGTCTTGTGAAATCAATACTTCTTTGCTAAATCTTGTTATGGAAGATCAATTCACTGGCCTTCCTAGTGAAGATGCCGCTACTCATCTAAACAACTTTGTTGATTTGTGTGCTATGCAAAAGAAGAAAGATACGGATAATGATATTGTTAAATTGAAGTTATTTCCGTTTTCACTTAGAGATCATGCTAAAGTTTGTTTTCGTCTTTGCCTAAAAATAGTATTGATTCTTGGAACAAGTGCAAACATGCTTTGATCTCTAAGTATTTTCCTCCCGCTAAGATTATCACTCTTAGGAACGATATTATGAATTTTAAACAACTTGATCATGAGCATGTTGCCAAATCTTGGGAAAGAATGAAATTGATGATTCACAATTGCCCTACTCATGGTTTGAATTTATGGATGATCATACAAAAATTTTATGCCGGTTTGAACTTTGCTTCTAGAAATCTTTTAGATTCGGCCGCGGGAGGCACGTTTATGAAAATCACGTTAGGAGATGCTACAAAACTTCTTGATAATATTATGGCTAATTATTCTCAATGGCATACCGAAAGATCTTCTAGTAAAAAAGTGCATGCTATAGAAGAAACCAATGTTTTGAGTGGAAAGATGGATGAACTTATGAAGTTGTTTGCTACTAAAAATACTCCTCTTGATCCTAATGATATTCCTTTGTCTACTTTGATTGAGAATAATAATGAATCTATGGATGTGAATTTTGTTGGTAGGAATAGTTTTGGAAACAATGCTTATAGAGGAAACTTTAATTCTAGACCGTTCCCTAGTAATTCCTCTAATAATTATGGAAATTCCTACAATAATTCTTATGGTAATTTTAATAAGATGCCCTCTGATTTTGAGAATAGTGTGAAAGAATTTATGATTTCTCAAAAGAATTTTAATGCTTTGCTTGAAGAAAAATTGCTCAAAGTTGATGATTTGGCTAGGAACGTTGATAGACTTTCGCTTGATGTTGATTCTCTTAAACTTAGATCTACTCCTCCTAAGCATGATATCAATGAGTCTCTCAAAGCCATGAGAATTTCCATTGATGAGTGCAAGGAAAGAACCGCTAGATTGCATGCTAAAAAAGATTGCTTTGTAAAGGCGTGTTCTTCTAGTTTCCATGAAAATAATGATGAAGATCTTAAAGTTATTGATGTGTCCCCTATTAGATCTTTGTTTTGCAATATGAATCTTGATAATAATGGGACTGGAGATGAGTCAACTTTAGTTAGAAGGCATCCCAATAATTCGGAGTTTTTAGATCTTGATGCTAAATTTGGTAAAAGTGGGATTGGAGAGGTCATGACTTTAAATAGCATTGAACCCACTATCTCGGATTTCAAGGAATTTGATTATGATAATTGTTCTTTAGAAGGTTATATTTCCTTGTTGCAATCCGTTGTTAATTCTCCTCATGCTTATAGTCAAAATAAAGCTTTGACCAAACATATCGTTGATGCCCTGATGCAATCTTATGATGAAAAACTTAATTTGGAAGTTTCTATACCTAGAAAACTTAATGATGAGTGGGAACCTACTATAAAGATTAAAATTAAAGATCATGAGTGTTTTGCTTTGTGTGATTTGGGTGCTAGTGTTTCCACGATTCCGAAAACTTTATGTGATATTCTAGGTTTCCATGATCTTGATGATTGCTCTTTAAATTTGCACCTTGCGGATTCCACCGTTAAAAAGCCAATGGGAAGAATCAATGATGTCCTCATTGTTGCAAATAGAAATTTGGTGCCCATAGATTTTATCGTTCTTGATATAGATTGCAATCTTTCTTGCCCTATTATTCTTGGTAGACCTTTCCTTAGAACGATTGGCGCGATTATTGATATAAAGGAAGGTAATATTAGATTCCAATTTCCATTAAGGAAAGGCACGGAGCACTTTCCAAGAAAGAAAGTCAAATTATCTTATGAATCTATCATGCGGGCTACTTATGAATTTAGTGCCAAAGATGACACTACTTAAATCTATCTTCGCTTTTATGCCTAGTTAGGGGCGTTAAACGATAGCGCTAGTTGAGAGGCAAACCAATTTTATTAGTGTTTTTGTTTTTGTTTCTGTTTAGCAATAAATTTTGCATCTACCTTCTGTTTAGATGTGTTTTTATGTTTTAATTAGTGTTTGTGCCAAGTAGAACCTATAGGATAACCTATGGTGATAGTTAATTTGATTCTGCTGAAAAACAGAAACTTTGCACACACGAAATTAGTTTTGTTAAATCATAGAAACGCGATTTTGTAAAGATTCGTTTTGGTGCTGATCAATAGACAAATTGTCCAGGACTTCGTATTTTGGTAGGATTTTTAGAGTTCCAGAAGTTTGCGTTAGTTACAGATTGCTACAGACTGTTCTGTTTTTGACATATTCTGTTTTTCGTGTGTTGTTTGCTTATTTTGATGCATCTATGGCTAGTAAAATAGTTTATAAACCATAGAGAAGTTGGAATACATTAGGTTTAACACCAATATAAATAAAGAATGAGTTCATTACAGTACCTTATGTGGTGGTTTTTTTTTCTTTCACTAACGGAGCTTATGAGATTTCCTGTTGAGTTTTGTGTTGTGAAGTTTTCAAGTTTTGGGTAAAGATTTGATGGACTATGGAATAAGGAGTGGCAAAAGCCTAAGCTTGGGGATGCCCAAGGCACCCCAAGATATTCAATAATAGCCAAAAGCCTAAGCTTGGGGATGCCCCAGGAAGGCATCCCCTCTTTCGTCTTCGTTCATTGGTAACTTTACTTGGAGCTATATTTTTATTCGCCACGTGATATGTGTTTTGCTTGGAGCATCGTGTATGATATTAGTATTTGCTTTTTAGTTTACCACAATCACCCTTGATGTACACACCTTTTTGGAGAATCCTAATTGATTAGAATTTATTAGAATACTCTATGTGCTTCACTTATACCTTTTGAGCTAGATAGCTTCTGCTCTAGTGCTTCACTTATATCTTTTAGAGCACGACGGTGGCTTAATTTTGTAGAAATTTCTAGTCTCTCACGCTTCACTTATATTATTTTGAGAGTCTTTTAGAACAGCATGGTATTTGCTATGGTTATAAAGTTGGTCCTAGAATGGTAGGCATCCAAGTTGGGTATAATAAAAACTATCATAGGAAGTGAATTGGATGATATGATCAATTTGATACTTGATAATTGTTTTGAGATATGGAGGTAGTGATATTAAAGCCATGCTAGTTGGGTGATTATGAATTTAAAGAATGCTTGTGTTGAAGGTTGTGATTCCCGTAGCATGCACATATGGTGAACCTCTTTGTGATGAAGTTGGAGAACAATTTTATTTATTGATTGTCTTCCTTATGAGTGGTGGTCGGGGACGAGCGATGGTCTTTTCCTACCAACCTATCCCCCTAGGAGCATGCGCATAATACTTTGTTTTTGATGACTTGTAGATTTTTGCAATAAGTATATGAGTTCTTTTGACTAATGTTGAGTCCATGGATTATACGCACTCTCACCCTTCCACCATTGCTAGCCTCTCTTGTACCGCGCAACTTTCGCTAGTACCATACACCCACCATATACCTTCCTCAAAACAGCCACCATACCTACCTATTATGGCATTTCCATTGCCATTTCGAGATAAGCCATGCAACTTTCCATCATTCCGTTCATCTGACAGGCATTACTATTGTCATATTGCTCTTTGCATGATCATGTAGTTGACATCGTATTTGTGGCAAGGCCACCTTCATAATTTTCATACATGTCGCTCTTGATTCATTGCATATCCTGGTACACCGCCGGAGGCATTCATATAGAGTCATATTTTGTTCTAAGTTTTGAGGTGTAATTCTTGAGTTATAAGTAAATAAAAGTGTGATGATCTTCATTATTAGAGCATTGTCCCAGTGAGGAAAGGATGATGGAGACTATGATTCCCCCACAAGTCGGGATGAGACTTCAGACTAAAGAAAAAAAAGAAAAAAAGAGAAAGGCCAAAGAAAGAAAAAAGAGAAAGAAAAAAAGAAAAGAAAAAGAAAAAAAGAAAATAAATGAGAGAAAAAGAGAGAAGGGACAATGCTACTATCCTTTTACCACACTTGTGCTTCAAAGTAGCACCATGATCTTCATGATAGAGAGTCTCCTATGTTGTCACTTTCATATACTAGTGGGATTTTTTCATTATAGAACTTGGCTTGTATATTACAATGATGGGCTTCCTCAAAAGTGCCCTAGGTCTTCGTGAGCAAGCGAGTTGGATGCACACCCACTTAATTTCTTTTGTCGAGCTTTCATACATTTATAGCTCTAGTGAATCTGTTGCATGGAAATCCCTACTCACTCACATTGATATCTATTAATGGGCATATTCATAGCCCGTTGATACGCGTAGTTGATGTGAGACTATCTTCTCCTTTTTGTCTTCTCCACAACCACCATTCTATTCCACATATAGTGCTATGTCCATGTCTCATGCTCATGTATTGCGTGAAAATTGAGAAGGTTTGAGATTACTAAAGTATGAAACAATTGCTTGGCTTGTCATCGGGGTTGTGCATGATTAAATACTTTGTGTGATGAAGATAGAGCAATAGCCAAACTATATGATTTTGTAGGGATAACTTTCTTTAGCCATGTTATTTTGAGAAGACATGATTGCTTTGATTAGTATGCTTGAAGTATTACTATTTCTTATGTCAATATGAACTTTTATTTTGAATCATTTGGATCTGAACATTCATGCCACAATAAAGAAAATTACATTGAGAATTATGCTAGGTAGCATTCCACATCAAAAATTATGTTTTTATCATTTACCTACTCGAGGACGAGCAGGAATTAAGCTTGGGGATGCTTGATACGTCTCCAACGTATCTATAATTTTTGATTGTTCCATGCTATTATATTACCCCTTTTGGATGTTTATGGGCTTTATTTTACACATTTATATCATTTATATCAAGTTTATCTATGAGAAATATTTGAATCTTCTCTGAATTCTTTTATGTATGATTGAGTTAGCTTTGCAAGTCTCTTCGAATTATCAGTTTGGTTTGGCCTACTAGATTCATCTTTCTTGCCATGGGAGAAGTGCTTAGCTTTGGGTTCAATCTTGCGGTGTCCTTACCCAGTGACAGAAAGGGTTGCAAGGCACGTATTGTATTGTTGCCATCGAGGATAAAAATATGGGGTTTATATCATATTGCTTGAGTTTATCCCTCTACATCATGTCATCTTTCTTAATGCGTTACTCTGTTCTTATGAACTTAATACTCTAGATGCATGCTGGATAGTGGTCGATGTGTGGAGTAATAGTAGTAGATGCAGGCAGGAGTCGGTCTACTTGTCGCGGACGTGATGCCTATATACATGATCATGCCTAGATAATCTCATAATTATTCGCTTTTCTATTAATTGCTCGACAGTAATTTGTTCACCCACCGTAATACTTATGCTATCTTGAGAGAAGCCACTAGTGAAACCTATGGCCCCCCGGTCTATCTTTTATCATATAAGCTTTCAATCTACTTTTATTTCCATCTTTACTTTTTGCATCTATATTATAAAATACCAAAAATATATTTATCTTATCATACTATCTCTATCAGGTCTCACTTTCGCAAGTGGCTGTGAAGGGTTGACAACCCCTTTATTGCGTTGGTTGCGAGTTCTTTTTTTGTTTGTGTAGGTGCGTGGGACTTTTGAGGAGCGTCCTACTGGATTGATACCTTGGTTCTCAAAAACTGAGGTAAATACTTACACTACTATTGCTCCATCACCCTTTCCTCTTCAAGGAAAACCAACACAAGCTGAAGACATAGTAGAGGTCTGTGTCATCGGACCCTCGGACTTGTCTCTGCCCTTAGAATCCAAACCGCGTGCATCCGTGGCCATCGGATCTAACTGGGCACCGATCATGGAGTTTAGCTTCGTGGATATCTTTCAGCACTCGCCCTTGGGCGACGTGCTAAACTCATTAAAATCTCTCTCCCTGGCGGGAGACTCTTGGCCAAACTATGTCCGACTTGAGTGGGAAGCGGACGATGAGGAATTCGTTACCCACCCACCACCCACTTAATAGCCACTTTCGATGACTTAACTGACATGCTTGATTTCGACTCCGAAGACATCGACGCTATGGACGACGATGCCGGAGAAGAACAGGAACCACCGCCCACATGGTGCTGGGCAGCCACCTCATCATACGACATATATATGGTGGACACACCCAAAGAAAACAATGGCTAGGATAAAAATGATGCAATGGAGGGTGATCCCCTTGAGAAGCAACCCAAGCGCCGACATCAGCGGCGCCGCTCTAAACCCCACCATAGCAAAAATAGCGATACCGGCACAAAAGACAATAGCACTCCGGATGATTCCAAAGACAAAAACAATCCCGCCCAGCCAAGCTTCGAGCAGGTTGGACGGGAGGACGGGCAAGCTAGCCCTGATGACCAGGCAATGGACGGAGACTCGAAGGATGACAATTACATGCCCCTCTCCGAAGACGAGGTGAGCCTCGGCGACAAATGATTTATCGTGCCTGAGGATCCTGTCGAGCAGGAGCGCTTCAAGCGCCGGCTTATAGCCACTGCAAAGAGCCTGAAGAAAAAATAGCAGCAGCTTCAAGCTGATTAAGATCTGCTCACTGACAGATGGACCGAGGTCCTGGCGTCCGAGGAATACAGACTCGAGCGCCCAACCAAAAGTTACCCGAGGCGCAGGTTGTTACCTCAATTCGAGGACGAGGCACTAGAGCCTATAATACCAGCGCAGGATGTGGCTGGCCGACCACCTCGTGGCCGAGACAATGCGGCGTATCAGCCCAAACACCAGCCCGCACCCCGTCGCCGAACAACTTAAAACACCAAGGCCCGAGGCTACACGCATGACCTGCGAGACAAATTGAAATACAAAGCAGGACAGTCAAGATCGATCTGCGATGACCGCCCGGGCCGAATACAGCAGACCAAATTCATCCGAACTGCAACGCGGCGTAGCCCAGCACAGAGGCGCCGCACACCCCCTATGCTTCACTGACGAAGTAATGGAGCACGAATTCCCAAAAGGGTTTAAACCCGTAAACATCGAACCATATGATGGGACAACAGACCCTGCGGTATGGATCGAAGATTTCCTTCTCCACATTCACATGGCCCGCGACGATGATCTACATGCCATCGAGTACCTCCCACTAAAACTCAAGGGACCAGCTCAGCATTGGCTGAATAGTCTGCCAGCAAACTCCATTGGCAGTTGGGAGAACCTAGAAGACGCATTCCTTGACAACTTTCAGGGCACCTATGTGCGACCACCGGATGCTGATAACTTAAGTCACATAACCCAATAGCCCAGAGAGTCAGCCAGGAAATTCTCGAGTCAGTTCTTAACCAAATAGAACCAAATCGTCGACTGTCCGGATGCCGAAGCCCTAGCGGCCTTTAAGCATAACATCCGTGATGAGTGGCTCGCCCGACACCTCGGCCAAGAGAAGCCGAAATCCATGGCAACCCTCACGACACTCATGACCCGCTTCTGTGCGGGCGAGGACAGCTGGCTAGCTCGTAGCAACATCGCCTCAAGCAAGCCTGGGACCTCTGAACCAAGAGATAACAACGGCAAGCCCCGACACAGCAAACACAAGCGTCGAAATAATGGCGACAACGCCAAAGACACGACCGTCAATGCCGGATTCAGCGGCTCTAATACCGGTCAAAGGAAGAGACAATTGAAAAGAAACAGTTCGGGCACGTCCAGTCTGGACCGTATACTCGACCGTCCATGTCAAATTCACGGCACCCCAGTAACCCCAGCCAATCATACCAACAGAGAATGCTGGGTCTTCAAACAAGCCGGCAAGTCAGGTGCCGAAAACAAGGAGAAGGGGTTGCAAAGCAATGACGATGACGTGGAGACCCGGCCACCGAACATAGGAGGGCAAAAGAAGTTTCCCCCGCAAATTAAAACGGTGAATATGATAAATGCCACCAATATTCCCAAGCGGGAGAGGAGGCGCACACTTAGGGATATCGACGCAACGGAGCTAGTCACCCCAAAATATAACCCATGGTCGTCCGGCCCGATCACCTTTGACCGCAAGGATCGTCCTGCCAATATCCGTCAGGGCGGCTCAACCGCACTAGTCCTTGACCCAATAATTGATGGATTCCACCTCACACGAGTCCTTATGGATGGAGGCAGCAGTCTGAACCTGCTTTATCAGGATACAGTGTGCAAGATGGGCATCGATCCTTCAAAGATCAAACCCACTAAAACCACCTTCAAAGGTGTTATACCAGGCGTGGAGGCCCGCGGCTCCGTCACTCTGGAGGTAGTCTTCAGACCCCCGGATAATTACCGTAACGAAGAGTTAATCTTTGATATCATTCATTTTCACAGAAGCTATCATGCACTGCACGGACGAACCCCGTTCGCTCGATTCAACGCGGTGCCACATTACGCTTATCTTAAGCTCAAGATGCCCGGTCCAAGTGGCGTCATAATAGTTAACGGCAAAGCCGAACGCTCTCTCTGTACTGAAGAGCACACCGCCGCCTTGGCAGTAGAAGCGTAGAGTGGCATTTTTCAATCGTACCTTCATTCAACAGCCAGGTTCCCGGACACCGTCAAAAGAGTCCGAACTACTCCGTGGCAGGATAGCCCAGATCGCCAAGAGCTCAATTAACCATTCCGGCGGTAGGCAGAGGCAAAGCTAGGTTAGGCCCCCAATGCGGCTGAACCGCTCAGTGGCACACAAACATTTTTTGCATTTTCCTTGCAGGTCCACTTTTGTGTAGGCCATCACTGGTGACATGGCGACCAGACGCATGAGGGGATGAACATACCAAGGAGGGAAACAGCTCGAATGCGTAAGGGAATCCTTAGTTGTTCCCCTTGATGATCATCCGATTATTCCCCGGATCCGCACACAACCCCCCTGGTCTCAGCAGGTTCCGAAGTCATATTTCTTTTTATCGCACTACTTTTACTCGTACGCCTCGACGTATTATTCAATTACAATATGCGGCTTTATATGACGCTTACTTGCTGTTCTTTCTTATTGATATTTTTTGTCAAATGGCATCCGTACACTACGATGCGCCTTAATAGGCCAGGGGCCTCATTGTACCCACAATACGGTAATAAAGTCCGAATACCTTCACAGTCGTTCGGCACCCCGAACTTATAACATTATATGCATCGGCTCCGAATAATCTCTTGGGTCAATAGTTGGGTTGCCCGGCTCCTGTGCTTGGTACCCTACGTTCCGCTATATCGGCTAGGGTAGTAAAGGGAGAACTACTGCGATTGTGTCCCAGTTCTTCCGGACGAGCACCTCAGTAGAGAAAGCCAAAAACTGACTATCATGATACGGCGAGAGCTGGTCAGCTGTTCGAGAGGTTACAAAATCTTTAAGGATTTCTTCCGTATTATGCGATAACTAATGCAGCGTGCGGTGGATCGACTTTTTCTTCTGATCAGGTGCTTATAGAGCCCCTAGTGTGGTCTTCCGAACACCAGGGGCTGCTGTCGGTGTCAAAACCGGCGGATCTCGGGTAGGGGGTCTCGAACTGTGCGTCTAAGCCTAATGGTAACATGAGGCGGGGACACGATGTTTACCCAGGTTTGGGCCCTCTCTATGGAGGTAATACCCTACTTCCTGCTTGATTGATCTTGATGATATGAGTATTACAAGAGTTGATCTACCACGAAATCGTAGAGGCTAAACCCTAGAAGCTAGCATATGATTATGATTGTTCCTGTCCTACGGACTAAACCCTCCGGTTTATATAGACACCGGAGGGGGCTAGGGTTAGACAGAGTCGGTTACAAAGAAGGAGATCTACATATCCGAATCGCCAAGCTTGCCTTCTGCACAAAGGAGAGTCCCACCCGGACACGGGACGGAGTCTTCAATCTTGAATCTTCATAGTCCAACAGTTCGGCACAAGTACATAGTCCGGCCGTCCGAGGACCCCCTAATCCAGGACTCCCTTAGTAGCCCCGGAACCAGGCTTCAATGATGATGAGTCCGGTGCGCAGATTGTCTTCGGCATTGCAAGGCGGGTTCCTTCTCCGAATACTCCATAGAAGATTTTGAACACAAGGATCGTGTCCGGCTCTGCAAAACAATTTCCACATACCACCGTAGAGAGCACAATATTCCACAAATCTAATCTGCTGACAATTTTTCATAGGGTGACATCACGCCGCGGCCCGGTCATTATTCGAACTGTTTTCTCAACCTGCTGCTACACATCTTGCGAGGCGGTTTCATTGGCACGTCTTGTCGAAGTAGAGATCGTGTCCCCTTATCACGGGATTCTCATCAATAGGGGTGTGGGTAACCCAACCGCGCCATTAACACGGCGCTTGGGGAATAAGCGAGTTTATAGGGCAAGTGGGGAGGCGCATGGTTTCTACCGCCTTTATAAAGAGATAAGGATTCCCCCTTTTCACCCATGCCTTCTTCTTCCTCTACTCATCCATTCTCCCTCACTCGAGCTCCAGCGCCCAAGTTCTCACCTTATCCATAAAGCCATTCCAAGCATGTCTGGAGCGGGAGGCAAGTGGATGGCCTCCTCCGTTACGGAGGAGGATATCGCAAAGCTTCAGGAGGCCGGATACCTGTCCGCAAACATCGCGCACCAGCTTCCGGCTGAGGGTTAAATCATCCCTACCCCGAAACCCCAGGAGAGGGTAGTGTTCCTCTCTCACTTCGTCCGCGGACTGGGATTCCCCCTCCACCCATTCGTCCGTGGACTTATGTTCTACTGTGTGCTGGACTTCCATGATCTGGCCCCCAATTTTATCCTCAACATCTCAGCGTTTATCGTCGTGTGCGAGGCCTTCCTCCGCATTATGCCCCACTTCGGCCTATGGCTGAAGACCTTCAACGTGAAGCCAAAGGTGGTGGTTGGCCAGCAAGCAGAGTGCGGAGGTGCCATGGTGGGCAAGATGCCCAACGTCACTTGGCCCGAAGGCTCCTTTGTGGAGACCATGAAGGGGTGGAAATCGAGGTGGTTCTACATCACCGAGACGCGCAACACCAACTGGGCGACGGCCCCCGAGTTTCGATCCGGCATCCCATGCGGCTCACCTCCTGGAAAGAGAAGGGCTTAGCCTGGGGTTCACCGGTGGAGCTGACCGGACTTCAGACCTGCATCAAAAATATGATAGGCAAGAAAATCAAGCTTGTCAACGTGGTCCAGGTCATGCTCCTCCACCGGATCCTTCCGTGTCAGAGACGGGCTTTCAATATGTGAGAGTTCGACCCGGCCGAACACCAGACGCAGCAAGAGCTCTTCGACATGATGTACGAAGATATCTAGAAGGTGCTGTTCAAGGCCACCGAGGTACCTCCGCCCATAACCGAGGTCGCGGACTCAGCGCAAAGCGCCCCGCCAATCCGGTAAGTTTTTATATTTTGCAAGATGTGCCTTTCCCCAGCATGTTCGCGGGAGGAATCTAAGCCTCCATGCCGATTTAACTGGACTGGGTAGCGATAGCGGAGCGGATTGACTGTCCAGCTCCACTACCCGAAGATCCAGCATCGCCCCTCTTAACGAAGATGTTGTTTCTAGTGCCCTATGAGGTGCCGGAGAAGAAGGCCAAGAAGAAGGCCACGGGGACCAGGAAAGGTCTCCGGCGCAAGGTTGTATCGGACTCATCGTCCGAAGACACCGAGGCGCGCTCCTCCAACGAAAATGAGGAAGAGGAAGAGGAAATCCCTCCCCCCAACCGGGGGGGGGGGGGGAAGAAAAGGAAGGCCGCCCCGTCTGGGGAGGCGGAAGGGTCCAAGAAAGGAAAGACCCTCCCCGACCACTCCACCACAGCCGCCTACAGCGGCGAGGAGTGGTTGCCAGGGACAAGCCCCTGGTGAGGTCGTAAGTATCCGGACACTATAATACTTTCGGTATGTTTTGCTTTATTGCTTCTTATCATGCCAAACATGCTCGTGTAGACCGGCCAAAGCCCACATCGACGTATCCTCTTTCGATGGGTCTTTGGGCTTGTCGTCGATGAATAGCAATTCACTCCCGACAGCCTCCTCCCCCAAGCCCGCGGACGACACCGAGGTGTTGTCTCAGAGGATACCAGACCAAGGGGAGACAGTTCTGGAGATGCCCCAAGGCGAAATCCCAGATGTCGGGCACATGGGAGGGAAGACCCCCCATGGATTCTGATGACGGGGGCTGCAGCAAGTCTGGCCCCTAGCCAAATGCGGTTCCAGAAACCCAAGTGGTTCCGGATTCAGACATGCACCCTCTCTCTAAGGAGGGTGAGTCGCCTGTGCCGATGACCTCTATTCATCCAGAGGCATCGGATAACTTGCTGGAAGCGCTTTGCGGCGCTTCCATTGATGAAGACCACCGTACTCTTATGAGTGCGGTGATTGCGAAGGTCCAGTCCGCCAAAAGCGGATTGACCAAAGCCTGCGCCAGCCTCCTAACAGGCTTTGAGGTAAGTAACAAAATTGTGGGAAAATATCACAGTATAGATAGTAGCCCCTGATGCTCTGTTTGGTGTTCGCAAAGAAAGGCCGAACAGAGGATCAAATAACATCCGCAGGAGTCTAACAGAAAATGTCTATGTGAATAAGCAGGCGTCGTTGCTGGCCACTGCCGCTCATACTGCGGAAGTCTCCGGACTGAAGCAGGACCTGGAGCGGACCGAGGAAGAGCTCAACCTCGTGAAGAGGCAGCTCGATGAAAACAAAGGTACACAATACCCCGTGTGTATATTTATAAAGGAAAAATTGTTGCTTCTAATAGAAGTGTCATGAGTTTTAATAGGGGCCACGACCGAAGTGGCTACCCTTAGAAAGGCGCTGACCGAGGCCAAAGACAAAGCGGCCAAGGAGCGCGCCAAGCACGAGAAGCAAGAGGCCCGAGTTGACGAGGTCCAGCAAGAGCTCCAGGATTTCGTCAAAAAATACGAGTCCTTGGAGCGTGACTCTAAGACGCAAGAGTCCGAGCTTGCGAATGCCCTCCAGAGTGCACGAGACGCCAAGGCCGAAGCCCAAAGGGCCCTCCAGGAGATTCATGCGGCCAAGAAGATAGCGGCGGGTAAGGCATTCATTATGCAAAGCAAGCATGTGAAGGAGACTTTCCTTTTACTTACCCGAATTTGGAGTTCTCCAGGAGCATTCGCAGATCTGCCGCGCAGCATATCTGATGCCGCAGAGTTCTACTGAGCTAAAGAAGGGAGCTCGACGGAGAAGTTGTTCTGGTCCCAGTATATTGGGACTGAACATACGATGCCCTTGAGCGACCAGCTAAAGCAACTGGTCGAACTGCACAAGGCGGCCGAATTGGCCATGAAGGACCTCATAGTCTGGCTGTGGCCTGCCGAGCCTTTGCCTAGTAGCTACTTTGGTCTCGTGAAGCGGCTTGTGAATGCCTGCCCTCGGCTCGAAGTCATAAAGCGGTTAGTTTGCATTGAAGGTGCGCGGATGGCCTTCGCCCGCGCCAAAGTGCACTGGGCGAAGATAGATGCCGAGAAGCTGATGACGGAGGGGCCCCCGAAGGGCAAAGGGCACTGCCACCCTGAAAAGTATTATGAGATTGTCCTGAAGGGCTCCCGCCTTGTGGCGGAGCAATGTGCTAAGGATGTAATATTTGAGTGAATGTACTCATTTGATCCTGTAATATGAAAACAAGTTCATTTGCGCAATATAATACTTGTTGATTTAAAATTTTACCTTCTGTGCGGTCATTTATAAAATCTGAGAGTTGGCCAGTCCTCGGCTTCTGCCCCTATGCAACTAGTACCGGGGTGTTCGGGATAAATCTAAACACTCTTTATCCAAATTTTTGGTCCTTTAAGGAGGTGTTTAGCGCAACGAACAAGGCAATCGGACTATATAGCTTTATAACTCTCACTTAGCCATAGAAGTTCTATAATTTTAAATTTTGGTGTAGCCCCTGGTATTCGGAGGGCCGAACTTGGGGCGCTATACACGCCTAAATCGGACATTCTAAAAGGCCGATTCCTCGCCCAAAGCAGAAAAAAATCTTTAAGGATTTGAGACCTCTCGAACAGCGACCAGCTCTCACCGCATCATGACAGTCAATTTTTGACTTTCTCTACTGAGGTGCTTGTCTGGAAGAACTGGGACACAATTGCAGTAGTTCTCCCTGTGCCACCTTAGCCGACGTAGCGGAACGTAAGGCGACAAAACATGGGAGCCGGGCAAACCCAACTATTGACCCAAGACATGATTCGGAGCTGATGCATATAATGCTATAAGTTTGGGGTGCCGCACTGTCGAAAGTGTTCGGACTTTTCTTGCCGTGTTATGGGGTACACTAAAGTCCCTGGCGAGCTGAACGTACCAAAAATGTATGGGTGCAATTTGTAATAAACAATCAAGGAAAAGGATAAAGAAATGTAATAATAAGCTGACGCTGTACATTGTTTTCCATTGTTATTTGAATGATACATCAAGGCGTATGTACACAAGTAGTGCAATAAGCCGAATAGGACTATTTGACATGTCTTAACCAAGAGCGGGCTGCGAGTGGGTATGTAAAAACAGGTATAACGATCGTTATCAGAGACCACCTGGGGATTCCCTTGTACGCAAAAGCTCCTTGCCTCCTTGGTGTTTCCGTCCCGTGATGGGTCCGATAAACAGGCTATCGGCAGAGTCTCCCGAGAATAGGGACCTGAAAGAAAGAAAAAAGGGGAAGGTGTACGGGTGCTGGGGCGGTTTGAGCCGCGCTATGGACCATATTGTAGCCGTGCCTCCGCCTATGCCCATGGTATTTTTAGTGCGTAATTATGTACGCGCGGCACAAATTTCACCGCTTGACTGAGACTAGGACGGAGGCCGAATTTCTAGGCGAGCTCTCGACGCGCCGGACGATCCTGTTGTAGAGTACTTCGGACTCGCTTGGCTGCCTAAGAAGGCTGCTCTCTACTTCTGCTGCGAGGGCCGCAGTGTGCTCCTCTGTACGGAGGGAGTGCTCTGTGTTTCCATTAACTGTTATAACCCTGCGAGGTCTGGCAATTTTGAGCTTGAGATAGGCGTAGTGTCGCACCGCATTGAATCGAGCAAATGCGGTTCGTCCTAGTAGTGTATGATAACCACTACGAAAGGGGACAATATCGAAGATTAAGTCCTCGCTTCGAAAGTTGTCCGGGGATCCGAAGACCACTTCTAGTGTGATTGAGCGTGTGCAACAGGCCTCTACACCTGGTATGACACCTTTAAAGGTGGTTTTGGTGGGTTTGATCCTTGAGGGATCGATGCCCATTTTGTGCACTGTATCCTAATAGAGGAGGTTCAGGCTGCTTCCACTATCCATAAGGACTCTTGTAAGGTGGAATCCGTCAATGATGGGGTCGAGGACCAACACGGCCGAACCGCCATCACGGATACTGGTCGGATGGTCCTTGTGACCGAAAGTGATTGGACAAGAAGACCATGGGTTGAACTTTGGGGTAAATGGCTCCATCGCGTAGACGTCCCTTAGTGCACACTTCCGTTCCCGCTTGGGAATATGGGTTGCGTATATCATATTTACCATTTTTACTTGGGGAGGAAATTTCTTCTGTCCTCCTGTGTTTGGCAGCCGGGGTTCCTCGTCGTCATCACTGTGCGGCCTGCTACGTCTTGAGCTTGCGTTGGTTTTCCTCGAAGAGGAGAGGGTGATGCAGCAAAGTGTAGCGTAAGTATTTCCCTCAGTTTTGAGAACCAAGGTATCAATCAAGTAGGAGGCTCCTCAAAAGTCCCATGCACCTACACAAACAAACTGAGAACTCGCAACCAACGCAATAAAGGGGTTGTCAATCCCTTCACGGCCACTTGCGAAAGTGAGATCTAATAAAGATAGTATGATAAGATAAATATATTTTTGGTATTTTATGATATAGATGCAAAAAGTAAAGATGCAAATAAAGGTAGATTGAAAGCAAATATGATAAGAGATAGACCCGGGGGCCATAGGTTTCACTAGAGGCTTCTCTCAAGATAGCACAAGTATTACGGTGGGTGAACAAATTACTGTCAAGGAATTGATAGAAAAGCGCATAGTTATGAGATTATCTAGGCATGATCATGTATATAGGCATCACGTCCATAACAAGTAGACTGACTCCTGCCTGCATCTACTACTATTACGCCACACATCGACCGACTCCTGCCTGCATCTAGAGTATTAAGTTCATAAGAATAGAGTAACGCATTAAGCAAGATGACATGATGTAGAGGGATAAACTCATGCAATATGATATAAACCCATCTTGTTATCCTCAATGACAACAATACAATACGTGCCTTGCAACCCTTTCTGTCACTGGGTAAGGACACCGCAAGATTGAACCCAAAGCTAAGCACTTCTCCCATGGCAAGAAAGACCAATCTAGTAGGCCAAACCAAACTGATAATTCGAAGAGACTTGCAAACATAACTCAATCATACATAAAAGAATTCAGAGAAGATTCAAATATTATTCATAGATAAACTTGATCATAAACCCACAATTCATCGGATCTCAACAAACACACCGCAGAAAGAGTTTGCATCGAATAGATCTCCACAAGAGACGGGGAGAACATTGTATTGAGATCCAAAAAGAGAGAAGAAGTCATCTAGCTAATAACTATGGACCCGTAGGTCTATGGTAAACTACTCACAACTCATCGGAGGGGCAAGGATGTTGATGTAGAAGCCCTCCGTGGTTGATTCCCCCTCCGGCAGAGTGTCGGCGAAGGCTCCAAGATGAGATCTCGCGGATACAGAAGGTTACGGCGGTGGAAATTGTGTTTCGTGGTGCTCCTGGATGTTTTCGGGGTACGTAGGTATATATAGGAGGAAGAAGTACGTCGGTGGCCGCCCGAGGGGCCCATGAGACAGGGGGCGCGCCCTACAGTGGGGGGCGGCCCCCTATCTCGTGGGGCCCTTGGAAGCTTCTTGACTTGCACTCCAAGCTCTCCGGATCATGTTCGTTCCAAAAATCACGCTCCCAAAGGTTTCATCCCGTTTGGACTCCGTTTGATATTCCTTTTCTTAGAAATACTGAAATAGGCAAAAAAAACAGCAATATGAGCTGGGCCTCCGGTTAGTAGGTTAGTCCCAAAAATGATATAAATGTGTAAAATAAAGCCCATAAACATCCAAAAGGGGTAATATAATAGCATGGAACAATAAAAAATTATAGATACGTTGGAGACATATCAAGCATCCCCAAGCTTAATTCCTGCTCGTCCTCGAGTATGTAAATGATAAAAAGAGAATTTTTGATGTGGAATGCTACCTAGCATAATTCATAATGTAATTTTCTTTATTGTGGCATGAATGTTCAGACCCAAATGAATACAAAATAAAAGTTCATATTGACATAAGAAATAGTAATACTTCAAACATACTAATCAAAGTAATCATGTCTTCTCAAAATAACATGGCTAAAGAAAGTTATCCCTACAAAATCATATAGTCTGGCTATTGCTCTATCTTCATCACACAAAGTATTTAATCATGCACAACCCCAATGACAAGTCAAGCAATTGTTTCATACTTTAATAATCTCAAACCTTTGCAACTTTCACGCAATACATGAGCGTGAGCCATGGACATAGCACTATATGTGGAATAGAATGGTGGTTGTGGAGAAGACAAAAAGGAGAAGATAGTCTCACATCAACTAGGCGTATCAACGAGCTATGGAGATGCCCATTAATAGATATCAATGTGAGTGAGTAGGGATTGGCATGCAACGGATGCACTAGAGCTATAAATATAAGAAAGCTCAACAAAAGAAACTAAGTGGGGTGCATCCAACTTGCTTGCTCACGAAGACCTAGGGCACTTTGAGGAAGCCCATCATTGGAATATACAAGCCAAGTTCTATAATGAAAAATTCCCACTAGTATATGAAAGTGACAACATATGAGTCTCTCTAGCAGGAAGATCATGGTGCTATTTTTGAAGCACAAGTGTGGAAAAAGAGATAGTAGCATTGTCCCTTCTCTCTTTTTCTCTCATTTTATTTTTCTTTTTCTCTTTTTTTCTTTGGCCTTCTTTTCTTTTTTTCTTTTTGGCCTTTCTCGTTTTTTTTTGTAAAGTCCGAAGCCTCATCCCGACTTCTGGGGGAATCATGGTCTTCATCATCCTTTCCTCACTAGGATAATGCTCTAATAATGAAAATCATCACACTTTTATGGATTTACAACTCAAAGCTAGAACAAGATATGACTCTATATGAATGCCTCCGGCGGTGTACCAGGATATGCAATGAATCAAGAGCGATATGTATGAAAATTATGAAGGTGGCCTTGCCACAAATACAATCTCAACTACATGATCATGCAAAAAGCAATATGACAAAAGTAATGCGTGTCATATGAACAGAACGGTGGAAAGTTGCATGGCAATATATCTCGGAATGGCTATGTGCTACGTCTCGAGCTTGCGTTGGTTTTCCCCCAAGAGGAGAGGATGATGCAGCACAGTAGCATAAGTATTTCCCTCAGTTTTTGAGAACCAAGGTATCAATCCAGTAGGAGGTCACGTGCAAGTCCCTCGTACCTGCACAAAACGATAGCTACTCGCAACCAATGCGATTAGGGGTTGTCAATCCGTTCATGGTTACTTACGAGAGTGAGATCTGATAGAGATAATATTTTTGGTATTTTTGGTATAAAGATGCAAAGTAGAAAGTAAAGGCAAAGCAAGTAAATAAAGTGATGGATATTAATATGATGAGAATAGACCCGGGGGCCATAGGTTTCACTAGTGGCTTCTCTCAAGAGCATAAGTATTCTACGGTGGGTGAACATATTATTGTTGAGCAATTGACAGAATTGAGCATAGTTATGAGGTTATCTAGGTATGATCATGTATATAGGCATCACGTCCGAGACAAGTAGACCGAAACGATTCTGCATCTACTACCATTACTCCACTCATCTACCGCTATCCAGCATGCATCTAGAGTATTAAGTTAAAAACAGAGTAACGCCTTAAGCAAGATGACATGATGTAGAGAATAAATTCATGCAATATGATAAATACCCCATCTGTTATCCTCGATGGCAACAATACAATACGTGCCTTGCAACCCTTTCTGTCACTGGGTAAGGACACCGCAAGATTGAACCCAAAGCCATGCACTTCTCCCATTGCAAGAACTACCAATCTAATTGGCCAAACCAAACGGATAATTCGAAGAGACTTGCAAAGATAACTCAATCATACATAAAAGAATTCAGAGAAGATTCAAATATTATTCATAGATAAGCTGGATCATAAACCCACAATTCATCGGTCTCAACAAACACACCACAAAAAGAAGATTACATCGAATAGATTTCCACGAGAGAGGGGGAGAACATTGTATTGAGATCCAAAAAGAGAGAAGAAGCCATCTAGCTACTAGCTATGGACCCGAAGGTCTGAAGTAAACTACTCACACTTCATCGGAGGGGCTATGGTGTTGATGTAGAAGCCCTCCATGGTGGATGCCCCCTCCGGCGGAGTTCCGGAACAGGCCCCAAGATGGGATCTCGTGGATATAGAAGGTTGCGGCGGTGGAATTAGGTTTTTTGGCTCCTCGTCTTGTCTATTGGGGGTACATAGGTATATATAGGAGGAAGGAGTACATCGGTGGAGCTTCGAGGGCCCACGAGGCAGGGGGCGCGCCCAGGGGGAGGGCGCGCCCTCCACCCTCGTGACCGCCTCGTGGCTTTCTTGACGGAGGGTCCAAGTCTCCTGAGTCTTATCTGATGAGAAAATCACGTTCCCGACGGTTTCATTCCGTTTGGACTCCGTTTGATATTCTGTTTCTTCGAAATACTGAAAAAGGCAAAAAACAACAATTCTGGGCTGGGCTTCCGGTTAATAGGTTAGTCCCAAAAATAATATAAAAGTGGAAAATAAAGCCCATTATAGTCCAAAAACAATAGATAAAGTAGCATGGAGCAATCAAAAATTATAGATACGTTGGAGACGTATCAGGCATCCCCAAGCTTAATTCCTGCTCGTCCTAGAGTAGGTAAATAATAAAAAGAGAATTTTTGATGCGGAGTGATACTTTGGCATAGTTTCAATGTAAATCTTCTTAATCATGGTATGAATATTCAGATTCGAAAGATTCAAGACAAAAGTTCATATTGACATAAGAATAATAATACTTCAAGCATACTAATCAAAGTAATCATGTCTTCTCAAAATAGCATGGCAAAAGAAAGCTCATCCCTACAAAATCATATAGTTAGGCTATGCTTCATTTTCATCACACAAAGATGTTCCCAACTTCTATATCCCTGATGACAAGCCAAGCAATTGTTTCATACTTAAATAATCTCAAACTTTTTCAACCTTCACGCAATACATGAGCGTGAGCCATGGATATAGCACTATGGGTGGAATAGGATATGATGAGGGGGATTGTGTGGAGAAGACAAGAAAGGAGAAAGTCTCACATCAACGAGGCTAATCAATGAGCTATGGAGATGCCCATCGATTGATGTTAATGCAAGGAGTAGGGATTGCCATGCAACGGATGCACTAGAGCTATGAAAGCTCAACAAAAGAAAACTAGTGGGTGTGCATCCAACTTGCTTGCTCATGAAGACCTAGGGAATTTTGTGGAAGCCCATCGTAGGAATATACAAGCCAAGTTCTATAATGAAAAATTCCCACTAGCATGAACAAGACAACTCACTATATGAAAAACATGGTGCTACTTTGAAGCACAATATATGAGACTCACTACATGAAGAACAAGGTGCTACTTTGAAGCACAATATATGAGACTCACTACATGAAGAACAAGGTGCTACTTTGAAGGACAAGTGTGGAAAAATAGATAGTAGCATTGCCCTTTTCTTTTCTTTTCTCTTTTTGGGCCTTTTTTTGGCCTTTTTTGGGCAATGCTCTAATAATGATGATCATCACACTTCTATTGATTACAACATAAGGATTACAACTCGAAGCTTAGAACAAGATATGACTCTATATGAATGCCTCCGGCGGTGTACCGGGATGGTGCAATGAATCAAGAGTTACATGTATGGAAAATAATGCATGGTGGCTTTGCCACAAATACGATGTCAACTACAAGATCATGCAATGGCAATATGACAAAAGTAATGCATGTCACGATGATGATGGTGGAAGTTGCATGGCAATATATCTCGGAATGGCTATGGAAATGCCATGATAGGTAGGTATGGTGGCTGTTTTGAGGAAGATAATAGGAGGTTTATGTGTGATAGAGCGTATTGTATCACGGGGTTTGGATGCACCGGCGAAGTTTCCACCAACTCTCAAGGTGAGAAAGGGCAATGCACGGTACCGAAGAGGCTAGCAAAGGCGGAAAGGTGAGAGTGCGTATAATCCATGGACTCAACATTAGTCAAAAGAACTCATATACTTATTGCAAAAATTTGGAAGTCATCAAAAATCAAGTACTACGCACATGCTCCTAGGGGGATAGATTGGTAGGAAAAGACCATCGCTCGTCCCCGACCGCCAGCCAGGTACACTTCATGTTTCAAATTTGTTACACAACTTTAACCATACGTGCATGCTATGAGACTTGCAAACTTCAACACAAGTATTTCTCAAATTCATAATCACCCAACTAGCACGACTTTGATATTATCACCTCCATATCTCAAAACAATTATCAAGCATCAAACTTATCTTAGTATTCAACGCACTCAAAAGAAAGTTTCACATATCTTGAATACCAAGTATATTAACATTAAGCAAATTACCATGCTATTAACGACTTTCAAAATAATCTAAGTGAAGCATGAGAGATCAAGTTTCTTCAAAACAAATCCACCGCCATGCTCAAAAAAATCTAAGTGAAGCACTAGAGCAAAAATTATCACGCTCAAAAGATATAAGTGAAGCGCTATGAGCAAAACTATCAAGCTCAAAAGATATAAGTGAAGCACATAGAGTATTCATAAATTTCAATTCATGTATGGTTCTCTCAAAAGGTGTGTACAGCAAAGATGATTGTGGTAGACTAACAAGCAAAGACACAAATAATACAAGATGCTCCAAGCAAAACACAAATCATGTTGGTGAATAAAAATATAGCTCCAAGTAAATTACCGATGGAAGTGGACGAAAGAGGGGATGCCTTCCGGGGCATCCCCAAGCTTTGACTTTTTGGTTTCCTTGGATTATCTTGGGCGTTCCATGGTCATCCCCAAGCTTAGGCTCTTGCCACTCCTTGTTCCATAATCCATCAAAAGAATTCACCCAAAACTTGAAAACTTCACAACACAAAACTCAACAGAAATCTCATGAGCTCCGTTAGAGAAAGAAAACAAAAGACTACTTCAAGGTACTATAATGAACTCATTATTTATTTATATTGGTGTTAAACCTACTGTATTCCAACTTCTCTATGGATCATAAACTATTTTACTAGCCATAGATTCATCAAAATAAGCAAACAACACACGAAAAACAGAATCTGTCAAAAACAGAACAGTCCTTAGAAATCTGTAACTAACGCAAACTTCTGGAACTCTAAAAATTATACCAAAATAGGAAGTCCTGGAAAATTTGTTTATTGATCATCAGAAAAGATAATCAACGCAAAAGAACATTCCTGTGATTTATCATAACTAAATTTGTGCGCGCAAAGTTTCTGTTTTTCAGCAGAATCAAATCAACTATCATCGTAGGTTATCCTATAGGTCCTACTTGGCACAAACACTAGTTAAAACATAAAACCACATCCAAACAGAAGGTAGATGGATTATTTATTCCTAAACAGAAGCAAAAACAAAAAAAAAACACAAAACACAAAATAAAATTGGGTTGCCTCCCAACAAGCGCTATCGTTTAACGCCCCTAGCTAGGCATTGGGATTATGATGATGCTCACATGAAAGATAGGAATTGAAGCACAAAGAGAGCATCATAAAACATGTGACAAACACACTTAAGTCGAGCACACTTCCTATGCATAGGCATCTTGTAAGCAAACAAATTATCAAGGCAAGCAAAAACTAGCATATGCAAGGAAGAACAAAGAGATGATAGCAATCTCAACATGAAGAGAGGTAATTTAGTAACATGAAAACTTCTACAACCATATTTTCCTCTCTCATAATAATTACATGTAGGATCATAAGCAAATTCAACAATATAGCTATCACAAAACATATTCTTAACACGATCCACATGTATGCAAAGTTGACACTCTTCCAAAATAGTGGGATTAACATTAACTAAAGTCATGACCTCTCCAAACCCACTTTTATCAAAAACTTCATAAGATTGAACATTATCCAAATATGTGGGATCTAAAGTTGACACTCTTCCAAACACACTTTCAATATTATTGCAAACACTATTATCAATCTCATATTCATCATGGGGATTAAATAAATTTTCAAGATCATAAGAAGAATCACCCCAATCATGATCATTGCAACAAGTAGAGGACATAGCAAAACCAGCATCCCCAAGCTTAGGGTTTTGCATATTTTTAGCACAATTGACATCAATAGAATTTATAGTAAAATCATTGCAATCATGCTTTTTATTCAAAGATCTATTGTGAATCGCTTCATAAAGTAGTTCATCACAATTTTTAGATTCACGAATTTCAGGCAAAACCTCATAAAGATAATCTAGTGCACTCAATTCACTAGCAATAGGTTCATCATAATTGGATCTCTTAAAGAGATTAGCAAGTGGATGAGGATCCATAAACTTTTAGCAAATGAAGATGCAAGCAAAAAGAAGGCACATGGTAACAAAAGATTGAACGGAGGAAGGGCGAATAAAACGGCAAGGGTGAAGTGGGGGAGAGGAAAACGAGAGGCAAATGGCAAATAATATAATGCGAGAGATAGGGATTGCGATGGGTACTTGGTTTTGTTGACTTGCTTGCGTGAGCCTCCCCGGCAACGGCGCCAGAAATCCTTCTTGCTACGTCTCGAGCTTGCGTTGGTTTTCCCCGAAGAGGAGAGGATGATGCAGCACAGTAGCGTAAGTATTTCCCTCAGTTTTTGAGAACCAAGGTATCAATCCAGTAGGAGGTCACGCGCAAGTCCCTCGTACTTGCACAAAACGATAGCTACTCGCAACCAACGCGATTAGGGGTTGTCAATCCCTTCATGGTCACTTACGAGAGTGAGATCTGATAGAGATAATATTTTTGGTATTTTTGGTATAAAGATGCAAAGTAGAAAGTAAAGGCAAAGCAAGTAAATAAAGTGATGGAGATTAATATGATGAGAATAGACCCGGGGGCCATAGGTTTCACTAGTGGCTTCTCTCAAGAGCATAAGTATTCTACGGTGGGTGAACAAATTACTGTTGAGCAATTGACAGAATTGAGCATAGTTATGAGGTTATCTAGGTATGATCATGTATATAGGCATCACGTCCGAGACAAGTAGACCGAAACAATTCTGCATCTACTACTATTACTCCACTCATCGACCGCTATCCAGCATGCATCTATAGTATTAAGTTAAAAACAGAGTAACGCATTAAGCAAGATGACATGATGTAGAAGGATAAACTCATGCAATATGATATAAACACCATCTTGTTATCCTCGATGGCAACAGTACAATACGTGCCTTGCAACCCTTTTTGTCACTGGGTAAGGACACTGCAAGATTGAACCCAAAGCTAAGCACTTCTCCCATGGCAAGAAAGACCAATCTAGTAGGCCAAACCAAACTGATAATTCGAAGAGACTTGCAAAGATAACTCAATCATACATAAAAGAATTCAGAGAAGATTCAAATATTATTCATAGATAAACCTGATCATAAACCCACAATTCATCGAATCTCGACAAACACACCGCAGAAAGAGTTTACATCGAATAGATCTCCACAAGAGAGGGGGAGAACATTGTATTGAGATCCAAAAAGAGAGAAGAAGTCATCTAGCTAATAACTATGGACCCGTAGGTCACTGGTAAACTACTCACAACTCATCGTAGGGGCAAGGATGTTGATGTAGAAGCCCTCCGTGGTTGATCCCCCCTCCGGCAGAGTGCCAGCGAAGGCTCCAAGATGAGATCTCGCGGATACAGAAGGTTACGATGGTGGAAATTGTGTTTCGTGGTGCTCCTGGATGTTTTCGGGGTACGTAGGTATATATAGGAGAAAGAAGTACGTCGGTGGCCGCCCGAGGGGCCCACGAGATAGGGGGGCGTGCCCTACGCGGGATGGGGGGGGGGGCGGCCCCCTATCTCGTGGGGCCCTCGGAAGCTTGTTGACTTGCACACCAAGCTCTCCGGATCACGTTCGTTCCAAAAATCACGCTCCCGAAGGTTTCATCCCGTTTGGACTTCGTTTGATATTCCTTTTCTTCGAAATACTGAAATAGGCAAAAAAACCAGCAATATGGGCTGGGCCTCCGGTTAGTAGGTTAGTCCCAAAAATGATATAAATGTGTAAAATAAAGCCCATAAACATCCAAAAGGGGTAATATAATAGCATGGAACAATAAAAAATTATAGATACGTTGGAGACGTATCACGGCCCCTTTTCCTTGTTTTTGTCATTCAACTTGCCGACCTGTTTGAACTCCCAACATTCTCTGTTGGTGTGGTTGGCTGGTTTATCGGGGGTGCTGTTAATTTGACATGAGTGATCAAGTATGCGGTCCAGACTGGACGGGCCCAGACTATTTCTTTTGAATGGATTTTTCCGCTGACCGAACTTAGAGCCACTGAATTCAGCATTGACGGCCGTGTCTTCGGCGTTATCACCATTTCTGTGACGCTTGTGTCTATTGCGTCGGGGCTTGTCGTTGCTATCTCTGGCATCTGAAGTGTCAGGATTTCTTGTGCTGTTGCTGCGAGCCAGCCAGCTATCTTCGCCCGCACAAAAGTGGGTCATGAGTGTCGTGAGGGCTGCTATGGACTTTGGCTTCTCTTGGCCGAGGTGTCGGGCAAGCCACTCGTCACGGATGTTATGCTTAAAGGCCGCTAGGGCTTCGGCATCCGGACAGTCGACAATTTGGTTCTTTTTAGTTAGGAACCGAGTCTAGAATTTCCTGGCTGACTCTCCGGGTTGTTGGGTTATGTGACTTAAATCATCAGCATCCGGTGGTCGCACATAAGTGCCCTGGAAGTTATCCAGGAATGCGTCTTCCAGGTTCTCCCAACTTCCAATGGAGTTTGCCGGCAAACTATTCAGCCAATGCCGAGCCGGTCCCTTGAGTTTTAGTGGGAGGTACTTGATGTCGTGCAGATCATCCCCGTGGGCCATGTGAATGTGGAGAAGGAAATCTTCTATCCATACCGCAGGGTCTGTAGTCCCATCGTAGGGCTCGATATTCACGTGCTTAAACCCTTCTGGGAATTCATGATCCATTACTTTGTCAGTGAAGCATAGGGGGTGTGCGGCGCCTCTATGTCGGGCTACATCATGACGCAGTTCAAAATAGTCTGGTCGGTTGTATTCGGCCCGGCCGGATTTTTTTAGTGTATCCGGCATGGTAGTCATCGTCATGCGTTGGGCGCGCCCCCGTGATCCATAGATCGATCTTGACTGTCCTGCTTTGTTTTCCAACATGTCTCGCAGGTCCTGTGTGTAGCCCCGGGCCTTCGTGTTTTTGTTTGATTGGCGACGGGGTGCGGGCTGGTGTTCGGGCTGATACGCCGCTTTGTCTCGGCCACGAGGTGGCCGGTCAGCCGCATCCTACGCTGGTAGTGTAGGCTCTAGAGCCTCCTCCTTGAATCGAGGAAACAACCTACGCTTTGTGTAACTTTTGGTTGGGCACTCGAGTCCATATTCCTCGGCTGTCAGGACCTCGGTCCATCTATTAGTTAGCAGATCTTGATAAGCTTGAAGCTGCTTCTGCTTTTTCTTCAGGCTTTTTGTAGTGGCTATAAGCCGGCACTTGAAGCGCTCCTGCTCGACGGGGTCCTCACGCATGATGAATTCATCATCGCCGAGGCTCACCTCGTCTTCGGAGAGGGGCATGTAATTGTCATCCTCCGAGTCTCCATCCATTGCCTGTTTATCAAGGCTAACTTGCCCATCCTCCTGTCCGGCTTGCTCGAAGCTTGGCTGGGCGGGATTGTTTTCGTCTTCGGCACCATCCGGAGTGCTATTGTCTCTTGTGCCGGTATCGCCATTTTTTCTATGGCGGGGCTCAGAGCGGCGTCGCCGGCGCTTAGATTGCTTCTCGAGGATCCTCCATTGCCTTGTCGCCATTGCTTTCTTTGGGCGTGTCCACCATATATATCATATGATGAGGTGGCTGTCCAGCGCCTTGTGGGCGGTGGTTCCTGTTCTTCTCCGGCATCGTCGTCCATACCGTCGATGTCTTCGGATTCGAAATCAAGCATGTCGGTTAAGTCTTCGACAGTATCTATTAAGTGGGTGGTGGATGGGGAACGAATTTCTTCGTCGTCAGCTTCCCACTCAAGCCGGACATAGTTCGGCCAAGAGTCTCCTGATAGGGAGAGAGATTTCAACAAATTTAGCACGTCGCCCAAGGGCGAGCGCTGAAAGATATCCGCGGAGGTAAACTCCATGATCGGTACCCAGTCAGGTTCATTGAGCACGGATGCACACGGTTCGGAGCCTATGGCCGGAGACGAGTCCGAGGGTCCGATGGCACATACCTCATTGGAGGCGAAGTCTGTGTTCGACTCTATCGCCGCTGAGTGTGCGGCCTCCGTGGCGGGGTCCATCCACCCATCCTTGGATGGCACGATCTGCTCTGGATTAAGAGCCGGGGCAGCTACAGGTGTGATCTCCTGAACACCGTCCGATGGCAGATCTAAGTCATGCTTATCGTGACTGTTCGGCGCACGTGTCATGGGCTCGAATCCGTCGAAGATCAAGCCTACGCGGATGTCAGTGGTGTAGTTCAGGCTTCCAAACCTGACCTGATGGCCAGGGGCGTAGCTATTGATCTGCTCCAGATGGCCAAGTGATACGTCTCCAACGTATCTATAATTTTTGATTGCTCCATGCTACTTTATCTACTGTTTTAGGCAATATTGGGCTTTATTATCCACTTTTATATTATTTTTGGGACTAACCTATTAACCGGAGGCCTAGCCCAGATTTGCTGTTTTATGCCTATTTCAGTGTTTCGAGGAAAAGGAATATCAGACGAGTCAAAACGGAACGAAATCAACTGGAGAATTTATTTTTGGAAGGAAACCCACCTGATGGAATTGGACCCCACATCAGAAGATACGGGAGGTGATCACGAGGGTGGGGGCGCACCCTCCCCCCTGGGCGCGCCCCCTGCCTCGTGGGGCCCCCGTAGCTCCACCGACGTTCTCCCTGCACCCATATAAACCTACGTACTCTAAAACTTCCAGAACAGAAAATAGATCGAGAGTTCCGCTGCCGAAAGCCTCTGTAGCCACCAAAAACCAATCGGGACCCTGTTCCGGCACCCTGCTGGAGGGGCATCCCATCACTGGAGGCCGTCTTCATCATCCCGGCGCTATCCATGACGAGGAGGGAGTAGTTCACCCTTGGGTCTTAGGGTATGTACCAGTAGCTATGTGTTTGATCTCTCTCTCTCTCTCGTGTTCCATCTATGGCAAGATCTTGATGTATCCCGAGCTTTGCTATTGTAGTTGGATCTTATGATGTTTCTCCCCCTCTACTCTCTTGTGATGAATTGAGTTTCCCCTTTGAAGTTATTTTATCGGATTGAGTCTTTTATGAACACTTGATGTATGTCTTGCGTGGGATAACCGTGGTGACAATGGGTTATTCTATTGATCCACTTGATGTATGTTTTGGTGATGAACTTGCGGGTTTCGTGACACTTGGGAACCTATGCATAGGGGTTGGCACACGTTCTTGACTCTCCGGTAGTAGCTTTGGGGCACTCTTTGAAGTACTTTTATGTTGGTTGGATGAATCTGAGATTGTGTGATGCATATCGTATAGTCATGCCCACGGATACTTGAGGTGACAATGGAGTATCTAGGTGACATTAGGGTTTTGGTTGATTTGTGTCTTAAGGTGTTATTCTAGTACGAACTCTTTTATAGATCGATCCGAAAGAATAGCTTTGTGGTGGTTTCGTACCCGACCATAATCTCTATGTTTGTTCTCCGCTATTAGTGTCTTTGGAGTGACTCTTTGTTGCATGTTGAGGGCTTGTCATATTATCTATCTATGTTATTATTGTTGAGAGAACTTGCACTAGTGAAAGTATGAACCCTAGGCCTTGTTTCCTATCATTGCAATACCGTTTACACTCACTTTTACCGCTTGTTACCTTGCTGTTTTTATTATTTCAGATTACAAAAACCTATATCTACTATCTATTTTGCACTTGTATCACCATCTCTTCGCCGAACTAGTGCACCTATACAATTTGCCATTGTATTGGGTGTGTTGGGGACACAAGAGACTTTTTGTTATTTGGTCGCAAGGTTGCTTGAGAGAGACCATCTTCATCCTACGCCTCCTACGGGTTGATAAACCTTAGGTCATCAACTTGAGGGAAATTTGCTATTGTCCTACAAACCTGTGCACTTGCAGGCCCAACAACGTCTACAAGAAGAAGGTTGTGTAGTAGACATCACCAAGTGAGTTGGCCCGCAGTGCGAAGCCGCCGAATACGAAGATCTGTCCAGGGACGAAAACCTCACCCTGGATCGCATCGTTGTGGATGATTGAAGGAGCCATCAAGCCTTATTGTGACGACACAGTGGAACTCTCAATGAAAGCACCAATGTCGGTGTCAAAACCGTCGGATCTCGGGTAGGGGGTCCCGAACTGTGCGTCTAAGGCTAATGGTAAGAGGAGGCGGGGGACACGATGTTTACCCAGGTTCGGGCCCTCTCTATGGAGGTAATACCCTACTTCTTGCTTGATTGACCTTGATGATATGAGTATTACAAGAGTTGATCTACCACGAGATCGTAGAGGCTAAACCCTAGAAGCTAGCCTATGATTATGATTGTTCCTGTCCTACGGACTAAACCCTCCGGTTTGTATAGACACCGGAGGGGGCTAGGGTTACACAGAGTTGGTTACTGAGAAGGAGCTCTATATATCTGAATCGCCAAGCTTGGCTTCCACGCAAAGGAGAGTCCCACCCGGACACGGGACGAAGTCTTCAATCTTGTATCTTCACAGTCCAACAGTCCGGCACAAGTACATAGTCCGGCCGTCCGAGGACCCCCTAATCCAGGACTCCCTCAGCTGCGCCTACCTTTCTTTTGTCAAACTCCTATGGCTAAGTGAGGGTGATAAAGCCTTATAGTCTGATTGCCTGGTTCGTTGTGCTGAACACCTCCTTCAAGGACCCAAAACTGGGGTAAATAGTGTTCAGTTTTATTCCGAACACCCCCGTACTTCCTACGTGGGGGCAGGAGCCAACGACTGGCCAACTCTCGGGATTAATATATAAAACGGCCGCACAGGAGGTGAAATTTTCAAATAACAGGCATTATAGCATATAAATGACCTTATTCAACACCACATAGGATACCATGAATGTATTCATGGGAATATAATATAATTGGCACATTGCTCTGCTACATGGCGGGATCCTTTCAGGACACTATCATAATATAACTCAGGCTTGCGGTGCTCCTTCCCCGCAGGCGGTCCTTCGGTCATCAGCTTTTTGGCATCCATCTTCACCCAGTGCACCTTTGCACGGGCGAAGGCCATTCGCGCACCTTCCATACAAACCGACCACTTGATGACTTGTAACATCCCAAATTTTCAATTTGGAATGTTATACATTAGATCATCATGCATATCATATTTTCTTGCATTTTGTTGATCCTAGAAATTTCACGCAACTCAAGGACCCATGGAGAGAGTTGGAGATTTCAAAATTTTCATATTTGAGTTCTATCAAATTATGAAAAGATGATCATTTGGATTATATATTTTATCTTCAAATATTTTTCCAATATCACAAATATGAGAGGGAATATTATGACTTTCCCAAAATTTAGGAAAAATGAAGATTTAATAAATAAATCAAATTTGGATTTTTCTCGGAGTTTATTTGCCTTAGGGAAAAATGCGTATTTTCAAAAATTGCATTTTAGGCCCGAGTAAAAGTTCATTTTTGTTCGGCTCATTTTTAGGAGTCGGGGAAAATTTACTTTTTTAATTTTGGAGTCCGGTAGATTTTATGTTCTGTGTTTTTCAGCGCGCGAAACCGATTTAAAAAAAATGTAGCGCCTTGGGCCAAAGGCCCAAGCCACCAAGCCGCCGGCCAGGAGGCCAAGGCCACCGCACGCGCGCCCCTAGCCAGGGAGCAGCCGCCGCCGCCCCTTGCTCCTGTACGAATCCTAATAAGATTCTAGGGTGCCCCTTGCCTCTTTTTCCTTATTTCGTTTTTCCGTTTGTTCCTAGGATTCCTAAACCTAGTCTAATTCTTGATCCCTCCTCCAAGCAAAACCCACCCCTCCCCAATATAAATAACCAAGCACCCCCCTCTAAACATCAAACCAAAGCCCTCTCCTCTCCTCTCCGCAACGGCAACAGCGCAACACCACACCCACGCCACCGCCCCACACCCACGCCGCCGCCCTACGCCGCCGCCGCCAAGTGCCGCCGCCGCCGCCCAACGCCGCCGCCGCCGGAGCACCTCGCCTCTTCGAGGTACTAGCCCCGCGCCGCGTCACCTATTCCCTCGATGCAGTTTTTCTCGTAAACCGTTCCGGTTTTCTAGATCGGTTTTTCGTTTCGGTTTTCTTTCCGAAAACCCTAGATCGGTTTTTCTCGCCGCTTTTTCTTTCCGGTTTTGTTTAGCGAGCGTTCGCCGGACCGTTCGTCTCAACGAACGTGATCACCGGTTAGCCTTGGTTAACGAACCTCCGTTCGTTCAACCGTTCGTCGTTCTTTCTTTTTAGTCGGATTTATTCCGCTATTTTTCTGATAGCGATTTCAGATCCGATTTTCTTTCTAGTCTATCTTCTCGCTCGTTTATCGGAATCAGGTGATTCAAGCGCCCGGAGTTTCGTCTCAAAACCGCCGTTCTGACTAATCAACTTAAACCAAGTTTTGTTACTGTAAAATTTGACCTAGTTTCAAATTGCTAGAACCGAGTTGTTTTCTCTCGCCGTTTGACTTTCGTTGCTTTATTCGATTTGATTCTTTTTGCAACCATGGTTCTTAAGTTGGACTTTGTGGTTAGATCTTTTATGCGAGATTTACCTGTGAATTAGATGAGTACTTATTGTATGCTTGTTGTTTGACTGCAATAGATCACCCGGAGTGCGCCGCTTGTTACTTCGAATCTCTAGGTTTCGCGGATCATCAGCAAGGCAAGTAACACTTGATCATACTTTTTCTACTACCCAGTTTTTATGCATTAGATCAATCCTCACACATTGCATGTTTAGGATCTAATTAAATTGTGGGATGGGAAGTAGATGAGGTAGTACCTATTACCTGTTACTTATGAAACCTTGGGAGTTACTTCTACGTTTGCTTATTATGCCATGCTATGCTAGTAGACGTGGATTGGGTGAGTGATATCCATGACAGATGTGAGATTGTTTAATTAATGGTTTGTCTAAGGTGGCAACTTAAATACACATCTGGGTGGATTGAGGCACCTGGGGTTACCAGGACTTGCCTGTTTTTTTGGAAATCCCGGGGGTACCGTGTGATTTTCCTATGGACCGCCACCCAGGCTCAAAGGGATCATAAGATAATTCATACTAGTAACTTACGTGTGCAGCCACAAGCCATTATGGGCTCTGGCATAGTTGACTAAGTTGTGCGAACTCTTATAGTGGTGGACTAGCAGATGTAGGGGATGTAGGTGTACCGGTCTACCCATCGTAAGGTGCTAGCGCTTCTGAAAGACTGTGTCTCGGTCATCCGTTTCTCAAACACCATGTAGTGCGAGAAACCAAACGGAGGCGATCGAGTCTTGTGGGGAAAAGTGCGCAAACCTCTGCAGAGTGTACAAACTAATCATGATTAGCCGTGTCCCCGGTTATGGACATCTTGAGTATCTAGTACTTGAATATTCTGTTGTATCTCAACATGTTACTCTAATTTAATATTGATGGGTTTGTTAATGAGTACTTTTTAATTGGGATTGAGGATGCTGTCAACCATTCTCAATGTTTAACAACCACCATGATAGTTAAATAAATTTATTCCTTTGCAGTAGGGAAAAACTGGCTTTATGCAAAAACTGTAACCATAGAGCTTTTCCACCAGCCAAATATGCATGTAGTATAGGCTTATCATTCATTATTCTCTATGTGTTACATTGCCAGCATATTCCATGTGCTGACCCGTTTTCGGGCTGCAACTTTCATGTTGCAGACTTTTCAGACGACGAGTAAGGTGCTTTTAGGTCGTGGTTCTATACTCAGTGATGCCGTTGGAGTTGATGGACTCACTTATCTTCCAAGTCTTCCGCTGTTATCGTTATTAGATGGCCTTAAGCCATGATTATTGTAATAAGTCCTCTTTGGACAAACGATGTAATAAGTGTGTGATTGCTACTCTGTTATAAATCCTTCGAAGTACTGTGTGGTGTCAGCATTACTGATCCAGGGATGACACCGGAGCACAGAGACTTGACCATCTGAGGTCGGGTTGCTACAGAGATGGTATCAGAGCACACGCTGACTGTAGGACACGACCACTAAGTTAAAGCCATAGATCACTATTCTCTTCTCATTTTCTAACTCCTCATCTTTTATACTCTTTTAGGATGACATACGCGAAGATCAAGTACGCCCAACCGGATGAAGGCACACCTTTTGGATCCCACTTGAAGGAAGTCGCCAAGTACCTGAACATTGGACTACCAAGCTTCACCGGGACTTTCAACGCCACTCTGCCTGAAGAGGAGCACTGGAAGATTCAAGCTCATGTTCCAGGAAGAACATTCGCGCCAATCACCAAGCCCATAGATAGTATTTTCAGTGCACCAACCTGGAGTTTGGGAAAGAGCATGGCAGCTCATATCACCATGGGACGCATTGGAGAAGTTTATCAGGAAGAACTCAAGGACACTATCTACCAGATTTGCGGACGCCGGAATGAAGATTGGGAGATAGTCAGCACCAAGAAGGATAGATCCATTGCAGCATTCTTCCAGGAGTTAAACCAGCACATTCGATGCCAGGAGTACCAGATGTGCAAAGATATGGTAGAGTTGAAGAATGTGAAGGGAAGGATCATCAAACTTGAAGGAGAGACGAAGTCTAAACGCAAGGAATACATGGACGACATCATAGCCGTAGCAAGGCAAAATAGCGATCTCAAGTGTGAGATTGGGGAACTCAAGAAGAAGTTAGCACTCAAGAATGAAGACAAGTACGTCGACTGTCCGAGCAACTACATCATCATTGACGACACCGATTCGGATCCAAGTGAACCCGATTTTGAAGATGAAGCTGGAGCAGACATCATGGAGGCTTCCACCGGTTCAAATTAATAGATGACCACCATATACTAGTAGTATTCCCTCCATGTAAACATTATAGTACACACACTTTTGCGATAGTTAGACCGTTGTATGCCCTTTGTTTGAATGAATGAAGTGATTTTGTGTGCATTTGTCTCATGAGCATTTGGGTAGTGTTTTCCCTTTAGACCTCATTCTATTCTTAATTTCTCGTCTTTTCTAAACCCCTCAGATGCCTCCGAGACGCGACCCCGAGTTTGTTTTCCCGCCAAAGATCACTTAGTTGATTCAGCAGCAGAATACTTTGATTCAGACATTGGTGCAGAACCAAGGCAACAACAACAACAACAACCCACCACCACCACCACTTGCGGATCACTTGACTCGTTTTCTTAGGCTGAATCCGCCGGTGTATTCCAGTAGCACCGAGCCGATTGTAGCAGATGATTGGCTCCGCAAGATAGGAAGGGAGTTGACCACTGTAGGATGTACAGATGGTGAGAAGGTGAAGTTTGCTGCACATCAGCTTGACGGACCCGCAGCAGCATGGTGGGAGAATTTCACAGCCACTTACCCTGTAGACACTGTCACATGGGATCAGTTTCAGCAAGCTTTTCGCACTGCCCATGTTTCAGCAGGAGTTATGGCCATGAAGAAGCGTGAGTTTCACAACTTACGCCAAGGAGGAAGGACTGTTGGCCAGTATGTGGATGATTTTAGTAAGCTAGCACGTTATGCCCCAGATGACGTTGCTACAGATGCAGCTAAGCAGGAGAAGTTTCTGGAAGGACTGAATGATGAGTTAAGCATGCAGTTGATGGTAGCAAGGTTTAATAACTACCAGGAGTTGGTAGACCGTGCCCTCATGATTGAAGGAAAGTAGCAGCAGATTGAGAACCGCAAGAGGAAGTATGGACAGGGGAAGTATAACTCTGGAGCCCAGCAGAAGCCCCGTTATACACCTAGACAGGGAGTTCAGTTTCAGCATACCCATGGAGGAGGTAGTTCGCACAACCATAATGGCCATAAGAATGGTAATGGGAATGGAGGAAGCAACGGCCAGAACAGGACCACCCCATCAACCCCAGCCAAGAAAGACCTGAGCCATGTCACCTGTTACAAGTGTTCCAAGACCGAACATTATGCAAGTGATTGTCCCGAAGGCCAAGGTGGAAATGGAAGCTCTGGAAAGAAGCCCAACCCTTTCAATAGGGGACAGGTGAACCACATTGATGTGGAGGAGGTTGAAGATCAGCCCGATGCAGTAATCGGTAAGTTTTTGGTTAAGTCATTTACTGCACTTGTTCTTTTCGATACTGGTGCATCGCATTCATACATATCAAGGGGATTTGTAGAAAAGTATAGTCTGCCTACTCAGATTCTTAAAACCCCTATGCTAGTAAGTTCACCAGGAGCAGACTACATGGCCAGACAAGGATGTTTTCAAGTGCCATTGAGTATAGGAAGGCATGTATTCCCGATGGATTTGATCATTCTGGAATCCCAAGGTTTGGATGTGATTCTTGGAATGGATTGGCTGTCGATGTATGGAGGAAACATCGATTGCGCAAGTAAGACGATTTTGCTCATGACACCAGAAGGAAGAAGGATCAAGTATGTGTCACGACATGGACCAAATAAGAATCAAGTAAATTGCTTATCAGGAGTTGTGCAGGAAGAGGTGCCAGTAGTGAAAGATTATCCTGATGTATTTCCTGAGGAATTGCCAGGAATGCCACCGGATAGAGACATTGAGTTTTTGATTGAGCTTTTGCCAGGAATAGGCCCAATATCGAAGCGACCATACAGGATGCCCGCACAAGATTTGGCGGAAATCAAGAAGCAGATTAAGGAGCTATTGGATAAAGGTTATATACGCCCAAGTTCTTCACCTTGGGGATCACCCGTACTATTAGTGGAGAAGAAGGATGGATCGTTAAGGATGGTTGTTGATTACCGTGGATTGAATGCAGTAACAATCAAGAACAAGTACCCACTACCAATGATAAATGATCTGTTTGATCGTTTGCAAGACGCTAAAGTGTTTTCCAAGATCGATTTGCGATCAGGGTACCATCAGTTGAAGATTCGAGAACAGGATATACCTAAGACAACGTTCACCACAAGATATGGACTGTATGAGTATACCGTTATGTCATTTGGACTGACTAACGCACCTGCTTATTTCATGAACCTGATGAACAAAGTGTTTATGGAGTTTTTGGATAAGTTCGTCGTGGTGTTCATTGATGATATTTTGGTTTACTCGAAGAATGAAGAGGAACATAAGGAACATTTGTGATTGGTTTTGGAGAAACTAAGGGAACATCAGTTATATGCCAAGTTCAGCAAATGTGAGTTTTGGCTAAAGGAAGTTGGATTCTTGGACATGTTATATCCGGAGAAGGGATAGCAGTTGACCCCACAAAGGTTGAGACCGTAACCAAATGGGAAGCACCAACGACAGTTGGAGAGATCCGGAGTTTTCTTGGACTCGCAGGATACTACCAGAGATTCATTGAGAACTTCTCAAAGATTGCAAAGCCTATGACGGAGTTGCTGAAAAAGGATACTAAGTTTATATGGACTGAGGATTGTGAGGCAAGTTTCCAGGAGTTGAAGAAAAGATTGGTTACCTCACCAGTGTTAATTTTGCCAGATCAGACCAAGGATTATGAGGTGTATTGCGACGCTTCACGTCGAGGACATGGAGCTGTGCTTATGCAGGAAGGAAGAGTTGTTTCGTATGCTTCACGACAACTGAAACCTCATGAATTAAATTATGCCACACATGATTTGGAGTTAGCAGCCGTAGTGCATGCATTGAAGACATGGAGACATTTCCTCATTGGAAATCATTGTGAGGTGTACACGGATCACAAGAGTTTGAAGTACATTTTCACGCAGAAGGAGTTAAACCTTAGACAAAGGAGATGGTTGGAACTCATCAAGGATTATGATATGAGATTGCATTATCATCCCAGAAAGGCTAATGTAGTAGCTGACACATTGAGCCGCAAGAGCCATGTCAATACGCTGATGACGGGAGAGATACCAAAGGAGCTAGGAGAAGACCTTCGTGAGCTATGTTTGGAAATAGTTCCGAGAGGCTATGTAGCAGCATTGGAGATTCAGTCTACCTTGATGGATAAATCAGAGAAGCTCAGAAAAAGGACAAGGAGATCGCAGATATAAAGGAGAAAATGAGCGAAGGAAAAGCAAAGGGATTTCGTGAGGATGAGCACGATACCCTATGGTTTGAGGACCGTGTTTATGTGCCAAATGATCCGGAGATCAGAAAGTTGATTCTACAAGAAGCACATGATTCACCCTATTCGATTCACCCGGGAAATACCAAGATGTATTTGGATTTGAAGGAAACATTCTGGTGGACCGGAATGAAGAAGGATATTGCAGAGTATGTAGCAGTTTGTGATGTATGTCAGAGAGTGAAGGCAGAACATCAGAATCCAGCAGGATTGTTGCAACCATTGCCGATACCCGAATGGAAGTGGGATAAACTAGGCATGGATTTTATCACGGGTTTGCCAAAGACTCGTTCAGGCTATGACTCGATTTGGGTTATAGTCGGCCGCTTGACAAAGGTAGCGCATTTCATTCCAGTCAAGACTACCTATAGCAGTGCTAAGTTGGCAAAGATATACATGACCAGAATTGTGTGTTTGCACAGAGTTCCAAGGAGTATCGTATCAGATAGAGGACCCAATTTACCTCAAAGTTTTGGAATCAGTTGCATGAAACATTGGGAACGAGGCTGGAATTCAGTACAACTTTTCACCCACAGACAGATGGACAGACTGAGAGAGTCAATCAGATTTTGGAGGATATGCTGAGAGCTTGTGCACTAGATTATGGATCTAGTTGGGACGATAACTTGCCGTATGTGGAGTTTTCTTATAACAACAGTTACCAAACCAGCTTGAAGATGGCACCTTTCGAAGCTTTATACGGAAGAAGGTGCAGGACACCGTTGTCATGGGACGAAGTTGGAGACCGTCAGTTGTTTGGACCAGATTTGATTAAGGAGTCCGAACAGAAATTTAAGTTGATTCGCGACAGCCTCAAGGTAGCCCAATCCAGACAGAAGCGCTATGCGGATTCAAAACGCAAGGCGATAGAATATGAAGTTGGAGACAGAGTTTATCTTAGAGTATCCCCACTTCGAGGAGTTAAGCGTTTTGAAGTTAAAGGAAAATTAGCACCACGTTTCGTTGGACCATATAAGATTTTGCAACGCATGGGAGAAGTCGCTTATAAGTTGGAATTACCAGAAGGACTGTCAGGAGTTCACGGCGTATTCCATGTTTCTCAGCTGAAGAAATGTCACGCCGAGATGGCGGAAGTACCGCTAAGAGATACTGTGCCGCTTGAAACAATTCAGTTGAAGGATGATTTAACGTATGAGGAGAAACCAGTCAGGATTCTCGAATATGCCAGCAGAGTTACTCGCAGCAAGGTTATCAAGTTTTGCAAGGTTCAGTGGAGCCACCACACGGAGGATGAAGCCACCTGGGAGAGAGAAGAAGATTTTCTCAAGGACCACCCTCACCTATTTTCTAACCAACCCGAATCTCGAGGGCGAGATTCATCTTAAGGGGGGTAGGTTTGTAACATCCCAAATTTTCAATTTGGAATGTTATACATTAGATCATCATGCATATCATATTTTCTTGCATTTTGTTGATCCTAGAAATTTCACGCAACTCAAGGACCCACGGAGAGAGTTGGAGATTTCGAAATTTTCATATTTGAGTTCTATCAAATTATGAAAAGAGGATCATTTGGATTATTTATTTTATCTTCAAATATTTTTCTAATATCACAAATATGAGAGGGAATAATATGACTTTCCCAAATTTTAGGAAAAATGAAGATTTAATAAATAAATCAAATTTGGATTTTTCTCGGAGTTTATTTGCCTTAGGAAAAAATGCGTATTTTCAAAAATTGCATTTTAGGCCCGAGTAAAAGTTCATTTTTGTTCGGCTCATTTTTAGGAGTCGGGGAAAATTTACTTTATTAATTTTGGAGTCCGGTAGATTTTATGTTCTGTGTTTTTCAGCGCGCGAAACCGATTTAAAAAAAAACTGTAGCGCCTTGGGCCAAAGGCCCAAGCCACCAAGCCGCCGGCCAGGAGGCCAAGGCCAACGCACGCGCGCCCCTGGCCAGGGAGCAGCCGCCGCCGCCCCTTGCTCCTGTACGAATCCTAAAAGGATTCTAGGGTGCCCCTTGCCTCTTTTTCCTTATTTCGTTTTTCCGTTTGTTCCTAGGATTCCTAATCCTAGTCAAATTCTTGATCCCTCCTCCAAGCAAAACCCACCCCTCCCCAATATAAATACCCAAGCACCCCCCCTCTAAACATCATACCAAAGCCCTCTCCTCTCCTCTCCGCAATAGCAGCAGCGCAGCACCACACCCACGTCGCCGCCCCACACCCGCGCCGCCGCCCTACGCCGCCGCCGCCAAGTGCCGCCGCCGCCCAACGCCGCCACCGCCGGAGCCCCTCGCCTCTTCGAGGTACTAGCCCCGCGCCGCGTCACCTATTCCCTCGATGCAGTTTTTCTTGTAAACCGTTCCGGTTTTCTAGATCGGTTTTTCGTTTCGGTTTTCTTTCCGAAAACCCTAGATCGGTTTTTCTCGCCGGTTTTTCTTTCCGGTTTTGTTTAGCGAGTGTTCGCCGGACCGTTTGCCTCAACGAACGTGATCACCGGTTAGCCTTGGTTAACGAACCTCCGTTCGTTCAACCGTTCGTCGTTCTTTCTTTTTAGTCGGATTTATTCCGCTATTTTTCTGATAGCGATTTCAGATCCGATTTTCTTTCTAGTCTATCTTCTCGCTCGTTTATCGGAATCAGGTGATTCAAGAGCCTGGAGTTTCGTCTCGAAACCGCCGTTCCGACTAATCAACTTAAACCAAGTTTTGTTACTGTAAAATTTGACCTAGTTTCAAATTGCTAGAACTGAGTCGTTTTCTCTCGCCGTTTGACTTTCGTTGCTTTATTGATTCTTTTTGCAACCAGGGTTCTTAAGTTGGACTTTCTGGTTAGATCTTTTATGCGAGATTTACCTATGCATTAGAAGAGTACTTATTGTATGCTTGTTGTTTGACTGCGATAGATCACCCGGAGTGTGCCGCTTTTTACTTTGAATCTCTAGGTTTCGCGGATCATCAGCAAGGCAAGTAACACTTGATCATACTTTTCTACTACCCAGTTTTTATGCATTAGATCAATCCTCACACATTGCATGTTTAGGATCAAATTAAATTGTGGGATGGGAAGTAGATGAGGTAGTACCTATTACCTGTTACTTATGAAACCTTTGGGAGTTACTTCTACGTTTGCTTATTATGCCATGCTATGCTAGTAGACGTGGATTGGGTGAGTGATATCCATGACAGATGTGAGATTGTTAATTAATGGTTTATCTAAGGTGGCAACTTAAATACACATCTGGGTGGATTGAGGCACCTGGAGTTACCAGGACTTGCCTGTTTTTTTGGAAATCCCGGGGTACCGTGTGATTTTCCTATGGACCGCCACCCAGGCTCAAAGGGATCATAAGATAATTCATACTAGTAACTTACGTGTGCAGCCACAAGCCATTATGGGCTCTGGCATAGTTGACTAAGTTGTGCGAACTCTTATAGTGGTGGACTAGCAGATGTAGGGGATGTAGGTGTACCGGTCCACCCATCGTAAGGTGCTAGCGCTTCTGAAAGACTGTGTCTCGGTCATCCGTTTCTCAAACACCATGTAGTGCGAGAAACCAAACGGAGGCGATCGAGTCTTGTGGGGAAAAGTGCACAAACCTCTGCAGAGTGTACAAACTAATCATGATTAGCCGTGTCCCCGGTTATGGACATCTTGAGTATCTAGTACTTGAATATTTTGTTGAATCTCAACATGTTACTCTAATTTAATATTGATGGGTTTGTTAATGAGTACTTTTTAATTGGGATTGAGGATGCTGTCAACCATTCTCAATGTTTAACAACCACCATGATAGTTAAATAAATTTATTTCCTTTGCAGTAGGGAAAAACTGGCTTTATGCAAAACTGTAACCATAGAGCTTTCCACCAGCCAAATATGCATGTAGTATAGGCTTATTGTTCATCATTCTCTATGTGTTACATTGCCAGCATATTCCATGTGCTGACCCGTTTTCGGGCTGCAACTTTCATGTTGCAGACTTTTCAGACGACGAGTAAGGTGCTTTTAGGTCGTGGTTCTATACTCAGTGATGCCGTTGGAGTTGATGGACTCACTTATCTTCCAAGTCTTCCGCTGTTATCGTTATTAGATGGCCTTAAGCCATGATTATTGTAATAAGTCCTCTTTGGACAAACGATGTAATAAGTGTGTGATTGCTACTCTGTTATAAATCCTTCGAAGTACTGTGTGGTGTCAGCATTACTGATCCAGGGATGACACCGGAGCACAGAGACTTGACCATCTGAGGTCGGGTCGCTACATGACTTCAAGTCGAGGGCAGGCACTTACAAGCCGCTTTACGAGCCCAAAGTAGCTGCTGGGAATCGCCTCGGCGGGCCATAGCCTGATATTTAAATCCTTCATGGCTAGTTCGGCCTCCCTATTCAGTTCGATCAGCTGTTTCAATTGATCGGCAAAGGGCACTGGATACTCTGGCACCAGATATTGCGACCAAAAGAGCTTCTCCATAGAGCTCCTTTCTTCGGCTCGGTAGAATTGTGCGGCATCAGATACGCTGCACGGCAGTTCCGCAAACACCCCTGGAGAAATCCGAATTCAAATTAGTAACGTGAATTTCTCCCTTTAAATATTTGCTTTGCATAGAAAAAGCCTTACCCGCCACAATCTTCCTGGCCTCCTGGATTTCCTGCAGGGCATCTTGGGCTTTGCCCCAGGCATCGTGCGCGGCTTGACGAGCCTTGGTGAGTTCGGATTCTTTCTCCGTTAAACTCTACTCTAAGGTCTCGCATTTCTTCACAACCTCTTGCAGCTCTTGCTGAACTTCAATAACCCTAGCCTCGTGCTTTTCACGAAGAGCCTGCTCTGTGGCTGCCTTCTTCTCGGCCTCGGCCACCGCCTTCTTAAGAGCCTCGACTTCGGCCGTCGCTCCTAGAGCACATCATGAATTTTTTTCATCATACTCAATTATTCATTTGCGCTGAATGCGAACAAGGTTTTTTGCATACCTTGGTTATCCTTCAACTACTTTTTCACTCGGCCAAGTTCTTCTTTGGCCCTCTCCAGACTCTGCTTCAGTCCGGAGACTTCCGCAGTATGAAAGGCGGCAGTCACTACAGACGCCTGCTTAGAAAAAATAAAAGAGGGAGAGGTACCACAAGGTAAGTCTCCTGCGAACATATATTTGATCCTCTACCCGGTTCTTTCTTTCGAACACCGAACAGTGTATCAGGGGCTACTATCTATACTATGACAATCTTTGAAACCTCACAACATACCTCAAAGCCCGTTATAAGGCTGATGCAGGCTTCATTCACCGCTTTCAGCAGACTGAATCTTCTCAATCACCGCACCCATAAGGGCACGATGTTATTCAACGATGGAGGCGCTCTTCAGCGCTACTGATAAGGTATCCGGCACCTTTGGTTGGGCAGAGGTTGCTGGTGGAACAGGCGCACCCCCTTCTATCTAGGGAGGTTGCCTGCCTGTTTCCAGGACCGTGTTGGTCTCCGGAGCTGTGTCCGGCTGGGGGCCGAATTCAAGATAGCCCCCGTCGTCGGTGTCCATGGGAGCCTTTTCCCCTGTGGGTCCGGCCGCCGAGGTTTGACCCTCTGGCGCCGCTTTGACGGTCTTCCCACCCCCTCCTCGGCCTGGGTCCCTTTGGGACGATACCCCGGTGTCATTCACGTGTTTTGGGGAGGGGGCCGTTGGGGGTGTCTCGATGTCCATAGCATCTAAACCTAGTGAATCCTCCGATGGGGATTGTTCGGCGTGGGACCTGGCCGGACTGCAAAAAAGGCGTGACTCAATGCGTTAAACGCTATACGATAGTGAGTCTGGATACACAAACGTGTCCGGATTTTATATACTCATGATTTCACCAGGGGCTGGACCCTGGGATCCCACTCCGGGTTGCTGTCGGTGGTGGTGGCGGATTCCTCCGGAAAGGGAGTTTTTCCCTTCTTAGGCGACTCAGCCTCCAAGTGTGTGGACGTTGTCCGTTTCTTTCTTCCCCTTGCTGGGGGGGATCAGCTTTCCTCCTCTTCCTCGTCCTCTTTGGAGGAAGAGCGGGCCTCAGAGTCTTCGGATACTATGGCCGAAGTTTCTTGGCGATAAAGGCTGCCCCTGGTCTCTTTGGCCTCTTTCTCGGCTTTTTTCTTCGGCAACTTGTAAGGTGCCGGGACCAGCATCTTCATCAGAAGTGGGCCGGCTTGTTCTTCTGGTAGCAGGGCCGGACAGTAGATCTGCCCTACCTTCTTCGTCCAGCCCTAGGAGAGTTGTGGGAAAATACATTAAGCATTTCCCTTGGATTATGCAAATAAAGCATACGACTTGCCAACATTCAAAGACTTACCGAACTCACGGGCCGGGACAGTTGGTACCCGCGGTCCTCAGTTGAATCCGGCCACGATTTGCCGAACTTGAAGAGCACCTTCCAGATGTCCTTGTGCGATGAGTTGAAGAACCCTAGTAGGGTCTGGTGCTTGGCCGGGCCGAATTCCCATAAATTGCAAGCCCTGTGTTGACAAGGGAGAATCCGGCGAACTAACATCACCTGGACAACATTGACAAGTTTTATATTTTTGTCCGCCATACCCTTGACACGTGCCTAGAGCACCGCCAACTCATCTGGCGAAGACCAGTTCAGGCCCTTCTTGGGCCAGGACGTAAGCCGCAATGGAGCTCCGGATCGGAATTCGGGAATTGCGGCCCATTTTGTGCCGCGTGGCTCAGTGGCATAGAACCATTGTTGTTGCCACCCTTTGACGGAATCATTGAAGGTACCTGATGGCCGTGTGACATTGGGCATCTTGCTTACCATGGCTCCTCCGCACTCAGCGTGCTCACCGCTCACCACCTTGGGCTTCACATTGAAAATCTTTAGCCATAATCCGAAGTGTGGAGAGATGCGAAGAAAGGCCTCGACACGACGATGAATGTCGACATGTTGAGGAAAGAATTGGGGGATAGATCATGCGAATCGATCCCATAGTAATACATAATTGAAAGTGCAACTAATCCCCAGGTGGTTTTGGTAATTAATAACAACATATATATCATTGAACTAATAGTTTCTTGAGTATCATTTCAGAAAGTTCAGTGATATGGGTATGGCAATGACTGAAGATGTGGACCCCTCAAAATGCTAAGGAAAACATTGGCAAAAGCTCAAGACTCCATTTTTGGTTTAGTGATCCAAGATCACATTGAGTCTATAGGAAAGCCAATACTATTAAAAGGGGATGAGGTTATGATAATGATCTGGTTGCTCAAAGTGCTTAGTGATCTATCTCCCAAACTATCAGCAATCTTTCATTCCAACATATACTCATAAGTAATCTCGGTCCCACCGATTCCATAAACTCAGTCACACCGAGATGAACCACCTCAGCAACAAAGCCAAACCCTAGTAATTTCGGTTTTTCCGATTCCAAACTCGGTCTCACCGAAACTAGTGTTGCCAACCTTCTGTAACCTTCTGTAATCAAATCGGTGTCACCGAGATGATAAAGTCGGTCCCACCGAGAATGGCAAACCCTAGTCTTTGGAAGAATCGGACTCACCGAGATTGTATTTTCGGTCCCACCGAAAATCCCAACGTTCACAAGATTTGAACTTTCGGTCTCACCGAGTTGTCAACTTCGGTCTGACCGAGATTGGTCAAATGTGTGTAACGGTTGGATTTTGTGTGGAGGCTATAAATACCCCTCCACCTCCTCTTCATTCGTGGAGAGAGCCATCAAAAAGAACTACCACTCCTACCTTACATTTCTGAGAAGAAAACTACCTACCCTTGTGTTGAGATCAAGTTGCTCCACTCCCACCATATGATACTTGATTTCTAGCCTTCCCAAGTTGCTTTCCACTCAATCCTTTCTTCCACCACAGCCAAATCAGTGAGGAGAGTTGAGTGTTGGGGAGATTATCATTTGAAGCACAAGAGCAAGGAGTTCATCATCACCAACACCATCTATTACCTTTTGGAGGGTGGTGCCTCCTAGATTGGTTAGGTGTCGCTTGGGAGCCTCTGTCAAGATGTGGAGTTGAACCAAGAAGTTTGTAAGGGCAAGGAGATCGCCTACTTCGTGAAGATCTACCCCGAGTAAGGCTAGTCCTCCGTGGGCGTATGCCATGATGGCATAGACAAGGTTGCTTCTTCGTGGACCCTTCGTGGGTGGAGCCCTCCGTGGACTCTCGCAGCCGTTACCCTCCGTGGGTTGAAGTCTCCATCAACGTGGATTGACGATAGCACCACCTATCGGAACCACGAGAAAAATCTCCGTGTCTCCAAATTGCGTTTGCCCTTCTCCACCTCTATTTACTACATGTGCAATTTACTTTCCGCTGCCATTACTCTAGAATTGCATGTGTAGGGTGATACTTGACTTGATCATCATTGTGAACTTGCCAAAAACTTGTCTTAATCAAAAGGCTAAATTTTTATATTGTCAAGTAGTCTAATCACCCCCCCTCTAGACATACTTTCGATCCTACAATAATGCCGTGAATGAATGGGTGGAGGGGAAACCCTAGCCCGCGGACAAAGTGAGGGAGGAATACAACCCTCTCGTGGGGTTCCGGAGTAGGGACAATCTGTTCCGCCGTCGGAAGGCGGTGGCCGATCTTCTTGCCCAGATACCCGGCCTCCCAAAGTTTCTTGATATCCTTCTCCTGGACGGTAGAGGCCATTGTCGGTGTCAAAACCGGCGCATCTCGGGTAGGGGGTCCCGATTTGTGCGTCAAGGCTGATGGTAACAAGAAGTAAGGGACACAGATGTTTACCCAGGTTCGGGCCCTCTCGATGGAGGTAAAACCCTACTTCCTGCTTGATTAATATTGATGATATGGGTAGTACAAGAGTAGATCTACCACGAGATCGTAGAGGCTAAACGCTAGGAGCTAGCCTATGATGGTATGATTGTAATTGCGATCGGCCTTCTAAGGACCAACCTCTCCGGTTTATATAGACACCGGAGAGGGCTAGGGTTTACATGGAGTCGGTTACAAGGAAGGAAATATAATATCCGGATCGCCAAGCTTGCCTTCCACGCCAAGGAAAGTCCCATTCGGACATGGGCCGAAGTCTTGTGTCTTGTATCTTCATGCTTCACTAGTCCGGACGTTGTACACAGTCCGGCTGTCCGGATACCCCCTAATCCAGGACTCCCTCAGTAGCCCCTGAACCAGGCTTTAATGACGATGAGTCCGGCGCGTAGTATTGTCTTCGGCATTGCAAGGCGGGTTCCTCCTCCGAATACTCCAAAGTGATTATCGAACACGTAGACCGTGTCTGGATCTGCAAGATGGTCTTTGTCGGTGTCAAAACCGGCGGATCTCGGGTAGGGGGTCCCGAACTGTGCGTCTAGGCGGATGGTAACAGGAGACGAGGGACACGATGTTTTTACCCAGGTTCGGGCCCTCTTGATGGAGGTAAAACCCTAAGTCCTGCTTGATTAATATTGATGATATGGGTAGTACAAGAGTGGATCTACCACGAGATCAAGGAGGCTAAACCCTAGAAGCTAGCCTATGGTATGATTGTTGTAATGTATGTTGTCCTACGGACTAAAGCCCTCCGGTTTATATAGACACCGGAGGAGGCTAGGGTTACACAGAGTTGGTTACAATGGTAGGAGATCTACATATCCGTATCGCCAAGCTTGCCTTCCACGCCAAGGAAAGCCCCATCCGGACACGGGACGGAGTCTTCAATCTTGTATCTTCGTAGTCTTGGAGTCCGGCGGATGATGATAGTCCGGCTGTCCGGACACCCCCTAGTGCAGGACTCCCTCAGTAGCCCCTGAACCAGGCTTCAATGACGATTAGTCCGGCGCGCATAATGTTCGGCATTGCAAGGCGGGTTCCTCCCTTGAATAATCCAGAGAAGATCATGAACACCAGGATAGTGTCCGGCTCTGCAAAATAAATTCCACATTCCACCGTAGAGAGAATAAAATGTACACCAGTTCAATCTGCTGACGTATTATGCGGCGTGACATCATACCGGTACCAGGCTTTTACTTGAATCGTTTTTTACTATACCACCTCAGCACGTTTAGCGAAGCGGTTTCCTTGGCACGTCTTGTCGAAGCAGAGATCGTGTTCCCCTTATTCCGGGATTCTCATCAATACGGACGTGGGTAACCCAACCGCGCCATTGATGGTGGTGCTTGGGAGATAAGCGAGTTTTACCAGGCCGGTGGGGGACGCATAGTTTTCGTCCGCCTATATATAAGGGATAAGGATTCACCTTCTCACCTACGCCTTCTTCCTCCTTTGCTTATCCATCTCCGCGCTCTCAAGCTCCAACACCCAAGTTCGCGCATCTCGCCTCGACCTTCTCCGAATATGTCCGGAGCGGGAGGCAAATGGTTGGCTTCCACTGTCAAGGAGGAGCACATCACCAAACTGCGCAGCGCCGGATATCTTTCCGGCGATATCGCGCATCGGCTGCCCGATGAGGGGCAGCTCATCCCTACCCCTGGGCCCCATGAGAGGGTCGTCTTCCTCCCCCACTTCCTCCGCGGACTGGGCTTTCCATTGCACCCGTTCGTCCGGGGGATCATGTTTTACTATGGCCTGGATTTCCACGATCTGGCGCCGAACTTCATCCTCAACATCTCGGCGTTTATCGTCGTGTGCGAGGCCTTCCTCTGCATCCGGCCCCACTTCGGCCTGTGGCTCAAGACCTTCAACGTCAAGCCGAAGGTTGTGAAGGGCACGCAAGCGGAATGCGGAGGCGCCATGTTGGGCAAGTTGCCCACCATACTCTGGCTCGAAGGGGCCTTCGTGGACTCCGTCAAGGGGTGGCAATCGGGGTGGTTCTATATCACCGAGCCGTGCAAGCCCACATGGGTTGCGACCCGCGAGTTTAGATCTGGCGTCCCCACGCAGCTCACCTCCTGGAAAGAGAAGGGCTTGCAGTGGGGCAATCCGATGGAGGTGACGGGACTCCGAGCCTGCATCCAGAAGCTGGTGAGCAATAAGCTCAGGCTCGTCGACGTGGTCCAAGTCATGCTCATCCGCCGGATTCTCCCATGCCAAGAGCGGGCATTCAATCTGTGGGAGTTCAATCCGGAACAGCACCAGGCGCTGAGCGGGCTCTTCGATACGACATACGAAGGTGCCTGGAGGGTGCTGTTCAAGGGCGCCGAAGCCCCCGCATCCGCGACGGAAGATCGCGGATTCTGCTCGCAGCATCCGGCTGACGAGGTAAGTGATCCAACCCCATTACAGGACACTTGTGGTAATTAAACTGATTCTAAGAGGGTTTCAATTTCCCTTTTCCTTTGACAGGAATGGATGGGGAAGGCCAAGCTGCTTATCAGCCCGGCTCCCATGCCAGAAGACCCAGAGAACGCCCGTTTAGCAGGGCTGCTGGTTCCGGCACCGCACGTGGTGCCGGAGAAGAAGGCCAAGAAGGTGGCCGCGGGGACTCGAAAGAGTTCCCGCAATCAGGCGTCTGACGACGCCGCAGACTCCTCCCCCGAAGACGAGGAGGAGGAGGGCTCTCTCCCAGAGGAGGGAGAGAAGAAGAGGAAGCCTTCCCCAATAGGGGAGGCCGAAGGGTCCAAGAGGGGGAGGACTATCCCCCCGGACAGTTTCGCCAACACCGTCGTTGGCGAGGATGAATGGTCTCCAAGGGCCAGGCGTTCGGCAAGATCGTAAGTATCCGGATCCTTGATATGTAATTTCTTTCGTGTCGCGTAGTGTCCTTCATGCCGCATTCTGTCCGTAGTCCGGCCGATGATGATCTCCCCGCTCATCAAGCGGGTCATTGGCCCCGTCGGATGTGGATTCACTTCCGACTGCCTCTACCCCACGCGCCGGTGAGGACGCCGAGGTGGGATCCCAGAGAGGGACCCATCAGGAGGAGGCTCCGGAGGCGCCGTCAGGCAGCCTCTCGGACTGTGCGCCGGACTCTACATCAGAACCCGCAGTGGTTCCAGAGTCCGGCAAGCGGCCCCTTCGAAAGAAGGGCAAGACCGTGACACCGGCGGCCTCCGTCCAACCGGAGGCGCCGGATAACTTGTTGGAGGCGCTTAAAGGCGCTTCCATCGAGGAAGAACACCGCACTATCATGAGTGTGGTGATTCAAAAGGTTCAGCTTGCCAAAAGCGGGCTGACCGAAGCCTGCAGCAGCCTTCTAACAGGCTTTGAGGTAAGAAGTTAAAACTATGTAATGTAATACTGCATAGACAGTAGCTCCTGATGCTCAGTTCGGCGTTCGGAAAGAAAAGCCGGACTGAGGATCTAACAAGATATACGTAGGGTACTTAAAATATGTCAATATGGGTTTGCAGGCTGCGCTGCTGACCTCTGCCGCACTATCGGCGGAGGTCGAAGTGTTGAAGAAGGATCTCGAGCGGTCCGAGCAAGAGCTCGGCCATGCTAAGAAGCAGCTCGAGGACAAAGAAGGTGATTAACACCCCTTTGAATAGTTACCTTACAGAAAAGGATTTTGGTTGCAAGAAAATTAACAAGGACAATATGGGTATTGCAGGGGCCACGAACGAGGTGGCAGCCCTGAAGGAGGCTGTGTCCGCGGCCGAACGCAGTGTGGCCGCGGAGCGGGAAGAGCGAAAGAAGCAGGAGGCACGGATGGCGGAAGTACGGCAAGAGCTCCAAGCTCTCATGGAAAAGCATGAGAGTTTGGAGCGTGACTCCAAGACTCAAGAGTCCGAGCTTGCCTCGGCTCTCGAAAGTGCCAAGTCCGCCAAGGCCGAGGCCCGTAAGGCCCTTCAGGAGGTTGAAGATGTGAAGAAAAAAGCGGCGGGTAAGGCATTTTTCATGCAAAGCAAGCATGTTAATGTAAACTACCTTACACTTACCCGCGTTCGGAGCTCTCCAGGGGCATTTGCAGATCTGCCGCGTAGTGCGTCCGATGCCGCCGCATTCTATCGTGGCATGGAGGGGAGCTCGACGGAGAAGGTGTTCTGGTCTCAGTATGCTGAGGCCGGACATCCGGTGCCCCCAAGCGACCAGCTGAACCAGCTGGTCGAACTCCACAAGGTAGCTGAGGGGGCCATGAAGGCCCTCATAGTCCGGCTGTGGCCTGGATAGGCCATGCCTGGAAGCTACTTCGGCCTCGTGCGGCGGCTGGTGGATGCGTGCCCTTGGGTGGAGGTCATCAAGCGCTCCGCCTATATTGAAGGTGCTCGTCGGGCCCTTGCCCGCACAAAGGTGCACTGGGCAGGTTGGATGCGGAGAAGCTTCTCACGGACCCACCGCCACCGGGCAAGGAGTATCGCACGCCGGAGATGTATTATAGAACTGTCCTGAAGGGAGCCCGCGATATTGCGGATGAGTGCCCCCGAAATGTAATCTTTGAGTAAACTCGTTATGTATTATCCTGCGCGCTGAAACTTTGTTCATGTGCGCGTTAAGCAACGCTTGTTTAATTTAAAATATTACCTTCTGTGCGGCCGTTTATAAAATCTGAGAGATGGCAAGTCGTTGGCTTCAGCCCCCAAGCCACGAGTGCTGGGGTGTTCGGGATAAACTTGAGCACTCTTGTTCCCATTTTTGGGTCCATCTAGGGAGGCGCTCAACACAATGAACAAGGCAACCGAACTTATAATGCTTGAACACTCTCACTTAGCCATAGAATTCTATAATTTTAAATTTCGGCGAAGCCCCTGGTATTCGGAAGACCGAATCCGGGGCGCTATCCACGCCTTCATCGGACATTGTCCGGAACTTCGCTCGAAGCGGCGTGAGTCTTTAAGGACCCGAAAAAACCTCTCGAACAGCGACCAGTCTCTCGCCTTATCATGCCAGTTAGTTTTAGCTTTCTCCACTGAGGCGCTCGCCCGGCTCAACCGGGGCGCAATCGCAGTGGTTCTCCCAGTGCCACCTTAGCCGACAGAACGGAACGTAAGGCACCAAAACGTGGGAGCCGGGCAAACCCAACTATTGACCCAAGACATGATTCGGAGCCGATTCATATAATGCTATAAGTTCGGGGTGCCGCACTTATGAAAGTGTTCGGACTTTATCACACCATAATTTGGGGAACAGAAGCCCCTGGCATATTCGGCCGTACCAAAATATACGGGTGCAAGATGTCATGTAATGAACATATATATAAAAAGGTGATGTAATTGCAGTCGAAAAGTGCTGCATTATTTATTAAAGGAAATCTGCTATGAGTGCGGACTGATACAAATAGTGCGGTAAGCAAGGGATTGGACTAAGTAAACATGTCCCCCTTCAGGGGTGAGCTGCGGACTTGGTGTATATAATCAAATTTAATGCTCGTAATTGAGACCACCTGAGTGTTCGTCGCAGCCTTCTTTCGTCCCTGACTGTTGCATCATGAGTTTGGCAGGTTCATCGCCGGACAGGGCCTCTGGTTAACGGGGTCCTGTGTACACAAAGAAGGGAAAAATAAAAAAAGAGAGGGGGGCACACTTGCGAGCCCCCGGTGTGGTCGAACCGCACTCTTGGTCCGTTGCGATCGTGCCCCTTCCCCTGTGCCCATGGTATCTCCAAAGCGTAATGATGTACGCGGAGTGTTATTCTTGCGATCATGCGCGGGCGGGGGTTGGGGCTGCATTGCTATGCGTGCTCTGATCGCGCCAGGTGGTCTTGGTTGGCATTGCTCCGGGCGCGTTTTGCTGTATCCGGCCTTTTAACGACCGGATTCGAGAATTTCCTTAAAAGGCTGCTCTGTACTTCTGCCGCGAGAGCCGCTGTATGTTCCTCCGTTCGGAGGGAGCATTCCGTATTCCCATTGACCGTGATGACTCCGCGAGGGCCTGGCATCTTGAGCTTTAGGTATGCATAATGCGGCACCGCGTTGAATTTTGCAAACGCGGTTCGTCCGAGCAGAGCGTGATAGCCGCTGCGAAACGGGACTATGTCGAAGATTAACTCTTCGCTCCGGAAATTATCCGGGGATTCGAAGACCACTTCCAGTGTGACTGAGCCTGTACAGTTGGCTTCCACTCCTGGTATGACACCTTTAAAGGTTGTCTTTGTAGGTTTAATCCTTGAGGGGTCTATGCCCATTTTGCGCATTGTATCCTGATAAGCAGGTTCAGGCTACTGCCGCCGTCCATCAGGACTCTCGTGAGGTGAAATCCATCGACGATTGGGTCTAAAACCAATGCGGCAAATCCGCCATGGCGTATGCTGGTCGGATGGTCTCTTCGATCGAAAGTGATCGGACAAGAGGACCATGGATTGAACTTCGGGGCGACTGGCTCCATCGCATAGACGTCCCTTAGTGCGCGTTTCCTCTCCCTCTTGGGTATATGGGTCACGTAGATCATATTCACCGTCCGCACTTGTGGGGGAAAACCCTTCTGTCCTCTATTGTTCGGCGGTCGGTTCTCTTCCTCGTCGTCGCTGTTCAGCCCTTTGTCGTTGTTTTCGGCAATTAACTTGCCTGCCTGCTTGAACACCCAGCAATCTCTATTAGTGTGATTAGCTGGTTTTTCAGGGGTGCCATGTATCTGGCATAAGCGGTCGAGTATTCGGTCCAAATTGGACGGACCCGGAGTGGTTCTTTTGAACGGCTTCTTCCGCTGACCGGGTTTAGAGCCTCGGAATCCAGCGTTGACTGCCGTATCCTCCTTATCGTCGACGTTAATGCGGCATTTGTTTTTGTTTCGACGTGACCTGCCGTTGTTGTCCTTGGTATCCGGACTGCCAGAATTTTTACGGAGATTGTTGCTGCGAGCTATCCAGCTGTCCTCTCCCGCGCAGAAGCGGGTCATTAATGATGTGAGGGCTGCCATAGATTTCGGCTTTTCCTGCCCCAGGTGCCGGGCTAGCCATTCGTCCCGGATGTTATGTTTGAAGGCTGCAAGGGCTTCTGCGTCCGGACAGTCGACGATTTGGTTTTTCTTTGTCAAGAACCGTGTCCAGAATTGTCTGACCGATTCGTCTGGCTGCTGAATAATGTGGCTTAGGTCATCGGCGTCTGGTGGTCGCACATACGTGCCCTGGAAGTTGTCGAGGAATGCGGCTTCCAGGTCTTCCCAGCACCCAATTGACTATGCGGGCAAGCTGTTTAGCCAATGCCGAGCTGGTCCTTTAAGCTTGAGTGGGAGATACTTGATGGCATGGAGATCGTCGCCGCGGGCCATATGGATGTGGAGAAGATAATCTTCGATCCAAACCGCGGGGTCTGTTGTGCCATCGTAAGATTCGATGTTTACGGGTTTAAACCCTTCGGGGATTTGATGATCCATTACTTCGTCAGTGAAGCATAGCGGGTGTGCGGCGCCTCTGTATTGAGCAATATCACGACGCAGCTCGAGAGAGCATTGTCTGCTGTGTTCGGCCCAGCCGGGGTTATTGTATCCAGCGCGACGGTATTCGTCATGGGTCGTGGGGCGCCCACGTGATCCGTAGATGGATCTGGATTGCCTTGCTTTATCCTCCAATATGTCTCGCAAGTCCGGCGCGTTCCCTCTTGGCTTCGTACTTTTGGAGCGATGCCGGGGTACGGTCTTGGCTGGGGGCCTGGACGCCTCTCTGTCACGACCACGGGGTGGTCGGTCAGCCATATCGTGCGCTGGTGATGGAGGTATGTATGCTTCCTCCTCTAATCGGGGGAGCAGCTTGCGTTTTGGGTAACTTTTGGAGGGGCGTTCGAGTTTATACTCTTCGGCCGCGAGGACCTCGGTCCATCGATCAGCCAGCAGGTCCTGATCAGCTTGAAGCTGCTGCTGTTTTTTCTTTAGGCTGTTTGCTGTGGCGATAAGCCTGCGCTTAAAGCGCTCTTGTTCGACGGGATCCTCAGGTACGACGAATTCATCATCGTTGAGGCTTGCCTCGTCTTCGGAGGGGGGCGTATAGTTATGATCCTCAACCTCTTCGTCTGCCGCCCTCTCGTGAGGGCTTGCTTCTGCATCCTCCTGCGCCGAGTCTTGCGGGAGGGGATTGTCTTCGGCACTCTCTGGAGTATTATTATCTCCTGTGCCGGAATCTCCATTCTTGTTGTGGCGGGATTTAGAGAGGCGCCGCTGACGCCGGCGTTTGGGCTGCTTCTTTAAAGAGTCTGCCTCCGCTGCTTCTTCGCCGTCCCCGTCTTTTGGGGTGTCCACCATATATATGTCGTATGACGAGGTGGTGTTCCAGTGCCCTGTAGGCGCTGGTTCCTGTTCGTCTCTGGCATCGTCGTCCATAGCATCGATGTCGTCGGAGTCATAGTCTAGCATGTCGGTTAGATCGTCGACAGTGGCTACAAAGTGGGTGGTGGGTGGGCTCTGAATTTCTTCGTCGTCCATATCCCAACCATCCTGGCCATAATCCGGCCAGGGCTCTCCCGATAGCGAGAGATGCTTTAGCGAGTTTAGGATGTCGCCAAAGGGCGAGTGTTGGAAGATTTCCGCGGCGGTGAATTCCATAACCGGCGCCCAATCCGAATCGATTGGTAGGGGCGCGGGAGGTTCGGAGTCGGGCAAGGAGTCCGGCGCCTTGGAATCACGAGTTTCGCAAGGGACAAAATTAGTGTTCGGCTCCGTTGCCGTGGATGTTGAAGCCCCCAGGGCGGCGTCTATCCACCGGCCCTCGATCTGGGCGATCAGCTCCGGACTAATGGCCGAAGCGGATTCGTGTGCGGCCACCAAGGCACTATTCGGCGGCAGAGCTAGATCATGCCCGTCGTCACAGTGCGGCGCGCTTGGCTGTGGCTCGAGTCCGTCGAAGATCAAGTCTCCGCGGACATCTGCCGTGAAGTTTAGGCTTCCGAATCTGACCTGACGGCCAGGGGCGTAGCTTTCGATCTGCTCCAGATGGCCAAGTGAATTAGCCCGCAGTGCGAAGCCGCCGAATACGAAGATCTGCCCGGGGAGAAAAATCTCACCCTGGACAGCGCTGTTGGTTGAAGATGCCATCGGGCCTATCGGTGACGGCACAGAGGAACTCTCAATGAAAGCACCAATGTCGGTGTCAAAACCGGCGGATCTCTGGTAGGGGGTCCCGAACTGTGCGTCTAGGCGGATGGTAACAGGAGACGAGGGACACGATGTTTTTACCCAGGTTCGGGCCCTCTTGATGGAGGTAAAACCCTACGTCCTGCTTGATTAATATTGATGATATGGGTAGTACAAGAGTGGATCTACCACGAGATCAAGGAGGCTAAACCCTAGAAGCTAGCCTATGGTATGATTGTTGTAATGTATGTTGTCCTACAGACTAAAGCCCTCCGGTTTATATAGACACCGGAGGAGGCTAGGGTTACACAGAGTTGGTTACAATGGTAGGAGATCTACATATCCGTATCGCCAAGCTTGCCTTCCACGCCAAGGAAAGCCCCATCTGGACACGGGACGGAGTCTTCAATCTTGTATCTTCGTAGTCTTGGAGTCCGGCAGACGATGATAGTCCGGCTGTCCGGACACCCCCTAGTCCAGGACTCCCTCAGTCTTCATATGCCACCGTAGAGGGAATGATATTTCACAAAGGCCATCTGCTGACAGTTTTTCCCTAATGACGTGATATGTTATTACGGTCGGATCCATCATTCGAACCGTTTCCCCACAACTAGCCACAATGCTTATTACGAGGCGGTTTCCGTGACACGTCTTGTCAAAGCAGAGATCATGTCCCCTTATTACGGGATTCTCATCAATACGGGTATGGCTAATCTAACCGTGCCGCTAACCGCGGCGAGTGGGAGGTAGACGGGTTCCACCAGGCAAGTGGCGACTATCGCCTTTATAAGGAGGTTAGGTTCCTTTCTCTTTTACCCACGCCTTCTCCTTCCGCTAGCTCATTGCCCTCTGTGCGAGCCCTAACACCCAAGCACTCTTCTTCCCCGTTGAAGGGAAGTTTCCCGAAGATGTCCGGATCCGGAGCAGGAGGTAGATGGATGGCCTCAACTGTCCAAGAGAGGGACATCAAAAAGCTCCGGGGAGCCGGGTATCTGGCCCAGAAGATCGGTCACCGTCTTCCACCTGTGGGACAGGTCATCCTTACTCCGGAATCTCATGAGAGAGTCGTGTTCCTTCCCCATTTTGTCCGTGGGCTCGGGTTTCCCCTTCACCCGTTCATTTGGGGAGTCATGTATTACTACGGGATCGATTTTCACGATATTTCCCCCAGCTCCTTCATCAACATCTCGACGTTCATCGTCGTGTGCGAGGCTTTTCTCCAGATCCCACCTCACTTCGGCCTATGGCTGAAGATCTTCAATGTGAAGCCCAAGGTGGTGAGTGGCGAACACGTCGAGTGTGGCTGCGCCATGGTAAGCAAGATGCCCAAGGCCGTTTGGCCGAAAGGTGCTTTCATTGACTCCGTCAAGGAGTGGCAGCAGCAGTGGTTCTATATCACCGAACCACGCGGCAAGAAGTGGGCGGCAGCTCCAGAGTCCTGGCCCGAGAAGGGCCCGAACTGGTGCTCGTCCGATGAGCCGTTACTGCAACAGACGCGCATCTAGGGTGTGGTCGATAGGGACGTCAAACTCGTCGACGTAGTCCAGGTGATGCTAGTTCGCCTGGTTTTCCCTTGTCAGCGTCGAGCTTGTACCCTATGGGAATTCGACCCGGCTGAGCACCAAACCCTTCGGGAGCTTTATGATTCCTCCCACAAGGATATCTGGAAGGTGCTCTTTAAGTCCGGAAAATCGTGGTCGGGCCCCGCCGAGGACCGTGGGTATCGATCATCCCATTCTCCAAGCTCGGTAAGTCACAGACGCACTTCGTCTATTCATGCCTCAGCTGGCATGTTATGCGGGAGACACCTTAATCGTGTTTCATTGCAACCTCAGGGATGGATAAAGAAGGTGGAGCGGATACATTGTCCAGCCCCCCTGCCGAAGGAACCGTCCGGACCTCTTCTGACGAAGATGCTGGTCCCCGCGCCTTACAAGGCGCCAAAGAAAGAGGCCTCCAAGAAGGTCAAGAAGACCCGGGGTGGCCTTCAGCGTCGCGAGGCTTCGGACGCCAAATCCGAAGACTCTAGCGACGATCCTTCGTCCGAGGGCGAGGAGGAGGAAGCAGAGGAGGATGAGCCTCACCCTGACGGTGGGAGGAAGAGGACGGCTTCCACCTCTCTGGAGGCCGGATCGCCCAAGAGGGGGAAAAATTCCCTCCCAAGGGCATCCCCTACGGCTGCCGGTAGCAGCCCAGAGAGGGATCCCATGGCCCAGCCCCTGGAGAAGTCGTAAGTATCCGAACATGCACATGTGTCCGGGATTGTTTTTTGGGTGTAGTAGTTTTGACTGTTGCCTATATATTGCACACTCCGGCAAGGTCCTGCGTCGGCTAGTCCTCGTCGGAGGATTCACTAGACTCGGACGCTTTGGCGAGCGAGACGCCTCCGCGGGCCCCTTCCCCCGAGTCTGGGCATGACACTAAGGTGTCATCTCGACAAGACCCGGACCGGGGAGGACATATCCCTGGTACCGAACACGCGGGGATGGATACGGCCCTCGGGACCTCTAGGGTTCCAGGATCAAGCGAGCAGCCACCCCTGATGGCGGGGGGCCTAGCTATGCTGCCGGCGTCTTCTGTTCAAGCAGAGCTTCCTGGCGGTCTATCGACAGCGTTGAAGAACGCGTCTATTGTCGATGAGCATTGGGCCCTTATGGGCGAGGTGGTTGAAAGGATTCGGTCCACCGAGAGCGGGCTGAACGCGTCCTGCCTTAGCCTTATAAAGGCTTTTGAGGTATGTTTCCTAGGAAACCCTTGAGGAATTTGTCATAATATGAGTAGTAGCCCCTGATGCACTGTCCGGCGAAGGAGACAGAGCCGGGCAGGGGATCAAACCCCCTGCCTTCGCAGGAGCCTATAACGTATACCCTTTGGTGTGAAAACAGGCATCCGCAGAGAGGATGTTCGCTTTCAATGCGGAAGTGTCCGAACTGAAGCAGAGCCTTGCACGGGCCGAGGAAGAACTCGGCTGTGTGAGAAAGCAACTGGAAGACAAGCAAGGTATGTTGAAAACATTTGTCTTGGAGATGGCACGAACGAATGGTTCTGCAGAATAAAAAGTTTTAGTATTGTGTGCTCTAGGAGCGGGTGCCGAATACGAGGCACTAAAGAAAGCTTTGACTGATGCCAACAAGAAGGCTGAGGCCGAACAGGCGCTTCGCGAAAAACACGAGGCCAGGGTTATCACAGCTGAGCGAGAGCTCCAGGAAGCTGTGAAGAAAAGCGAGGGCTTGGACCAGAGTCTAGAAGGGAAAGAATCCGAGCTTGCCCAAGCTCTCGAGGATGCAGAAGGTGCTCGGGAAGAAGCCCGAGGTTCTGCGCAGGACATTCAAGAGGCCCGGAAAGTGGCGGCTGGTAAGGCCTTCTGTATTCTTAGCTTTGTATATGTTAGAATGTGAAGAATCCAAGCAGCAAGCTGAATTCTTATTTTTCCAGGGGCTTTTGCATATCTTCCTCGCAGCATATCAGAAGGCGCTCAATTCTACCGCACCGAGGAGAAGAAGACTGCGGAGAGGGATTTCTGGTCGCAGTATCTGGCGCCGAACTATCCGGTGCCATTTATCGATCAGATGAAACAGCTGGTCGAACTGCACTAGGTGGCCGAACTAGCCATGAAGGACTTAGTTGTCCGGCTGTGGCTTGCAGAGCCGATTCCAAGTAGCTACTTCGCACTCGTCAAGCGGATTGTGGGCGTCTGTCCTTGGCTTGATGCTATCAAGCGATCAGTCTGCATAGAAGGCGCGCGTATGGCGTTTGCCCATGCGAAATTGCATTGGGGGAGGCTTGACGCAGAAAAGTTGATCACTGAGGGGCCGCCGGAGGGTAAGGAGCACCGCAAGCCCGAGCTGTATTATGAAGGTGTGATGAAAGGGGGCCGCCTTGTGGCGGACAAGTGTGCTAAGACATCATATTTCCCTAAGGGCATCTGTGCCACTTGTTGTGATATGGGATAATAGCATGTTTATTATATATTGCATGTTTTATTTGAACATATGTTCTTCCTGTATGGCTGTTTATTGTATGCAAATTATGGGAGTTGGCCAGGCGTCGGCTTCTGCCCCCTCGTAAAAAGGATACGGGGGTGTTCGGGACATATCTGAACGCTCTTTATCCCATAGTTGGGTCCTTTTAAGGAGGTGTATCTTTCCGCGAACCAGGCAATCGGACTATAAGGCTTTATTACTCTCACTTAGCCATAGGAATTCGAGTATGGTCGGCGCAGCCCCTAGTGTTCGGAAGACCGAACTAGGGGCTCTATTGGCGCCTGATCAGAAGACCGATCCGTCGCACTTAGCATTTACAATGGTGTTGTGCGGAATAAATCTTTAAGGATTTTACAACCTCTCGAATAGCGGACCGGCTCTCGCTTTATCATGACAGTCGGTTTTCGGCTTTCTCTACTGTGGTGCTCGTCCGGCTGAACCGGGACACAATCGCAGTAGTTCTCACAGCGCACCTTAGCCGCTAGAACGGAACATAAGGTACCAAAACATGGGAGCCAGGCAAACCCAACCAATGACCCAAGACATGATTCAGAGCAGATGCATATAGTGCTATAAGTTCGGGGTGCCGAACGATCGAAAAGGTGGTCGGACTTTATTGCCGTACTGTGGAGCCCCTGGTATAACCAGGCGAACGCGAAGCATGGCTGTCATTTTCGGCAAAGAGGCGTCGGCGATAAATGACAGACGGTAATTGCTATTTAAGTCTAGGCATTGTAGTAGGATGATATGTCTATGCATATGAGTATGATGTATGGAGAGAGGTGTTATTTGGCGGAACCTGTTGTGGCCGGACTGGAGGGGGTTGTGAGTGGATCGAGAATGAATCCGAACTGCCTTCTACCTGCATGTTCCTTCCTTTGTGTGTCCGGGATAATTCCATGTCTCCAGTTCTATTCTGCATCAATCGTTAGTTTGCAAATGCGAAATGCTTGAAGGCAGCTAGGTGTCCTCTTGTTGTTGCTCCCAGGGTCCCTAATCGGGCCCTGGTGTGCCCAGCCATTAGACCGTGAGGTAGTGCGGACTCCGCAATGGATGTCCAGATGGTTGGCCTGGGTAATTTACCGCGTGGAATCTAGTCGACGTGGTTTTTCCCGTTAGCATACGGTAAATTATCGTATGGTGGGAAGGTGCCGAGGATTTATTCTTTGGCGTAGCATTTTTGGGTGATCCAAAGTCAACCGTTTAGAGTGGTGGGCCAATAAAACTTGGCCTTAGCGCCTTACATCTTTTAGGAGATGTTTTCCATGGCGTCATACCCTTGTGGGCTTTGTGTGTTATGGAGCCCCTGGACTACTAGGTCTAGGGGCACTGCAATTGACTTGCCGTGGTTTATGTGGTCCTGGGCGGTCGGCCGTACTGTTACGCTCTGGGGGGTGGGGGGCTTGATGATGCATCTCCCTTATTGCTTCCGGCGTGCGACCAGCCGCTTTGTTTTGAGGATCATGCATTCTCTATAGGTATGCTTTGCCGTCCTTCTGGGGGTACCGTGAATTTCACACGGCTGATCCAGCGTGTGTCTTCGGTCGAGTAGGCTTGTGCTGTTCTTTGTCTGTTTAGCGGACTGAGCGTTGCCGGACTTGGCACCAGCTTCCTTGTCTTGATGTTTATGACCTTTGTGTCGAGGTCTGAGGGTGCCTCTTCGTGTCTGCTTCTTGCCGCCTTGGACCATAGTGATGTGTGGGCGTCTGTGTGCGTGCCCGTGGTTTTCCTGCTCGAGTTGAGGCAGCCAGTTGTGTCGTGTGTGCCCTTTATTGCGGCTGTCGAGTTCGTATTTTTCGGCAGCCAGTATCTTGGTCCATCTATCCTCTAGCACATCTTGGTCAGCTGTAAGCTGCGCTTGCTTCCTTTGCAGGCTCCTTGCGGTAGCCCTGAGCCGTCGCTTGAAGCGAACTTGTTCCACTGGGTCTTCCGGTCTTATGGAGCCACTTGAAGCAAACTTGCTTGCCTCATCGTTGGAGGGGGGTGTGTGATTGTCCCTCTCCAAGCGTCCCATCGTCATTAGTCCGACCTGCTTAAGTGTAGGCTGACTAGGGTTGTATTCCTCTTTGGCACCGTCCGGACTGCTCTCGTTTCCGGGGCCGTTTCTGATGTGGCGGGGCTTGGAGTGGTGCTGATAACGCACACTTTTTGCTTTTCTCCCTGAGGGGTTATCCTCCTTTGCCTCACCGCCACCGGTTTGCGTTGGGGTGTCCACCATATATATATTGTATGAGGAGGTGGCCGCCCACCGCCCTGTACGCGGTGGTCCCTGTAGTCCTCCTGCATCGTCGTCCACACCGTCGATGTCTTCGGAGTCGAAGTCAAGCACGTCGGTTAAATCGTCGATCGTGGCAATGAAGTGGGTGGTGGGCGGGCAACGAATTCCGTTGTTGTCTGCTTCCCACTCGAGCCGGACATAGTTCGGCCCGGAGTCTCCTAACAAGGAGAGAGACTTCAATAAGTCCAGCATGTCGCCGAAGGGCGAGTGCTGAAAGACGTCCGCCGCGGTGAACTCCATCACCGGAGCCCAACCAGGATCGGCCGGCTCGGGGGCGCACGGACTGGGACCTACGTCCGGATATGAATCCGGGGGTCTGGAGTCACAGGCTCCCTCAGAGGTGAGACCTGTGTTCGGCTCCATCGCCGATGAGGGTACGGCCTGCGGGGCGGGGTCCAACCCCCCGTCCTTACGCAAAGCAACGTGCCCTGGATTTAGATCCGAGGCTTTTGCCAGGGTGATATCCCGAGCAACGTGCGACAGCAAGTCTAAGCCGTGCTCATCATGACTATCCGGCGCTTCTTGCGCTGGCCCGAATCTGTCGAAGATCAAGTCTCCACGGATATCCGTCGTGTAGTTCAGGTTTCCGAACCTGATTTGATGGCCGGGGGCATAGCCGTCGATCTGCTCCAGGCGGCCAAGTGAATTGGCCCGCGGCGCGAAGCCGCCGAACACGAAGGTCTGTCCGGGGAGGAAAGTCTCACCCTGGACAGCATCGTTGATGACGATTGAAGGAGCCATCGAGCCTGACAGCGACGGCACAGAGGAACTCTCAATGAAAGCACCAATGTCGGTGTCAAAACCGGCGGATCTCGGGTAGGGGGTCCTGATCTGTGCGTCAAGGCTGATGGGAACAAGAAGTAAGGGACACAGATGTTTACCCAGGTTCGGGCCCTCTCGATGGAGGTAAAACCCTACTTCCTGCTTGATTAATATTGATGATATGGGTAGTACAAGAGTAGATCTACCATGAGATCGTAGAGGCTAAACCCTAGGAGCTAGCCTATGATGGTATGATTGTAATTGTGATCGGCCTTCTAAGGACCAACCTCTCCGGTTTATATAGACACCGGAGAGGGCTAGGGTTTACATGAAGTTGGTTACAAGGAAGGAAATATAATATCTGGATCGCCAAGCTTGCCTTCCACGCCAAGGAAAGTCCCATCTGGACACGGGCCAAAGTCTTGAGTCTTGTATGTTCACGCTTCAATAGTCCAGACGTTGTACACAGTCCGACTGTCCGGATACCCCCTAATCCAGGACTCCCTCAGCCATCCATTTGCCTCCTGCTCCAGATCTGGACATTCTCGGAGAACATTTATGGGTGGAGAAGGTGAAGGCTTGGGCGCTGGAGCTCGGGCGATGGAGAATAGGCGGAAGAAGTGGAAGGCGTGGGTGAAAAAGGGGAATTCTTGTCTCTTTGTAAAGGAAGCAGAAATCATGCGCCTCCCCACTTGCCCTGGAAACTCGCTTATTCCCCAAGCGCTGTGTTAATGGCGCGGTTGGGTTACCCACACCCGTATTGATGAGAATCCCGTGATAAGGGGACACGATCTCTACTTCGACAAGATGTGCCAATAAAACCGCCTCGCAAGATGTGCAGTAGCAGGTTGAGAAAACGGTTCGAATAATGACCGGGCTACGGCGTGATGTCACGCTATGGGAAACTTGTCAGCAGATTAGACTTGTGGAATATTATGCTCTCTACGGTGGTATGTGGGGTTTGTTTTGCAGAGCCGGACACGATTTTTGTGTTCAAGGTCTACTTTGGAGTATTCAGAGAAGAAACCCACCTTGCAATGCCGAAGACAATCTGCGCGCCGGACTCATCGTCATTGAAGCCTGGTTCAGGGGCTACTGAGGGAGTCCTAGATTAGAGGATCCTCGGACGACCGCACTATATGCTTATGTCGGACTGTTGGACTATGAAGATACAAGATTGAAGATTTTGTCTCGTGTCCGGGTGGGACTCTCCTTTGCGTGGAAGGCAAGCTTGGCAATTCGGATATGTAGATTCCCTTCTCTGTAACCGACCATGTGTAACCCTAGCCCCCTCCGGTGTCTATATAAACCGGAGAGTTTAGTCCGTAGGACAAGGACAATCAGAATCATAGGCTAGCTTCTAGGGTTTAGCCTCTACGATCTCGTGGTAGATCAACTCTTGTAATACTCATATCATCAAGATCAATGAAGCAGGAAGTAGGGTATTACCTCCATAGAGAGGGCTCGAACCTAGGTAACATGGTGTCCCCCGCCTCCTGTTACCATTAGCCTTAGACGCACAGTTTGGGACCCCCTACCCGAGATCCGCCGGTTTTGACACCAACAGTGAGTGCTCCCAATCTGTCACGGTCTCTGTCCTCCTCTACTTCCACTACTTCCCCTGGATCGACACCATGGTCGACGGCGCTGCTGCCAAGAAGAAGCCCATGGATGACGCCGAGGCCCGCGTTGGCCTGGCCAACTGGAGTGTATTATTCGTTCATCCCCTATTTGCTCGTTCATGTGCTAGCCATATATGTTGTGTTCATAGATGTTTCGGTTCGATGTAGTGTACGTGCTCACATGCTTTGGTATCAGTATGATATGCATATTGTGATTGCCATGCTTACTGTTTACTCGTGAATTAAATTAATTGATAAGGTGCTAATATTTCCAACATCATCAATCTATTCTTTGTAATAGAAAGGTTAAAGCAATGTAAGGGCAGGAACTTCTATACATGTTTGCATTCATCTATTTCGTCTAATTCAAGTGATATTTTATTTAGAAGGGAGGCACGGTGAAGCGATGCGAGTTGGCAAATCATGGCCACGCATGAGAACTTGATCCAAATGAATTAATTATATAAGGTCCAAAAAATTGTTCTACACAACATTTATAAGTTTTCGACTCTTTGTATGTTTCAAAAAAAAAAATCAACGCATGTTTTCTATGTGGGATGGCATACTTGATTGTGTTGCTATTTGTTGCTTAAGCAATTATGACATTCTGACTTGAAACATACAAAAACTAATTTATCTTTACAATATAGAAATGTAAGCTCAAACAGAGTAACTCAAAATTATGTAAAATATGCCCAGCCAAGCGGCAGCACAAGTGGGGCGCTATGCTGAAATAGATAATGTACACATGTATAGGTCTTGAGGCATGCTTATTAGATTAGGGGCATGTGACACAGAAGTGAGGCGCTACGCTGAAATAGATAATGTAGTCCTGTGTAGGTATTGAGCCATGCTTATTGGATGAGGGACATGTGATTTTATTTCTCCTCTTGCAAAGCACGCATGTGAACACTATGTTGAAATAAAGGACATGCATCTATATTGGGAGGATATATTAAGCTATGCTTATTGCACAATGTCCGTATGATATTATTTTTCTAAGGTGCAATGCACGGGCATGTTTGGTAGTGAGTATTATTTATGTTATATTTGTTTTGGTTTCATTTGGCATTAGTTTAATTTTATATTTGTTGAACATGTTTTAATAGTTTAAGTAGGCCAACCAAATTTGGCACCAATTTGGGAAATGATTGACTTCGTCCGGTTGATAATCACAATGCGTCTGCCGCCTCCGTTGTCCGCCACATGTCCTCGGCACGAAGTCAAGTGCGGGCACCTATTTTCAACAACAACGTTGTTGTTGCAAATCTTAAGAACCACTAATGTGATGCGACGCAACTTCATTTTGTAGATATAATTTTGCAACAAGTACTATGTTGCAAAAAAAATCCGCAACAACACGGTTGTTGCAAAAAATTCAGCAACAAAATTGTTGCCAGAAAAATCTGCAACAAGTCTACTGTAAAATATTCTGCAACAAAAAGTCTGTTGTAAGAAATTTTTGCAACAAAGCATGTGTTGCAATGGTGGACAGTAACACGCGCCACTCAATGGGTTAAACCTAATGGCTTGCGGCCCGGTCGATCTTTGAAAAAGATCGGCTGGCGGACGTGTACCACGCCCATACCAATCTTACATCGTTTTTTAGAGAAGAAAATTCTCTTGTGTCCTAAAACTTTCTCTCTCCTGCCCTCAAACTTTTTTGGTAGTGATCAAAATCTGGCGTTAGATTTTTAATCACGGCAAATGGATTTGTAGCAAAATCTCAACTTGTTTTTGGCACTAACTTTTACATTATCTGATTTAAGAGCTTTAGTTCACCCAAGCCGGACAAACACCTACTTTCTGGAAAACAACTACAAAGATACCAACATGAGATCTATGGTATGCGGTGTCGTCTAAGCGGCAAGTAATAGCGGGTAAGCCGAGGACGTTCCTAGTTCCCCTCCTCACGAAGAAAATTAAGGAAAATACTAACGCTTATACGCGTGGATGTTTGCATCTTGCCCACACGTATGGATCAACGTCCGTTTCTGTTTGCACGAATCTTGCATGTTTTGCCAAAAAATTTATGCCACGTACGACTGGGCTGGTGTGTGGGCATTCATCTAGTCGCCCACACGTCTGTTTCACCACGCGGAGGGGCTGGTGTGTGGGCATTTAGCAGTTCGCCCACAACCAGTTTTCACGCACGCAGAGGGGCTGGTGTGTGAGCGTTTATCAGTTCGCCCACACGCCTGTCTCCTCTCCCACACCCAAAACTGTCAGTTGCCATGTGTTTTGCAGGGTACATGGTAACTGCCCTAGCGTGCTTGTAAGCAGATGGCAAGTCTCTTTTACCCGAGTTGCCATGTATTTTTGCAGGGTACATGGCAACTGCCCTAGCGTGCTTGTAAGCAGATGACAACTCTCTCGTTACCAGAACATGTTTTTTTTTCATGCCTTTTTTGTAGTGCTACATGGCAACTGCCTAGTGTTATAGGTGGCAACTTCTAAAGTTTTCAAATCATGGCAACTGTAGTAGGCCAGACCATACATGGCAACAGCTGCAGTTGTCCAAAAATGGCATCCAACACTTGACCTGAGATGGCAACTGCAGTTGAGCAATTATGGCAACTGTAGTTGTCAGACGTGGCAACTGTAGTTCAGCAACATGGCAACTATAGTTAAACGGAAATGAAAGAGAGTCCAGACCATGGCAACTGCGGGAACGCATGATGACTGTCACGCGGAGCGTGCGGGGCTGTGAGTACGAGCGTGTGGGCATTATCTATTTTGCTCACACGTAGGCGTGTGAGAGGGACTGGGAGGCAAAAGACTGAACGTGTGGGCATTATTTGTTTTGCCCACACGTAGACGTGTGAACTGATTCTTTATATACCACACGAAACGTGTGGCCAGACTCCTTAACGCCCACACGTATGGACGTTATCGGAACCCAAAATTAATAATACCAACTAAGATATAGCAAAAGCATATTCTAACGGAAGAAAAAGATAGTCACAGCTAGCAAGCGGAAAGTGAAATAAACTCGATGAAACGTGAAACATCATCAATCACTTCATGCACTAGAAATAACCAAGGATGGCTAGCACACATCGGCGGGCGGCAGGTCAGCGACACGGGCGGTGGCACGCTTGTTGCGGAAGGGCGAGTCCTCCCGTAGAAGCAGGTAGATGATGCCGGCGGCGATGAGCAGACAGGGCACTCCCAAGACCCCCCAGAAGATCTTGTCGAACCTGGTGGCGCGGGCGAACACGTGTGTGTAGGAGATCACGGCGGAGAAGGCGAAGAAGCCGAGGTAGAGCACCGCCATATAGAGGAAGATCCAGCCCACGCACAAGCCGGCCTCCTCCTCTTCCTCCGCCGTCATCACGCGGTAGTTGCTTCTCGACGATGTCATCTCTACCTAGTTAGCATCCATCGAACGGCGCCTCTTGTATGTAGTCGTAAATAAAGAAGCTTCGTGCCTGCCAGGTGATTAAATCATATCCAGCTGCGTACAGGAGATGAAGCCCTAGCTGCAGCCGGACGGACGGAAGTAATACGTATTTTTTTTCTGGGGGAAGCAACGAATCCCTGAATCGTAGCGCGCACAGGCCGGGCCGTATTAACGGGCCAGGGACCAGTGCTTACAAAAGCATACGACTCTTGGGTTGACAGACACGCCAGGCACCAGGCCATACGTACATAGCCCCGATGAGTTGCTCAAAAAAAAAAAAACTAGCCCTGATGTTTGTTAAATGGAAGATACATTTTGTTACCCCTCAAAAAAAAGGAAGAAATTTTTTTAAGAAGGCATGTATCCGATGTTCATTATATTTTTAATGTTCATTATATTTTAAAAAGTATTCATGTATTTTTAAGAAGGCATGTATCCGATGAAAACCAACGTCTTTTAAGTCTAAAATCTTTGCTTGTGAGATGTCGGATCAAATGGACGCATACTAGCCACGGATGGGACGGGAGATAACTTTAACCAATTCCTATTTCATCAGGAATTCTCACAAATATATATATATATATATATATATATATATATATATATATATATATATATATATATATATATATATATATATATATATACGGTGGCGCTAAACTAAGCGAGAGCGCAAAGCTCTTATTCTACGCGCCGGTCGCTAAATCAGCGCAATCCTCGTCCCCGCTAATTGTTTGAGAGTAAACAGAAATAGAAAATATGGTAATGCATTTAATTTATGTTACCACTTCACGCGCCCCACCACCGCCCCGTGGCTCCGTGCCACCCGCTAATCATAATGGTAAAACCGGATGCAGGAAAAAGTAATGGAATTAAAATGGATACTGCTAGTCACGCACAACACTCCGCTCGGCAAACTAGACTTTATTCTATTCCAGCTAAAATAGCTACTAGAATAGTAATCCCCGGCGTTCTTCTAATCATAGTAACAATCATTGTAAAATATAGTAAAAGAATTAATTTGGTTACCATTGCACCCACCACCTCCGGCCTTGCGCCATATGTTGCATAGTAACATTAGGTGAAAAAAATAGTAAACATACTAATTAGGTTACACCTGCACAGACTACATCTCCTTCATGCATCACAATTTAAGCACATAGTAAATGAACGTTCAAACAATAGTAATGGAATTACTGTTGCACCCACAACTTCCATGGCACGTACCATAATTAGGGCACATAGTTACTACTACGCTCAACCACATTTCCCCTGGTAGTAACTAACACTAGAAAATATAGTAACTGACTTCGTTACTACTATCACACCACAAGGCAAAACAACATGTATTACTATAGCATTTTAAAAGAAAAAACATGTATTACTATAGAATGCACATACTTTACGACCCATACTTGGCTAACCAAACTGGTAACCCAGCGTAGCATGCTTACCATCATTTAATCATGTGATTACGATGAAGTTAACTAGTAATGCACTCACACCACATTAAGTGGACCCATTCCAGCCGATGCGAGTGGGAAGGTCCAATTTAGTTCCCGTACAATGGTAGCGCGCAGAATAAGGTAGTATACGCTCAGGCTTAGATTAGCATGCCTATATATATATATAGACCTGCTAAACTAAGCGTGCGCTCTTTATTACTTAGTCTACGCTCCGCCCACCCATCGACCCAACCGGGCGATAGGCGCTAATTAGCCGAAGCGCGCGCTCCGCCATGAAATCTACCGTAACGGCTTACACGTCGTCCACACGATTAACCAGGCCCAGGTTCCTCCTTTAGTAATGACTTACGATTAGCCCATCCCTCCCACGCCTACAACCCGGACCAACCATTACCATCTAGTAATTGGCCCTGCTGGAAGTAGTAATGTATTATCATCAGCACACGTAGTAATGGATTACTACATATAGGCCTTATTTTACTAGGTTTACTCATTATCGTCGACTTCATCATTTTTGTGCATTAGTGTGCGTAGTAAATAGTTACTACATGTTAGTGAGGTTTTACTATGATTAGGGCTCAAACCCTGGACATGTAGTAATCCATTACTACATATAGGCCTAATTTTACTCGGTTTACTATTACCAGTGCACGTACTAATTCGTTACTACATGTTAGGAAGGTTTTACTACAATTAGGGCTCAAACATTGCATTACTCGTTGCATGGTAAAAATCTTAGCATGCGCTCCGGCCGATGCTAATTAGGCGGGCAGGTCGCGTGGAGAAGCCTGCTCTCCATCACTAATTTGGTTGAGGGTAACCGTCCTTGCAAAAAAAAGTAACGCATTTAATTTTATTACCCTGCCTGGTCCGCTGTATCCCGATTCTGCGATCACTATTCATTGGCAGTAACGGGGATACTAGAGATGGTAATGGACAGAGAATACTTACCAAGCAATGAGTGATCGCTGGTTTGAGCCCTAAACATAGTAAAATCTTGCTAACATGTAGTAACAAATTACTGCTCACTAATTGGCAGTAGTAAAAACGATGGAGTGGATGGTAATGAAAAAATAATTACGAACGACTTGATCCTGGGGCATGGTAAACCTAGTAAACCAGTCCGATATGTAGTAATGGATTACTACATGTGCTTGGAAAAAACACTTGAATGATCGCAAGAATGAAAAAAATGAAGTGCTCTTGATATATATGGTAAAAAACTAAAATGATTATAGACTCTTCTGCACTACTCCTTGATTCTCTAATCATAAAATAATCACATGGTAATGTTAGAATAAAAAATCATTTATTTTGCAAATAAAAAATAAAAATAATTGCTTCAAGTAAATACTTGAAACTACTTTCAAGCTATAGTTCCAAAATTGTAAGCATATGTTAGTAGTCCATCTAGTAACTGGTTTACCACATATTGGGAATAAAATTATCATTTATAGTGTAACCTACTGAAATAATACAATAGTGGTAACGAATTTGCATGAGAAATGAACTAATGGTAACGGTGTTACCGCTCCGCACATGCTAATTTTGCTAGTCACTTGGTATGTAGTAATAGCATTACGATTAGGTTTGCTATTTTATAAAAAACTGTCCACGTAATTGATTACTATGTTCCCTTTGCTAACTATAGTAAGCCATTACTATGTTTCATTTATTCATTACTTTATGCCCATGTGATGGGAGGAGGAACAAGCATGGACCTGTCGTAATTTCATTAAATAATTACGATGGAGTTCCCACCAAAAACCGAGGTACGTGCACACGAGGGGAGAAGGCGGTTCAGTTAATTAGGCGCATGAACCTGGTTGGGTCGCACGGCCGGAGCGTAGGCTAAATAATAATGCGCTCAGGCTTACTTTAGCAGGTCTATATATATATATATATATATATATATATATATATATATATATATATATAGGGAAAATCCATCCTACCACCCGGTGGTAGTTACCCCACATATCTCATATACTACCATGCGGTATTATATATACTATTTTATTATTTTAAATATGTTCGTACACTATATCTAAGATATTTCAAAACAAGTTACATGAAAAAATTGCATATGAGTCCATAGTTTTGGTTATATTTGTGAAATACGTACATATTTGTACGTAAAAAAGAGCATACTCAAAATATGATACATACTACCTAAAAATTAGTATATATACTACCTAAACATTGTTATATACTACATACTACACGTACATACTTTCCGTTTCGACAGATACTACATACAACATACAAAACGCAAGTGGTGGTAACTACCACTGCTTGTAGGAAACATTTGTCCTATATATATATATATATATATATATATATATATATATATATATATATCATCAATGTCTCACAAACCGCCATATTAATTAATTCACACATACACACATGTATAGCTATATACAATTTCTCCTACATATGAATGTTGCCTTTGGAGCCAGTGGCATTAGCCTAATTGGTGCCTTCGGAGCACGATGACAATTGGAAGTGGTTTTCATGGGGGCGGTAGCGGGTAATAGAATTCTCCCTTCGGATTTATGACCTGGTCGAGCAAAAATCCCGCTATTTCCTCTTGAAGTGCTTCTACGCACTCCGTTTCTATGAGCTTCTCCTGCACCTCTTTGAACTGTTAAGAAGGAGATCAATATGCATGTGTATTAGTTGTGTGACTAGATATCGATAATGGTGTAAAAATTATGAATAGTGTTCTGACAAGCGTACCCATTCCTGTCTTTGAGATCTACTCCTTTCGGACGCCATCATGCGAATGTTCTCGCAAACGCAGAATGCACACAGATCAGTCCCCTGCGCCTGCTTCAGGGCCTTTACGAGAATGGAATTTAATTAGATAAAAATTAATCAAGCATGATAATTAAAGAGATGGCAGCTAGCTAGCTAGAGCTATAGTACTACTTAATTGCTTATCTTGGGTCGAAACCATTTAAGCTTTTTTTCCATTCGCCGGGCGTGACGGCGATGAACCTTGTCCAAGCCCTGCCCGCCGACAAAGAAAATGAATAAAGGGGTTATTAAATAGTTCATATCATGAAACGACGAACTAAATAGGCCGAGATATATAGTTAATAATGATTGAAATTACCCGTTGACTATCCCATACAAGATGTTATAGTCAGTTTTTTCTGAGATTAGTGAGTCCAGTACTTCAATTGTTCCGGCGTCAACTTAATGATACACAAGACCCAGTGATATCTGCATGCACACACGTTTTCATGTCTTAATTAAGCGGGCATATGTAAGCAAAAACATGTAGCTAGCTAGTAGGCAAAAATAGAGAATTTGTAGTACAAGACAGTGTGACTCACTGGAAGTTGTAAGGAAGTAGTATATATTCATTGTATTTGAGGCGCTTCAAGAACTCTAGCATGTTGTCCTCTACTTCCTTTGCATAACATTGATTTATCTTCCATGTGTATTCATTAACGGTGTTTGGGTCAATGAACCCAATGCCAAAGCGTCCACCTTTTCTCATTTAATATATCTTCATCCTGCATAATACCACAAAAAAGATATAGTGAGGATAATTACAGGTAATGATTGATCAAAAGGATCACTACAGCTAGCTTGAGACTTAAATTATAGAAAGAAATCACTTACAGACAATAGCAACTGATGATAGATTTGTCGAGTGCGTCTTGATTGTATAACTAAAAAGTTCTAAATACTCAACGGACACAACTTTCTCATGGTAGTAATGGTCCTGCTTGACATTCACCATGAGGGACAATCGATCTGAAATCTTGGTAATGTTCATGTACCATTGATGCAATTCATACATTCTCGTTGGGAGGTTCTTGACCTTGTCTGGCGCGACCAAAGGTTGGCCCCGGACATATTTCCGTTTTACTTCATCCTCTCTAAGCAAAGGCATGGGCTCGATCTCGAGGAGTTGTCCAACAGTGATGTTGAGAACTTCAGCCTGCATTATATGCTCCTCCGTTATTACCACATTGCCCACCTCGGGAACATGCACTGTTTGCCCACAATAATATTGGGCGCGTGTACTGTCACCTGTTGTTGGCACAACAAGCGAGGGGATCAATTGCGCCGCCTGTTCTCCCAGCTGGGGAATGGTTTTCCCGCATTTTTTGGCAGCTGCTTCTTGTTTGCTCGATCCCGATGTAGACGTGCTTGCCTCCCTTTGTAGACGTGCTTGATTTAACTTCCTGATGTGGCGCTCATAGTCTATGTCAACAGGCTTGGGAGCTGGTGGTTGAGCCATACGAATGAAGTGGTCAATCGTTTCCTCAGGCACTTTCTCCCTTGGCGGCGGTGGCGGTTTCGGTGCAAAATGGGCTTCCACCTCGGCCTTCGATATGGCTGTGATTTCCTCCTCGGACCTGTCATAAGACCTCTGCGGAAGAGGCTTGAGGCTTGGACCATATTTATATCGCTTGCCTCCGCCTGTACTTCCTGTACTACCTTGACTCGTACCGCTACGAACCATAGCTGCGGGGTGTCTCTTCTGCGATTGCTGAGGCGGCGGAGACGGTTGACGGGACTGAGTTGGACGAGGAGGAGTGGCCTGAGGTTGTGCCGGACTTGGAGGAGGAGTGGACGTCTGACGTTGTGGCGGACTTGGAGGAGGAGGATTGTCCTGACACTTTGCCGGACATGGAGGAGGAGTGGCCTGACACTTTGCCGGACTTGGTGGACTTGCAGGAGCGGGAGTCTGCTGACTCGGTGGCGGACTTCGATGAGGACTCGGCTGACGCGGTGTCGGTGGCCTTCGAAAGATGATGCAATCCTTTTTCCATAGGATGATACGATGTTTGGCCTCTCCGAGAAAGCGCTCGCCGTCAACTCCAGCAATGTCAAGCTGTAGCCCCGAATATGGTGGGTCCACCACCTCATCAACCAAGACACGAGCATAGCCCGCTGGAATCGGGTTGCAATGGAAGGTTGCATCGGGGGGATTTGTGAAAGCACAGCCGTCCGCCACCTTCATGGATATGTTCTTCATTTTGACGTGTAGCTCGCAGTTAGTGTTCTCCATGATGTCATCCACGGGGTATCTACCCAGCATTGCATCGTCCGGGACGGAACCCACGCTGCTTCTCGGCATGGATGGGCCGGTGCTATCCAATGCTGGATCATCCGCTAGCTGTTGCAGCTGCTGAGACCCCCTTTGATGGGTAAGTGAGTCGATCTGCTCCTGCTGCCGCTGGAATTTGACTGCCAATTCCGCTTGAATTGCTTCTAGGCCTTGAAGGCGTTCATAGTCCCGCTTCCTCTGCTCCTCCTCCATCTTCCTCTTCTTCTCCTCCGCAATCTTCTTTCTCGCACGGGTTCTGTAGTCGTTGTTCCAGTCTGAAAACCCCTCATACCACGGCATAGCGCCCTTGCCTCGTGTCCTTCCCGGGTGTTCAGGATTTCCCAGGGCACGCGTAAGCTCGTCGTTCTCTCTGTTGGGCTTGAACACCCCCGTTCGTGCCTCTTCTATTGCAACAAGTATCGCATCGTCGGCTCCCTTCAGACTTGCCCTCGTCGAAACATTGCCTGTCTCCAGGTCCAACTCCCCCCCCATGCGCATAGAACCAAGTCCTGACCCTGGGGGGCCAGCTCTTAGTAGCCGGAGTGACACCTGCATCCTCCATCTCTTTCTCAGACTTATCCCACTTAGGCATTGCCACAGCATAGCCACCTGGCCCCAGCTTATGGAACTTATCCTTTTTTTCGGCATTCTTCTTGTTTATTCTCGACCGTTCCTTAGCTAATTCCGAATCCTTGAATTTCACGAAATCGTCCCAATGATCACATTGGTTCTCCAGTGTTCCCTTGAATACTGGAGTCTTCCTTCCTCCCTTGACGTACTTGTTCCATTCACGATTCTTGTAGTTCTTGAATGCAATCGCCATCATCCTAAGAGCAGCCTCTTTGACTTTCTGCACATCTGCTTCTGTGAAATGATCTGGTAGGGTGAAATGTTCCATGAGAGTATCCCAAAGCAGATCTTTTTGATTCTTGTCGACAAAAGTAACATCTGGACGTGGCTTTGCTGGCGCTCTCCATTCTTGAAGTTTGATCGGGAGTTGGTCCTTCACAAGAACTCCGCACTGACGAACGAACTTGTCCGCAATCTTCTTAGGCGCTAATCGTTTGCCAGTAGGGCCGCATGCCTCGATATTGTACTTTACGCCCGGCTTCAACTTTTTGTTCGGGCCTCGTTTCGTCATTTTGCTTGAAGATTTGCTCGATCCGGATGGCTGAAAGAACAAAGATCGATTCGTTAATATATCTTCAAGTCATTTAAAACATGTGATGATCACTAGATGCCTGCTTATATAAATATATATACCTCGCCGGTGTTTGTTGTTTCAGGATCAACATGTTCTTCGTCATCGTCATAATCATAGTTCATGACTTCATCAATTTCGCCGTCGCGATCGAATATCATATCACCCTCTTCGGTGTTGTTTAGAAATTTGGAGCCGTCATAATCTTCTTCATTCTGATTATCATCTGGCCCGCGTATCATATCGAACATGGTCTGTTCTCCCTCTCTGTCGGTATTGTCTGCCATAGCTTTTTTTTAACTAATCCAAAAGAAATATAAAACAATTTAGTATTCAAATTACATCGTCTCGAATAATAGATATAATCTCGAATACATCGTCTAGAATAATAGATATAATCTCGAATACATCGTCTCGAATAATATATAATATTGAATAGTACATCACTGGCTATTAGCTAATAAAGATCGAATACTACAGAAGAATCTAGGACACTCGCGGTTCCTCCGGCGCGGGCGGTGGACACCCAAAGAGAAGGAACCCTCACAGGATCATAGCTGAAGTGAGATCCCCGAAGATACTGCCACGTATTGGAGAACCTGCCGCCCTCTAACGCAACCATGTAGCGATGGACGTGCTCGTCCTCCTCCCTGACACGGCGACGTACCACCTCCGGCGGGGCCGGGTCCCTCCGCACCGAAATTGGCCCACGCGAACGCCACCAAACGAGATCAGGGTCGACGACGGGACCCGCGGCCGGGTTCCTCATCAAGCGGCGCGCCCCTCCAAGCAGCACCTCCCAGTGCCAGCCCGGCGGAGCCCAGTCCCGAACATGGGTCGGCTGGACGTCGTCGCGGACGGGTCGACGGCGAGGATGCGGGTCGGGCATCGTCGAGAACAAATACTAGCTATATGCCCGCAAAAAGTAACATTTTTTTAATGATTGGATTTCTAACATTTCTATATAACACTAATTATGCTAATCTAAATAATCTAAATAACACTAAAATTTCTAACATTTCTAACATTTCTATATAACATTAATTTCTAACATTTCTATATAACACTATTTTCTAACTGATTAAGCACTAATTATATCCATCTAACATGCATTCATACATATATAATAGTGAAAAAATAATAATCTAAATAATCTAAACTAATTAAACACTAATTATCTAAACTAATTAAACATACAAAATAATAATCTAAATAATCTAAACTAATTAAAGACTAATTATCTAAACTAATTCAACATCCTTGTGTGTGTGTGTGTGTGTGCGGGCTCGGGGCTGGAGGACTCACAGCGGGTGACGGCGACGGCGAGGCGAGGCGACGGCGAGGAGAGGCGACGGCGAGGTGACGGCCGGGCGGCGACGGCAGGGACGGCGCGACGGGGACGGGGACGGGCCCGGGCGGCGACGGGGACGGGGCGGGGGCGGCGACGGAGACGAGCGGCGACGTCGGAGACGATCGAGGGCGGCGGCGACGGCGACGAAGACGACGGAACAGAGGAGCGAAAACAGAGGGAAACTGAAATTTTCGTAGCAGTTGTATATATAGAAGGCACCTTTAGTACCGGTTGGAGCCACCAACCGGTACTAAAGGTCTGTTTTGGCCAGGCCAAGCGGAGGGAAGCGACCCCCTTTAGTACCGGGTGGTGGCACAAACCGGTACTAAAGACCCCCCCTTTAGTACCGGTTTGTGCCACGACCCGGTACTAAAGGTGGTGCACTGGCGCAGGTGCGGTGCGGAAGTTTAGTCCCACCTCGCTAGTCGAGGGTCTACCGCACTGGTTTATAAGCCCCAGTGCGGTAGCTCTCTCGAGCTCCTCTCCTAATCAGGCCTACTGGGCCTACCTGTCCTCCTCGCCTTGTGGGCCTACTGGGCCTTCACGGGCCTGCATCCTGGCCCAACGAAAGGTTGTGTCGCTAGTCGTATGCAGGCCGCTTTGGCCCAGTAGGCGGGCTTTTTTTTCTTAAATTTTTTTTTTGCTTTATTTTTTTGTTTTATTTATTTTTGAGTTGTTTTTTTTGCTGTATTTAGAGTTTCTTTGTGAATATTTTTGCTTTAGGTACAAAAAATTACAAACTTTCTGTTAGTGCCGGTAGATTTCAAATTTAAATAGTTTAAATTTTGAATTATTTGAAATTTGTGTGAATCACTAGTTTGTGAACAACTTAACTTTGAAAAAAGTTTTTTCAGTGATTCTTTTTTCTTATGTTTAATATTAGTGTGTTTTATCATTATATTCAATTTAGTAATGCTTAGGTTATTTAAAAAATGAAATGCCTTTGTAACAGTTCAGTTTTCGTTGGAAACCCTGATACTTCGAAAGAGATTGTCCATTTTATACACGAAGTGCATCTAGTTTTTGCCGTAACCCTCTCTACTTTCTTGCACATGCTATTTGTATGAAATTATGATACCATGCGAACTTTCAACCTTTTCTGAGTTCATTTGAATTGCTTTTCAATTTCAGGGTCATTTAGCTGGAAAAAAAATCAGTAAATGCATGAAAAGAATTTGTTTTCACATAAAATTTCTTCGCGTTTCAAATGCCAAAATACATAACTACCCTAACTATTACAGACATTCCCTCCTGGGTGTGAGACACAGAAGAAAGTGATGATAGTGAAGCCGATCACATCCCAGATCTTTGGGTGTGAAACTTTTTCTTCGCGTGTGTCCCTTTGCACCGTAACCATGGAAAATCTTCATCATTTAACGGGATGCTCGGGTCAATATTCACTGTGAATGGAGCAATTTCATCAAACTTTTCATAATCTTCTGACTTGTCTGTCTTGTCATCCACTCCCACGATGTTTCTCTTCCCAGGAAGAACTATGTGCCGCTTTGGCTCATCGTACGATGCATTCGCTTCCTTATCTTTTCTTTTTCTTGGCTTGGTAGACATGTCCTTCACATAGAAAACCTGTGCCACATCATTGGCTAGGACGAATGGTTCGTCTGCATACGCAAGATTGTTGAGATCCACTGTTGTCATTCCGTATTGCGGGTCTTCCGTTACCCCGCCTCGTGTCATATTGACCCATTTGCACCAAAACAAAGGGACCTTTAAACCACGTCGATAGTCAAGTTCCCATATGTCCTGTATATAACCATAATATGTTTCCTTTCCCGTCTTGGTTTCTGCATCAAAGCGGACACCACTGTTTTGGTTGGTGCTCTTCTTATCTTGGGCGATCGTGTAAAATGTATTACCATTTATCTCGTACCCTTTGAAAGTCATTATATTCGAAGATGGTAACTGGGACAGCAAGGACAGGTCATCTTCAATAGAGGTGTCATGCATGGTACGTGTCTGCAACCAGTTGGCGAAACTCCTGGTTTGTTCACGTGTAATCCAGTCATCAGACCGCTCCGGGTGTTTGGAGCATAGCAAATTCTTGTGTTCATCCATATACGGAGCCACCAAGGTGGAATTCTGTAGAACTGTGTAGTGTGCTTCAGTGAGAGAATGTCCGTCCATACATATTATTTGTTCCCCTCCTAGCGTGCCTTTTCTATCTAGTCTGCCCTTATGCCGCGATTCAGGAACACCAATCGTCTTAAGGTCAGGAATAAAGTCAATACAAAACTCAATGACCTCCTCATTTTGATGGCCCTTTGAGATGCTTCCTTCTGGCCTAGCATGGTTATGAACATATTTCTTTAAGACTCCCATGAACCTCTCAAAGGGGAACATATTGTGTAGAAATACAGGACCCAAAACGTTAATCTCTTCGCATAGGTGAACTAGGACGTGCGTCATGATGTTGAAGAAGGATGGTGGGAACACCAACTCGAAACTGACAAGACATTGCACCAAATCATTCTGTAACCTTGGTATGATTTCTGGATCGATTACCTTCTGAGAGATTGCATTGAGAAATGTACATAGCTTCACAATGGCTAATCGAACGTTTTCCGGTAGAAGCCCCCTCAATGCAACCGGAAGCAGTTGCATCATAATCACGTGGCAGTCATGAGACTTTAGGTTCTGGAACTTTTTCTCTGCCATGTTTATTATTCTCTTTATATTCGACGAGAAGCCAGACGGTACCTTAATACTGAGCAGGCATTCAAAGAAGATTTCCTTCTCTTCTTTGGTAAGAGCGTAGCTTGCATGACCCTGATGTATGCCGTCTTCTCCGTGCATACGTTGCTGGTCCTCCCGTGCCTCAGGTGTATCTTTTGTCTTCCCATACACGCCCAAGAAGCCAAGCAGGGTCACGCAAAGATTCTTCGTCACGTGCATCACGTCAATTGCGGAGCGGACCTCTAGGTCTTTCCAATATGGCAGGTCCCAAAATATAGATTTCTTCTTCCACATGGGTGCGCGTTCGTCCGCGTCATTTGGAACAGGTTGTCCGCCAGGACCCTTTCCAAATATCACCTTCAAATCCTTGACCATATCATGTACATCAGCACCAGTACGGTGGCGAGGCTTCGTCCGGTGATCCGCCTCACCTTTCAAATGCTTGCCTTTCTTTCTTATGGGATGCCTGCTCGAAAGAAATCGACGATGTCCCAGGTACACATTCTTCTTACAACTATTCAAATATATACTGTCGGTATCATCCAAACAGTGCATGCATCCGCGGTATCCCTTGTTTGTTTGTCCTGAAAGGTTACTGAGAGCAGGCCAATCATTGATGGTCACGAACAGCAACGCCTTTAGGTCAAATTCTTCCCCCATGTGCTCATCCCACGCACGTACACCTGTTCCATTCCACAGTTGTAAGAGTTCTTCAACTAATGGCCTTAGGTACACATCAATGTCGTTGACGGGTTGCTTAGGGCCTTGGATGAGCACTGGCATCATAATGAACTTCCGCTTCATGCACAACCAAGGAGGAAGGTTATACAAACATAGAGTCGCAGGCCAGGTGCTATGGTTGCTGCTCTGCTCCCCAAAAGGATTAATGCCATCTGCGCTTAGACCAAACCATACGCTCCTTGCGTCATCTGCAAAATCCTTCCCGTACTTTCTTTCGATTTTTCTCCACTGCGACCCATCAGCGGGTACTCTCAACTTTCCGTCTTTCTTACGGTCTTCTCTGTGCCATCGCATCGCCTTGGCATGCTCTTTGTTTTGGAACAAACGTTTCAACCATGGTATTATAGGAGAATACCACATCACCTTGGCAGGAATCTTCTTCCTGGGGCGCTCGCCCTCGACATCACCAGGCTCATCGCGACTGATCTTATAGCGCAATGCACCACATACCGGGCAAGCGTTCAAATCCTTGTACTCACCGTGGTAGAGGATGCAATCATTAGGGCATGCATGTATCTTCTGCACCTCTAACCCTAGAGGGCAGACATCCTTCTTTGCTTCGTACGTACTCTCGGGCAATTCGTTGTCCTTTGGAAGCATATCCTTTATCATTACCAGCAACTTTCCAAATCCCTTGTTAGATACATCATTCTCTGCCTTCCATTGCAGCAATTCTAGCGTGGTGCCCAGCTTTTTCTTGTCACCTACGCAATTCGGGTACAACAATTTTTTGTGATCCTCTAACATGCGCTGCAACTTCTTCTTCTCCAAATCACTTGCGCAGTTTCTCTTTGCATCGGCAATGGCCGGACCTAGATCATCAACGGGCTCATCTGATGCCTCTTCTTTAGCTTCTTCCCGCATTGCCGGCTCAACTTCTTCCCGCATTACCGGCTCAGCTTCTTCCCCCATTGTTGTATCATCGTATTCAGGGAACCCATGGCCAGGATAGCTGTCGTCGTCCTCTTCTTCTTCATTGTCTTCCATCATAACCCCTCTTTCTCCGTGCTTGGTCCAAACATTATAGTGGGACATGAAACCGGACTCAAACAGGTGGACGTGAATGGTTCTTGACGTGGAGTAATTGTGACCATTCTTACAACCAGCACATGGACAAGGCATAAAACCATCCGCCCGCTTGTTTGCCTCAGCCGCAAGCAGAAAAGTATGCACACCCTCAACGAACTGGGGAGAGCATCGGTCATCGTACATCCATTGCCGGCTCATCTTCATTACACAACACCGAATAGACCAAATTAATACAAGTTCATACAACACTTAAATGCAACAAACAAATAACTCTCTAGCTAAAGCATTTAAATGCAACAACAAATGCGATCAAGATCGCAACTAAGATAACAATTGATCCAACAGCATAATGATACCAAGCCTCACTATGATGGCATATTTTCTAATCTTTCTATTCTTCAAGCGCATTTTCTCCATCTTGATCTTGTGATCATCGACGACATCGGCAACATGCAACTCCAATTCCATCTTCTCCCCCTCAATTCTTTTCAATTTTTCTTTCAAGTACTCGTTTTCTCTTTCAACTAAATTTAACCTCTCGATAATAGGGTCGATTGGAATTTCCGGTTCACATACCTCCTAGATAAAAATATCTATGTCAACTTGATGGGCATAATTTGTCATAAACACGAAATGCAACAAATAGTTTTAAAAGAGAATATACCACATCCGAATCATAACAAGGACGAGAGCCGACGGGGACGGATATCAAAACCATGGCACTATGTATAACAAACAACGTACGGGTAAGATAATTATTACATGATTAACTATATATCCAAATCACACAAACATCAATTTTTTATATAAAATTTCATGAACAAGAGGCTCACCACAAGGTGGTGCCGGCGACGGGACGGTGCGGGCGATCGACGGTGGTTACGACGGAGATTTAGAAGGCACTAAGTAAACCACACCTACATATGCAAACTAAGTGTTATTTTTGACCTCAAATTGCATAAAAATCAAATACTAGCACATATATATATATTTCCTCCCAAATTACTAAACTCACAAATTAGTAACTATATAAAGCATTGCAAGAGCTAATCTAGCAATGAGAGATGAAAGGACAAAGTTGCTAACCTTTGTGATCACTTGAATGGATGGGGGCCTTCAAATCTTGACAAATTTTGGGCAAAATGTGTGATGAGCTCGAGGGGAGAAGAGGAAGAACAGAGAGGAGAGGAGAGGGGAAAGGGGGAAGAACAGAGCGAGCTGGACGAAGGGTTTATATGTAGGAGGACCTTTAGTACCGGTTCGTACCATGAACCGGTACTAAAGGTGCTGGAGGGGGCCCAGACTGACAACATCCTGCCACCACCCTCATTAGTACCGGTTCGTGGCACGAACCATTGTTAAAGGTTAGCCACGAACTGGTACTAATGAGAGCGGCCCGGCTAGCCGTTGGAACCGACACTAATGTATGCATTAGTGCCGACTCTAATACAAACCGGCACTAATGTGCTTCACGTTTGACCCTTTTTCTACTAGTGTCCCTAGAGCAAAGATGTACAACCGACGCCATTGCCGCCCGGAAAGCCTGACCCGGGCACCACTAACTCGCGTCGCCGAGCTCCACAAAGGCAAACATGGAGCAGGGGGGAACCAAACTCAAGGAGAAGCAAAAAGCATGGTGAGGCTGCTGGTGACAGAGCAGACAATGTTGGGAAGCCACTGACTTGGAGAAGCACCACCAAGACCCCATCAACGCCAACCATGTCGCCACCGGACGCCCACCAACCAGATCAAACTAGCCACCTCCCCATGCTCAACCGAAGACGGCACCTCCATGAAGGTGGCGACGCCGCAAGCGTCGCTGCCGCCCAATCCAGGGGGATTTGGGTTTTCACCCCGGTGCACGAGAAGGGGAGAGAGGCAGAAGGGGGAAAGGGGGCACCTTGACGGCCCCTACAGGTAGGAGACGGCGCCCTCAGGCGTCGCCGTCGTCGTGGCCGGCCTAGCCAGCCGTGGATTTCTCCAGGTCCCCCGTCTCCCCCACCCCTACCACAGACGCGGCGCCGGCGACCAGGGCCAGCCGGAAGCCAGATCTGACAAAGGCCGAACTGGTTGGGGGCGAAGGCGTCAGATCCGGGGCAGGCGCCCCCGCGGCCGCCGCGCCCCACAGCCACCACCCGCCGCCGCCTTGCCACCCGCGTGGCCAAGTGGGCGGCCAGCACCAGCGACACCGCGGGCTGAAGACGGCGACGCACCACCACCCGAGGCCGCCGCCCCGGCTCCACATCCCCTGCGCGAAACAGGCGGACAGATCCTCGCCACCACCCTCCCCGGCGGACGCGCGGCTTTCCGGCGACCCCCTCCGGTGGTGGCGAGGGAGAGGAGAAGGGGGAGGGGCCGCCGGCGGCGGCTAGGGTTAGGGCCGCCCGAGTTGCCCCTGCGGGAGCGACGCAGGGGCCGGGGGGGGGGGTGGGGGATCAGTCGTGGCAGCATTTCAAGTTAAAAAAAGTCTTTCTGACATCGTTGCATCTTGATAGGGCCTTCATAACATGTTTGCTCCCGTTGCGACGCAAGGGCATGTTTTCTAATTATGTCTCATGATTGAATATTGCCTTCAAATATAATGTGATGATTACGCCACGTGATTAAAATTCTAGATTGACGTGTAACTGCATCAATCACTACTATTAGTGTTAAAATCGAGGGGCGCAGCAACGCGTGCCTTTGAAAATCTAGTACGTACAAGTTTCCCACCTGCTAAGGACAAAAGATGTTACAACTAGCAAGCAGAAAGAGAACTACACTGGATCAAATAAAACAAAGTAATACTCCGAACATTAATTCACGCACTAGAAACAACCAAAGATGGCTAGCACACATCGGCAGGCGGCAGGTCGGCGACTCGAGCGGAGGCATGCTTGTTGCGGAAGGGCCCGTCCTCCCGTAGAAGCAGGCAGATGAAGCCAAGGCCGATGGGCAGAAAAGGCGCTCCCAGGATCCCAAAGAAGATCTTGTCGGACCTGGCGGCGCGGGTAAACACGTGCGTGTAGGAGATCACGGCGGAGACGGCGAAGAAGCCGAGGTAGAGTACCGCGATATAGACCAAGATCCAGCCCACGCACCGGTCGGCCGCCTCCTCTTCCTCCGCCGTCATCACGCGGTAGTTGCTTCTAGACGATGTCATCTCTTCCTAGTTAGGATTGATCGAACGGCGCCTCTTGTATGTAGTCGTATAAATAAAGAAGCTTCGGCAGTAAATCAAGCTGCCTACGGGAGATGAAGCCCTAGCGGCAGCCGGACGGAGGACGTAATACGCACAGGCCGGGCCGTATTACCGGGCCAGGCACCAGTGCTTACAAAGACATTTTGACTCTTGGGATAAAGACGGCAGGTACCAAGCCATACGTATCTGGGCCCAGATTCTCAAAAAATAACGTACCTCCTGGGCCCAAAATGTTTGTTAACAATATCATCTTTTTTACAGCAAATGATTCTAAAAAAATTGAACAACTAATACTATGGAGCAAATCTTATAGGTGCCAACTATAAGCTTATTACAAAAAATATTTTTTTTTTGCTTTCCTTGATGAATATGCACTTGGTGAAACTTGGTTTGTGTTTTGTTCGATGCTAAATGATATCCTCTTGCCTAGAGGCCCGACATATGGGATTTCTCACGAGGGGTTGTGTGATTCAGATTATGTGTTAGATCTTGTGTTTTGCAGCTGTAGCTTTCCTCCTGGTCTGCGATCCTGATGGGGGGTGGAGATGCCCAGTTCTGCATCGTCAGGGGATCGTGTCGTTCGATCTGTCAATGGTTGTGTGTTGGCAGTATATATGTAGTGGTCGATGGTAGTTTGTAAGACACTGTGATTTCTATCAATGAAAATCAGAGATGGATCTCTCTTTCTCAAAAAGACAAGGTATTCCAAATCGGCACGTAATGCGCGGGGTAGCGAGCAAACTTGCACTAAACTCATGCAGTTGCATCCACCCAAGCGCGGGGTGGAGCGCATTTTTTCTTAATTTCTTTTCTTTCTTTTGTTTTTTCTTCCATTTAATATTGTTTCAATTTTTTGTTTTCAGATTTTTATTTTATTTTATTTCGTACTGCATGTAACATATTTACTTTATTTTCATGTATCTAACTAAAAAGTGAAATTACAGTATAAAGAAAGTGCTCATATTTTGATAAAAAAAATGTTCACTAAATTCAAAAAGTATCCATGTATTTTTAAGACGGTATGTATCCGACGGAAACTAACTTCTTTGAAATCTAAAATCTTCTTGTGAGATGTTAGATTGAGAATGGGCGCATACTAGTTGCGGATGGGATGGCGTAGGAGATAACTTTAACCGACTCCTATTTCTTCATAATTCTCACAATTCTATATATATGTGGTTGTGTGCATAGCTCAATGCAGAGGTCAGGGGTTATCCTCCTTTTCGGGAAAGAAAAAACATGTCAAAGCCTATCACCTCAAATGAGGAATCCTGCTTCTTGTAGTTCCTTTCTCTCCAAAGGTCACCGGGAGGGTGATCCTTCTCAAAGGATTGTGGGTTGTTTGTGGGAGGAGCCCGTAAAACAACTCCGTCGAGGTGGATCCTTCGTGGTATTTGCCTTTGCTACAAAGTCTGCATTAGGATTAAACTGAGGAGCTCCCTCTGTCTACAAAAATTCGATGTACCTTGTTGATGCGGTTGAACTACGTCGGTATTTTCCCAAAGAGGAAGGGATGATGCAGCACAGCTACGGTAGGTATTTCCCTTAGTGATGGGACCAAGGTTTGATGGGAAACGATGCATGGATAACAAAAAAAAAAAATCTAGGCACACACAAGATCTATCCATGGAGATGCATAGCAATGAGAGGAGGAGAAGTAGATGATGTCTCCTTCTTGATCAAGCAAGCGGGAGAGGAGAAGTAGATGGGATCACAACCAACACGACGGCGTGGTGCTGATGGTGGTGGTGGAGTACCGATAGCGCTTGCTAAGCGTCACCGGGACGAGGCGGTGGAACTACGGAGTAATGGGAGAGAGAGGGGCGCCTAGGATTTCGTGTGTTCTCTTGGGGTACCCCCTCCCCTCTATATATAGGTGGAGGGGCGTGGGAAAAAGACCCTCCAAGCCTTAGGGCGCAGCTAAGGGGGAGAGGACTCTCCAAGTCCAATCCTATTCCTACTAGGACTTCTTCCTTTTTTTTGCCTTCCCTAGCCACATGGGCTTTTGAGGACTTGGTGCGCCTCGCCCAATAAGGCCAAGCCCCCCCCCCCCCCCCCGCAGCCCATGCTAGCCCTTGGGTCATGGTGGACCCACTTGTGGACTTCCGGACCCCTCCGGAATCCTCCGAAACCTTCTGGAAGCTTCCCAGTACAAAACCGAAAAAACTACACTTTTTTCGGAACCCAAAATATGACTTCCCATATATAAATCTTTACCTCCCGACCATTCCGAGACTCCTCGTGACGTCCGAGATCTCATCTGAGACTCCTAACAACATTTGGTTACCACTCATCAGATATCCCAATACTACTCTAGCGTCAACGGACGTTAAGCGTGCGACCCTGCGGAATCGGGAATTATGTAGTCATGACCGAGACACCTCTCCGGTCAATAACCAATAGCGGGACATGGAAGCCCATATTGATTCCTACATATTCCACAAAGATCTTTATCGGTCGAACCTTATGACAACATACGTAATTCCCTTTGTCTGTCAGTATGTTACTTGTCCGAGATTCGATCGTCGGTATATTCATACCTAGTTCAATCTCGTTACTGACAAGTCTCTTTACTCGTTTCGTAATACATCATCTCGTAACTAACTTCTTAGTCACTTTGTTTGCAAGCTTCTTGTGATGTTGTATTACCGAGAGGACCCAGAGATACCTCTCCGATATACGAAGTGACAAATCCCAATCTTGATTCATGCCAACTCAACAGACACCTTCGGAGATACCTGTAGAGCATCTTTATGATCACCCAGTTACGTTGTGATGTTTGATAGTACACAAGGTATTCCTCCGGTATCCGGGAGTTGCATGATCTCATGGTCGAAGGAATATGTATTTGACATTAAGAAAGCGGTAGCAATAAACTGGACGATCATATGCTATGCTAACAAATGGGTCTTGTCCACCATATCATTCTCCTAATGATGTGATCTCGTTACCAAGTGAGAACACATGTCTATGGTTAGGAAACATTAACCATCTCTTGTAACGAGCTAGTCTAGTAGAGGCTCACTTGGGACACGGTATTTTCTTATCTATTCACACATGTATTTAAGTTTTTGGTCAATACAATTCTAGCATGAATAATAAACCTTTATCATGAATAAGGAAATGTAATAATAAAAACTTTATTATTGCTTCTAGGGTATATTTCCGTCAAGGTTATCGAACCAGTAGGAGAACCACACAACACTATGTAAACAGTACCTCACAAAGAACAAATACTTGCAACCCGACGCGTAGGAGGGGTTGTCAATCCCTCGTGGGTAAAAGATAGATTGGTTTGTAGTAGATTGGATAAATAGATCTCGCAGAAACGCAGAATAAAATAAATAACAAAAAATGCAGCAAGGTATTTTTGGGGGTTTTGGAATGATAGATCTGAAATAAAAGCGAATAAAAATAGATCTCAAAGCAAATATGATAAAGAACAGACCCGGGGGTCGTAGATTTCACTAGTGGCTTCTCTCGAGAAAAATAGCATACGGCGGGGAAACAAATTATTGTTAGGCAATTGATACAACTTCAAATAATTATGACGATATCCACGCAATGATCATTATATAGGCATAACGTCCAAAATTAGTAGACCGACTCCTGCCTGCATCTACTACTATTACTCCACACATCGACCGCTATCCAGCATGCATCTAGTGTATTACGTTCATGGAGAAACAAAGTAATGCAATAAGAACGATGACACGATGTAGACAAGATCTATCATGTAGGTATTGACCCATCTTGTTATCCTTAATAGCAACGATGCATACGTGTCATGTCCCCTTCTGTCACTGGGATTGAGCACTGTAAGATCGAACCTATCACAAAGAACCTCTTCTCATGGCAAGAAAAATCGATCTAGTTGGCCTAACTAAACCAAAGATTCGGAGAAGAAACACGGGGCTATAAGCAATCATGCATATAAGAGATCAAAACTCAAATAACTTTCATGGATAAAATAGATCTGATCATAAACTCAAAGTTCATCAGATCCCAACAAACACACCGCAAAAAGATTTACATCAAATAGATCTCCAAGAGACCATTGTATTGAGAATCAAAAGAGAGAGAGGAAGCCGTCTAGTTACTAACTACGGACCCAAAGGTCTACAATGAACTACTCATGCATCATCGGAGAGGCACCAATGAGGATGAGGAACCCCTCTGTGATGGTGTCTAGATTGGATCTGGTGTTTCTGGAACTTGAGGCGGCTGGAACTGTGTTTCGTCGACTCCCCTAGGGTTTTTGGATTTTTGGGGTATTTATAGAGCAAAGAGGCGGTGCGGGAGCCGGCCAAGGTGGGCAGAACCCACCAGGGCGCGCCTGGGCCCCTAGGCGCACCCAGGTGAGTTGTGCTTCCCTGGGATCCCCCATCTGGTACTTTCTTGGCCCATCATGTGTCTTCTGAAAAAATCCCCAAATTTTTTTGCTGCGTTTGGACTTCTTTTGGTATTGATTTTCTGCGAAGTAAAAAATAAGCAATAAACAGCAACTGGCACTGGGCACTATGTCAATAGGTTAGTCCCAAACATGATATAAAGTTGCTATAAAATGATTGTAAAACATCCAAGAATGATAATAAAATAGTATGGAACAATCAAAAACTATAGATACGTTGGAGACGTATCAGCATCCCAAGGCTTAATTCCTGCTCGTCCTCGATTAGGTAAATGATAAAAACAGAATTTTTTATGTGGAATGCTGCCTATCATGTTCATCACATATTCTTTTATTTTGTAGCATGGACATTTGGACTTCTATATGATTCAAAACAATAGTCTAGTTTTGACATGAAGATTTCAATACTGAAGCATATCAACAAACAAACATGTCTTTCAAAATATCCACACTAAAGCAAGTTATCCCTAGCCCATTATGCTCAATCATTGATGCATTCATGAAACACACTTGCATATTAGCTACACCCAATGCTCAAGTACGATGATGGTGCCCCTTAGTTGGTGCTTTATAAGAGAAGATGGAGACTCAAATAAAAATAAAAGTTGCATAAAGTAAAAAAAAGGCCCTTCGCAAAGGGAAGGAGGGATTTGTAGAGGTGCCAGAGCTCAAAGCGGAAAAAGATAGAGATAAAACATTTTGGGTGGCATGCTTTTCCTGTCAATGAAAACAATGGAGTAGTTCCCAATACTTTACATGCTAGATATAGCATAGGCGGTTCCCAAACAAAAAATAAAGTTTATTCCTTTTTCCACCATACTTTCACATTCCACGGCTAACCGAATCCACAGGTACCATCCATACCAAAAAATTTCAAGGAATTTATTATTTGACAACATAAAGTAAATTCATTTTTCATTTTGGTACTGGGCATCCCTAATACCTTTGTCGTACTCTCGTGCAATGACAAGTGAATAAACACTCATCTTGAGAATAACACGTCTAGCATGGAAAATTATCAGCCACCCCCTACCGTTTCATGAGCGGTACGAGCACGCAAAAAGGAAATTTATTTTGAAAATTAGAGATGGCACATACAAATTTGCTTAGAATGGCATGGAAATACCGCATATAGGTAGTTATAGTGGACTCATATGGCAAAACTGGGTTTAAGGATTTTGGATGCACAAGTAGTAATCCCACTTAGTACAAGTGAAGGCTAGCAAAAGATTGAGAAGCATCCAACCAAGAAACAAAAAACCTCATAAGCGAGGGTTAAGCATAACTAACACCGAATAATGCACCACAAGTAGGATGTAATTTCATTGCATAACTACTGACTTTCGTGCTTGCATAGGGAATCACAAACTTTAACATCAATATTCTTACTAAAGCATAATTACTTATCAACATGACTCACATATCACTATCATCATATCGCAAAACTATTACAAAGAATTAAGTTTATTTTGTCCAATGATCTTCATGAAAGTTTTTATTATATCCCTCTTGAATATCTATCACTTTGGGACTAGTTTCATATGTTGCTTTTGATAGCTCAAACAAATCTAAGTGAAGAACATGAGCATAAACATTTTCTTCTCTCAAAAACATTTTGGTGAAGCATGAGAAAATTTCTTCAAAATTTTACTAACTCTCAAATAAATCTAAGTGAAGCATGAGAGAATTTCTTCAAAAATAGTAAAGCACACCATGCTCAAAAAGATATAAGTGAAGCACTAAAGCAATTCCATAGCTCAAAAAAAATTAAGTGAAGCACATAGAGCAATTCTAGCAAATCATAGCATAATTTTGGCTCTCTCAAATAGGTGTGTCCAGCAAGGTTAGATGACACAAACAAAAAGAAAAACAAGAAAAGACTCATATAATACAAGACGCTCCAAGAAAAACTCATGATATGTGACGAATAAAGATATAGCTCCAAGTAAAATACCGATGGTCGTTAGAAGAAAGAGGGGATGCCACTCGGGGCATACCCAAGCTTAGTTGCTTGTTCCTCTTTGGATAATAACTTGGGGTGCCATGGGGAGTCCCCAAGCTTAGGCTGTTCTTACTCCATATTCCTTCATCCATCGTGATCTCTCCCAAAACTTGAAAACTTCAATCACACAAAACTCAACAAAACCTTCGTGAGATTCGTTAGTATAACAAAGCAAATCACTACTCTAAGTACTGTTGCAAACCCATTCATACTTTATTTTTGCATTATACCTACTGTATTCCAACTTTACCATGGCTTATACCCTCCAATACGAACCATAGATTCATAAAAAAAGCACACAACGCAAAGAAAACAGAATCTGTCAAAAACAGAACAGTCTATAGCAATCTAAAAACTTTGTACTTCTGTAACTCCAAAGATTATGAAAATTAGGATAACATGGGCAATTTGTATATCAATCTTGTGTACAAAATCAGGATTTTTATCGTGCTTCTGTGATTAACTAAAATTGTTTTACCATGCGCAAAAGTTTCTGTTTTTCAACAAGATCAAATCAGCTATCACCCAACATGATCCCAAAGGCTTTGCTTGACACAAACACTAATTAAAACATGAAAAACATAATCATAACAGTAGCATAATTGTGCAAACACTCAAGAACAGAATGAAAAAGACAAAAAAAAATATTCATTGGGTTGCCTCCCAACAAGCTCTTTCTTTATAGCCATTAAGATAGGCTTGAGATTTCAATGATGCTCTCATGAAAGATAATAATTGAAACATGAAGAAAGCATAATAAAACATGTGACAAATAAATTTAAGTCTAACATGCTTCCAATGCATAGGCATTTCATAAGCAAACAGATTATCAAGGCAAGCAAAAATTAGCATATGCAAGGGAGAAGAATGAAACATTGACAATCTCAACATAACGAGAGGGAATTTAGTAACATGAAAATTTCTACAACCATATTTTCCTCTCTCAAAATAATTACATGTATGATCATAATCAAATTCGACAATATAGCTATGACACAAAATTTTCTCTCCATGATCCACATGCATAAAATTCTTATAATCTTCCAAGATAGTGGGATTAACATCAACTAAAGTCATGACCTCTCAAGACCCACTTTCATAAAAAAAAATTCATAAGATTGAACACTGATACGTCTCCAATGTATCTACTTTTCCTAATGCTTTCCCTCTTGTTTTGGACTCTAATTTGGATGATTTGAATGAAACTAACCCCGGACGACGTTGTTTTCAGCAGAACTACCATGGTGTTGTTTTTGTGCAGAAATAAAAGTTCTCGGAATGGAACGAAACTTTGCAAGGAATTTTTATACAATAAAATAGAATCTCTGGAGCCAAGACCTGCCAGAGAGGGCACCTGGGTGGGCACAACCCACCAGGGCGCGCCCCCCTCTCCTGGCGCGCCTAGGTGGGTTGTCCCCACCTAGTGGCCCCGCTGACCCTAAAACCAACGCTATAAAATCCTATTTTTGGAGAAAATAATCAGGGAGAAAGAATTATCACGATCCACGAGACGGAGCCGCCGCCAAGCCCTGTTCTTCCTCGGGAGGGCAGATCTGGAGTCCGTTTGGGGCTCCGGAGAGGGGGGTCTTCGTTCTTCGTCATCACCAACCCTTCTCCATCGCCAATTCCATGATGCTCTCCACCGGGACTGAGTAATTCCTTCGTAGGCTCGCTGGTCGGTGAGGAGTTGGATGAGATTCATCATGTAATCGAGTTTGTTTTGTTAGGGCTTGATCCCTAGTATCCACTATGTTCTTAGATTGATATTGCTATGACTTTGCTATGCTTAATGCTTGTCAATTTGGGCCCAGGTACCATGATTTCAGATCTGAACCATTTATGTTAGCATCATTATATCCATGTTCTAGATCCGATCTTGCAAGTTATAGTCACCTACTACGTGTTATGACCGTTGTTTGAGGAGTTCATGTATTCACTATGTGTTAATGCTTTGTTCCGGTTCTCTATTAAAAGGAGGCCTTAATATCCCTTAGTTTCCAATATGGACCCCGCTGCCACGGGAGGGTACGACAAAAGATGTCATGCAAGTTCTTTTAATAAAGCACGTATGACTATTTACGGAATACATGCCTACATTATATCGATGAACTGGAGCTAGTGCCGTATCGCCCTAGTTTATAACTGTCACATGATGAATATCATCCAACAAGTCACCGATCCAATGCCTACGAATTTATCCTATATTGTTCTGCTAAGTTACTACTGCTATCATCATTGTTATACTTGCTACAAAATTACTGCTATCACTGTTACTGTTACCGTTGCTACTATCACTACTATCAAAACTATCAAACTACTTTCCTACTGATCACCTTGCTGTAGATAATTAATCTCCAGGTGTGGTTGAATTGACAACTCAGCTACTAATACCTTCAAATATTCTTTGGCTCCCCTTGTGTCGAATCTATAAATTTGGGTTGAATACTCTACCCTCGAAAACTGTTGCGATCCCCTATACTTGTGGGTTATCAAGACCTTTTTTTGGCACCGTTGCCGGGGAGCATAGCTATATTTGTTGAGTCACTTGGGATTATTATCATATTATCACTATGAAGAATCTGAAGGATCCTAAGACTAAGATATTTCCCTCAAGTACGAGGGGAGGTAAGAAACTGCCATCCAGTTCTGCTTTAGATTCACCTTCTGTTATGAGTAAATTTGCAACAACACCACATGCTATCAATTCTGATATGTCGCAAGTTATCGATGATGCTACTTCTACTATGAATGATGCTTATGATGATGCTAGTACCTTGCTTGATAATGATGATGTGCCACTTGGTGAATTTCTTGATGAACAAATTTCTAGAGTAATACAACATGTTGTTGAATCTGATGATGAGCTTGAAACTGAATCTCCTGAAACACCTGCTAGAACTAGCCCTCCTAGATATGAATTGCCTAAGGTACCAGAAGGTTATGTTATGAGTGAAGAAACAACTAGGGATATTCTTGCTTGTAATGATAGAGATAATCTAGAGAAATTACTACACAAGTATAAAGAAAGTTGAGGGATTATTTATACTGAAAGTTGACGCTCTTCCAAACCCACTTTCAATATTATCGCAAACATATTCATCATGAGGCTTAAATAAATTTTCAAGATCATATGAATCATTATCACCCCAATCATGATCGTTGTAACAAGTAGTGGACATAGCAAAATTAGCATTCCCAAGCTTGGGGTTTTGCATATTATTAGCACAATGACAATAATAGAATTATAGTAACACCATTGCAATCATGCTTTTCATTCAAGGAGCTATCATGAATCTCTTCATAAATTTATTCTTTTAGTACTTCATCACAATTTTTAGATTCACGAATTTCAAGCAAAACTTCATAGAGATAATCTAGTGCACTCATATCACTAGCAATTGGTTCATCATAATTGGATCTTTTAAAAATATTAGCAAGTGGATGAGGATCCATATCAATAGATTTTTAGCAAGCGAAGATGCAAGCAAATAGAAGGCACATGGCAACACAAGCAAAAATAGCAAACAAGATGTCACACAAACAAAAGATCGAACGAGAAAAAGGCAAACAAAAAAGAGGGTGAATAAACCGGCAATTTTTTGAAGTGGGGGGGGGGATGAAAACGAGAGGCAAATGGCAAATAATGTAAATTGCAATGAGATGAGATTTGTGATTAGGAACCTGATAGATGTTGATGATGTCTCCGCGGCAACAGCGCCAGAAAATTTCTTCGGCTTGAACTACGTCGATATTTCCCCAAAGAGGAAGGGATGATGCAGCATATCTACGGTAGGTATTTCCCTCAGTGATGAGACCAAGTTTATCGAACCAGTAGGAGAACCATGCAACACTTTGTAAACGGTACCTGCACACAAAGAACAAATACTTGCAACCGACGCGTAAGAGGGGTTGTCAATCCCTCCCAGGTAAAAGATAGATTGGTTTATAGTAGATTGGATAAATAGATCTTGCGGAAACGCAAAATAAAACAAATAACAAAAAAATTGCAGCAAGGTATTTTTTGGGTTTTTGGAATAATAGATCTGAAAATAAAAGCGAATAAAAATATATCTCAAAGCAAATATGACAAGGAACAGACCCGGGGCCCCTACATTTCACTAGTGGCTTCTCTCGAGAAACATAGCATACGGCGGGGAAACAAATTACTATTGGGCAATTGATACAACTTCAAATAATTATGACGATATCCAGGCAATGATCATTATATAGGCATCACGTCCAAGATTAGTAGACCGACTCCTGCCTGCATCTACTACTATTAGTCCACACATCGACCGCTATTCAGCATGCATCTAGTGATTAAGTTCACGGAGAAACGGAGTAATGCAATAAGAACGATGACATGATGTAGACAAAATCTATCATGTAGGAATAGACCCCATCTTGTTATCCTTAATAGCAAGGATACATACGTGTCATGTCCCCTTCTGTCACTGGGATTGATATCACGCCTAATATGCGATACTATCCTAAAGAGACTCGAAGGCCCCACCAAGGATAGAACCGCATATTGATACGCTTTTGCAAGGTGGATATCATTACATCAACATTACATAATAGATGGGGATACATGCAAAAGGCATACAAAGCCACATGATTACAACATCACAATACATAAGAGCAACATCCGACTACGGATGAATCACAAACAGAAACTCAAACGACATCCACCCTGCTAGCCCAGGCTGCCGACCTGGAACCTATCCCCTGATCGAAGAAGAAGCAGAAGAAGAACTCCAAAACAAGCAAACATCGCTCTCGCGTCATGATCATCACATAACCTGTACCTGCAACTGTTGTTGTAGTAATCCGTGAGCCACGAGGACTCAGCAGTCCCATTACCATGGGTATCAAGACTAGCAAAGCTTAATGGGAAAGGAAGGGGTAAAGTGGTGAGGTTGCAACAACGACTAAGCATATATGGTGGCTAACATATGCAAATGAGAAGAGAAGCAACGGAACGGTCGAGAAGCTAGAAGTGATCAAGAAGTGATCCTGAAACTACTTATGTTCATACATAACCCAAAACCGTGTTCACTTTCCAGACTCCGCCGAAAAGAAACCATCACGGCTACACACGCGGTTGATGCATTTTAATTAAGTCAAGTGTCAAGTTATCTACAACCGGACATTAACAAATTCCCATCTGCCACATAACCGCGGGCACGGTTTCGAAAGTTTATACCCTGCAGGGGTGTCCCAACTTAGCCCATCACAAGCTCTCACGGTCAACTAAGAATATTCCTTCTCCCAGGAAGACCCGATCAGTCTCGGAATCCCGGCTTACAAGACATTTCGACAATGGTAAAACAAGACCAGCAAGACCGCCCAATGTGTCGACAATCCCGATAGGAGTCGCACGTATCTCGTTCTCAGGACACACCGGATAAGCTGAGCGTACAGGTACCAACGTAACCCAAGTTGCCAAGGGATGGTCCCGCACGGTGCTCTAATTTGGACCAACACTTAGACAAGCATTGGCCCGGGGGGCCTAAAATAAAGATGACCCTCGGGTTAATTACTCCCAAGGGAAAAGTATAGGTGGTAGGAAAATGGTAAAACCAATGCTGGGCCTTGCTGGAGGAGTTTTATTCAAGGCGAACTGTCAAGGGGGTCCCATAAATCACCCAACCGCGTTAGGGACGCAAAATCCGGGAACATAATGCCGATATGACGGAAACTAGGGCGGCAAGAGTGGAAAAAAACACCAGGCTTAAGGCCGAGCCTTCCACCCTTTACCAAGTATATAGATGCATTAATAATATAAGAGATATTGTGATATCCCAACATAACCCTGTCCACCATGGAGCAATCTTCATCTTCACCTACAACTAGCAACACTATAAGAGGGGCTGAGCAAAAGCGGTAACATAGCCAAACAACGGTTTGCTAGGAAGGGTGACAAGGTTAGAGGTTGACATGGCAATTTGGGAGGCTTGACAAACAAGGGATAGGTAGCGCAGCATAGCGATAGAACGAAGCAACTAGCATAGCAATGATAGTAATGAGATCCAGGGTAGTGGTCATCTTACCTGAAATCCCGCAAGGAAGAAGAACGAGCCCATGAAGAAGATGAAGCCACGAAGATGAACCAAGCGTAGACGAACGAATCCTCACGATCGCAACGAAACAGGAACTATCGAGAAGAAGCACACAACATGGTAAACACACCACACATAGACAAGGCATGATGCTCAACCAAATATGATGCATGACAAGACTAGATGAGGCTACTCATGACAAGAGATGATGCAAACAAGAACAACATATCACGGCAAGTTTAAATGAGGCCGGAAACAACATATAACAATTCTGGTAAGTCCTCATATGCAAATTTAGAAATTGGTCCAGAACTGAATAAACCTTATGTTCAAATTGTTAAACAGCAAGTTAAGATGCACCAAGATGATCTACACGAGATTCTAGTCAAGTTACATATAAAGTTCATTTAATTCGGAGCTACGGCCTAGAAGATATGAGCTAAACAAGTTAAACATGGCATTGATGCAAAATGCATACAAACATCAAGCAAACACCTCAAAACAAGGATGCAACATGATAATATGAAACTTCATGCAAAACCAAGCAAATTTCATATGGAGCACACTCAAAACGGAGCAACGGTTCAACACATACACTCTATACAAGTTTAAAGACCAAGCTGTCCAAAACAGCAACTAGGCATCTAGCAAGCATCAAAACCATATGCTACGGCATCTCAACGTGAAAAGAAGGCATGGGCATGAATTACAGGTAAAGCATGACAAAACATGAACACTGAGCTATCTCCATAAAATAATATAACATGCTGAAAAGGACATGGCAAGATTGCAAATAATAACAGTTTCAGACTTGGCAGAAATAACATCAGGTTGCAATGTTTAGGGCTATCAAACAACATGTTACAGAAACTTATCATGGCAAGCAAAGGCATGGCATGAATCTACTAATTGCATATAACAAAATTCCCTTACTTACCATGAGCCAAAAGGGCACAGAAAATATGATGGCACCCATGTAAACATAGCAAGTGATATGACAGATTCAGACATGGCAGGAACAACAATAAGTAGGCATGTTGGTGAGCTTGTACAACTCACCACAGAGCAACACATGGCATGACAAGGTTACCAACAGTAAGAAGACATGTTTATGAAACTAAGAATGGCAAGAACAAGTTCATAAGGTACATGGATCACTAGCAAAGCTCATGGCAAAACTGAACTTAATGTTAACAGGCTGACAGCAACATTATTTAGCAAATTTGGGGCATGATATGAACAATCTACAGCAAGCTATAAATGCAACCAGGGGCATGGATGGATATATCATGACATGTATAACAAAACATCCTTAGTGAACATCTCCATATTATGCATAGAATGACTTGTAGCAGCAGGTTTACATAGCATCATGATATAACAGTTTCAGACTAGCAAAACAGTAACAGCAAGTACCCTACTTCACGAGCTCGATGCACTCAGTACAAGACTCACAAAAATACATGGATTACACCACAGTAAATATGGAATGATGTATCTCAAAACTCATGTAGACATCTATCTCATAGGATGCAGACACAAAATGCAATGAAAAAGACAAATCACCAAGTTATGTTAACACCCAGCAGTTAACATCATATAGCACTCTTGCAACAATGATTAGAGCATCAAGATGAACTCAAACAAACATGGCACAATGGAACAAAATGAGATCACATCACGGTGAACATTTCGGTATATCATGCACGGAAAACGGAGCAGTATGCTAGGAGATATGATGCGATGAACAGGGGACCAGAATGCAAATATTTCGGGACAGTCATATCCTTTACCTCGCAGAAAACTGGATGGATCGGTTCAGGACGGCGCGGTACGGCTCGGGGGCGACGTTTGGATGGCGGGACGACGGGGTTCCGGGACGGCGTCGTCCAGATCGGAGCACAGGAGGCCCAAGGCCACGGCGGCGGCCGGACGGAGCTTCGGCTCCGGCGAGGGGCCGTGAAGGTCGGAGCGGGGCGGATCCGGCCGCGGGCTCGCCGGATCTGATGAGGAACGGGGCGGGGCGGCCGGTGGCGAGCTCCAGGCGAGGCGCGGGCGACGGGAGGCGGAGCCCCGGCGAGGCAGGTAGATCGGCGCACGACGCAGGTCGCCGGCGGCGGGTGCGGGCGCGGGGCGCGGCTCGGCGGACGGCGAGTGCGGCGGCAAGGCGATGGGCGGCGGAGCGCAGGCGCGGCGGTGCGGCGAGCGGCGGCGGAGGTGCGGGAGCTGGGCGGCGCGGCCACGGCGGAGGCTCACCGGCGACGGACGGCAGGGCAGGCGCGGGCCGGCGGCACGGCCGGATGGGCTCTGGCGGGCCCGATCTGGGCCCGCAGGGCCGCGGTGGCGGGCGCGCGGTGCGGGAGCTGGCGGGGACACGTGGCACTCCGGGAGTGGCGGCGGGCGGCAGACGATGACGTGGCGCGTCGTGATTGGCCGGGCGACGGCTGTGGGGCGGCGGACGCGTCCGGCCACCGGGCGGACATGTCTGGCAGTGCGGAGGAGGTGGGAGCTAGGGTTAGGGTGGAAATAATCCGCGAATTTCGAGGGAGAATGTGTTTATATAGGCATAGGGAGTTAGGAGAGTCCAAATGGGGTGCGGTTTTCGCCCACACAATCGTGATCGAACGACCGAGAGCATGGAGGGGGTTTGGATGGGCTCATAGGCTGTTATGAAGGGGTGTTGGGCTGCAACAAAAGAGGCTTTTACGGTACCCCGGTTAACCGTTGGAGTATCAAACGGACTCCAAATGGCACGAAACTTGACAGGCGGTCTACCGGTGGTGTACCAAGGCCGCTTGGCAAATCAAGGACCATTCCGAGAATGTTTAACACCCGCTCACAACAGGAGACAAAAGGGGAACGCCGGAGGGCATAGGAGTGTCGGATTGCAAAACGGACAACGGGGAAATGCTCGGATGCATGAGACGAACACGTATGCAAAATGAGATGCACATGATGACATGGCAAAAATGCAACACGCAAGCAAATTACATGGCAACACCGACGAATAACTGGAAGACACCTGGCGCATCAAATCCGGGGCGTTACAATTGAGCACCGTAAGATCGAACCTATCACAAAGCACCTCTTCCCATGGCAAGAAAAATCGATCTAGTTGGCCTAACTAAACCAAAGATTCAAAGTAGAAATACGAGGCTATAAACAATCATGCATATAATAGATCAAAATTCAAATAAATTTCATGGATAAAATAGATCTGATCATAAACTCAAAGTTCATGGGATCCCAACAAACACACCGGAAAAAGAGTTACATCAAATAGATCTCCAAGAGACCATTGTATTGAGAATCAAAAGAGAGAGAGGAAGCCATCTAGCTACTAACTACGGACCCGAAGGTCTACATTGAACTACTCGCGCATCATCGGACAAGCACCAGTGAGGATGATGAACCCCACCGTGATGGTGTCTAAATTGGATTTGGTGTTTCTGGAACTTGAGGCGGGTGGAATTGTGTTTCATCGAGTCCTGTAGGGTTTTTGGATTTTCGGGGTATTTATAGAGCAAAGAGGTGGTGCGGGAGGAGGTCGAGGTGGGCACAACCCACGTGTGCTCCCCTCGGAGCCCCCCTCTGGTACTTTCTTCGCCCATTGTGTGTCTTCTGAAAAACTCTCCAAAAATTTTAGCTGCGTTTGGACTCCGTTTGGTATTGATTTTCTGCGAAGTAAAAAATAAGCAAAAAAATAGCAACTGGCACTGGGCACTATGTCAATAGGTTAGTCCCAAAAAATGATATAAAGTTGCTATAAAATGGTTGTAAAACATGCAAGAATGATAATATAACATCATGGAACAATCAAAAATTATAGATATGTTGGAGACGTATCACTTGTCCCTTGATATCATGTCGATATTGTCCTGGATGAGGAAGGTTCTCCGGGTAGTCCGTCCCATGGAATTGGATGGTCATCCTGCCGGAGTAGGGTCTCGGGCGTGGTGAGCCTGGTACCACTGTGACCATATTCCTAGCGACCACTTTTTCTTCCCTCCTGGAATTGTAGGATTGAGCCTTCCCAAAAGGTGGTTTGCACCGGAGCTACACAAGCCAGACCCGTCCTCGTGGATGTTCCTGCATGCCGAGAATTTTGTCCTATAGGTTTTGAGCTAGGGGCGGACCCAGGATTGGGCTAAGCCCTGGGCCCTAGGCCAGCTACATTACACCCTACAGTGCCGCTACAGTGCCCACCATGTTATACTGAAGACAGTGTGCAGTCCTCATGCCCAAGGCCCAGCCCCCCCCCCCCAGCCTGGGTCCTGGATCCACCACTGTTTTGAGCTGCGGCACCTGCTCGTTTGGGGCCTTGTCAATCTCATCTAAGGAGAGGGTATTGGAGATTTCCGCACCAGGTAAACCCTCGAGATTTTTGGTCGATATTCCTGGCTAGTCATCGTGTCTTTGAACGATGGAGGGGTGCCCAACTCTTCCAAATGGCATTGACCGAAGTGCATAATGGCCATTCCTGAATAGAAGCTTTGTAGAAGAGCAGTGTCCAAAGGAGCTGCGCGTCCATCTCCAATTGTGAGCTTGATCCAGGATGAGTTGTACTAGGCAAAATAACTCCCACGGATTGAGCAGCTGGATGGACATATTTACAGTGACAGAGGTTTGAAGTCCTTTAACCAGCGATCATTGCAAGGATTCCAACATCGTGACAAGTGATAGCAATTGAGATTTAGCAAAATCGCTTTCAATCAAACATAGAAAAAAGATAGTAACAGGCCATGCAAGGATACCGCCGGTAACCAGGTATCTTGAAAACAGTATGACGAGCAAAAGAGATCAGCTAGCACACACAAATCAATTCATGCACTAGAAACAACCAACCAAAGATGGCTAGCACACATCGGCGGGTGGCAGGTCGGTGACTCGGGCGGTGGCACGCTCGTTGCGGAAGGGCGAGTCCTCCCGTAGAAGCAAGTAGATGATGCCGACGGAGATGAGCAGACAGGGCGCTCCCAGGACCTCGAAGAAGATCTTGTCAAACCTGGTGGCGCGAGCGAACACGTGTGTGTAGGAGATCACGGCGGAGAAGGCGAAGAAGCCGAGGTAGATCACCGCCGTATAGAGGAAGATCCAGCCCACGCACAAGCCGGCCTCCTCCTCTTCCTCCGCCGTCATCACGCGGTAGTTGCTTCTCGACGATGTCATCTCTTCCTAGTTAGCATCCATCGAACGACGCCTCTTGTATGTAGTCGTAAATAAAGAAGCTTCATATCCAGCTGCGTACGGGATATGAAGCCCTAGCTGCAGCTGCATGGACGGAAGTACAATGGTTCTATCTTAAGAGTGCCATGTAGGATAAATGATGAGGTGGAGGAGAGAGAAATCGTAAGATAAGGCTTGTCTTCTCTTATTTAAGAAAAGACAAGAGATGGTCTCTTAGCACAATTTGTCTCACCATGTTTTTAGGAACAATTAATTATTGAAGATAAGGCTAAGAAATGACTCATTGTAGACATGTTTTTTTTGTCATCTCTAATTTACATGCAAGACTTAAGATAAGACTATCTTATCAACCATTGTACATGCCCTTAATAAGTATTTTTTCTGAGGGAAGCAACGAATCCCTGAATCGTAGCGCGCACAGGCCGGGCCGTAATAACGGGCCAGGCATACGTATTTCTTTCGTGGGGGGCTTACAAAGACATTCGACTCTTTGGCTGACAGACGCGCCACGCACTAGGCCATACGTACATAGCCCCGATGAGTTGCTCAAAAAAAAACCTAACCCTGATGTTTGTTAAATGGAAGAAACATTTTGTTACCCCTCAAAAAAAAGGAAGAAAAATTTTATCTTTTCTTTCATCTGTTTTTTCTTCCATTTAATATTGTTCCATTTTTCACTTTTCAGATATTTTTTATTACTGTATTGTTTTTGCAGGGAAGATACTTATTTTCTTTTATTTCATGACTGTTTTTAACAAACTTACTTTAGTTTTGTGCATCTAATTAAAAATGAAGGTTATATATAAATTAAAAATTACTCATATTTTGATTAAAAAATGTTCATTATATTTTAAAAACTATTCATGTATTTTTAAGAAGGCACGTATCCGATGAAAACTAACGTCTTTGAAATCTGAAATCTTTGCTTGTGAGATGTCGGATCAAATGGACGCATACTAGCCACGGATGGGATGGCACGGGAGACAACTTTAACCAATTCCTATTTCTTCAGGAATTCTCACAATTCTATATATATGTGGTTGTGTGCATTGCTCAATGCAAATACCGGTGGTTATCCACCTCTTCGAAAAAAGCATGTCAAAGCCAATCACCTCAAACGAGCAATCTAATATGGCACCCCCCGGGTTCAGGTGCGGTTAACGATCGCCCAAACCCTTACCCATCTTAATATTTTTCACCCAAACTGTAAGTGCATCTAGTGCCACTCCTAGTTGGTTTTGGAGTATTGACGACAAAGCTGGTTGAGGGACTAATGCGTTTGTGAGAATTGCAAGATAACGCAGGTAGTGTCCCTCATCGATTCGGTTTACCTACCGGAGATGACCCCTAAAAATGTATGAAGACATTGAAGACAATGGTGGTATGAGAAGATATTCATATTGAAGACTATGACATGAGAAGACATTGCATGAAGACTATGGAGCACGAAGACTGTGTGGTTTCGTTGTTTCCTTTTCTTCTTTGTTGAGTCATAGGAACCACCGTACTGTTAAGTGGGGTCCAAGTGAACTAAGTCAGAGTGACTGAAGTGATGCTCAACTCAAATCCTATGTCTTCGAGCGAAGACAATGAGAGCAAACCTTATCCAGAGCTGGATGAGTCAGCTTTGCTTGTAGCCCAAGTAAAGTTGCCGCGTGTGTTTGAAATCTGACCGTTGGAACACGTGTCAGTTCCTTAGTGACCCAGGGTCATTTTGGACAAATCAGGTCGGGTTGCCTAGTGGCTATAAATAGCCCACCCCCTACACCATAAATTGGTGGCTGCTCAGAGTTTGTGCACGGCTTTTGTCGTTTGAGAGCAACCCACCTCGAAGCATTTGAGAGAGAGAAAATCCTTGCGAGGACAAAGCCCAAACACCCAGAGCCAAAGAGTGTTAGGCATCACTGAAGTCTTTCTGTCTGTGTGACCTGAAGACTTATTACACTTGAGGACTGTGAATCCTCCAGCCGGTTAGGCGTCGCGTTCTGAGCATCCAAGAGTCATTGTGGATTGCCGGTGAACGAAGTCTGTGAAGGTTTGGAAGTCTCCCTTGAAGACTTACCAGAGTGATTGGGCGAGGATTGGGTGTCCTTAGCTCAAGGGAATAAGGTGAAGACACGGTCTTCTGAGTTAAATCTCAGCCTCCCTAACCAGACGTACAGTTGTCACAGCAACTGGAACTGGTCTAACAAATCCTGTGTCTTCAACAAGCAACTGGTTCTATCCCTTCCCAACCTTACTTTAGTTTGTCTTCGTGAAGTCATTGCCTATCTGTGTATCTGTTTGACTTCATTGCTTGACTACTACTGTTGATTGGCTTCATACCATCTTCCATCCTAATCCTTACTATCTAGCTGCTATTAGTCCTGTACTTTCACATCATTGCATACTTCACTATGGCTTGCGTAGGGTAGTTTATCTTCCGCTGCATAACAATTAGGTCATTTCTGTTGTTTGTCTTCGAAACTTCCAAGCTTTGAAGACTTTCATAAAAATCGCCTATTCACCCCCCCTCTAGTCGATAGTAGCACTTTCAATTGGTATCGGAGCAAGGTACTCCCTTGTTCTGTGTGATTCGGTTTAACCACCTGGAGTTTCAGCTATGTTGACTGCAGGGATAATCAAAGTCTCCGCTGCTTGCCTCGTGTTCGATGGAACTGAATATCCCTACTGGAAGAATAAGATGTGTATGCATCTTGAAGCCATTGATGTCGACCTCTGGTATGTCGTCAAGAATGGCGTTCCCAAAACTGGTGAAGGTGTCACCCCCACTGATGTCAAGAAGTTCATTCAACTGGACTCTACTGCAAAGAACATTATCTGTGGTCATCTGACCAAAGGACAGTATGGCCGTGTGAGTGCTCTGGAAACGTTGAAGCTAGTCTGGGACTGGCTATCCAAGGTCAACGAAGGCGTCTCAATCCAGAGAGATCAAAGAATCAGTGTTCTTCGCAACCTCTTCAACCGCTTCAAGAGAAACGACAATGAAAATGTCCAGCTCATGTTTGATCACCTCACTGATATCACAAATGAACTTCAAGCTCTTGGCGCAACTGAGATTACCAAGCATGAAATCGTCAAGACATTGCTGAGATCACTTGACAGCTCCTTTGACACCCTTGCCCTCATGATACAAGAACGTCCTGACTTCAAGTCACTCGATCCGTCTGATATACTTGAGAGGCTCAACACACATGAGTTCCAGCTATCTGAGAAAAGAGATATCTATGGCCCAAACTATGGCCGAACTCGCGCTTTGAAGGCAAAAGTTGTTTCCTCATCTGAAGAAGAATCTGACTGCAGTTCTAAAGATCCTGAAGACATTGGAAAGGAACTTGCTATGCTTGTGAAGAAGTTCCAGAAGTTCACTAAGAAGAAAGGCTTCAGAAAGTCTTCACGATCCAGCTCAAGGAATGATGAAGCTTCCACCCATGACCACAAAAAGAGAACCTGCCACAAGTGCAAGAAACCTGGTCACTACATATCTGAGTGTCCACAGTGGGACAATGAGAAGAAGAAGAAGAAAAGCAAGGAATATGATTCCGATGACAAGAAGAAGAAGAAATCCTCAAAGTCTTCCAAGTCTTCATCATACAAGAAGAGCTCATCGGGCAAGGCTCTTGCTTTTGTTGGCAAGGAAATGGATTCAGAGGAGGAGTCTGCTTCAGAGGAGGCGGAGGTGGAGTCTGGAGAGGAGTCTGACCCTGGCGTTGCAAGTCTGGCTCTAGCCACAGCCTATGTCGCCAAGTCCATCTTCAACACTGAAGACAATGACTTCCACACCAACGCTGAAGCTAATGACGAAGACGATCCTACTCCCACCTACTGCTTCATGGCACATGGTGCCAAGGTAAAATCACGCGATTCTTACTTTCAAAATTCAAGTGAAGATGACTCTGATTGCGAATCCAAACCTAGCTACAAAACACTTGCTAAAATTGCAACTGAACAACAAAAGGCTATGGAACATACTCAAAAACTGTTAGACAAAAGCGATGACCTGTTGGACGCTGAAATGACACGTTCACAGTCCTTAGTTGATGACATAAAAAATCTTCATGCTAAGTACCAAGAACTTGAAGGTCGTCATGAATCGCTCTCAACTACTTATGAAAGGCTCTCCTATGATTATCTTCAAAGGAAACAAGAGCTTGAGAAATTGAGAGCGGCTCATGAAGATCTTCAAAAGGTGAATGAGTCACTTCGCGCTCAACAGATCAGTTCCGCTCAGGATGGATTTGAACCACCATGTCTAAAATGCATTGAGCGTGATAACGCTACATCTGTTGCTGAATGTTCCACTGCTGCTACTGTTTCATTGTCTTCACCTACTGATGTGGTTACTAACCCCTCTGCGGAGGATACCACTGCTGTTGCTGATGAAAATGCTATGTTGAAGACATTGCTTGAAACAGGGATGTACAAAAGTTTGAAGGGACATCAGACTCTCTGCGATGTCCTCAAAAAGCAGATTCTGAACCGAAACCCTAGGAAAGAGGGTGTTGGGTTCGAAAGGAAAATGAATGTTGATGGCTCGTACTGGAAGCCTGAGCAGTACCCCAAAACCACATGGGTTGCTGCAAAGGAACCTTCAGTAGATCCATCCACCTTATCTGGCTTTACCTGTGCTAATCCTATTATCATTGATGAATCCTTTGATGCAAACTATAAGCTGTTCAAAAATCAGAATGGTGAAGTGTTTGCCAGGTACATTGGTACTAACTGCAGGAATGGACCACCTATGAAGAAGATCTGGGTACCTAAGCAGTACATTGAGAATCTTCCTGTGAATGTCGTCATGACACCACCAAGGAAGAAGACAAACCCCAGACCTATAGCTTCATGTGGCCCAAAGGCTTCATACAGATACAGGACTCACATGAGTCACCCTAACGCCAATGTTTTGCAGGGAAATCATGCTCAGACTTATGAATATGAGCGTGTATCTTCGAACCGCTATGTTCATAGGACTAAGAACTTTTCTGCTTATTCATATGAGTATCATTCATCTCCTGCAAGGCTATTTGCTAGGGCTTCAAAGCCAAAATTCTCAGATGCTGCACTAAGACTCATTGCTTCTAAGCCACCACTGAAGATGTGGGTGGCAAAGAAGAACTAACTCTCTTTTGCAGAAAACGGTCTCCAGCCAGCAATCAATGGCGTCCGATACTATTGCTGGGGACCTAAAACTCATTTAGGACGCACGATAAAATGTCATTCTATATACTTCACATCTGAATCTCTTATCAGTCATACTATGTCCTAACTTTGATATAAGCTGTGACTGTCCCTATATGTGTCAAATGCTTATGCTTCACAACACTCTTGTGAAGCCTATCCTCCTAACTGCACTGTAGGGTACATCACCAAAAGCTTCAGAATGGATTATGGACAGTGGATGCACAAATCATATGACTGGTGATCGAAGTCTTCTCATGGACTCAACCTTACGTCCATCCGACAAGAGTCACATTACATTTGCTGACACTGGTAAAAGCAAGGTATTGGGTCTAGGTAGAGTTGCAATCTCAAAGGATCAACACATGGATAAAGTGATGCTTGTTGAATCCCTTGGTTTCAACTTAATGTCTGTCTCAATGCTTTGTGACTTGAACATGATTGTGATATTTGGAAAATATCGTTGCCTTGTACTAATGGAATCTGACAAATCTCTAGTCTTTGAAGGGTATCGAAAAGATGATCTATACATGGTAGATTTCTCAGCAGGTCCACAGCTTGCCGTATGTCTTCTCACAAAAGCTTCAGAATGCTGGCTCTGGCATCGAAGGCTAGGACATGCTGGCATGAGGAACTTACACTCACTCGTCAAGAAGAAGCATGTCATTGGCATCGAGGATGTCAAGTTCAAGAAGGATCATCTGTGTGGTGCCTGTGAAGCTGGAAAGATGACAAGGGCAAAGCACCCCTCGAAGACAATCATGACAACATCTCAACCCTTCGAGCTGTTACACATGGACTTATTTGGACCTACTCACTACTCCACCCTCACAACAACTGCCTGTCTCTATGGCTTCGTCATTGTTGATGACTACTCAAGATACACATGGGTTCATATAATTCTTTACAAGACTGAAGTGCAAGATGTCTTCAGGCGCTTCGCAAATCGAGCAATGAACAATTATGGCGTGAAGATCAAGCACATCAGAAGTGACAATGGCACTGAATTCAAGAACACTGGACTTGATCTGTATCTGGATACAATGGGAATCACTCATGAGTTCTCTGCTCCATACACACCTCAGCAAAATGGCATCGTTGAGCGCAAAAACAGAACCCTCATTGAGATGGCTCGAACAATGCTAGATGAGTACAAGACACCAAGAAAGTTCTGGCCTGAAGCTATTGATACAGCATGTCACATCATCAACCGTGTGTACATCCATAAGCTTCTGAACAAAACATCTTATGAGCTCCTTACTGGCAAGAAGCCAAACGTCAGTTACTTCAGAGTATTTGGAGCTAGATGCTGGATCAAGGATCCCCATCACAAGTCAAAATTTGCACCTAAGGCTCACGAAGGCTTCATGCTTGGCTATGGAAAGGATTCACACTCCTACAGAGTCTTCAACCTTTATCTCTACAAAATCGTTGAAACTGTGGATGTGAAATTTGATGAAACCAATGGTTCACAGAGAGAGATTCTGCCAAGTACACTAGATGAAGCTCCTTCAAACGAGTCTATCAAGCTGATGGGAACTGGTGAAATCATGCCCTCTGAAGCACAGCCTGAAGAGGAACTTATCATCTCTGCACCAAATCAACCTGAAGACAATGCTCAGACCGAAGACAATCCTCCCAATGATGACAATGATCAGCCAGAGCAAAATCTTCGTCCTGTTCATCCTCGTGTTGCAAATGAAGTTCAAATAGAGAAGATAATTGACAGCATCAATGCACCTGGTCCGCTCACTCGATCAAGAGCAACACAGCTAGCAAACTTCTGTGGGCACTTTTCATTTGTGTCAATATCAGAACCCAAGAAAGTTGCTGAAGCTTTTATGGAACCTGAATGGATTCAAGCCATGCAAGAAGAACTTCAACAGTTCAAACTGAATAATGTCTGGGAACTCGTCAAGCGACCTGACCCTCGCAAGCATAACATTATTGGAACAAAGTGGATATATCGAAACAAGCAAGATGAGCATGGTCAAGTCGTCAGAAACAAAGCACGTCTTGTGGCTCAAGGATATACTCAAGTTGAAGGAATTGACTTCGATGAAACATTTGCTCCTGTTGCTAGGCTTGAAGCCATTCGCATACTGCTAGCCTACGCTAATCATCACAACATCTTGCTATATGAAATGGATGTAAAGAGTGCATTTCTCAATGGCAAGATTGAAGAAGAAGTATATGTCGCACAACCACCTGGCTTTGAAGATCCAAAACATCCTGATATGGTGTACAAGCTAAACAAAGCACTGTATGGCCTCAAACAAGCTCCTCGTGCCTGGTATGATACAATCAAAGACTTCCTGAAGAGCAAAGGCTTCAAACCTGGATCCCTCGATCCCACACTCTTCATGAAGACATATGATGGTGAACTGTTTGTGTGCCAAATATATGTGGATGACATAATCTTCGGCTGCACCAACCAGAAGTATAGTGATGAGTTTGGGTACATGATGCAAGAGCAATATCAGATGTCCATGATGGGTGAGCTGAAGTTCTTCCTTGGTCTTCAAATTCGTCAGCAAAGAAATGGCATCTTCATATCTCAAGAAAAATACCTCAAAGATTGTCTGAAGAAGTTTGGAATGGAAGACTGCAAAGGCTACACGACGCCAATGCCAGCCAAACACCATCTTGGTCCCGACGACAATGGTAAAGAGTTCGATCAAAAGGTATACCGCTCCATGATTGGTTCTCTGCTTTATTTATGTGCATCTAGGCCAGATATTATGCTTAGTGTTTGCATGTCTGCTCGATTCCAAGCGGCACCAAAGGAATCGCATCACTTAGCTGTGAAGCGAATTCTTCGATATTTGGCTTACACCCCAACACTCGGATTATGGTATCCCAAGGGCTCAAAATTTGATTTGGTTGGATTCTCGGATGCTGATTATGCTGGTGACAAGGTGGATCGCAAGTCTACATCAGGCACATGTCATTTTCTTGGTCGATCACTTGTCTATTGGTCTTCAAAGAAGCAGAACTGTGTATCACTCTCAACTGCTGAATCTGAATACATTGCTGCTGGATCCTGTTGTGCTCAGCTTCTATGGATGAAGCAAACTCTCAAGGATTATGGCATCAACCTGAAACAAGTACCTCTCTTCTGCGACAACGAAAGTGCCATCAAAATAGCCAACAATCCAGTCCAACACTCGAAGACAAAGCACATTGAAATTCGTCATCACTTTCTCAGAGATCATGTTATGAAGAAAGATATCGATATCATTCACGTCAACACTGAAGAGCAACTGGCAGATATCTTCACAAAGCCCTTGGATGAGAAAAGGTTTTGCAAGTTACGGTGTGAGCTAAATATCTTGGAATCCTCTAATGTCCTGTGATCAGGCACACATCCTAACACTTATGCATGTTGATGACTTAGATGTGCAACACACAAAGTAATGTATATCTTCAATCAATGAAGATTTACACTCTGAGTGTGAATACATTAACATGGAATTTGACTTCGGAGCGCCACGATAATTGTGCGCCGTGTCTGGGTCTAATACTTCCTATACGGTGGGTAACGCCACCACCAAATTTCTCTGTTTGAAGTGTTTCACTCATGGCGTTATATTGCAATGACTTCGCATTTGGTTTGTCTTCAGTTTCAATTTATCTTCATGAATTTCTACACTATGATGATTTGATTGCTTTCTGATATATATATATATACTAGTGTTCTGTCCTCTACAACATTCACTTATAGCTGTGTCTTCAAGATTGGATCTTTTGAACTAAGTGAATGTGATCGGACCCTAACCTCTCTATGCTTCCTATCTCAAACTCTATCTGTCCAAATCATATGCATTCTATTGAAACTGTCGAATGTCTTCTCTGCGTCCTAGTCAGCAGAAGGCAAAGGGACAAACATTAAATCTGTTTTAAATGACTTATCTTTATTGTTGAAATCCGGAGAAGCCGGAACAACTCTCCGACATGCCTGGCGGGCGTGCGAACATGGGACAACTCTGAGTATGTTGCATGCTTGCCATGTGCCCCACAGATGTGAACCGCCAGCGGCACCAGCGTAATTGCGCTGTGTCTCTCACCTACTTATAAATACTTGTCCCCTGCGGTAAAGAAATCCTTCTTCCACCTCTCCACCTCCGTCAAAACCCTAGCGCCACCGCTAGCTCGCGACGACGTCGGCGACGAAGCGCTTAGCTGCCGCGACTTCTCCGACGCCGTCCTCACGCCGATCGCGGACATCGTCCTCTCCGCCGTCGTCGTAGGTGTCCTCCGTTGCCAAGTTAGGGCACGGTGGGCTGAACTGCTCGGTCTCCTATTCTTCCCATCTAGCAGTTCTTCGTGCGGTAATTATAACTCTATTTTTACCACCTTTTTGATCTTCAAGATTCATCCTGTTTACCGAAAGTGCCTATTCAAGTTAGATCTATTCTGTCTGCATCTCATACTACCTAGTCAATTCACTTAGATTTCCTGTCTAGTTTGATTCCTCACTTGTACTTATTCACGGATTGGTACAAATCTGGAACCAACTCACCTATATAAGTGAATGTATTCGCATCATGAGGTCAATGTCTTCGAACTGATTTATCTTCAAAATCTTCTGAGAATGCATATGACCTCTTCCCCTTCCCTCGCATCTCTAATGCTGTCACAGGTACATGTCCGTGGGAGAATCCCTTGGTTCTCATAGTCTGCATTCGTTTGCAGAATACTTACAGCATCATATCAATTCTCCTGAAGCCAGTTCCTGCTTGACCAACAAGCATAAGTCTCTGAAGCCTTTGAACATATTGAAGCCGTTCAGCTTGAAGTTCATGGCTGCAGAAAGATCAGCAAGGAAGGGTGGCAAACAGTGCAAAGAAGGAACATCCCAAGATCTGCCTGATGACTTAGCAGAACTCTACAAGACAGATCCCGAAGAGAATTATCATCAGAGAAAGACATGAATCCAATGGATTCGACGCTATTGGGCTGAGGAATGGTTCAAGTACAAGTTTGTGACGAAGGAAAATGCAGAGAAGAATGTCATCAAGAGACCTTGGGGTGATATCCTCTATCGAGGCCTTCAACCCAAGAACAGAGCTGAAGCCATTGCTCAAGGCTTCTATCCTTGCATGGTCCGTGGACCACAGCCTGAGAACGCCGATCCCACCTCACTACTCTGGTGTCGTGTCGACTCTCTCTTCAAGCGCAACGACCAGTTTGCTGTGGCTTCGGCCAAGAAGAACAAGAAGTCCTTGGGTTTGGACTTCAACCCAGGTCCCTCTGCTCCCCGTGCTGACGGCTCCCGTGATGCTGATCCCAATGTGATCGGCCCCTTCTCCAACCTTGACGGCCTCATCACCTACATCATGGTCCAACGTGCAAGAGTAGATCATTCTGAAAATGATGCTGACTCCGATGAAGCCCCCGCTCCTCCTCCAAAGTCGCAGAAGCAAAAGAAGCCAAACGCTTCAAGATCAGCTGCACCTTCGAAGACTTCTCGTGTGAAGCCACTGGCCACTGCACCTCCTGAAGCCAGTGTGCAGTCTGAAGATCAATCCCGTGTCTCCAAGAGAACGGAGAAGAAAAGGCAACTTGTCAGACCATCTAATCAAAGAGCCTTGACTCCTGCCGCCATTCTGCGCGAAGAACCCATTGATCTGTCAAGTGATGAAGATCTTGCTGATGATGCCCTTGAGCAGCTGATAAAGAGCAAGGAAGAAGCAGAAATATTCAACAACTTGCCTCTCTTTGATGTGGCCATCATCCACAATTTCATTGATGAGTGGTTCGACACCCCCAATCTCAGCTTTGAAGATTTACAGCTTCCCATTGGCCTCAGTGTCGCCTTCAATGGCGCCATTGCTTCTGAGCTAGCTCTCGTTCAGGGCATCGTTGAGCTCACGAACAAGATTGATTATGAGAAGGCTCAATTCAAGAAGCATGTGGCCAAGCTAAGTGTTCAAGACGTCAGAAACTTCAAAGTCATGCTACATGAGCTTAAAGAAGCTTTTCTGAAGAAGCGTGAAGAAGCTCAGGGCTCTCGTGAGCGCATGAAGAGTTTGGCTGATAAGTGTGTGCTCGCCTACAATGAGGCTGAGAAGCGCAAGTCACTTGGCCGTCCTGGCATTGACCCCAGGATGGCTGCAAAGAAGAAGAAGAAGCTTCCTGCTGAACAGCCTGAACCTTCAAGCCAAGAAGCCCCTCGCATTATCTTCCCAAGCAGCATGACTGGCTCGAAGCCAAAGGTCACCACAACCGCTTCAGAACAGAAGAAGACGAGGGCTGCCAAGGCTGAAGCCAGAAAGAGAAAGAACACTGAAGCCTCTGATGCCGCTCCCTCCAAGAAGAAGCGCAAGACCAAGAAGACTAGGGTTGCTTCCACAGAGCCCTTAGTTGTTGAACCCATTTCAGTGGTTCGCCCAGCGTCAGAACATCAAGAATGAAGGATGATAGTGCATGAGCCTGCTCCCACAGAGGCTCATGAAGCTGAAGATATTCCAGCAGTTGAACCCACCGCTGCTGAAGACATTGGTCATGATGACAATGTAGCTGATGATGAAGTTCTTCCTCAGATCGAACATGAAGTGGTATCATCGCTTGTTCATACGAACAGCGAACTCATCAGCATTGGTCGTCCTCTGACGCCAATTGCTCAGGATGCATCGTGGGAGGGGCGGACCCAGGATAAAAATGACCCGGGGTCCCATGTCTATCACGTATATTTGGATATGAAGTACAAATATATCTAAAAGTAACAGTTAACAATACAATATACATAGAATACGATATAACCGTGAATGTGCTTACCGAGAATCCAGAATAAAGAGTTTCACTTGAAATATTAATTGATGGTAGGAAATTGAATATTAAAAGAAAATCAAAGTGTCCAAAATCCGAATAAAGTATAACCGCCAACAAGAAAATGCAACACTAGATCTTGATTGCGTACAAATAAAAAAGAAACAAAACCACTTAGTAACATATTAATAACAGTTGTGTAATAATAAGTAAGTTAAAACCATTACCTACCTAAAATGGTTTCCGACGTTTTTTCATGGCTTCAAAGCGATCAATTACCGCATCATTAGTAACCTTCCTCATTTCGGTTTTCTCCACATAAAAAATAAGGTCGCACTTCAAGGCGTCGTCACCAAGACGATTGCGCAAATATGTCTTTACAATTCTCATAGCTGAAAAAGATCTCTCAACTGTAGCAGTGGCAACAGGCAATACTAGTGCTAGCTTCAAAAGTCGACAAACCAAGGGATAGACAATATGTTTTCTTGTCTCCACCATTTTTTGAGAGAGCTCACAAATATTACTTAATCCAGAGAAGCGATCATCTGCTCGGACATCAGCAATGTAAAGATGAAGGTGATGCCTAAGGTCCCTGAGTTCTCCATCATCAAAATCTTTTGGATAAAGTTTAGCTAGACTCATCAAATGTTCTAAGTTGAAATCATGAAATGATTCATTTGGGCTCAAAGCCGCTGAGCAAACAAGTAGTTCAGAATTTTTCTCATTGAAGCGATTATCAAGTTCTTGAAGCAGCCAATCAATAACATCATTAAAACAATCCACTTCATAATGATGCCTATTAGTGATACCTGTTTTTTGCCGTGGCTTCTTTGGGTTCACATATTGGTCTTCCATTTGCAACTTGGAAATGTCATGCTTGTCACAAAAGACATATGCTTCATGTAGGACAGATTCCCATCCATTTCTCCTTAGATCATTCAAGGAGGCTTTGGTTGAATTCACACAATTAATAGCATTCACAATGTCCTGATTCTTTCGTTGTAGAGCCAATGATAATGTGTTTGTGATTATCAATATAGTTGACATGGTGCCCATGCTTCCAGCCGTCCTAGAATTTTGCAATATTGGTCTCCACTTGGTGCACAATTATCTCAAATAGTTCAATTACCCAATACAGTCAAAATCTAGTAATATCCAGTACGGCAGTACCCCTAATTCCCTAGGGTGAGAGAGACAAAGCAATGATTAGAATAAGATTTACAAAAGGCTGAGGCAAAGCCACAGAGGCACATCGAATTGGGGGTCTGATCAGGCTTGGGTCTGATGCAGCATACCTGTGCCTTCTTTTCAACACTGATTCGGCGACTTGCCGCGATCTGCAGAATAGGCGGCGTGTCCGACGTACGGGGATACAAAGGAAGGCGAAAGAACAAGGGCACGAAGCGCAAAGTCGAGCAGGCGAACAGGCGAGACGAAGGGCCGAAGGGCCAAAGGCAAGTATCGATCAATGTACTGCTCCTATCCTGGACAAGCTGGACTGGGCCTTCGTGGCTTCCTGAGTCGATACGGCGTCACGCGCTGCTACAACTGGGCTGCACTTACGTGATGTACGGGTGTCCTTCTAGGAAAATTAGGGGTGTCCCATTGTATATGGGCTCTATACTTATAAGGTAAATGAGTTTTTTATTCGGTGTCCTGTGCTACCTGGTGGGTTAACGTGGGTTCGCCCCTGCATCGTGGGCTGATCACCCACAACTACAAGACTCCCCCAGTACTCCCCAACAACAACAACAAGCTACACCCCCCGTGCAAGAAGAGGATGAAGACTTTGAGGCCCAGCCAACTCCATCTCCTATGGCGTTGCCAGCATTTCGCAAGCTTCGCAAAGGACAAAGGCCTCAAGTCCCTCTATCGAGCGCTCCAGAAGGAGAAGTGCAACGTTCACCTGTTGCACGTCAAGTATTTTCTGAACCTGCTCCAACTGTGAATGTCTCCGAGTCTGAAGCACATGCTGCTGAAGACATTCCGGCTGCATCAGCCGTGGAAAATCAAGAAGAAGTACGTGTACCTACTCCCCCAGTAATTGAAGAAGAAGCAGTTCCTGATGTGAACGTGCCTGTTCCCGACCCTCCTGTTCGTCAAGAGGAGGTTGACAATGTTGAGGCTGCCACCGCCAACGCCAATGAAGCCAATGACGTAGTCATGGCTGACGCTAATGTGGAGCCTGCACCAACTAGTGTGCCTGAAGCACCTGTTGTGCAGCCTGACGCCTTAGCTGTTGCCCCTGCTCTTGTTCTGCCACCAAGGCCTCACACAATTGAGAAAGCATACAGTCATGGTCAGCTTACCACTGTCCGATGGCCCATTCTGGTGCCTCTGCCTACTGCCTCAGGACCTCAATTTGACTATCATGTTGAGCATAGACCACAAGTCCAGAAGCCAAAGCCTAGGTTGCCAAGGTTTCCAGGTACTGCAAACTCACCAGGGTCCTTCAATGCAAATGGCTTCACAAGCCACAATACCTTCTTTGACAGCGCCAAGAACCCCTACTCCAAGCCAAGGATATCATCAGATCGGTTTTGGAGCTATCAGCAGAGAAGCTATTAATCTTGCGTTCTATATGATCAAGGGCGCATTTTCCCTCATATGCGCCTTGATACTGAAGCCATTGTTGGACTGTCGTGCTTAGAAGAAGCACTTGATTGCTTTCGTGATGCTGGTCTGCTCCACTTTGTGACAGACAAAGAACATTGGAATGAAGAGCTGTTGCTTCAATTCTTTGCTACTCTACACATTCGCGGCTACTATAGAGACATCAAGACATGGGTTCTTGAGTGGATGACTGGAAATGTTCATCATGAAGCCAAAGCTATGGATATCATCGAGCTTACAGGGCTAGCCACTCCTGGAGAACTATATGAACCTGACTGTCAGCTACATCGCAATGCAGTGGAGAGTATCTTCCATAAGCCAGAACCCAATATGAGCCAGATGTTGAGCATGATGAAGCCCTTGCCATCTAATGCTAAATATCCAACAGAGTTTTTTGTTGAAGACCTTGAGTATCTTCCTCACACCATATATCATATCATCAGGCGAACTCCATGGCCTGTCAAAGGACATTCATCAGCGGCCAAGCTTGAAGGAGCTATGAAGACTTTGGTCTTCTATATTCTCAATGGCATCAGCTTCAACACTCATGAATTCTTCATTAGGCAACTTGCTGCTTCTGGCTATGACCTATTTGGTTTGAAGTTTTATGCTCCATGGGTCATGCGCCTCATCAAGAGACACTCATCTGTCAACTATCAGCCCTCTACTCGCAATCATATGATCTTTTTACCAGAGGTTGATATGTCAGTTGAAGCTATATACTCTGACCCTGCCAAGAGGCCTCTTTGTCTTCAGAATGCCGAGCACTAGAGCTTCACTCAACCCATTGAAGGTGTTCAAGAAGCGACACGAATCTATCCATTGGCTGGAAATACTCGTCTGCCTCATCGAGCACCTACTGAAGCCACTGAAAGCACCATTGCACAAAGGCCTCAGAAGTGTTCTTGCGTTCTCAATGACCGAGAACTTCTTGTGGCCCTTCATCAGAAACAGGATAAGCATCATTTCTGGCTCAAGAGACAGATGCAAAGCCTCTTGGTGGATGTCAATCGCATTCGCAACCTTGCCACCAAGAATGCCTTTGTTGCTCATGAAACTTGCTGGCGATCATGGAAGAGTTTGACCCTGCTCAGTGCTGAAGCTGATCTTCAAGACGATGGCTTCAATGAAAGATTCCAGTTTGACTCCACTCCTCCACGGACTGCTGTCCTACGTCGCACTCCATCTCTTGAAGACTCTGAATACTCTTCCTCCGCGGCAACGGTAAATGCCAGAGTGATCGAGGATGAAGATGATGCTACTTCACCACCTCCTACTACTGCGCGCATTGACACTACACCAAGTTCATCTGCACCGCCAACCAACGACGACAACCCTGCTGCTTCACCTACTCATGAGGACGAGTAGATGCTCTATGTCTTCAAACCTTTTTGGTCCTTACTGACAAAAGGGGGAGAAGCGTATGAGTTGATAGTCTTCAAGCGGGTTCATATGGACGGTTGCATCATATTTTACCTCGTGCTTACAACTCTTGCTTAACTCTTGCTTTTGAAACATTTGGTTCTCTGAGTTGTAACACCTAAACTTGATGGTCGTCTGCTACTTATTTGCTTCACTGTGATGCGATGATAAATTCCGCATGTGCGATGATAACTTCCGCACTTAGATCATTCTGCAGACATCCATTTTTCATTATGCATGTCATTCTACTTGCTATATCATTTCATGCATGATGAACTATCTTCATAAGTTGAAGTGGATCTCCACAAGTACAACCTGCCATGTGCATTTGCATTCCAAAAGCAAATTACTTATATGCACATCTTCAGGGGGAGCCCTTGCAACTTATGAAGACAATTTCCTATGCTTACAATTTCACATATTTATCCCCGTTGAAAACTTCAACCAGTTTGTCATCAATCACCAAAAAGGGGGAGATTGTAAGTGCATCTAGTGCCACCCCTAGTTGGTTTTGGAGTATTGACGACAAATTGGTTGAGGGACTAATGCGTTTGTGAGAATTGCAGGATAATGCAGGTAGTGTCCCTCATCGATTCGGTTTACCTACCGGATATGACCCCTAAAAATGTATGAAGACATTGAAGACAATGGTGGTATGAGAAGATATTCATATTGAAGACTATGACATGAGAAGACATTGCGTGAAGACTATGGAGCACGAAGACTGTGTGGTTTCGTTGCTTCCTTTTCTTCTTTGTTGAGTCATAAGAACCACCGTACTATTAAGTGGGGTCCAAGTGAACTAAGTCAGAGTGACTGAAGTGATGATCAACTCAAATCCTATGTCTTCGAGTGAAGACAATGAGAGCAAACCTTATCCAGAGCTGGATGAGTCAGCTTTGCTTGTAGCCCAAGTAAAGTTGTCGTGTGTGTTTGAAATCTGACCGTTGAAACACGTGTCAGTTCCTTAGTGACCTAGGGTCATTTTGGACAAATCAGGTCGGGCTAGTGGCTATAAATAGCCCACCCCTACACCATAAATTGGCGGCTGCTTAGAGTTTGTGCACGGCTTTTGTCGTTTGAGAGCAACCCACCTCGAAGCTTTTGAGAGAGAGAAAAATCCTTGCGAGGACAAAGCCCAAACACCCAGAGCCAAAAAGTGTTAGGCATCACTGAAGTCTTTCTGTCTGTGTGACCTGAAGACTTATTACACTTGAGGACTGTGAATCCTCCAGCCGGTTAGGCGTCGCGTTCTGAGCATCCAAGAGTCATTGTGGATTGCCGGTGAACGAAGTCTGTGAAGGTTTGGAAGTCTCCCTTGAAGACTTACCAGAGTGATTGGGCGAGGACTGGGTGTCCTTAGCTCAAGGGGAATAAGGTGAAGACACGGTCTTCTGAGTTAAATCTCAGCCTCCCTAACCAGACGTACAGTTGTCACAGCAACTGGAACTGGTCTAACAAATCATGTGTCTTCAACAAGCAACTGGTTCTATCCCTTCCCAACCTTACTTTAGTTTGTCTTCGTGAAGTCATTGCCTATCTGTGTATCTGTTTGACTTCATTGCTTGACTACTACTGTTGATTGGCTTCATACCATCTTCCTTCCTGATCCTTACTATCTAACTGCTATTAGTCCTGTACTTTCACATCATTGCATACTTGACTATGGCTTGCTTAGGGTAGTTTATCTTCCGCTGCATAACAATTAGGTCATTTCTGTTGTTTGTCTTCGAAACTTCCAAGCTTTGAAGACTTTCATAAAAATCGCCTATTCACCCCCCCCTCTAGTCGATAGTAGCACTTTCACAAACCCGTCCCTGTGCCCATGGCTTTATATCGCAAAACACGGTGAAACTGGAATTTATCTGAGTTTCTTTCTGTAGGTGATACTGTGAAATGTTTTGGTCAGTTCATACCAGTTAGTGTTGTGCTGAAACTCTCGATATCCTAATTTGTTTCCCGTGCAAAAAAAAACTTGCTTGGGCTTGTGAGCCCTGGGAGTCTTACTGAACATGCAACTTTTGGCATGTTCTGGTTTCAAAATGTAAAGAAGCAAGGGAGTTTCACCATCCCAAGGACCATGTCAATACTTATATGATTGTGTACAACCATTTCGACATCGATGGTTCATGTTGATATACCGCTAACAAGTAGCAGTCGTGGCAAGAAGCAATGCTCCAAGGCATGCATGTGACCATTTTCGTAATCATAAGAGATGGTAATGGAATCCTTGTGGAGGTAGAATGTAAATATTGTCACATGGTCATTCTGTGTAAGACTGCAAATGGGCAGGAATTTTGAGCAGGCATATCAAGAGTGCTGGTTGCAGGGTAAGTCACCAACCACAAGACCATTCCTCGAGGTACTATTGCAATTCATACATTTTTTTCATCTTTGCACTGGTGCACTTTTGTGGCTATAATTTTATTAAATGTGAAGTGGGATTGCTGCAATTGATAACCAAATGTCGACATAGTCCCCATTTTGTACTTGTCTATGACCCGACAGATCATCTAAATAGCCTCTCTTTTTTGGTCAAACTGTCATCCTTTTGCGACCAACCTACACGCTTTCGTGTATGCTTGTAATAAAGGTGTTGGTAATGAATTACTTCCTTAGATACCCAGTTCTGAAATGTTGTACTAAAAACTTATATTTTATTCATCGCAAAAAATAAATCACATAGTATATTGATTAGCACCAAACAATTATAAAACGGAGTGATAACTGTTGGGGTTGACAGATAACCAAATCAATATTCTCTATTATGAAACCTTCCGTCGCATGGGGTTGACAGATAAAAATCTCAAACCGTCGAACACTGTTTTCCATGGTGTGGTGCCTGGTAAGTCGGTGTATCCAGTCGGTAAGATAGCCCTGGAGGTTGCTTTTGGAGATGATCATGACTCTAGATCAGAGACATTGACCTTTGAAGTGGTGAAAATCAAGAGCCCTTATCATGCCCTGTTTGGACGGCCGGCTTATGCTAAGTTCATGGCAAGGCCCTGTTATGTTTATCTGCAGCTCAAGATGCCGGGTCATAAGGGGACTATCACGGTACATGGGAGCCGTAAGATAGCTTTGGAATATAAAGAAGGAGATGCGGCTTATGCTGAGTCGGTTTGTGCAACAGAGGAGTTGAAGTTTTATAAGGACAATGTTGATCCGGCGGATATGACTTCTTTGAAAAAGCCAACTACAGAGCATGATCCGGCCTTGAAGTTTAAATTGGACGATGAGACTAAGTTAGTTGATTTTGTTCCTGGCGATTCATCCAAGCAGCTTAGCATCAGTGCTAATCTGGATCCGAAATAGGAAAGCGCGCTCATCGAGTTCATCCGTGAGAACCGGGACATCTTTGCATGGAAACCTTCTGACATGCCAGGTGTACCGAGGGAACTTGCTGAGCACACTCTTAACATCGATCCCAAGTTTAAACCGGTCAGGCGGTTTCTCCGCCGCTTCAATGAAGAAAGGCGCAAGGCTATTGGTGAGGAGGTAGCCCGGCTCTTGGTAGCAGGGTTCATTGTGGAGGTTTTTCACCTTGAGTGGTTAGCTAACCCGGTGCTAGTACTAACGGCACTTGGCGTATGTGTGTGGACTACACAGATTTGAACAAGGCTTGTCCGGCTGATCCCTTTGCTCTCCCTCGTATTGATCAGATTATTGATGCTACGGCGGGTTGTGAGCTTTTGAGTTTTCTGGATGCTTACTCTGGTTATTATCAGATCAAGAGCAGTTAAGGACCAGGATAAGACGACATTCATAACTCCGTTTGGAGCCTTCTGTTATGTGTTTATGCCTTTTGGGATGGAAGGAGGCAGGCAAAGAATACCCGGTTCAGAGACCGGTTTACTACGTTAGCGAGGTGCTTATCGAGTCTAAGCAGAGGTATCTGCACTGGCAGAAGCTGGTATACGGGGTGTTCATGGCCAGCAGAAAGCTCAAGCAGTACTTTCAGGGACATCCTATTACGGTGGTCAGCTCTGCTCCTTTGGGAGATATCATTCAAATAGAGAAGCCATAGGATGAGTTGCCAAGTGGGCCTCTGAGCTTGGACCCCATGGTCTGAAGTATGTGCCTCGCACGGCCATCAAGTCACAAGCGCTCGTGGATTTTATCAATGACTGGACAGAGTTGCAGGCGCCTGAAGATAAACCAGATAACACGTACTGGACAATTCATTTTGATGGGTCTAGGCAACTGGAAGGCTCGGGGCTGGAGTTGTGCTTGCTTCCTCTCGAGGTGATAAATTTTGTTATGTTCTCCGGTTGATGTTTCCTTGTACTAACAATGTAGCTGAATATGAGGCCTTACTTCATGGTCTTCGGATGGCTAAGGAGATGAACTTAAGCCTGGTGAGATGCTTTGGTGACTCCGGTTTAGTAGCTAACCAAGTCTCTGGTAAGTGGGATCTAAGGATCCACTCATGGCGGCTTATCAATGAGAAGTGGATATTATTGCTGGTTACTTCAAAGGTTATCAAGTTGAGCATATTGATCGGAGGAAAAATGAAGCGGCCGATGCCTTAAGTCGGTTGGGTTCTCTATGTAAACCAGTGCCGCCTAATGTCTTTCTTGATGTCTTGCATAACCCGTCAGTTAAGTTACCTACGAAGGAGGATTTGGCTATTCCTGACCCGAAAGCCCAGTTGGTGGTGGCGGTTCATGCCATTCCTGATTGGGCGGTCCCTTATTTGGCTTATATGACCCGGGCTAAATTACCTGAGGATGAAATCTTAGCCAGACAGATAACCCGACGGTCTAAGTCAATGACAATTGTCAATGGAGAGCTACATCACTGCAGTGTTACAAGAGCTTTTCAACATTGTGTTTCTCCAGAAGAGGGCCGTGAGATCCTGCGTGAGATTCATGAAGGGGATTGTGGTCATCATGCCGGTTCAAAGTCTCTTGTGGCCAAGGCTTTTCGTCACAAATTTTATTGGCTGACGGCTCATGCTGATGCTGAGGATGGTTAGTAAATTTGATGGATGTCAGAAATTCTCACGACATGCCCATGTACCGTCTCAAGAATTGAGGATGATTCCAATTATTTGGCTGTTTGCAATCTGGGGGCTTGATATGGTTGGGCCTTTCAAGAGGTCCAAGGACAAAAAGACACACCTTCTGGTGGCGGTTGACAAGTTTACAAAGTGGGTTGAGCCAAAGCCGGTCAGTAAATGTGACGCGGCGATGGTGGTTCAGTTCATGAAAAAGAGATTTTCCGTTTTGGTTTCCCCCACAGTATCATAACTGATAATGGCACTAATCTGTCCAAGGGTGCTATGAAAGAATTTTGTCAACGTGAGCACGTCCGTCTTGACGTATCATCAGTGGCTCACCCCCAATCTAACGGTCAAGCGGAGAGAACCAATCAAGAGATCCTGAGAGGCATCAAGCCCCGGCTTATGGTTACATTACTGAGGACGCCGGGTTGTTGGGTGGAGGACTTACCTTCTATGTTATGGAGCATCAATACCACCCCCAATAGGTCTACGGGTTACACACCTTTTTCATGGTTTACGGAGCAGAGGTGGTTCTCCCTAGTGACATCTGTCATGACTCACCTCGTGTAGCGGCTTATGTTGAAGCCGACAATGAGAAAGCACGTCAGGAAGCACTTGACCTGTTAGATGAGGAGCGTGACATTACAATGGCTCGTTAAGCGATTTACCAGCATGATCTACGTCATTATCACAGCCACCGGGTTAAAACCAGAACTTTTCAAGAAGGCGATCTGGTGCTCCGGCTCATCCAGGATCAGACTGATATGCACAAGTTATCCCCGCCTTGGGAAGGACCCTTTGTGGTCAGCAAGAATCTGAACAATGGGTCATACTACCTTATCGATGTTCGAGAGCGCAAAGACTCACGTAAATCGGAGGAGGAGACCCACCGGCCGTGGAATATTGCTCATCTTCGACCTTACTACACCTGAGCCATAGGCTCCTTTTATGTACATATTCTTGACAATGTATATATTATGATCAATATAATAAACCGGCATCCTTGCTAAAGCAGGGCCTCTATCGTTTTTTCCTTAAAAGTTTTTGGTTACATGAGGGCTTCTGTTTATAAAACATAGTTCTGATTGCCCATTGATCCGGCTTATAGGCCACACATAAAAAAGTCAAAAGGGACCAAAGAGAGTTTGTTGCAAAAGCACAACTCAAACATAGGCGCCCATTGAGCACAGCTCAAAATATTGCTTGGGGGCTCTTTTGTTCTAAAGAACAACGAGTCTATAACCTTGTAATAGGCTATAAAACCAGGCTTGGAAGCCAGGTGTATTCACCTAAAACCCCAGGTTATCCTCCCTTGTTAAGTAAGTCACTCCGCCCAGGTAATCCTGGTAAGACCCATCGAACATTTGACAAGTCAAGGTTATGCAGACCCTGAACTTGTCATAGTTAAAATCACGATTGGTTAATGTGAGGTCCATCTTATAAGGTTTGTAAAACGGCTTAACTGAGTGGCCTGGCAGCCCATGAAAAGCCTCGCTTTGGGCCTGACAGCCCATGAAAAGCATCGCTTCTTACATGTTTTCTTTTGAAAACTTTCTTTCTAAAGTTTATTTTGATGAGGTTTATACTAATCCGGTGTTTATTGACCTGATCTGGATTTTGACTATAAATCGCCAGTACAAATTTAACAGATAACTGGTGTCTATTGACCCGGCTTGGCTTTCGACTATAAGTCGTCAGCGCACGATCAGCTACAACCCGGTGTTTATTGACCCGGCCTGGTTTTCGATTACAAGTCGCCAGTATGATATAAGAATAATCCGGTATTTATTAAAACCGGTCCAACTTTGCTATAAACTAGCAAAAGGAGGAATTATCAATACTCAGGATTTGGGTTATCACCCTTACTACAATAAGTTGGTAAACCAACGACGTGATTCAATATCACAGGTATGACATATTTCATATTTGATTATTCTTAAGTACAGCCTTGGTTATAAACCATGGCTATATGTTGAGCATTATGACCCGTTCGGCGGTAAACCGCTAGGACACTTTAAACCTGTTGTATGCAGGAACAGATTGAATAAGCTGCTAAGGATCATAAGCAGACATAGCATATTTTAATCATGGCGGATTAACAGTGTCATGCAAAGTGAATATGCACGATGGCATAGCAGACCAAGCGTTTAAACTAGCCTATTACAAGGTGCTTTGATGCCTAAAAGGATAATTGTTTTCAACAAGTGTTGCAGTATGCAGAAGCTAAACTGGCCTCCGGTTCATGAATCTTCGTCGGGCTGTCTTGAAGGTTGTGGATCATCCTACACCGGTTCATCCTCCTCCTCTCCACCCACCGGCTGGAAGTCAATGGTTGTCCAATCGATTCTAGTTAGGTCCTTGAATATAGCTTCATCGCTTATAAGTGTGGAGGGCTCAACATCAGGGGCGTAGGAATGCTTACGGATTGGCGGGATAATATTTTGCACATCATAAGTTGCCGCATTAACCCGTTTGTTGTCGGTGCCATAAATTGACTGGTAATGAGAAAGATCAGTCTCTTCAGCCAATTTGCTAGCTAATGGGCGCATTTCCTTCGTCAAAGCTCGAAGATCATCATTGTCAAAATCTGACCCGTCCTCCTTTATGCTTAGATAGCCATTTCCCACGTCAGCCGGGTCAAGATCTGGTATCCATGCTTTAGCCCGGGTTAGCGCGATCAGAGCACCTGCCCTTGCAGCTGATCTTTTTAACTCTTCAAACCAGGCAGGTAGCATCGACAGCCTCTCTAATGTTTCCTTGATCAAGGTTGGGGTGGTTTGTTATGAGAGGCGATACAGATGATCTGTTGTGCACCGGTATATAATTGCTCTATAAGAGTATATGCAGCCTTTAATTTCTTCTGCATGTCGGAGCCAAGATGAGTAATGTGAGATCCTGCATCGTCTCAAACATGGGTAAACCGGCAGTTTATGGGATAATACATGTTTAAGCTTAGGAAGAGGTTCTTTACCAAAAACAGCTGAAGTCATGGCATTTATTTGGTGCTTCAAGCCAGTCAGCTCTTTTGTTACTGGATTAAGAGATGCTTCAGCGTCCTCAGCCCTCTTCAGCAGAGTCGCTTTCTCTATATCCCAGACAGCCCGCTCGCTTTTAAATATCTCCTTGAGTTTCTCCATGGCTGCTAAGGCACTGGTCAGCTCCTCTTTGGCCTTGGAGGTTTCTGCTTGTTGGGACTTGATATTTCCTTGAAGGTCAGCGGTTTGGGATTCTTTTTTTCTCAGCTCAGCCTATAAGAGACATCCATGTTATAAGTTAACAGTACATATTTGAAGTACCAAGCACATAACAAGTTATACACTTGGCACTTGGGGGCTAATTGAAGGAAATATGCCCCAGAGGCAATAATAAAGTTACTATTTATTTCCTCATAACATGATAAATGTTTATTATTCATGCTAGAATTGTATTAACCGGAAACATAATACATGTGTGAATACATAGACAAACATAGTGTCACTGGTATGCCTCTACTTGACTAGCTCGTTAATCGAAGATGGTTGAGTTTCCTAGCCATGGACATGATTTGTCATTTGATTAATGGGATCACATCGCTAGGAGAAAGATGTGATTGACTTGACACATTCCGTTAGCTTAGCACTTGATCATTTAGTATGTTGCTATTGCTTTCTTCATGACTTATACATGTTCCTATGACTATGACACTATGCAACCCCGTTTACTGGAGGAACACTTTGTGTGCTACCAAATGTCACAACGTAACTGGGTGATTATAAAGGTGCTCTACAGGTGTCTTTAAAGGTACTTGCTGAGTTGGCGTATTTTGAGATTAGGATTTGTCACTCCGATTGTCGGAGAGGTATCTTTGGGCCCTCTCGGAAATGCACATCACTATAAGCCTTGCAAGCAATGTGACTAATGAGTTAGTTTCGGGATGATGCATTACGGAATGAGTAAAGAGACTTGCCGGTAACGAGATTGAACTAGGTATTGAGATACCGACGATCGAATCTCGGGCAAGTAACATACCGATGACAAAGGGAACAACGTATGTTGTTATGCGGTTCGACCGATAAAGATCTTCATAGAATATGTAGGAGCCAATATGAGCATCTAGGTTCCTCTATTGGTTATTGACCGGAGACATGTCTCGGTCATGTCTACATAGTTCTCGAACCCGTAGGGTCCGCACGCTTAAAGTTTGGTGACGATCGGTATTATGAGTTTTTGTGTTTTGATGTACCGAAGGTAGTTTCGAGTCCCGAATATGATCACGGACATGACGAAGAGTCTCAAAATGGCCGAGATGTAAAGATCGATATATTGGACGACTATATTCGGACACCGGAAGTGTTCCGAGTGGTTTCGGAGAAAAACCAGAGTACCGGGGGGTTACCGGAACCCCCCAGGGAGTTAATTGGGATTCATGGGCCTTAGTGGGAGAAGAGGAGGGGCAGCCGCGCGCCCCCTCCCCCTCTAGTCTGAATTGGACAAGGAGGGAGGCGGTGCCCCCCTTTTTCCATCTCCTCCTCTCTCCCTTCCTTCCCTCTCCTACTCCAACAAGGAAAAGGAGGAGTCCTACTCTCGGTGGGAGTAGAACTCCCCCCTTGGTGCGCCCTCCTCCTGGCTGGCCGTCCCCCCTTGCTCCTTTATATACGGGGGCAGGGGCACCTCTTGACACAAGTTGATCTTTTGATATATTTCAGCCGTGTGCGATGCACCCTCCACCATATTCCACCTCGGTCATATCGTAGTGGTGCTTAGGCGAAGCCCTGTGTCGGTAGTAACATCATCACCGTCATCACGCCGTCGTGCTGACGGAACTCCCCGGTGAAGCTCTGCTGGATCGGAGTTCGCGGGATGTCATCGAGCTGAACGTGTGCTGAACTCGGAGGTGCCGTACGTTCGGTACTTGGATCGGTGGGATCGTGAAGACGTACGACTACATCAACCGTGTTGTGCTAACGCTTCCGCTTTCGGTCTACGAGGGTACGTGGACAACACTCTCCCCTCTCATTGCTATGCATCACCATGATCATGCGTGTGCGTAGGAAATTTTTTGAAATTACTACGTTCCCCAATAGTGGTATCAAAGCCAGGTTTTATGCGTAGATGTTATATGCACGAGTAGAACACAAGTGAGTTGTGGGCGATACAAGTCATACTGCTTACCAGCATGTCATACTTTGGTTCGGCGGTATTGTTGGATGAAGCGGCCCGGACCGACATTACGCGTACGCTTACGCAAGACTGGTTCTACCGACGTGCTTTGCACACAGGTGGTTGGTGGGTGTCATTTTCTCCGACTTTAGTTGAACCGAGTATGGCTACGCCCGGTCCTTGAGAAGGTTAAAACAACACTAACTTGACGAACTATCGTTGTGGTTTTGATGCGTAGGTAAGAACGGTTCTTGCTCAGCCCATAACAGCCACATAAAATTGCAACAACAAAGTAGAGGATGTCTAACTTGTTTTTGTAGGGCATGTTGTGATGTGATATGGTCAAGGCATGATGTTATATTTTATTTTATGAGATGATCATGTTTTGTAACCGAGTTATCGGCAACTGGCAGGAGCCATATGGTTGTCGCTTTATTGTATGCAATGCAATCGTCCTGTAATTGCTTTACTTTATCACTAAGCGGTAGCGATAGTTGCACAAGCAATAGTTGGCGAGACGACAATGATGCTTTGATGGAGATCAAGGTGTCGTGCCGGTGATGATGGTGATCATGACGGTGCTTCGGAGATGGAGATCACAAGCACAAGATGATGATGGCCATATCATATCACTTATATTGATTGCATGTGACGTTTATCTTTTATGCATCTTATTTTGCTTTGATTGACGGTAGCATTATAAGATGATCTCTCACTAAATTTCAAGATAAAAGTGTTCTCCCTGAGTATGCACCGTTGCCAAAGTTCATCGTGCCGAGACACCACGTTTTGATCGGGTCTGATAAGCTCTACGTTCATCTACAACGGGTGCAAGCCAGTTTTGCACACGCAGAATACTCGGGTTAAACTTGACGAGCCTAGCATATGCAGATATGGCCTCGGAACACTGAGACCGAAAGGTCGAGCATGAATCATATAGTAGATATGATCAACATAGTGATGTTCACCATTGAAAACTACTCCATCTCACGTGATGTTCGGACATGGTTTAGTTGATTTGGATCACGTGATCACTTAGATGATTAGAGGGATGTCTATCTAAGTGGGAGTTCTTAAGTAATATGATTAATTGAACTTAAATTTATCATGGACTTAGTACCTGATAGTATTTTTCTTGTCTATGTTGATTGTAGATAGATGGCCCGTGTTGTTGTTCCGTTGAATTTTAATGCGTTCCTTGAGAAAGCAAAGTTGAAAGATGATGGTAGCAATTACACGGACTGGGTCCGTAACTTGAGGAACCGCTGGGTTCCAGGCCTGCTGCAGATGCAACTGACGATGTTAAGAATGTCTAGCAGAGCAAAGCTGATGACTACTCGATAGTTCAGTGTGCCATGCTTTACGGCTTAGAACCGGGACTTCAACGATGTTTTGAACGTCATGGAGCATATGACATGTTCCAGGAGTTGAAGTTAATATTTCAAGCTAATGCCCGGATTGAGAGATATGAAGTCTCCAATAAGTTCTACAGCTGCAAGATGGAGGAGAATAGTTCTGTCAGTGAACATATACTCAATATGTCTAGGTATAACAATCACTTGATTCAACTGGGAGTTAATCTTCCGGATGATAGTGTCATTGACAGAATTCTTCAATCACTGCCACCGAGCTACAAGAGCTACGTGATGAACTATAATACGCAAGGGATGGATAAGACAATTCCCGAGCTCTTCGCAATGCTAAAAGTTGCGGAGGTAGAAATCAAGAAGGAGCATCAAGTGTTGATGGTCAACAAGACCACCAGTTTGAAGAAAAAGGGCAAAGGGAAGAAGAAGGGGAACTTTAAGAAGAACAGCAAACAAGTTGTTGCTCAAGAGAAGAAACCCAAGTCTAGACCTAAGCCTGAGACTAAGTGCTTCTACTGCAAGCAGACTGGTCACTGGAAGCGGAACTGCCCCAAGTATTTGGTGAATAAGAAGGATGGCAAGGTGAACAAAGGTATATGTGATATACATGTTATTGATGTGTACCTTACTAGAGCTTGCAGTAGCACCTGGGTATTTGATACTGGTTCTGTTGCTAATATTTGCAACTTGAAACAGGGACTACGGATTAAGTGAAGACTGGCTAAGGATGAGGTGACGATGCGCGTGGGAAATGGTTCCAAAGTCGATGTGGTCGTCGTCGGCACACTACCTATACATCTACCTTCGGGATTAGTTTTAGACCTAAATAATTGTTATTTGGTGCCCGCGTTAAGCATGAACATTATATCTGGATCTTGTTTTATGCGAGACGGTTATTCATTTAAATCTGAGAATAATGGTTGTTCTATTTATATGAGTAATATCTTTTATGGTCATGCACCCTTGAAGAGTGGTCTATTTTTGTTGAATCTCGATAGTAGTGATACACATATTCATAATGTTGAAGCCAAAAGATGCAGAGTTGATAATGATAGTGCAACTTATTTGTGGCACTGCCGTTTGGGTCATATTGGTGTAAAGCGCATGAAGAAACTCCATGCTGATGGACTTTTGGAATCACTTGATTATGAATCACTTGGTACTTGCGAACCATGCCTTATGGGAAAGATGACTAAAATGCCGTTCTCTGGAACAATGGAGCGAGCAACAGATTTGTTGGAGATCATACATACTGATGTATGTGGTCCAACGAATGTTGAGGCTCGCGGCGGGTATCGTTATTTTCTCACCTTCACAGATGATTTGAGCAGATATGGGTATATCTACTTAATGAAACATAAGTCTGAAACATTTGAAAAGTTCAAAGAATTTCAGAGTGAAGTGGAAAATCATCGTAACAAGAAAATAAAGTTTCTACGATCTGATCGTGGAGGAGAATATTTGAGTTACGAGTTTGGTCTACATTTGAAACAATGCGGAATAGTTTCGCAACTCACGCCACCCAGAACACCACAGCGTAATGGTGTGTCTGAACGTCATAATCGTACTTTACTAGATATGCTGCGATCTATGATGTCCCTTACTGATTTACCACTATCGTTTTGGGGTTATGCTTTAGAGACTGCTGCATTCACGTTAAATAGGGCACCATCGAAATCCGTTGAGACGACGCCTTATGAACTGTGGTTTGGCAAGAAATCAAAGTTGTCGTTTTTTAAAGTTTGGGGCTGCGATGCTTATGTGAAAAAGCTTCAACCTGATAAGCTCGAACCCAAATCGGAGAAATGTGTCTTCATAGGATACCCAAAGGAAATTGCTGGGTACACCTTCTATCATAGATCCGAAGGCAAGACATTCGTTGCTAAGAATGGATCCTTTCTAGAGAAGGAGTTTCTCTCGAAAGAAGTGAGTGGGGGGAAAGTAGAACTTGATGAGGTAGCTGTACCTGCTCCCTTATTGGAAAGTAGTTCATCACAGAAACCGGTTCCTGTGACACCTACACCAATTAGTGAGGAAGCTAATGGTATTGATCATGAAACTTCAGATCAAGTTACTACTGAACCTCGTAGGTCAAGTAGAGTAAGATCAGCACCAGAGTGGTATGGTAATCCAATTCTAGAGGTCATGTTACTTGACCAAGGCGAACCTACGAATTATGAAGAAGCGATGGTGAGCCCAGATTCCGCAAAATGGCTTGAGGCCATGAAATCTGAGATGGGATCCATGTATGAGAACAAAGTGTGGACTTTGGTTGACTTGCCCGATGATCGGCAAGCCATTGAGAATAAATGGATCTTCAAGAAGAAGACTGACGCTGACGGTAATGTTACTATCTATAAAGCCAACTTGTTACGAAAGGTTTTTGACAAGTTCAAGGGATTGACTACGATGAGACTTTCTCACCCGTACCGATGCTTAAGTCTGTCCGAATCATGTTAGCTATTGCCGCATTTTATGATTATGAAATTTGGCAAATGGATGTCAAAACTGCATTCCTGAATGGATTTCAGGAAGAAGAGTTGTATATGATGCAACCAAAAGGTTTTGTCGATCCAAAGGGAGCTAACAAAGTGTGCAAGCTCCAACGACCCATTTATGGACTGGTGCAAGCCTCTCAAAGTTGGAATAAATGTTTTGATAGTGTGATCAAAGCATATGGTTTTATACAGACTTTTGGAGAAGCCTGTATTTACAAGAAAGTGAGTGGGAGCTCTGTAGCATTTCTGATATTATATGTGGATGACATATTGCTGATTGGAAATGATATAGAATTTCCGGATAGCATAAAAGGATACTTGAATAAGAGTTTTTCAATGAAAGACCTCGGTGAAGCTGCTTACATATTAGGCATCAAGATCTATAGAGATAGATCAAGACGCTTGATAGGACTTTCACAAAGCACAAACGTGGAGAAAGTTTTGAAGAAGTTCAAAATGGATCAAGCAAAGAAAGGGTTCTTTCCTGTGTTACAAGGTGTGAAGTTGAGTCAGACTAAATGCCCGACCACTGCAGAAGATAGAGAGAAAATGAAAGATGTTCCCTATGCTTCAGCCATAGGCTCTATCATGTATTCAATGCTGTGTACCAGACCTGATGTGTGTCTTGCTATTAACCTAGCAGGGAGATACCCAAGTAATCCAGGAGTGGATCACTGGACAACGGTCAAGAACATCCTGAAATACCTGAAAAGGACTAAGGATATGTTTCTCGTTTATGGAGGTGACAAAGAGCTGGTCATAAATGGTTACGTCGATGCAAGCTTTGACACTGATCCGGACGATTCTAAATCGCAAACCGGATACGTGTTTACATTGAATGGTGGCGCTGTCAGTTGGTGCAGTTCTAAACAAAGCGTCGTGGCGGGATCTATATGTGAAACGGAGTACATAGCTGCTTCCGAAGCAGCAAATGAAGGAGTCTGGATGAAGGACTTCATATCCGATCTAAGTGTCATACCTAGTGCATCAGGTCCAATGAAAATCTTTTGTGACAATACTGGTGCAATTGCCTTGGCAAAGGAATCCAGATTTCACAAGAGGACCAAGCACATCAAGAGACGCTTTAATTCCATCCGGGACCAAGTCCAGGTGGGAGACTTAGAGATTTACAAGATACATACGGATCTGAATGTTGCAGACCCGTTGACTAAGCCTCTTCCACGAGCAAAACATGATCAGCACCAAAACTCCATGGGTGTTAGAAACATTACTGTGTAATCTAGATTATTGGCTCTAGTGCAAGTGGGAGACTGAAGGAAATATGCCCTAGAGGCAATAATAAAGTTAATATTTATTTCCTCATATCATGATAAATGTTTGTTATTCATGCTAGAATTGTATTAACCAAAAACATAATACATTTGTGAATACATAGACAAACATAGTGTCACTAGTATGCCTCTACTTGACTAGCTCGTTAATCGAAGATGGTTGAGTTTCCTAGCCATGGACATGAGTTGTCATTTGATTAACGGGATCACATCATTAGGAGAATGATGTGATTGACTTGACCCATTCCGTTAGCTTAGCATTTGATCGTTTAGTATGTTGATATTGCTTTCTTCATGACTTATACATGTTCCTATGACTATGAGATTATGCAACTCCCGTTTACCGGAGGAACACTTTTTGTGCTACCAAACGTCACAACGTAACTGGGTGATTATAAAGGTGCTCTACAGGTGTCTCCGAAGGTACTTGTTCAGTTGGCGTATTTCGAGATTAGGATTGGTCACTCTGATTGTCGGAGAGGTATGTCTGGGCCCTCTCGGTAATGCACATCACTATAAGCCTTGCAATAAATGTGACTAATGAGTTAGTTATGGTACGATGCATTACAGAATGAGTAGACTTGCCGGTAACAAGATTGAACTAGGTATTGATATACCGACGATCGAATCTCGGGCAAGTAACATACCGATGACAAAGGGAACAACGTATGTTGTTATGCGGTTTGACCGATAAAGATCTTCGTAGAATATGTAGGAGCCAATATGAGCATCCAGGTTCCGCTATTGGTTATTGACCGGAGACATGTCTCGGTCATGTCTACATAGTTCTCGAACCCGTAGGGTCCGCACGCTTAAAGTTTGGTGACGATCGGTATTATGAGTTTTGTGTTTTGATGTACCGAAGGTAGTTCAGAGTCCCAGATATGATCACGGACATGACAAGGAGTCTCGAAATGGTCGAGACATAAAGATTGATATATTGGACGACTATATTCGGACAACGGAAGTGTTCCGAGTGGTTTTGGAGAAAACCCGGAGTTCCGGGGGGTTACCGGAACCCCCCGGGGAGTTAATTGGGCTTCATGGGCCTTAGTGAGAGAAGAGGAGGGGCAGCCAGGGCAAGGAGGGGGGCGGCACCCTCCTTTTTCCTTCTCCTCCTGTCTTCCTTCCTTCCCTCTCCTACTCCAACAAGGAAAAGGAGGAGTCCTACTCCCGGTGGGAGTAGGACTCCCCCCTTGGCACGCCCTTCTCCTGGTCGGCCGCCTCCCCCTTGCTCCTTTATATACGGGGGCGGGGGGCACCTCTAGACACAAGTTGATCTATTGATCTATTCCAGCCATGTGCGGTGCCCCCCTCCACCATATTCCACCTCGGTCATATCGTAGCAGTGCTTAGGCGAAGCCCTGCGTCGATAGGAACATCATCACCGTCATCACGCCGTCGTGCTGACGGAACTCTCCCGTGAAGCTTTGCTGGATCGGAGTTCGCGGGACGTCATCGAGTTGAACGTGTGCTGAACTCGGAGGTGTCGTACGTTCGGTACTTGGATCGGTCGGATCGTGAAGACGTACGACTACATCAACCGCGTTGTGCTAACGCTTTCGCTTTTGGTCTACGAGGGTACGTGGACAACAGTCTCCCCTCTCGTTGCTATGCATCACCATGATCATGCGTGTGCGTAGGAATTTTTTTGAAATTACTACGTTCCCCAACACTAATGCATATTGCTTTTTATCAAAAAATTATTGCAAGTCCCAAGCTTAATTCAAGTATTATTCTTGGCACTTGGGGGCTAATGCATATTTGTTCAGTCAGCAGGGTGGTTAATCAGTTTACCAAGATGTTCAAACAACAATTTTGAGTTTCCTAGGATAAAGTCTCGGTTCATCTTCAAAAGATAAACCGGCCCTTGGGGGCTACACATGTGAAATTGAAGGATTAATATTCTAAAGTCCCATTTCATCTTGAAAAGATAAACCGGCCCTTGGGGGCTATGCAGGCAAAAGTTGAAGTATTACCAAAGTCCCGGTTCATATTGGTATTATAAACCGGCCCTTGGGGGCTACTGGAGTTGATATTAGAAATTGGACATAAGGGAGGAATAATTATGCAGAGTTAACAGTATTTATCTCATATCGCTCTTTCATCCGGTTCACTAAACCGGCTTCATAGTCGCGGTTTGTGTACAGGCAGTTTAAAAACCCAGAATGGAAATCTTGGGCGTTGAGGTGGGCATAGTTTTCCAAATCTGTTGTCCACTTGCCCTTATCCATAGCAGCAAATTCTTATTTGGCACTATGTTTTGATAAAGCGATGGGGTTGCCAGGAGTTGTGTAGCCAAAGCCAGTAACTACAACATTATCCGCTTTGTCATCAGCAGCTTTGATGGGCTTAACGGTTTATCAGCAGCTTTAGCTGGGCTTGGCGGATCAACAGCATGGCCCGTGGGATCATTTTCCACCTGTTTAGCAAAAGTTTCATGATCTTGCGGTGGCGGATCATTAAGAATAGCATCAGCATATGGCTCAAACTGTTATGGGGTCTTCTCCGATTCAGTGGCCGGGTTATCATCAGCCGGTTTATTCAACTTGGCCTTTTTGCTGGGTCTGGGCTTGGCACTGAAAGGAACGAACGCAAAGGTTGGTGCAGTGAGTAAATATAAAGTGTTAAGGGTTAGTTTAAACATTCTTACCCAGGAACCATTTTGAGGGTTGGAAGTTGCGTCTCTGTTGATTCGCTAGAAGAGGAATGGGAAGTTCCTTGATAATTTGAATCAGACGGAGTAAGAGGTTGCCGGAAATAACCCGCCTTAGGATAACATGGATCAGCAGTATAAGAGACCTCTGGGCGACGTTTACGAACCGGCGTGTTCGGTAAACCGGAAGAAGTTACCACATGGCCGCTATGCCGGGTTGTGCGGCGAGCTTCGTGTTGTTGTTTCTTCAAAAGAAAGTTTGGATCCATGTGAGCTAGATGGTGAGAAAATCTTACTTTTCGGTTTGCTTGACAGGTTTTCGGAGTTGGCAGAGGTTCTGAGCCGGAGGAAAGAATAATTACCTCTACGTCACCAGCTTGACTAGCCTCTGCGTCCTCCTGATAATAATCATTATCAATAAGATGTACGAAGAAGGAACCAAGTGAATCAAGTTCTACCTCTGACTCGTGATTTTCATCGTCATCATCAAAGTTTAAAGCGGTGGAGTCGGTGGTTTTCTTTTTGGCAGGTTTCTTGGTGACCTTGGTCTTGACACGAGGGTTTTTTTCCGGTTTATACTGCGGTTTCTTCTTCTAGAACGGATCATCACCCTATCAAAGATTGCCAAAAGTTATAAGGGAATAGTTAAAAGGGCTGGATTAAAACAAGAGTTATATAATTCTTATAGCTGGCGGTTTATTGGAAACGCAGAAGGGACTAAGCCCTGTTTTGCTGCAGACAGCCACCGGTTCATCCAGTATCTTCTTGACAGCTTCAGTAATTTCAGCTTCCATTATATGAATGTTAATATGTCATTGAGGATCTTTCAAGTCCCCTGTGTACTCGCACATTAAACCGGGGCGATGGCTTAAAGGCAGAATGCTCCAGGATATCCAGCAACAAACAAAGTCAATGCATGTTAATCCGTTCGCAACAAAGGCTCTGAGCTTTGAAAGTTGTGGTGCATAGTTGGCCCGTTCCTTTGTAGTCAGCCTTTGGGGAAATGGACGTGTATTGGTAAGCCGGTGAGCACGATAACCCGGCAGAGGATTCTCGTCAGCTGGAGACGTATCTCGGCAGTAGAACCAAGTCTGATTCCAGTCTTTGGGGTGACTATGATGTTTGGCATGAGGGAAGCTAACATCTTTCCTTTTCTGAATTGAAACCCCGTCAAGTTCAGTATTGGGCCCATCTGTAAATTCAGTCCGGTGGTTTAAATAGAAGAAGTCTCTGAACAGATCAACGGTGGGTTCTTCTTGCAGATAAGCCTCGCAAAACACTTGAAAATTACAAATATTGGACACGGAGTTAGGTCCAATATCTTGAGGGCGGAGTTGGAAGCTAGCAAGCACATCATGGAAATTTTTTGATCCGGGAGGGCTAAACCCTCGACCCAAATGATCAACGAACACAATCACTTCTCCATCCTTAGGCTCAGGAGGATTTTCTAGACTAGGGGTTCTCCAGTGAATGACTTCCTTTTTTGCTAAAGCGTCAGTTGCGACGCACCCGGTCAGTTGTTCTTCAGTAACCCAGGAAGGAACCCAGTTGCAAGCATAAAAAGACTTGGCCATTTATTTGATAACCCGAAGGAAGGTTCGTGCCGGTTTAAGATTTATAATTGATAAGCATAAAGATTGCAGGTTAAGAGACAGAAAGTGTTAAAGCATACAAAAATGTTAAACCGAAGGATCATATTATCAGAGTTAAAGTGATGAGCAATTGGCGGTTTAAGAGAGGACTAATGGTGCCTGGCGGATTATTATTTTCTAAAAAGTTAAATTACCCATACAGATATTGAGCATACAGAGCTTGGGTTGGAAAATGGTTAAGTGCTGTAAAAACAGGTTTTCGCAGATTCATATTGCAGATCTGGATCTACTACATGTCAGAAAATGAAAAAAATATTCAGGGTTAAATATTTTGGTACTTGAACAGTTGAAGGATCCAGATGGGATTTTCTACTTAAAGGAGATGCACTAATGAAAAGAAGGGATGCGGGTATCGCTGTACGAGATAAAAGTCAAGATTTAAATCAAGAGCTATTGCACAGCGATGGACACCGACGAACACCAATGAACCCTGAAACCCTAATGGCAGATCTATGGCGGAGAGAAAGAAGGCTTACTGATGCTAATGGAACAATGGAGTGGCGCCGCGATTCTCTGGTACGATCAGGGCGATCCAGCGGCCGGAGTTGAGGTCGAGGTCGAAGACTTGGCGGCAGCGGCTGAGTTTGAGCGCTAGGTCGACGCGAGGAAGAAGATGAAGTGAAGGGGCACGAGGGGGGAAAGTGAAAATGACCCCCGGTCCTATTTATAAGGTGAATGGATAAGTGGCAGGCGCGGGAATCGAGGAGGTCGGAAAACGGATTTGTAGATATACAGACGCCTCAATTTTCGGAGATTCATTAAAGGATAAATATTAGAAGATTTGGGTTCTATATAAAGTTAATGGCAGATGACGTCATGGCGGATTATCATGATCTTGGAAGATGACGTCACGGCGAGTTACAAGATTTTCACGAAGGTGTTGAAGAAGGAATTTTCCTAAGTACTGAAGATTGACATGAACAAGTTCAAATCAATCTGGGGCCTAATGTTGGGGATATAACTACTAAGTATAAACCGCCCAGGAGGGGCTGGGTTATACTTCAAAGGAGTTATTCATATTGAAGCCCACGAAGACAAGGAGTATGTCACTTTACGGAGAAGATCTAACAAGAAGGCCCAAAGGCGGATTAGGACCCGTAGATGTAAACCGTCATATGATGTATAACTTGTGTGATAAGATAGGAAAGGGTAGAAACTGAGCTGGACACGTTTATGAGCCGGCCGGGATTCTGTAGACCCCTGGGCGTCAACCTGTGTATATAAAGGGACGACCCGGCAGCGATTTAGAGACAAGAAACAACAGATCGAGAGCCAGGCAAAGCGTATTCGCTCCTTGGTCATCGAAACCCTAGCAATACCACCTCAACTGGATTAGGCCTTTACCTTCACCGCAAGGGGCTGAACCAGTATAAACTCTTTGCGTCCTTTGTCCCGCTTTAACCCCTTTAAGCTAACTACGTTGCGATGGCTCCACGACTAACTCCTCACACTAGGACATCTGCCGTGACAAAACCACGACAATAACCCTTATAATATGATTATGAATATTGTAGGACATCTATAGTTGATTTGCACGGAAGCTGCAATAAATGTTGCTATGACTTTTGCCTTTGGTGATGGGAGGTTCGTCGTGGGCTTAGTCCTGGCATTGTTGTTGCAAGTAGCATCGTCCTTGCGCAACCTGGGATATATGGAAGGAAGATTTGCAACAGAGAAGTAGTCGTGGCAACATTTCAAAGTCAAAAAAGTCTTTCTGCCATCATTGCATCTTGATAGGGCCTTCATAACATATTTGCTTCCGTTGCAACGCACGGTCATGTTTTCTAGTTATATCTCATAATTGAATATTGCCTTCAAGTATAATGTGATGATTATACCACGTGATTAAAATTATAGATTTACGTATAATTGCATCAATCACTACTATTAGTGTCAAAATCGAGGGGCGCAGCCAGTGGCGGAGCTTCTCAGGGGCCAACCTGGGCCGTTGCCCCCCCCCCCCCCCAGTCCATGAAATTTTTCCGAAATACCTCTTAGTATTTGGCCCATATCTCAAGCAAGATCAGCCCAAAATACATATTGTTTGCCCCCCCCCCCCCCCTAGATTTCAGCCCAAGCTCCGCCACTGGGCGCAGCAACGCATGCCTTTGACAATCTAGTACGTACAAGTTTCCCACCAGCTAAGGACAAAAGATGTTACAACTAGCAAGCCGAAAGAGAACTACATTGGATCAAATAAAACAAAGTAAAACTCCGAACATTAATATTCACGCACTAGAAAGTAGAAACAACCAAAGATGGCTAGCACACATCGGCGGGCGGAGAGTCGGCGACTCGGGGGGTGGCACGCTTGTTGCGGAAGGGCCCGTCCTCCCGTAGAAGCAGGCAGATGAAGCCAAGGGCGATGAGCAGACATGGCGCTCCCAGGACCCCAAAGAAGATCTTGTCAAACCTGGTCGCGCGGGCGAACACGTGTGTGTAGGAGATCACGGCGGAGAAGGCGAAGAAGCCGAGGTAGAACACCGCGATATAGACCCAGATCCAGCCCACGCACAGGTCGGCAGCCTCCTCTTCCTCCGCCGTCATCACGCGGTCGTTGCCTCTCGACGATGTCATCTCTTCCTAGTTAGCATTGATCGAATCGAACGGGGGGCCTCTTGTGGTCGTAAATAAAGAAGCTTCGTGCCGCCAGGTGATTAAATCGAGCTGCGTGCGTACGGGAGATGTAGCCCTAGCGGCACCCGGACGGAGGACGTAATACGTACACTAATACGTATTTTGTTTTCTGGGGGACAGGCGGGGGAGTATTAACGGGCCAGGCACCAGTGCTTACAAGGACATTTGACTCTTGGGCTAAAGACGCCAGGTACCAGGTCATACGTACCTGGGCCAAAAATGTCTGTTAACAATATCATCTTTTTATAGCAAATGATTCTGATTCTCAAAAAAAAAAAGCAAATGATTCTAAAAAAAAAATCAAACAATTAATATTAGCGAGCAAATCTTATAGGTGCCCGCTATAAGCTTATTCCAAATGTTTTTTCTGCTTTCCTAGATGAATATGCACTTGGTGATACTTGGTTTGCGTTTTGTGCGATGCTAAATAATATCCTCTTGCCTGGAGGCCCGACATGTGGGATTTCTCACGAGGGTGTGTGTGATTCAGACTATGTGTTAGATCTTGTGTTTTGCTAGGGTGTAGGCAGCATGTAGCTTTCCCCCTGGTCTGCGATCCTGATGGGGTGTGGAGATGCCCAGTTCTGCATCATCAAGGGAGCACGTCGTTTGATCTGTCAATGGTTGTGTGTTGGCAGTGTATATGTAGTGGTCGATGGTAGTTTGTAAGAAACTGTGAGTTCTATTAATGAAAATCGGAGAGAGAGCTCTTTTTTTCAACAAAAAAAGTATTCCAAATCGTCATGTAATGCACGGGGTGGCTAGCAAACTTGCACTAAACTCATGCAGTTGGGTCGAGCCACTGCGGGGTGGAGCGCATTTTTTTCTTACTTTCTTTTATTTCTTTTGCTTTTTCTTCCATTTAATATTGTTTCAATTTTTCATTTTTCAGATATTTATTTTATTTTATTTTGTACTGTTTTAACATATTTACTTTAGTTTTGTATATCTAACTAAAAAGTGAAAGTAAAATATATAAAAATGTGCTCATATTTTGATAAAAAATGTTCATTAAATTTTAAAAAGCATCCATGTATTTTTAAGACGGCATGTACCCGATGAAAACCAACTTCTTTGAAATCTGAAATCTTTGCTTCAGAGATGTTGGATCGACAATGGATGCATACTAATAGCGGATGGGACGGCATAGGAGATAACTTTAACCAACTCATATTTCTTCAGAATTCTCACAATTATATATATATGTGGTTGTGTGCATCGCTCAATGCAGAGGCTGGGGGTTATCCTCTTCTTCGGGAAAAAAAATCATGTCAAAGCCTATCACCTCAAATGATCACCGGGAGTTCCTTTCTCTTCAAAGATCACCGGGAGGGTGATCCTTCTCAGAGGATTGTGGTTCTCGTTGTCTGTGGGAGGAGCCCATAAAACAACTCCGTCGAGGTGGATCCTTCGCAGTATTTGCATTTGCTCCAAAGTCTGCATTAGGATTAAATTAAAGAGCTCCCTCCGTCTACCAAAACTCGATGTACCATGTCCTTTGATCTCATGGGTGTTGCTACTAGTCGATATTGTCCTAGATGAAGAGGGTTCTCCGGGTAGCCCGTCCCATGGAATTGGATGTGTTGACACACGAACACGTCACGTGTACCCTCGACGCCGGGGGTGATGCACCGCAGCTCACGTCGAAGGAGACCCGACCGACAGCGCGATACGCAAGACAGTCGGCGGGCGCTTTTGCAGACCCGAAACCCCGCGGACCCGGGAGGGACCCCGTCAGGGATTGCGGCGGCTATGGGCTGCCCTAGGTCGATTCGCTCGCCCCTAGAGCCTCGGGATTCGCAGCTCTCAAACACGAAGAACAGCGAAGAACGAGAGAGAAAAACGGTGGAGAGATAAAAAGTAGACAGGAAAAAGTAGTATATTGATTTGTTCGATTGTGTGTTGTTCAATCGGCCGTCACCCCCAACATATATAAGAGGCGGCTGGACTTCCCATACAAGTAAAGGATTCATCTAGGCTTTCCTTACAAGAAAAATTACATCAATTCGCGTCCTAGAGTCCTAGTTCTATTCCAACTCGGATTCAGTCTGAATCTGGCCCAACTTCTGTCTTCCTCCTTGTGCAGGCCGCCGAGCCTCCATATGACCTCCGATCAAGATGGCCCAAATACCAAACTTGTGCGCCTCGACGATACGAACAACTCTCATGTTGATCACTTTTTCAAATAAGGCCATCTTGAACACTTTTCAAGGTCGTCTTTACCTTCCAGTCGGACTCGGTCTTGCGGTAGACTGAATTATCCGAGTCTTGTAGTGAATTTGCAGGCCATATAATATCTCTGATGACGATGACTCCAAAACCAAAGTTTATCGTCTTGATGATACGCACAACTTCTGTATTGAACACTTCTCCATCCGAGATCATCTTGATAAACTTTTGGGCACATGTTCAGTTTCACTCGGATTTGAGCTCATCCACTCGGATATTAGAGTCTTTCACTCGACTAGACCTTTTCACTCGGATGACTATATTTTCACTCGGAAGACAATCTTTCACTCGGATGATGACCATATTTTCAGTCGGAAGACAATTTTTTACTTGATCGATCAGTTTTCACTCGACCTTTTACTCGATCGACCTTTTACTCGATCGGTAGGTTTTCACTCGACCTTTTACTCGATCGGTAGGTTTTCACTCGACCTTTTACTCGATCGGTAGGTTTTCACTCGGAATATCTTCACCTGGAGGACAATTTCACTCGGATGACCATATTTCCACTCGGATGACTATATTTCCACTTGGATAATAATAAGTTCATCCGGTCAGCAAACTTTCACTCGACCGGTAAATTTTCACTCGGATGGTGAACTTTTCACTCGGTTTTTCCGACTGAGAACATAGCCTGATCTTGATTTGTCTCTCCAGGCTTCATACGACCTCGGATTGAGACGAATTATATATGAAAATCGATCGGCTCGACGAGACGAAACTTTTCCGTGTTGAAGGTTTTTCAATTCAAGGCCGTCTTGAAGGCCCAATTGCTCACGCATTGCATCAGACACTTATCAACATGTGTCTGGTGTCAAGCGTAATATTTTGGTCTCTGAACTTGTCCAGACCGTATTGACTATAACTTTTGCATATGAACTCGGATTGAGATGATTTATATATGAAAATCGACTGTCTCGACGAGACGAAGACAACTCCTTTAGAGCACTCCTTCATCTGAGGTCATATTGAGGACGTAATCGGCCGAAAAGCACTCAGAATATTAAATTTTGTCACTCGGAGTACAGCTTCGGCCACTGAGATGAGGTCGAATGTCGATAGCCTAAACATCAAAGTTGTTCCACTCGACGATATGAAATTTTCTCATGTTGAAAACCCTTTCACTTTGTATCTTGCCAAAATCAGGTGTCAACACATGCCCCCCTGTTTTTCGGCAAAGCTTGCATGCCGAAAAATAATATGCATAGTGTTCGTTCTAAGGACGATGTTAACACTCCATCGGCCATTTATTTTTCTCAGGGCAATAATTATGTATCGGCCATGTTTGTGCTAAGGACGATAATTGTATATCGGCCATTGCCTACTTAGGCTTCCTGCCACACACTCGGGTGGGACTTCTTCAAATATTTGCCATTGAGAGCTCGAGGTAACAATGCCCCTTGTATTGATTCCACCAAATATGAATTTCCGGGAACGACTCTTGTAATCCTAAAAGGACCTTCCCAACTTGGACACCACTTCCCGAATTTTCTATCTCTTGAACCAATCGGCAGAATCACTTTCCAGACAAGATCACCAACTTGAAAATTCTTCAACTTAACTTTCTTATTGTAAGCCCTAGCTACTCTCAACTTATCTCTCTTTATGGCATTCAAAGCAGCCAAACGTTTATCAGCAACCTCGTCAATGTTGTCCATCATCAAGTTATAGAAGTCTATTGCTGATAAATCATTTTGTTTGGCTATTCTCAAAGCATTCAAATTTACTTCCACCGGTAAAACAACCTCCTGACCATATACCAACTCATATGGAGTCACTTTCGTAGCACCATGCCTTGAGATTCTATGTGCCCATAATGCCTCAGACAATAAGTCATGCCATCTCCTTGGATTATCCTCAATCTTCTTCTTGATGAGCTTGATTAAAATTTTATTGCTAGACTCAGCTTGTTCATTAGCTTGGGCATAATACGGAGAGGAATTGAGCAACTTTATATTATAAGATTCGGCAAACTCTCTGACTTGGTGTGACATAAAAGATGAACCTTGATCTGTAGTTAACGTTTGAGGAATACCGAATCTATGAATAATGTGCTCGGTTATGAATTGAATTACCTCTGTATGTGTCATGTTCTTGAGAGGTACTGCTTCAGACCATTTAGTGAAATAATCAGTTGCCACCAACACGAATCGATGCCCCTTTGAGGAAGATGGATGAATTTGCCCAATAAAGTCTAAACCCCATCCTCTGAAAGGCCACGGTTTGATAATAGGATGCAACATAGCAGCAGGAGCCAATTGAATATCACCAAATTTTTGACAAGCTTCGCACCCTTTATAATATTTGAAGCAATCATTAATCATGGTCGGCCAATAAAACCTAGCACGTCGTAATAACCATTTCATCTTAGGAGCCGATTGGTGAGTGCCACAAATACCTTCATGTACTTCTCCCATAGCAACTCTTGCCTGGTCCTCATCCAAACACTTTAGAAGAACATCATCGACTGTTCGGCGATAAAGGTCATCATCCCTCATAGTATATTTAAAAGCCATACGCCGAACAGCCCTGTCCACCCTTTCACTCGGATTGCGCAAGTAAGCAACAATGGGCTTCCTCCAGTCGGAATTGTCATCTGCACTAGATTCTTTGTTAATGACCGAATCAGTGGGTTCTGGTTCGGCCTCTTCTATACTGGTAAGACAAGACATCGGACTTTGAGAAATATGAAACATGCCATGATCAACATGATATCCAGATGCTTGCTGTGCCAACTCATTTGCTTTCCAATTGTCATGTCTAGATATATGTGCAATGCTAAAACAATCCAAAGTAGAAATTTTATCTAGACATCTATCAAGATAAACATTAAGTGATTCGTCCAAACACTGAAAGACTTTAGATATTTGTTGCACTACTAGTAATGAATCACCGTAAGCCTCAATATGTGTAACACCTATAGCAAGTAACATCTCTAGGCCGAATAACAATGCTTCATATTCGGCTTGATTGTTTGTGCAAAAATATTCTAAGCGGCATGGGGCTTCAAAAACAGCACCATGAGGAGATATATAAACAATACCAACACCTTGGCCATTGCTACAAACTGAACCGTCAAAGTATAATCTCCATGGTACTAATGAAACAAGGTTCATATCAACATCATGCTTGTCATTAATCCGATGTTCAACAATGAAATTAGCAACAATTTGGCCTTTCATGGATTTTAGAGATTCGTAAGCCAAATCATACTCAATCAAAGCATAAGCCCACTTGCCAATTCTACCACTAAAAATTGGCCTATGCAACATGTACTTAATGACATCGGTTTGACAAGCTACTACACAAGCACTCGGCACTAGGTAATGTCTCAATTTTGTGCAAGCGTAATATAAGCATAGACATAGTTTTTCAATAAATGTATACCTTGTCTCGGCGTCCAATAAACGTCTGCTCAAATATGTAATGGCATGCTCTTTTCCTTCGGTATCTTGAGTCAAAACAGCACCAATAACACCTTCCTCTGTTGCGATATAAAGTTTAAAAGGCTCTCTATGCTTGGGTGCTTTCATCACCGGAGGAGTGCACAAATAATTCTTGATCATATCAAAGGCTTCTTGCTGTTTTGCCCCCCAAGTGAAATCAACATCATTCTTTAACCGAAGGATAGGAGTAAATGCATCAACTTTCCCTGACAGATTAGCTATGAACCTTCTCAAATAATTGACCTTGCCAAGGAACTTTTGCATATCTCTCTTGCATGTTGGAGCCTCCACTTTCTGTATGGCCTCTATCTTTTTGGGATCGATTTCGATGCCATCTTCATGAATAATGAAACCCAAAAATTTGCCAGCAGACACGCCGAATGCACACTTCAAAGGATTCATCTTCAGTCCATACTTTTTCATCCTTTCAAAAGCTAAACGCAAATCGGCCAAGTGAGATTCAAAAGCATCCGATTTGACAACAATATCATCAATATAAACTTCAAGTATGATACCGAGTAAATCATGAAAAATCAAATTCATAGCCCTTTGATATGTGGCCCCAGCATTTTTCAATCCGAATGTCATCACTGTCCACTCAAATAAACCAAGGAAACCAGGACATCGAAAAGCTGTTTTGTACATGTCCTCTTCGGCCATAAAAATTTGATTGTATCCGGCATTACCATCTAGAAAGCTAATAACCTTATGTCCAGAAGCATCATTAATAAGCATATCGGCTATTGGCATGGGATACTCATCTTTGGGTGTAGCCCTATTCAAATCTCTGAAGTCAATGCACATCCTCAACTTGCCGGATCCCTTCTTCTCCACTGGGACAATGTTAGAAATCCACTCGGCATACCTGCAAGGTCGAATGAAATTAGCTTCAAGCAGTCGACCGATCTCTTCCTTGATCCGGTCATATGTTTTCGGATTAAACTTTCTGGCCGACTGTTTATAAGGTCTAAAACCGGCTTTTATAGGCAACCGATGCTCCACTAGCTCCCGGCTCAACCCTGGCATCTCATGATATTCCCATGCAAAGCAACAAACATATTCTTTCAATAGCTTGATTAATTTGGCCTTACACTCGGCTTTCAAATTTTTGTTTATAAATGTCGGTCGAGTGACTGAACCATCTCCAATATCTATCTCTTCTAATGGATCAGCCGATGTAAAACCTTGTCCAAGTTTATCCATGTCATCCAACTCCTCTATAGACTCATACATATCGTCCTCACTGGACCGATATTTTACAAGACGTTTTTGTAACCACTCGGAATTAGAATCCATTTAAACCTATCATACCTTGGAGCCGATTGCATTCAGTCGGCTTTAAAGACACGGGCACAAAACCATTCTTGGTCGCGCTGAGAAAATCAAACTCTGATAAGTCACATCCCGTCAAGCAAGTAGCATTGGGATGTTGCCAATCCACCGATGCATCGGCCAAAGCAACACAGGCCGAGTTATCCGCATGAATGACTTCCACTTCATCATCAACCCACTGAATCAAAAACTGGTGCATAGTGGATGGCACGCACTGGTTTGCATGAACCCAATCACGGCCTAGTATAACGTTGTAGTTACCTTGCACCTCAGCGACAAAGAATGCAGTGGCCAAAGTTTTGCTTCCGACTGTAAGCTCCACATACATTACACCTTTGGCTTCAGTTTTCTCTTTGCCTTCAAACCCGTTGAGCACCATATTGGTCTTGATCAATTCTTCATCAGGCAAACCCAATTTCTTGAAGACCGAATAGGGCATAAGATTTACCACAGCACCACCATCAACAAGCATTCGACTAAGTGGCGATCCATTGATATGACCTCTGAGATACAACGGTTTCAAATGTGTTACTGGTTCTTTTGGCTTCTCGAATATTGCGTTCTTAGGGCCAAAATCCAGCTGAGCAACTTCCCCTTCCTCATCTACAGCACGAAACTCAGCAGGTAAGTAATACACCATATTGATATCCATACCTTCATGAACCGGTGTAGATTCATAGTCCAACATATCAGCCTCTTCTCCAAGTGGATCGACCGATTCTGAAATCTGGCCGAGTGAAGGAGAAGTAAGAAGTGTCGCAGACGATGTAATAGGCGTCACATCGTCCTCCTTGGGTGGTGTAGGCACTTCTGTGATAGATGTAGAAGCTGATGTATCTTGTATTTGTTTTGGCCTCCACACTTGTTTTGCTGGAACCATGGGCCGAGTGTCATTGAACAACTTATCCCTTTGCTTCTCGTCCTCCTGCTCCGCCATCTCTTGACTCCTTAACCTCTGTAGTTTCCTCTTCTGTGTCTTTGTTAGCCCTGGAGGACACCACTTTGGTCGAGTGTATTTAGCATCTCTCACCTTTACTTGGCTGGTGCTTGCTTCATGGTCATTAACCGAGTGCTTTGGCACGATAGAAAGTATTGGCTCAGTTGAGTGATTATGCACAGTCGGCTGCTGTATGGGGAATGTTTTGGTGCCCAAAATAAGTGAGTCGACATCCATTTTCTCCTTTCCTTTGCCCGACTCAACTGCTGCAACACTTGGTGACTTAACACGCCATTCTTTTCGACTTTCCAGATGCACGAAATTTCCACTCGGGCGCACCTTTTTACTTGGATGGAATCCACTCGAATTGATGTCACTCGGATGGAATTTACTTGACCATATTTTTTCACTCGGATAGCTTCCACCAGGGTGCATTCTTACACTAGGGTAGTTTCCATCCGGTCGTATGTTTTGACCAGCCGACCAATAATTGTCGATGTTCAGTCGGCCATTATATGAGTATTCAAGTCGGTCCCAAACAGTTTGCCTCTGCTCTTCTAAAAACTGCGCCCTTGGTCCACTCGGTTTCATATACTGACTGAACATATCATCTGATGGTGACCTTGGTCGCTTCAAGTATGATGGCCGGTTAGAGCTGGAACCAGCCGACTGATTGGCATATTTGGACAGCAACATATCAAAAGTTGGTTTGTTCCGTTTGCGCTATACTTTAACTTCGTTCCTCTTCCATTTGCCAACTTCTGGATTCTTGGGCTTGACAAATTTAACTCGAGTGTCCTGCTGCACCTGTGTTTGCCCCCCGAGTGTAGGATTCTTGATGGTGATCTTGATCACTTTCTTGCCATCGGGTTGCTTATCAAGCACAACATGTCTCCCCAAGACCTTGTCGCCCTCCTTGTCTTTCCTGGGCTCACCAACAATGACATTAGCTTTATTAGCAGATTCGGCTACCTCCGGCCGAATGAGCAGCTTCTTCCCTTCTAAATCCATGGTGTTTATTGGATAGGGCTGTTTATCAACTTGCATCTCAGAAAAGTTCAATCGTCCGTCATTAATGGCCGATTGTATCTGTCGTCGAAAAACATTGCAATCATTAGTAGCATGAGAAAAAGAATTATGATACTTGCAAGAAGCACGCCGTTTCAGCTCTTCAAACGGCGGTAAAGTATGAGATATTCTAATAATCTTAGCCTGCAGCAAAGCATCAAATATTCTATCACACTTAGCAATGTTAAAAGTAAACTTCATCTCTTCATCACGATTCTTATGAATCGGTTTCAGATCATTGCAAGTAAAGGGTTTGGCCTTAGATGGCCAAACAAATTCGGTAGCAAAAACATCACCCTCATCATCCGAGTGATCACTATCATATTCCACCATATTCATCTTCGGACGATCGGTTTTGTATATATGCACTTCTTTGAGATCTTTGCTTCGGCTTTCCTGAGCCAAAGCCCTTTGTAAGACTTGGTTGATATTTAAGAACTCATAGCCTTCTAGCTTTTCTCTAATGGGAGTTCTGAAACCACTCAGCACTAGGTCTGCCAAGTCTCTCTCGGTTATCACCAAACAAAAACACCGGTTTTTCGTTTCTCTGAATCTCTTGACGTAATCGGAGACCGATTCATCATGCTTCTGCTTAACCGATGTTAGATGTGACAACTTGAGTTCATTGTCGCCGCTATAAAAGTGATCATGAAATTTCTGCTCTAGCTGCGACCAAACTCGAATAGAACCATGTGGTAAAGAAGAAAACCATGAAAATGCGGTACCAGTTAATGACAAAGGAAATAAACGCACTTTCAATTCATTCAATGAGCCTGCCTCACCCAATTGTGCTAAATACTGACTAACATGCTCCCATGTGGTTTTTGTGCCTTCTCCATTAAACTTAACAAAATCTGGAATTTTATATCCTGGAGGGCACTGGATGGCATCAAAGTACTCGGGGTACGGCTTTTGGTAAATCCGATTCCGAGGTAGCTCAACTCCAAAATTCTCTCGAAGCATCTTAGCCATCTCCTCTCTAAGATTAGCTAAACCATCATCCATAGTGGACGATGAAGCTTGTGGCAGTGGCATAGGAGGAGTAGGGTTACTAGCTATAGGTAGGAATTGTGGCATGTATGTCGACCCATAATTTGGTAGTGGTCGAGTGGTTGTAGCTGTAGGTAGGGTTTGGTTCGGCGTCACCACCGAACCTGGCATGCTCATAATAGGATTAACGGGTGCAGCCACAATCTGATTTGTTTGGGTAGGATAATAAGTCATCGGCACGGGAGGCGCCGATGAGATAGGTAAAGCCAGATTAGGGTTTTGCACACTAGCAGCTACACCATCATTACCACTAGTCGATTGAGATGTATTCTTCTGAGCATTAGTATTTTCTATGAAAGTTTGATAGACTAGATTGTTACCATCAGCAATACGACTTTCAATCTCAGCCCACTGCTCAGGAGAAAAGGCGGTACTTACAGAGGGTTTAACCTGCACGGCTTGAAGAGGAGGGAACTTGATTTCTTCAATCGGAGTGATGTTGCCTTGGCGATCCTTCTTGAACTTCGCAAGGAACTCCTGCAAGTCCTTCTCCTCGCGCGCCTTCTTGTACTCCTCATAGACTTGGCGATGATCGGCCGATATCTCATCAAGACTGGGCTTAATGATGTTATCGGCGTCTACCTCGGATGGCTTGGGAAGATTGGACATGGTGGATGATGATGATTGATCTTCGATCCCCAGCGGAGTCGCCAAAAAGTGTGTTGACACACGAACACGTCACGTGTACCCTCGACGCCGGGGGTGATGCACCGCAGCTCACGTCGAAGGAGACCCGACCGACAGCGCGATACGCAAGACAGTCGGCGGGCGCTTTTGCAGACCCGAAACCCCGCGCACCCGGGAGGGACCCCGTCAGGGATTGCGGCGGCTATGGGCTGCCCTAGGTCGATTCGCTCGCCCCTAGAGCCTCCGGATTCGCAGCTCTCAAACACGAAGAACAGCGAAGAACGAGAGAGAAAAACGGTGGAGAGATAAAAAGTAGACAGGAAAAAGTAGTATATTGATTTGTTCGATTGTGTGTTGTTCAATCGGCCGTCACCCCCAACATATATAAGAGGCGGCTGGACTTCCCATACAAGTAAAGGATTCATCTAGGCTTTCCTTACAAGAAAAATTACATCAATTCGCGTCCTAGAGTCCTAGTTCTATTCCAACTCGGATTCAGTCTGAATCTGGCCCAACTTCTGTCTTCCTCCTTGTGCAGGCCGCCGAGCCTCCATATGACCTCCGATCAAGATGGCCCAAATACCAAACTTGTGCGCCTCGACGATACGAACAACTCTCATGTTGATCACTTTTTCAAATAAGGCCATCTTGAACACTTTTAGAGGTCGTCTTTACCTTCCAGTCGGACTCGGTCTTGCGGTAGACTGAATTATCCGAGTCTTGTAGTGAATTTGCAGGCCATATAATATCTCTGATGACGATGACTCCAAAACCAAAGTTTATCGTCTTGATGATACGCACAACTTCTGTATTGAACACTTCTCCATCCGAGATCATCTTGATAAACTTTTGGGCACATGTTCAGTTTCACTCGGATTTGAGCTCATCCACTCGGATATTAGAGTCTTTCACTCGACTAGACCTTTTCACTCGGATGACTATATTTTCACTCGGAAGACAATCTTTCACTCGGATGATGACCACATTTTCAGTCGGAAGACAATTTTTTACTTGATCGATCAGTTTTCACTCGACCTTTTACTCGATCGACCTTTTACTCGATCGGTAGGTTTTCACTCGACCTTTTACTCGATCGGTAGGTTTTCACTCGACCTTTTACTCGATCGGTAGGCTCTCGACCTTTTACTCGATCGGTATGTTTTCGACCTTTTACTCGACCGGTATGTTTTCACTCGACCTTTTACTCGATCGGTAGGTTTTCACTCGACCTTTTACTCGATCGGTAGGTTTTCACTCGAAATATCTTCACCTGGAGGACAATTTCACTCGGATGACCATATTTCCACTCGGATGACTATATTTCCACTTGGATAATAATAAGTTCATCCGGTCAGCAAACTTTCACTCGACCGGTAAATTTTCACTCGGATGGTGAACTTTTCACTCAGTTTTTCCGACTGAGAACATAGCCTGATCTTGATTTGTCTTTCCAGGCCTCATACGACCTCGGATTGAGACGAATTATATATGAAAATCGATCGGCTCGATGATAGGAAACCTTTCCGTGTTGAAGGTTTTTCAATTCAAGGCCGTCTTGAAGGCCGAATTGCTCACGCATTGCATCAGACACTTATCAACATGTGTCTGGTGTCAAGCGTAATATTTTGGTCTCTGAACCTGTCCAGACCGTATTGACTATAACTTTTGCATGTGAACTCGGATTGAGATAATTTATATATGAAAATCGACTGTCTCGACGAGACGAAGACAATTCCTTTAGAGCACTCCTTCATCTGAGGTCATATTGAGGACGTAATCAGCCGAAAAGCACTCAGAATATTAAATTTTGTCACTCGGAGTACAGCTTCGGCCACTGAGATGAGGTCGAATGTCGATAGCCTAAACATCAAAGTTGTTCCACTCGACGATATGAAATTTTCTCATGTTGAAAACCCTTTCACTTTGTATCTTGCCAAAATCAGGTGTCAACAGGATGGTCATCCTGCCGGAGTAGGGTCTCGGGCATGCATGGTGAGCCTGGTACCACTACGACCATATTCCTAGCGACCACTTTTTCTTCCCTCCTGGAATTGTAGGATTGAGCCTCCCCAAAATGTGGTTTGCACCGGACGGAGCTACACAAGCCAGACTCTTTTCTTAGCATTAGAGGTAGACCCGTCCTTGTGGATGTTCTTGCCTGCCGAGAATTTTGTCATATAGGTTTTGAGCTGTGGCGCCTGCTCCTCAGTGGCCTCGTCAATCGCATGTGAGGAAAGGGTATTGGAGATTTCCTCACCAGGTAAACCCCCGAGATTTTTGGTCGATATTCACGGCTAGTCATCGTGTCTTTGAACGATGGAGGGGTGCCCAGCTCTTCCAAGTGGCATTGGCTGATGCGCATAACGGCCATCCTTCAATAGAAGCTTTGTAGAAGAGCAGTGTCCAGAGGAGTCGCGCGACCATCTCCAATTGTCAGCTTGGTCCGGGAGAGTTGTACCGGGGAAACTAACTCCCACGGGTTGAGCATCTAGATGGCATATTTACAGTGACAGAGGTTTGAAGTCCTTTAACCAGCGACCATTGCAAGGATTCCAACATCAGATCTATGATTCCAACATCGCGTAAGCGACGAGTAATAGCAATTGAGATTTAGTAAAATCATTTTCTAACATAAAATATAAAGATAGATGCAAGGATACCGCCGGTAACCGCGTATCTTGAAAAACAGTATGCCAAGCACTATTACTGATGGCTAGCTCACATAAATCAATTCGTGCACTAGAAACAACCAACCAAAAGATAGCTAGCACACATCGACGGGCGGCAGGTCGGCGACTCGGGCGGTGGCACGTTTGTTGCTGAAGGGGAAGTCCCCCCGTAGAAGCACCCATGACTCCAAAGAAGATCTTGTCAAACTTCTTGGCGCGGGGGAACACGTGCGTGTAGGAGATCACGGCGGTGATGGCGAAGAGGCCAAGGTGGAGCACCGCTACATAGAGGAAGATCCAGCGCGAGCACACGACGTCCGCCTCCTCTTCCTCCGGCGTCTTCACGCCGTACTTGCTTCTCGACGACGATGCCATCTTGGATCGAACAGTACCTCTCTTGTAGCCGTGGATTAATATAGGCTCCGTGCCAGGTGACTGAATCGGACTTTTTTCTCCTTTGCGTCGATGATTGAATCGAACTCGGAGAGCGGCATACGTACAGATACAGGAGATACAGCCCTGGCTGCAGCGTACAGGACGTACGTACGTGATACGTTTACCGCCTTGTGATTGGCTCTTGCGATTTTCGTATTTGTATCCGAGGAAGCAACGGATCATCGTCGAATCGTAGCGCCCACGGACGGGACCGTATGTATGAATCAGGCTGTACGTGGATGTGGGCTGAGCCCACAAAAATCGTGATCGTGGGCACCCACGCGGGATTAGCTCAAACTTACGTGGGACCATGCGACCTCCCGCTCTGCCGCCTCCGTAAAGAAATTTAAGAGTGTTTAGATCACTACTTATTTTTTTTTATGGAGGGAGTAATAATTAGCTTGGTTTGTCTTAAAAACCCTACAGTGGCTGTTCGTTGTAGTAGTTCTACTTAAGCTCTGTAATCACGTTCAGCTACTATGGCTTGTTCCCTGTTGCCTCGTTTTAATAAAATGGGGTGGTATAATGTATCTAAATAGGCACAAATTGCCGCCTCCTCCTTCTCCTCCACAAAAAGCTAGGGTTTTTGCCTCCCGCCGCCGCCGCCGCAGGTCCGCCTACTCTCCGATGGCCTTAGGGCCATGGGGGCGCAGTGGATCTCGGCAAGGGTCGGTGGGAGGGCTCCGTTTTTAATCGTTTCTTTCAGTTTTGCTAGAGTTTGTGTCCTGTTCAGGAAGACGAGACGGCGGCGGCTCCCTGAAGATGGAATAAAGGTCTCCCCGCCTAGCCCCCGTTCCGGCGATGCGTCTAGCATCGTTGGTGGGCGTGTGGAGGTGTGTCTCCGGCGGATCTATCTTTGGTGGATTTGCTCGGATCTCGTCGTTGTTCGTCTACGTTCGTGTGTCTTCGGATTGGATTTTTCTGATCTACGTTATTCTTCATCTGCGGCGGTTGCTGTTCTGGTGCGCTGGTCCTACGGGGCCTTAGCACGACGACTTCCCGACTGTCTACTACAACAAGTTGTGCCCGACTCCGGCGATGGAGGGGCGATGACGGCGGCGCGCCTTCGGCTCGCTTCAGTACTGGTAGTTGTCGCTAGGTGGTCTACGGATCTGGATGTAATTTCTATTATTTCTGGTATTCGTTGTACTGCCATGATTGAAGATGAATAGATCGGAAATTTTCTCGCAAAAAAAAAATGGGGTGGGAGGAAACCTCTATTCTTCTTAAAAAAAACTCAATTTTATATTTATGTACTCTCCCCGTCTAGGTGTGTAAGTCATCTTACGTTGTGCACCGCGACCAAGGCGGAGAGGAAAACGAGAAAACTTAATGTTGTTTTGCTAATTAATAGCATTGCATGCACTGAACTAACCACTGCATGTCATGTTTGGCAGTCTCAAGTCATTGAAAGCACGCATGGCCCACATCTCTTATTGGTTGATATATCACAAAAGAAGAAACGAGGAGGGAGTTAATGTACCGTGCCTAAGTGTTTTGGGATTATTTAGTTTTCGTAAGGTGATTTATACACCTAGACGGAGGCAGTAAAAAAATTGTAGTTAAGAGCTGACAAAGTGACAATAGTTAATAGTGAGAAAACAGGTTTGCATCAACACTTGAACAGATTCGTGCATCGGCAACAGCTGATTTCCAGACATACGAGTCGCGGACTTTGTGATCCTGTGCACAGGGAGATTCAGCGGCGTCCCCAACATTCCCACATTCCCGCCGAACAAAAGAGCTGGAGAACTTTTGACGGCACGGTGATCCGACTACTCCGACATGGGCGCTGCGAAGTCCACCCAGCTTATCAGGGGCGAGCTCGTTACTGTTGTCGGCTACCGAAGTCCGCATTGGCATTGCTGCAGAGTGCGCAAACACAAATGGTGAGATCTCTTCACTGCAGAGTGATCAAAAGGAAGAAGGGTTCAGAGCACTGAGGTCAGATATATCTTAATTTTGTTCATTGTTGTTGCGCTCAGGAACCAAGTATCCATGCACAATAATATGTCGAACGAAGAGATGGATCATACCCGACTACTACGCCTGGGGCGTTCCCATTGCGTTCTTCTACCTCAACCGCTTCTCGGAGCTCCTAGTTCACAAGCCAGGAGGGGCTGCTCCTTAGCATTCTTGCTACCTTCTTATCACCCTTGGTAAGGGCCACCAGCCAGAGTTTCTACTTATACCAAACCACTCTTTTAAGTAACTAGAGATCATCTATTTGTGCTCATGCATTTATTTAACCTGGATATATACATTGATCAGAGATGGTTCCTTTCGAAGTTTGTCGAGAGCTACTACAGATGGGCGGTGCCTATGGATAGGCACGGCATGGTGCCAGACCACAGTTTCTTCCAGGCCATCAGCCAATGCTTGGTTGCCATATTGCCAGACAAATTCTGATGTTGATCAAGGAAGCATTGTTCTCAAGAAAGCAAAGAGCTTCAGTTTCTGCAAACAAGGTGTGATTGTCGAAGGAGAATCCACGCTGATATATAAAGAGCGATGTGGTCATATTCATCACCGGATACAAGGGAGACCAAAAGCTCAAGGGGATGTTCACATCATCCTTTTTCAGAGACATTGTGACTGGCCCGCCATCCAGTAGTAATCCTCTCTACAGATTTAATCTGTCTTTCTCTTAAACATGTTTGTTTGGCTGTCTGTACATATGTAGAAGCTCAAAGTGAATTTTGTCAACTGGGCAGGCAATGCGTGCATCCTAGGACCCCGCAATTGGCGATCATCGGCTACTCTGAGAGCATAGCAACATGCACTCCAAATGGTTGGCACATTTCCTTGATGGAGCATTTCAGTTGCCTAGCATAAAGTCTATGGAGCTGGATATAAAGGAATGGCACCCTCCCCCTCCCCTCTCGCGACCGCGTCGCCCCCGCGGGCGAGCGGCCTCGCGGCGCCCTCCTCCTCCTCCAGGCCCCCCTCTCCCCTTCCTCCCCGCCGCCATCGCTGGCGCCCGCGGCCGGCCTGGCCTCGGGGATGCTGGTGGCGGCGCCCCCTGACTTTCCCCTCCCAGTGGCTCTCCGGCGCGGGGCGGAGCTGCACCGGGGGTGCTCCTAGGCGGCGGCGGTCTGGCTGGCGGCGGGGTCCCTCGTCGCGGCGTGGGCGGGCTGCTGGGCGGCGGCGCTGACGTTGGCGGCGGGGTGGCGCAGCGGCGCGGCCTGGCGGCGGCGCTCGGCCCAGATCTGGGCCCTTCAGGTCCCATCTGGGGCTGGGCGGGCCGGCGGCAGGACGGGTCTGCGGCGTGACTCCCAGGAGGCTGGGGAGCGGCGATGAACAGCGGGGTGCTGGCGGCGCCGACGCCAGCCTGCTGCAGCGTGGTCGGAGAGGCTTAACGGGCCCGTTTCGGGCCTGGCCGGGCCAGGGGTGGCCTAGTATGCCTCGCTGCCGTGTATGGACGGCTATCGCGACGGTGCCAAAGGCGTGGGCCTCTCGCACGATGGCGGTGGAGGTGGTTCCCTCCCGCTCGGCCTTGGTTTTTCTGCTCCCGTCGCTTGGATCTTCTCTCCGGTCTTCTTGGCCTCGTGGTGGTGCTCGTGGCGAGACGGCGTTGGTGGCGGCTCAACCGTGATGGCGCATGGTGTTGGGCAGTGGTTTGGCTGGTTGGCTCCGGTTGGCCGGTGGGGTTTGGCGTGGTGGAGAAATCCTTGCTGGTTCGTCCGGCTCCGATGCGGTGACACCGGCAGGTGCCACTATCCCTTCTTGGAGGGTGTCGGTATTAGCTATGCCCCACCTCCCTCCGTGTACTGGGGGAAACCCTAGGACTTGTCCGGGCAGCAGCGTCGTCGGCGTCGCATCCCTTCTTGGAGGTGCTGCTTAGTTCGCGGTACATCGGAGCCTCGGTGTGGTGGTTTGTTTCCGGAGGGCGCATCGGTCGCGGGTCTTCAGCGCTTTGTCGAGCTGCCGTTGTTGGCATTTATTTCTTCTTCTTTTTCTTTGGGCTTGATGTGCTGCTCACCCCAGCATTGCGATGTGTACAATGGTGGTTTGCTTTGGAATACAAAGTGGGGGGAAACCCTTTTTGGTATAAAGGAATGGGATGAATACATGAAGAGGTACTCTCGTGAATACTTCCGTCGATCTTGCGTTGGAGCTCTCCACATCTGGTATAGTGACCAGTTGTTCCAGGACATGGGGTGTGAACCCAGGAGAAATATGTTGGGAAACGTAGTAATTTGAAAAATTTCCTACGCGCACGCAAGATTATGGTGATGCATAGCAACGAAAGGGGAGGGTGTTGTCCACGTACCCTCGTAGACCGAAAACGGAAGCATTAGCATAAAACGCGGTTGATATAGTCGTACGTCTTCACGTCCCGACCGATTAAGCACCGAAAGAACGACACCTCCGAGTTCTTGCACACGTTTAGCTCGATGACGTCCCTCAAACTCCGATCCAGCCGAATGTCGAGGGAGAGTTTCGTCAGCACGATGACGCGGTGACGATGATGATGTTCTACCGACGCAGGGCTTCGCCTAATCACCGCTACAATATTATCGAGGTGGAATATGGTGGAGGGGGGCACCACACACGGCTAATAGATCTCAAGGATCAATTGTTGTTGTTTCTAGAGGTGCCCCCCTGCCCCCGTATATAAAGGAGCAAGGGGGAGGGGGCGGCCCGCCAGGAGGGGGCGCGCCAGGAGGAGTCCTACTCCCACCGGGAGTAGGACTCTCTCCTTTCCTTGTCCAAGTAGGAGAGGGGGGAGGAAGGGAGAGAGGGGAGGAAGGACAGGGGAGCCCCCCCCCTTGTCCTATTCGGACTAAAGGGGGAGGGGGCTCGCGGCCTGCCCTGGCCGCCCCTCCTCTTCTCCACTTGGGTCCATGAGGCCCATTAGCCCCCCGGGGGGTTCTGGTAACCCCCCGGTACTCCAGTATATATCCGATAACCCCCTGTACCATTCCAGTGTCCGAATATAGTCGTCCAATATATCAATCTTCATGTCTCGACCATTTCGAGACTCCTTGTCATGTCCGTGATCACATCCGGGACTCCGAACTATCTTCGGTACATCAAAACACATGAACTCATAATATAACTGTCATCTAACTTTAAGCGTGCGGACCCTACGGGTTCGAGAACTATATAGACATGACCGAGACACGTCTCTGGTCAATAACCAATAGCGGAACCTGGATTCTCATATTGGCTCCTACATATTCTATGAAGATATTTATCGGTCCCGTTGTTCCCTTTTCATTGGTATGTTACTTGCCCGAGATTTGATCATCGGTATCTCAATACCTAGTTCAATCTCGTTACTGGCAAGTCTCTTTACTCGTTACGTAATGCATCATTCCGTAACTAACTCATTAGCTACATTGCTTGCAAGGCTTATAGTGATGTGCATTACTGAGAGGGCCTAGAGATACCTCTCCGATAATCGGAGTGACAAAACCTAATCTCGAAATACGCCAACTCAACATGTACCTTTGGAGACACCTGTAGAGCTCCTTTATAATCACCGAGTTACGTTGTGACGTTTGGTAGCACACAAAGTGTTCCTTCGATAAACGGGAGTTACATAATCTCATAGTTGTAGGAACATGTATAAGTCATGAAGAAAGCAATAGCAACATACTAAACGATCAAGTGCTAAGCTAACGGAATGGGTCAAGTCAATCACATCATTCTCCTAATGATGTGATCCCATTAATCAAATGACAACTCATGTCTATGGTCAGGAAACACAACCATCTTTGATCAATGAGCTAGTCAAGTAGAGGCATACTAGTGACACTATGTTTGTCTATGTATTCACACATGTATTATGTTTCCGATTAATACAATTCTAGCATGAATAATAAACATTTATCATGATATAAGGAAATAAATAAAAACTTTATTATTGCCTATAGGGCATATTTCCTTCAGAAGAAAGGGTTCTTTGCAGATTGGCTGATGCCATATCTTCCATCATATTACAAGGATATCAATCTAAAGAAGTGATATCAACCTGAAGAAGTGACATGCTGTCACGACATCGCTTTCCTTAAATGAAACAGAAATATTATCATTCTAGATCTCAGAGTAGGATGATGGACGGTGACGGCGTCTCCGACGCCCCCTGTTGAGGCATCATCGTTGCAAACTGCGTCAACATGATCGGGATGTTCTGGGGGAAATCCTAGATCTGGGTCTACCGGATCGGACGATGACAGCGCCTTTGGTGTCGTGCTCCCTCCTGAGGGCATTGTTTTGGAGCAGGAGCTGGCTGGAGGGGACGAGAAGGAGCGGTGTTTCATCTACCGCAAGGCCGACGACGGATCCCGGCAGCATGGCGCTGCGGAGCTTCGGCGACGGGCGCGTGATGTCTACTACACAACCTTCTTCTTGTAGACGTTGTTGGGCCTGCAAGTGCACAGGTTTGTAGGACAGTAGCAAATTTTCCTCAAGTGGATGACCTAAGGTTTATCAATCCGTAGGAGGCGTAGGATGAAGATGGTCTCTCTCAAGCAACCCTGCAACCAAATAACAAAGAGTCTCTTGTGTCCCCAACACACCCAATACAATGGTAAATTGTATAGGTGCACTAGTTCGGCGAAGAGATGGTGATACAAGTGCAAAATAGATAGTAGATAAAGGTATTTGTAATCTGAAATAATAAAAACAGCAAGCTAACAAGCGGTAAAAGTGAGCGTAAACGGTATTGCAATGATAGGAAACAAAGCCTAGGGTTCATACACTACTAGGGAAAAGCCTAGCAGCAGCGCGGGTTTTGGGCCTATTAGTAGCGCGGGTACCCGCGCTACTAATAAGGTGCTACAACTAACTTATAGCAGTAGCGCGGGTGCAACCCGCGCTACAGCTAACGTATAGCAGTAGCGTGGGTAGAAACCTGCGCTACTACTAATCTGTAATCTCTGAATTTTTTTTTTGAATTTTTTCGAATTTTTTTTGAATTTTTTTCCCTAATTTTCAAATTTCTTAATTATTTTAACCTCAAATCTCTAATCACCCCTCATCGCTGCTCAATTTAATCTCTAATCACCCCTCATCATTCCAAATCATCTAACTTCCCGGACGGTCACCCATCCTCTCACTACTCCAGCCTGAGCACGCTTAACTTTCGGGTTCTATTCTCCCTCGTTTCCAAGTCTGCACTTGTTGTTTTCCTGACAATAGTAAGATGTCAATCCTATTAACCTCAGGAATTTAGCTTGAGAATGAAGTCACACATTTCACTGTTTGAGTTTGAAACTATTGTTCTAAAAAATTAGTAACACTAATATTTCTTGAATAATTAGTTTGACCATAGTTTGACCACAGTTTGACCAGATTTGACCAAAATTCAAAAAAACTAAAATAATTATTTATTAACACTAATATTCTTGAATAATTAGTTTGACCATAGTTTGACCAGATTTGTCAAATCTTAAAAAAACTGATTTTTTTTGAATTTTTTTGCCTCCAGATCTTAAAAGCCCCGTAACTTTTTTTCTGTTAGGCTTTTGAGGATTTTAAAAATGTTTAACGGGGTTCCCCCGGTTAAATTTGGATGTAACTTTTCGAGTAGATGATTTTTCATATAAAAAACTTTTTCATCCGAGTTCGTATGCAAAAGTTATGGCCATTTTACAAATTTCCAGAGAGATTTTGCAAATAAAGTCGAAATTCATATTTGTAAATTTTCCCAACAACTAGACCACATATCACATGGGAAACTTATTTTCTTTTATTTTTTTGACATTTTTATCATTTTCTTTTATTTTTTTTAAAACTGGAAAGGCGGTCCACCGGGGGGGGGGGGGTAGACTTTGACAAATAGGCCATACCCCGCGCTACTACTATGACAGACGATTAGCAGTAGCGCGGGTTTTTAACCCTCGCTACTACTAAGTTGATAGCAGTAGCGCGGGTTAGTAGTAGCGAGGGTTAAAAACCCGCGCTACTGCTATCAACTTAGTAGTAGCGAGGGTTAAAAACCCGCACTACTACTATGGCATATCCCGAGGGGCACGGTAGAGACCGCTTAGTAGTAGCGAGGGTTACAAACCCGCGCTGCTGCTATCAACTTAGTAGTAGCGAGGTTTAAAAACCTGCGCTGCTAGTAAGTAGCAGTAGCGAGGGTTTTTAACCCTCGCTGCTGCTAAGATTCTGTGTATAGCCTTTTCCCTAGTAGTGATACTTTCACTAGTGCAAGTTCTCTCAACAATAATAACATAGATAGAACATATGACAAGCCCTCAACATGCAACAAAGAGTCACTCCAAAGCCACTAATAGCGGAGAACAAATGTAGAGATTATGGTTGGGTACGAAACCACCACAAAGCTATTCTTTCGGATCGATCTATAAAAGAGTTCATACTAGAATAACACCTTAAGACACAAATCAACCAAAACCCTAATGTCACCTAGATACTCCATTGTCACCTCAAGTATCCGTGGGCATGATTGTACGATATGCATCACACAATCTCAGATTCATCCAACCAACATAAAAGTACTTCAAAGAGTGCCCCAAAGTTTCTATCGGAGAGTCAAGAACGTGTGCCAACCCCTATGCATAGGTTCCCAAGTGTCACGAAACCCGCAAGTTGATCACCAAAACATACATCAAGTGGCACATGATATCCCATTGTCACCACAGATAATCACGGCAAGACATACATCAAGTGTTCTCATAAAGACTCAATCCGATAAGAAAACTTCAAAGGGGAAACTCAACATCACAAGAGAGTAGAGGGGGAGAAACATCATAAGATCCAACTACAATAGCAAAGCTCGGGATACATCAAGATCATGCCATAGATGGAACACGAGAGAGAACACGAGAGAGAGAGAGAGAGAGAGAGAGAGAGAGAGAGAGAGAGATCAAGCACATAGCTACTGGTACATACCCTCAGCCCCGAGGGTGAACTACTCCCTCCTCGTCATGGATAGCGCCGGGATGATGAAGATGGCCTCCGGTGATGGGATCCCCCTCCGGCAGGGTGCCGGAACAGGGTCCCGATTGGTTTTTGGTGGCTACAGAGGCCTGCGGTGGCGGAACTCCCGATCTATCTTCTGTTCTGGAAGTTTTAGGGTACGTAGGTATATATGGGTGCAGGGGTTACATCTCCGGGTTGCTCACGAGGTAGGGGGCGCGCCCAGGGGGGAGGGGCGCGCCCTCCACCCTCGTGGACAGCCAGGGGCTCCCCTGGCGTGCACTCCAAGCCCATCAGGTTGGTTTCCTTCCAAAATTAACTTCTCCAGTTGATTTCGTTCCGTTTTGACTCCGTCTGATATTCCTTTTCCTCGAAACACTGAAATAGGCATAAAACAGCAAATCTGGGCTGGGCCTCCGGTTAATAGGTTAGTCCCAAAAATAATATAAAAGTGGATAATAAAGCCCAATATTGCCTAAAACAGTAGATAAAGTAGCATGGAGCAATCAAAAATTATAGATACGTTGGAGACGTATCAGCGCGTGTGGATGGATACTTGCAGGATGGTGGCGTTGTCTGGCGCCGTGGTGGCATCGACGACAGCTAGACCGGGCAAGGTATATGCAGTAGTACAGAACTGAAGATGGATTGGTGGCAGGTGGCTGCGGTGGCCTCATACCCGACAGGTGTCCTGGTTGAGGAGTGTGCCGACTGGTGGGTGCCCCATACCCGGCAGGCGTCCTAGTTGGGCCCTCGGGTCTTAGATGTTAGGTTTGGCTGCGAGGTCTGTTTGGTATTAGGTCCAGACTATCAGCATCCCTTCATCCCTTCATCAATTGGATAGGAGTAGCGACAGATGTCGCCTAGATGGTGGCTTTAGTCTTACTGGTGTATGACTTTGTAAGGTCTTGTGTGAATAATTAATAAAGTGGCTGCATGCATCGTCCATATGCAGAGGACAAAGGTCCTCCTCCATTTCTAAAAAAAAATCATTCTAGAGGTGCTATGATCACTATTCTACAAACTGAATGTTGTAGAATAAGCTCTTCAGTTGACTACATTTGTTGCCATGTTCCTAAATATAGGTGCAGAAAGTTAGCAGCGAACTTGAACTACTAGTCTACTACCGCTCTTCGAGGAACCATTCTCCCTATCAGTTTCAGGAACATGACAATATGATTTTTGTTAATTTTCTCATGAGGATATCAACCAGACTTGTCAATTAATTTCCAAGACTATTCAAAATAAAAACTAAAAGAACATGTCATCGCCGAGCCCACCGCGGCGTCACGACCAGGAGCTTTGCAGGAGAAGACCACCTTTTGTCAGGATAAGATGTACTACTTGTCCCCCTTCAAAATTGGCCATTGTGGGATCCCTTCCCTCCTTCGTTTTGGGGGAAGAGGACCAAGGCCATTATAAATATAGCTTAGCCACCACCATAGTAGGTGGTCGGAGCACTAGTAGAAAACATGGCTTTGGTTCGGAATCCCATCAGCTCACATCCACACCAGAGCAGACCTCGTGAGGTTGTTCTTCCCTTGTACTAGTTCATCCTCAACCCCTCGTGAGGCAAATCCACCACAAAACAGGAGTAGGGTTTTACAGCGCAAGGTGGCCTGAACCTGGGTAAACTGCCGTGTCCATCTTCTTCCTTGTTCATCAATCTAGTCCGTGGGGGCGACGAACTGGTTGGCTGAAGGGGTTGAATTCTTCGCACACGCCCCCGGGTTCGAACCTTTTCTTGGGTCTGCGGAGCCCTGAATCCGACAATATCCGAGGATGCAACTATTACAATAGATCATTAACCCTGCAGGGGTATACTTCACACATGCTCTCACCACTTACCACCATATACACGTCATGTACTCGCCAATCTTCAAGCAGAAGCCTGGCAAGGGTGTCGGCCACAACCATTAATGCAAGACACCCAGTTTTATCGCCTATCTAAGGTTGAATCCACGAAGGAAGTCCGACCAAAGTTTCTATTACGGCCTCAAAAGATGTGTGCAGGGTTCTCAAGCCCACCATCTGGGTGCCACTTGGTACACCATGCCATGTGCCTAGTCTCCCCAAGCCCACCTGGTCGGTGCCACATGGTAGAACAACATCACATCCGACAAACATCAGAAACTAGTTGCAACTCCTGGATAGAGATCATGGTGATTAATAAGTTGAGAGAGTCAATTAAGGATCCCAATGTGTGGTAGTAGCTAGTCTTATATAACATACACATAACTCAGTTCTTAAGGACAGTCTCAATGAGACAACACACCATGTACTCCTACATGGCCTCTCATCGCTATCTTTACCAAATCGGATTCACACACTTAACTCTCATTAGTAGGACATGAACACAAGCATTCCAATTCATCGCCCAGTTAGATCAGGCCTAACACAACTCTAAGAATAGCAAGCATGGCATGGATGAAGTCACATCATGGCTAAGCACTCCTAATCATGCCAGAAAGGTTTAGCTATTTACTATGACAATGATAGGTCATGCAAAGGAATGAGTTCAACTATCGAAACATGTAACTGTTGAATTGTATTGTTTTAATGCATTGTAAAGAGAGCAAGAGCGAGAGAGTAGGATTGTATCGACATGATCAAGGGGGTTTGCTTGCCAAGCAGATTGACAATGGAATACTGCTCCTTCAGTGGATACTCGAACATACCCTTGGGAATAGATCCTATCGCGGAGAACAACACCGAAGAAGGCAATCAATACACAACAAATGCAACAATATGATGCATCATCATGACATGGCAATGTGCTAGTGTTTGAGATAATACAATTAGAAATAGATTTAAATGGAGTTGAATTGAACCCAAGGTTCAAATTCAAGCTCCACATACGGCATTTCAAATGCCATTCATTTAAATTATCCTACCCAGCAACTTTAAGTTGTTCAAACATGCATGAAATGGTGCAGATGGACATGTTGGATTTTTCTGATCATTTTTCATATATAAATTATTTCAATCTAAGTTACGCTTGATTTTCTATGATTTGTTTCTATGTTTTGAGCATTTTCCGGAATTAAATAAATCATTTCTGATTTAAATCACAAAATACTTTGGTTACTCGGCTGTTAGCTAGCCGCACTCATTGACTACTGGGCCCAGTCAACGCACACGTCAGCCAAGTCAAACTGACGTGTGGGACCACTGGGTGAAATACTAATTCTAACAAGAAAATAAACCTGGTTTAATTAGTGACAGGGGACCCACATATCTGTGAGTCTAGGGGTTGATTAAGGGGTGGTTAACACTAGTTAATCCATCACCACGTCATCACGCCGGAGATTAGCTGGCGGCGACCACAGGACACGGCGGAGGCACGCCGGACTTGCGCTGCAGGCATCGGTATGGCGCGTTGAGGGCACCAGGGCATAGCCCTTACTCGCCTGCATCAAGGGACAATGGACTTGGACGCAGGGGTCGCCGGAAAGGAGGCTGGCGACGAGCTTAACTGCGGCCGCATGCTCGGGTTCGTCCGAAAGGCCGCTGCTGTGCACTAGCGGGAGACGCGAGGAACGCTACGGCCTCCTGGGATCTCCAAGATGGGTCCTTGGTTTGGTCAAGCGGGGTGGCGGCTATGCGGCGGCGACCATGGTGGGAATCGCACCTAGCGAACGAGCGCGACCAGGGGAGTAGGGGGTAAAGGAGAGGAGCTCACAGCGGATCTTCTGGCACGAACGGTGATCTCGAGGAGGATCGGGGCGCGACGAATTTGACGATTACGGTCGTCGGGGCAGAGGAGGAAGACGAGCTCGATAGTGTCGCTACAGGGCATCTGGTGTAGTTTTCTTCGGTGTCGTGAAGCTCTGATCAACGGCGAGGCCTCTGTACATGTTGGAGCGGCGAGGTTATGGCTGTGGCCACGCAGGCGACGACGACACGCACCGGGTGCTGCTCTATGATGGTTGCGGGATCGGGCGGAGGAGGAAGGGGGGCGAGCGCGGCGAGAGGGGGAGAAGGACCAGGGGCTCTAGGGCGTCTCCAGGCGCGCGGATGAGGACGGGGGAGGAAGCAGGACGTGGCGCGAGGACGTGGCCGTGAGTGCGTGTGCGTCAAGACGCACCAGCTCCTACTCGCACGAGGAAGACAACGCGGTGGAGGTAGGTGGGCTGGGTCGTGCACAGTGTGCGCTGCCAGGTAAGTTCCTGTTTCCTGTTCCTTTCACTTATTGCGTCTGTTTTTCCCTAAAAAAAACTTATTGCGTCTGTTTTCAATTATTTGTTTGCCACTGTTTAAATTTCAAAACGTATTTAAACCAGTGCCCAAAAAACCATTGAATATTTTAAGTGGCTCAAAGGATTTTCTCCAAATCACATAAAATATTTCAGGGAATTTTAAATTTATATTCTAATAGTATGAATATAAATCCAAATTCAAATAGAATATGATTTAAATTCAAAGTCCCAAAATATTCCTAAAAAATGTTCCTTAATTTTATTTTAAATATAGCTCTTGCCAAAAATTTCAAACGTGCTTAAGGCTACTTTGGAAATATTGAATGCATTTTCAGGGTTTTTGCCATTTATTCAAAAAATTCTGAGCCTTTGAAAATTCCCTCAATTTAAGGTATATTGAATTTAGACATGATGCATGATTCTCTCTGATGCAACTATTTAGAAGCAATATTTTAGGGCTGTTTTAGTTGTGCTTTCTCAAAGTAAGAGTATCAATCCAACAACAAGCACATGAAATGGACTTTATCTCTTGTAGAGACTTATAAACTATGCCAGCAAGTTAGTCATGTCCCAAAGAAACGCGGATGTGAAAGCTTCTAATATTATGAGTGTAAGGTGATTGAAAGTAAAGGTGTGCAAGTAAAGTAAATGAGTAATAGAGAGTATGTAGATGATGAAATCAAAAGTGGGCTAAGGCGTTATCAGGGAGTCTGGATTTCCCACTAGTATATATCTAGCATAACATATGCTATTGAACAGTTATAGGTTCGGACAACTAAGCCTCCTTAACAAAACAAGCAGTGCAAACTTTAGTTCATAATGACTATACCTGCAGCAAATTGTATGATGCTTTGCTATGAAATTCGTTCGGTCTGCCTGTGAACATTTACACCACAGATTGGGCCAGCACACTGTTTACAACTTTACATATATGTAAATATTTTTATACGCACATTTTAGTTTTTACCATGGTCCATTTATTTACTGTTTATACTGAGCCTCACCCTAACATCATTTTCTTTGTGGGTTCATGAGGCATAATAGCCATAGCTGCAGCAAATTGTAAGGAAGTAATTAGTTCTCTCCTAACCACTACTGAAAGAGCAAAAAGCATCTTCGGAGTATTGCAGAAACTGTAGAGTTATTACCTGTAGTGAACCTAACAACAAACTTGCTAAAACAAAGATTCCCTGTAATAATCTAGAGTCCTGAAGGTAGCAGCTCTTGTCTCTTATTCTTTTGCTATGAATATACTAGTGACAGATACGCTATTGTCTTCAGCAAAAGCCTGCAGAATCAGCAGGTCCATATGGTTGGAACCATTCAGCCAGGAATGCTTTCTTTCTTCTAAGGTTGCATCTGATATCTTGGCCCAACAAATCATTAAACTAAATATTCACAGTGCTTATACAAGATCTACGAAAATACATTCCATTGTAGAGATCCTTGTACTTTGCCCACTCTGCTACACTCTCTTCCATTAATCTTATGCTTGGCAACTAGAAGCTCCAGCCAGGAAATGTATTTACCCAATTGGCCGTCCTCTCTTATACGTATATGTTGGTAAGGCTCTCAGAATATCCGACTATTGCCAGATAAGGAATTCGATGATGGGTACATTCTCTGTTAGTTCGACCATTTTAACAGACCACTATGCACAACATAAAGTAAACGTGTACATTTTACTTTCACCTAAATTAATATTTTGTTTTTATTAAGCTTGCTATTTTTATTCAGCCAAAGTATAAGATATAAAAGCAGTTAATAACTTCAAAAGTGGGTGCATTCTTTTGATATACATTACTTTGCAAAGATCTTGCAACAGTATATACACATACATCTCAAAACATCATTTCATACTGCATGATCTGATCTAGTACAGAAACGACATGACATATTCTGTCTGTGAGACTGAAAGTTTGATGCATGTCAACGAAGCCTTGAAGCGGGAAATCAGTTCTAAGTTGGTCATGGTTGATGAGCTGCAAGAGCAATTTGCGTCTGTGAAATCCAGTCTGCTGTTGAATCGATGTATGTGGAAATTCAGAGTCAACTGCATGAAGCTCTTGAGACAATTGCAAACAAAGAAGCTGAAGTTACAGACCTCAATGGAAAGATGGTTTCTCTTGAAGCTGAGAATGGAAAACTGGCTGATAAGAATGAGTACCTAGAAGGGGTTGCTAATAAGGTGGCCATGTATGATGAGTTACAGGAACGGTTTAGTCTACTCATTCTGAAAAGGAAGAAGCTGTAGAGAACCTAGCTGCTCATGAGGGAACAATCACACACCTGACAGATGTCCACACCAAAAGAAACTCGGAATTCCATTCTGCAGCTGAATCAAACAGAGAATGGAGAAACTGAAGCTCAGCTACATGAAGCCCTCGAGACAATAACACAGAAAGGAGCTGGAGTCAAAAACATGAGAAAGAAGCTGGATACTCTCGAGATTGAGTTGGGATATTATGAGGAGCAGGCAACCGAAGCTGCTGCCAATGAAGAAAAACATAAGGTTAAATTTGATGAAGTTGTACACAAACTAAAGAGCCTAGAAGCACAACTTGCAGAAACACAAAACAAGGTTGATCTTTTCCAGAACAGAGAAAGAAAACTTGATTACTGCTAATAGTGGTTTGAATGAGGAATTGGAAGTAGTAAATCAAAGCAAGCTGAATGAATTACAGTTGACACTTGCTGCTGCAGTAGAAGAAAATCAGGGGTCTTCGGAAGAGATTCATTCATTGCGAAAAACATGATTCAGCGCAAGGAAGAACTGGAAAGCCAGGTATCTTCTACTCTGGAAGAGCATGAAGAACTGACGAGCAGTGCGAAAGCACACTGGCAGAGAAGCACATGTTAAATGACAAATATATGAAACTGCAAAAAAGGAGCTTGATGAAGCAATAGCCAAACTGAAGGAGCAAATGAATTTGGAGAAGTCTGAAAAAGAATTGCATATTTCAAAACATGGGCACATTCAGGGAAGTCGCAATTCGGTATTGGAATCTTGCACGTTAAGCAAAGTGGGAATAAGATAGTTGAACCTTCAGATTCGAAATTGTACACAAGCACAGCATTACATGAATTGAGAAGTAGCAACACTCAGGAAATCAACTGCTTTCATGCAAGCAATTCACAGTACTGGAATCCCATTCAGTCCACAGACACACACATGCCGCTGAAGAAGTGTAACTATGGCAGCACTCAAAATGGAAATAAACTGGTGTGGAGTTCATCCACAGTGACCATCATATCCGGGGCATTGCAATGTTGACCTCTCCCTCCACAGAGTACTTGAGCAGGAGTTTGATACTGAGACTTGTTGTAGCTCATCGACAATATGGCCATCATACCTGCGGCATTGCAACGTTGATCTCCCCTTGGACATAGTACTTCAGAACCAGCTCAATGACTTCAACGAAGAATGCCACCACATGTGCCACGATGACAAGAGGGAATGAACTACCTGCAAGCAAATAGACAATCCTCGCGATCCCGCCTATCCACATCAGCAAACCATTCACCCTCACTGCGCTGAGCGTGTACCATTCATCTTGCACATCGTTTCCAGGGTTGGCTGCCCTCCTAGCTGCCCTCCGAGCTTCTTTAACTTGCACGGCCTGACCACAGTAATGCATGTAGGGGAAAACGACGAAAGGAATAGCTGCCAGGAAAAAACATGCCCACAGAATATTTCCAATCCTGGTTTGGTCTTCCTTGTCAATCACGGATATAAACCACGATAGAAAGATTAGACATACATGGTATCCCACATAGATCATCACTACAGCCAACATGAGCTTGTGTGGAGATTTCTCAGCGACAGCTTGTGGAGCTCCATCTCCACCTCCTCCACCTGCACCACCTCCGCCTCCTTCTCCACCTCCTCTAGCTTCCCCAACAGGAGCCCCCCCATTGTTAGGAGCAATTCCACTTGCATCGGTTCCACCATTGCTTTCATGGTCACTGCTTAGAGGATGATCCCGTGCTTCCTGTCGGGCCAGCAAACCGGACTCAGCATCTTCATTTTCCTCGCGGATCCCCACTTCAGCTGCCCGGCCGTCACTAACGTGCGGAGCTCCTTCCCCGGCCGCCGACTGCAGTAGTGGCAAGAGTGATTTGGGTCTGACCATAGGAGCAGGCTTGCAGGGAGGCCACGGCGGCGTCGGCCTTTGGTGGGACAGCCGTGCACGCCCCGAACTCGGCTCCGCCGGTGGCATTGCTGTCACCACTGCAGCATGACGACGGGTCGGAGTTGAAGACCGGGACGGCATTGCTGTGGCCGCTGCAGCATAAGGAGAAAGCTGACGACTTGGAATTGAAGTCCAGGACGGCAATGTTGTGGCAGCTGCAGCATGAGAGGGAAGCCGATCTGTAGACCATGGCGGTGTTGATGCGACCAGTGCTGCAGCTGGAGGGGCGACCCCACGGCTTGTAGTTGAAGACGAGGGCGGCGGTGCTGTGGCCGCTGCAACATGAGGATGAGGTGGAAGCAGCCGACTTGCAGTTGCAGACCACGGCGGTGTTGATGTGACCGCTGCTGCAGCAGGAGGGGGAACCCCACGGCATGGAGTTGAAGACGAGGGCGGTGGTGTTGTGGCCGCTGCAGTTTGAGGGGGAAGGAGCCGACTTGAAGACCACGGCGGGGTCGATGTGCCCACTGCAGCAGGAGGGAGAAGTCCGTAACTTGGAGTTGGAGTTAAAGACCAGGACGGCGGGGTAGTCTTCCTCGACCCCTCGAGGCCAATCTTGTCGTCGGGTTCGGGTAGAGGCACCGGAGAAGACGTGGCAGGGGGTCGAGGAAGACGCGGCGGCGAGGAAGATGCCCTGATGCCCATCTCCTCGTCGGGGAGGGTTGTGCCGCCGGTGACGACGTACCCACTGGTCGACGGCGGGGGCTTGTGCCCAGGAAGCCGGCTGTGTGGTGAGATCCACGCCGTCGGAAGAGAAGCCGATATCACCACCACCTCCGCCAACGAAACAGGTGGTGGTGCTGCAGCTGATGTCCCCCACACGGCTAGAGGCGGCGGCGACGGCGACGGTGGGTGTAGGGCCGCCGGAGGCAGCAGATGTACGGGCGTGCAGTGCGGCATCGGTGAGGCGGGTTCGGCTCACCTGCAGGGATCACCGCAGGAATTAATGTGCAGGCCCAGTAATAGAGCGCCACGTATCATTTTCTGGTGGGCTAACAACTTTCATTAAGCTAGATTTATTTTGTTACTGCGTTCTCAATTTATTTTCTCTTTCTTGCTGTAGCAGCGATGTTGGTGCCACAAATTTTGAGAGCTCGATGTGCTCAAGGCGGAGCTCGAGTCCGCGCGCGCTGTCCACAACACAGCGGAGCGGAGGATGATGTTGGCGCTGGCGTACCAGAACGAGCTAGAGCGAGGTGAGGAGGAGGCACGGAGGTTGAGGGCCGAGCTGGACGCCACCGACGACCTCGAGAACAAGATGGTGACGGCTTCCGAGCATCCGGCGACGCTAAGAGCTGAGCTGTTTGCGCGCGCCATCGAGGAGGAAGAGACACCCACGGCAAGCAGCACGCCGGGGATGCAGGGCAAGATGAAGACGGAGCTTGAGAAAGCGATGGCGAGCGTCGAGAAGCCAAGGACGAGGCCAAGATCGTCCAGGTCGCCGCCACGTTGCTGCGCGCATACGTGAATAAGGGAAAGCCGCGCTGCGGTGGAAGGAGGGCGTGTCGTCGGCATCCAACCCGTCGCTGGAGGATGAGCTGAGTCGGGTGACCTCTCAGCTCGTCGTGACGCAGGAAGGACTGAGGGACAGCGGCGAGGGGAGGAAGATGACGCCTGAACACCTGATGAGTGATGAGGCACGACGAGACGTGGAGCAGTGAAGCCTAGAGCATGAGCGGCGCAAGAGGAAGTTGCCGCGGCCACCGCGGGCGCACGCGTGGTCAGGGGCGCCGGTTAGACCACGAACGAGAGCCTAGAGGCAGTGATGCGGGAGACACTAGCAGCGAACGCGTCAGCGGTGACTGCCGGTCTGCAGCGGCCTCGGCGGAGGAGCTTGAAACGGTAACAAAATAAATGTAGCTTAATGAAAGTTGTTGGCCCAGAAGACAAGGATACGTGGCGCTCTATTATTGGGCCTGCACATTAATTCATGCGGTGATCCCCTGCAGGTGAGTCGAACCCCGGTGAGGCGGCGGACGCCATCCGTGAGGCCGGACGAGGTGGCGGCGGGGGGGCGGGGAAGACGGTGGGGAAGATGTGGTGCTGTGGGTGTTCAAACTTCAAAGTGCAACTCTTTTCCGATCGATAGGACGGAGGAGAAGATGAGAATGGCCGCGGCCTTTGCAGGCTTTTTGTCAGGGCGGAGAGCTGTGAAAGCTTAATTTGCTAGAGCCACTCCAGTGTTGCACTTGTATTTTTTCCCCGAAAAAGAAATAAGTATTTACGTTTCTTCATATTTATACGAGCCCATATATGTTTAAACAGTCTTGCTAAGTCTCACGCGAAGTCTCAGTCAATACTATATCCGTGATGTCTTACATTGACTGATACTTGCTCAAATCTTAGTCGATTGAGGCCTAACCATACCCATGTTCAAATGATGAGTGCCCACCTAAATTAGTTTTTTTAGTTATAATGATAAATGCATGGACGATTATTGTTTTTGTATGGTTATGTCAAATTTTCATTGGTCTCTAAACCTCGTTCAGGGTTGCCTGTGTTCATCCATTAGAGCATCTTCAATAAAAGATGTATATTTAGAAATGTAAAACTGCTAGATGTATATTTTACATTATAAAAAAAATCATTTTTACATCATCAAAAAACACCTAATTCCAGCAAATGATGTATAATTGACAATGTAAAACTAGTGCTCCAACAGATGATGTAAAAGCGGTCAACGGCCGCACGATAGCAGTGCTACAGCCGTTGTACAGAAGCAGTCTAGCCGCACTCCAGCCGCATAACAACCGCACAATTTTGAAAATATTCCAAATTAAAGCATACAATTTCATCTGTCCACAATATCAAATTATAACATAATTCATCAAATCCACAAGATCAAATGCAACACAAATACAACAAAGTTCTTGCACAATACGACAAATAGAGAATGAAATTAGAAGGTTTTTTCGTCATGCCATTTCCAGTACTCCTTCATCAAATCTTTCTGAAGTTTATTGTGCATATCGGCGTCTCTAATTTCATGGTACACCTTCATAAAACGTCTTATTCGGTCCTCTTTTCTAATCGGCATAACGGGTATGCCCATGAGATCGTCGAAGGTATAATCCAAATCCTGCCCACGATGGTTCTCAATGATCATGTTATACATGATCACGCAAGCAGTCATGATGTACCAAAGGTTTTTCTGGTCCCAGAATCTGACGGTCCTCGCACAATAGAAAATTGAATTGCAAAATCCCAAATGCTCTCTCAACATCTTTCCTAGCTGTCGCTTGAGCATTGTGAAAATATAGTTCTTTCTTACCTTGGGGGCTTTGGATTGGCTCCCCTAAAGTACTCCACTTCGGATAGATCCCATTCGCAAGGTAGTACCCATAATTGTAGGTGCTGCCATTTGCTTCGAAGGTCACTGGAGGAGTTTCTCCATTTGCTAACTTCACAAAAAGAGGTGACTTGTCAAGAACATTGATATCGTTGCAAGATCCCGGCATTCCAGAATATGAATGCCAAATCCATGTCTCTTTATCTGCAACGACCTCAAGAATGGCATCCTTGGAGGGCCCTCCTCTCTAGGAGGCTGGCTGGCGAGTGAACGAACTGCTAGCATTTGCTCGCGTGCAAGTGCACGTGCCATTCTCGCTTGCCGCTTCACTAAAATGCACGCACATAGGGCATGGACAGTATTATCCTCTGGGACCCTGTCGACAACAGCGATGTCAAGGTTCGCTACAGCATGGCTGATGATACGTCTATTTTGCATCATGTTTTCCTACTGTTATTTATGATGTTTTTATGCATAATAATGCTTTTTAGAGTAATTCTAATGTCGTTTCTCTCATAATTTTCAAGGTACACACAAAGAGAGAGAATTCCGGCAGCTAGAAATTTGGACCTGAAAAAGCTACGTCAGGCTACCTATTCTCAACAACTCCAAACAAGGTGAAACTTCACGGAGAATCTTTATAGAATATTTGAAGAATATTGGAGCAAATAAGTACCAAAGTAGGCCCACCAGGTGGGCACAACCCACCTGGGTGCGCCAGGGAGCCCAGGCGCGCCCTGGTGGGTTGTGCTCACCCAGGCCCATCTCCGGTACCCATCTTCTGGTATATAAGTCATTTTGACCTAAAAAATAAGGAGATGACTTTCGGGACAGAGTGCCGCCGTCTCGAGGCGGAATTTGGGCAGGAGCACTTTTGCCCTCCGGCGGAGCAATTCCGTCGGGGGAACTTCCCTCCCGGAGGGGGAAATCATTGTCATCATCATCACCAACAGCTCTTCCATCTTGGGGAGGGCTATCTCCATCAACATCTTCAACAACACCATCTCATCTCAAACCCTAGTTCATCTCTTGTGTTCATTCTTGTTACCGGAACTATAGGTTGGTGCTTGTGGGTGACGAGTAGTGTTGATTACATCTTGTAGTTGATTACTATATGGTTTATTTGGTGGAAGATTATATGTTTAGATCCATTATGCTATTTAATACCCCTCTGATCTTGAGCATGATTATCATTTGTGAGTAGTTACTCTTGTTCTTGAGGTCACGGGAGAAATCATATTGCAAGTAATCATGTGAAATTGATATGTGTTCGATATTTTGATAGTATGTATGTTGTGATTCCCTTAGTGGTGTCATGTGAACGTCGACTACATGACACTTCACCATATTTGGGCCTAAGGAAATGCATTGTGGAGTAGCAATTAGATGATGGATTGCGAGAGTGATAGAAGCTTAAACCCCAGTTTATGTGCTATTCCTTAGGGGACCGATTGGATCCAAAAGTTTAATGCTATGGTTAGAATTTATTCTTAATACTTTTCTCGTAGTTGCGGATGCTTGCAGGAGGGTTAATCATAAGTAGGAGGTTTGTTCAAGTAAGAACAACACCTAAGCACCGGTCCACCCACATATCAAATTATCAAAGTAGCGAACACAAATTGAACCAACATGATGAAAGTGACTAGATGAAATTCCCGTGTACCCTCAAGAACGCTATGCTTATTATAAGAGCCGTTTTGGCCTGTCCTTTGCCTCAAAAGGATTGGGCTACGTTGCTGCACTTTTGCTACTATTATCGTTACTTGCTCGTTACAAATTATCTTGCTATCAAACAACTCTGCTACTTACAATTTCAGCACTTGCAAACATTATCTTACTAGAAACCACTTGTCATTTCCTCCTGCTCCTCGTTGGGTTCGACACTCTTACTTATCGAAAAGAACTACAATTGATCCCCATATTTGTGGGTCATCAGCTGATGTTTGCTTGATGACCAATCTAAAGACCAATGAACTAATTCAAATAAGAAATGCATGTGCATAGAATTGCTGAATAAGCAATCTACAGAGAAGGATATGTACATCAGCGTGGATAACCCATCTATGCAATCCAAACGAACCGATGACTGTGCTAACTGCGTGTGGGAATAAATCAAATACCAACTGATTGCATGTTCAAATGCCAAGCAACTGGGTTGGCAGATCTATATAACTGAACCAAACAGAATATATCAAATAGCACCTATAATGACGGATCTAATTACTACTGGTTTAGGATGGTTTCTGCACAGTAGAAAACCTAATGCAATATTATTTATGTACGGATCCAGACATTTGAACCCCAGCATGAATCTAGATTACCCCCCAAACCTAGGATTTAATCAGTAATGCTACATGCATAATCAAAAATTGTAACCACCACAAAAGATAGATCCTACCGATTTGAAATCACCCGTCGGTACATATGTTGCGTCGGGATTACTTACATGAGCAGAAGGATTGTTGGATCCTCCCTCCATGGGGGTGCCACCAACAGCTCGCTTTCCGGCAATCTTGGCATGAACTTGCCGCTCCAGTTCTTCCATTTACTGATCAACCATCTACTTCCTTGGCTTTGGGGACGGAGTCGGCTTATCGGCCATCGAGATCAAATCATGCACGATGATGGCGCGTGCAGGTGGCGGCACCGACGGCGGGGAAGAGGAGGACGAGGGCGGCGGGGAGAAATGGCAAATGGTTTCACCAAAAAAGGGGTTCGAAGGCTAAATAGGATGCTTCCAATGCCATCGTGTGGACCCACACAGCAGTGAGCCAGACCGCCTAACTTTTTAAGCGCCTGGCAAGGTAATTTTTACTTCAGGATAAACGCCTAATAAGTATGTGCGGCGACGTGCAGCTATGGCCCACAAGGACCCAGTCGCGCCAACCTAACATGTCGGATGATCTCACAAGGATATTGCGCCAAATAGATGAGCGTGTCCAGGGAGCACATCAGACAATCCGACATGTTAGCCGGATGCAGCTACAACACCCACTGGTACTTGGATATATAAGATGGTCTGATACAGCGATAACATGGTCATGTATAAAATTCCGGCTCATCCAGTTGATTCACGCCTCTCGGTTGGGCACGATTGGTGGATGCCACGCTGGCAGCTGGTTGTCGGCGTCGGTCAAAGATGCCTTCGCGGGTGGCGCTGCAACGTGCAAGTGACGCGCCTGCTGGTCCGGCACGAAAAGGAGGGGTTCAGGCGACAAAATAAGTTTTTTTTGGGGGGGGGGGGGGGGGGGTCAGTGTATGAAATAAGACCCTCCGATGTCATTTAGTAAAAATAATACCACCATCCCCATCCACATCCCCGGACAGCGCAGACACAGGTGACTGTGGTTTACGAAGTCACAGTAGGCGCCTCGTCGTTGACGGGAACGTCTCCTCCCACTGAAAGCGCATCGCCGAAAATTCCAAAATAAATTCAAGAATAATACGAGTACCATGACTTAAACCCTGATGAGCTGAGATACCACTGCCCTTTTAACCATTCAACTGTAGGTTGGTTCGCGATTAAGCCATCTTCTACGAGAGAACAGCACGGCAACACAATGGCATGTACGAAAAATCTTGACGATGGATAACGTTGGCTGTCTAGCATGATGAGATGAATAGCTAAAATATAATATGTGTGCGCTAGATAAACCGTGTGAGTTTAACTAGGCTGGCTATTTTAGACGACCAACTAGGCTGGTTGGGCTGTCACGCAGCGCCTTGGCGCATGCATAGACGTACAGCCTGCGCTTCTCCCCGGCCGTCCCCGGACCGAGACCAACGGAGCTAGAGAAAAAGGAAAAGGAAAAAAAGGCCGGAACCTTTTATTCTCTCTGTTGCCTTTGCCTACTTTTTGTTTGAATTCCTGTGCCTCTTGGCTCGCACAAAAACCCAACAAATGCATGCACCAGACCAGATCAGAGCAGACTAGGCCAGGGTTTATTACATGCAGGTCCAGCCGGCGGACAGCGCGGAGACAGGTGACCTCGTGCCTGCTTTGCAACAGGCCCGTGCCTGTGACCGTGGACGTTGTTTTTTCTTTTTCTTTTTTGAGGGGTAGACCGTAGACGTAGCTGTACGCGGTAGGGTTCTGTAACTTGTGTTCATGCAGATGCAGGCGTGCTAGTGCTACCAATGGTGTACTAGTACCCTCTCGCGTGACACGTCGTGTTGCGCCGGTTCAAACGTTCAATGCACCTTCCATATCATTGTTGGTGCAAACGTTAGGAAATTTATTTATGACAACAGTAAAAACAGATGTAGCGACAAATCTTTGCGCGTAATTGTTAGTGGGCGTAAAATAAATTAACCTCGTACAGTATATATAAGTTTGCAACGGCAACAAGATGGGGTCATGTCCGGTCTAGTCGGTGCACGCCGCGGCGTACGTTCAGTGTGCTTGTCCGCGAAGCCATAGCCAGACACCAGCCGCCATGAGACCACCACTTGCGAGAGAGAATCTCCCTTCTCCTTCCCCGAGACACAAAAGCGATTCTGGCCCCTGGCATTCTGACTAGACCCCAAGGGTTGGACTCCTTTTCTCAATCTCAATCTCAAAAGAAAAAAAGCGCTAAAACTACCCCTCTGACTGGACCAATACCGGCTGCCTTTCGTTCAACGTGAACACGATGAGGGAGTAGATAGTGATGAGGGAGGTTCCTTCAGGTAAAGCTAGCGTGGGAGCTCACCGGCCGGTGCACCGCACAAGCCAGCCGTGTCCACACCCGCGGTAGTGGAGCGGCGCCGGCGCTCGCGGTTGGTCGCCGCGGCTCAATCCTATACGTACGTGCATGCATGTTGGTTTGGCGTGTGCCGCGCTGCCCCGCGCGCCCACAGGGCCACCCGTCGCTTTTCTGCGGTGTACTAGCTCTTCATACAGAACCTATATTGCAAATAAATGGGGAAATAAATACATGCGTGAACTTTTTACAAGAAAATGCACGGAACCTATATTTCCATGTGCGTCAACATTTTTCTTTCGCAACATATGAACACTTTTCCACATACAGAATATTTTTGAAAAAGACATGTGGTCATTTTTAAAATTTTACATGGACATTTTTTTTAAATATATGCGCGAATATTTATTTGCAAATCATGAATGATTTTCACTTAGTTATAAGAACCAGATACGAAACTAGTGAGATAAAAAATACATGAACATTTTTTACATACACGAATGTTTTCTTCTATATGAGCGGTCGTTTTAAATATGCAACACGTGAGCATTTTTATAATCATTTAAGTAGTTATATAAATAAATGGCATAACTATTTGTTTGGGAATTTACACACACAAAAAAACATATACTTGTTAATTGGAACTTAGTAACAACAGTTTTTGGACCAACGTTAGTGACGTGTTCATGGCCATACGAGCATGCCCTTCTTAAATCTTCCGCTAGGTCAACTGGGAAACTGTGGCAATTGCAAATGTTTTTTCTGCCAATTTAGGTTGGTTCATGGTTTAGGGAAATAATAGGGATAGGAAGGTCATATGAAATGAGATGACATGTAATCCTATCTCAAATCCTATGAATAGGAATAGGAAACAAGACGCGCTTTTGGTTCACATCATACGACATGGGAGGGTAGCAGTTTCTTCAGAAACACATGGAAACTTCTAGAAGAGAAGAAAAAATTGCTGCAAAAAAGAAGGATTTTCCATCTCCGACCACGTGAAATTGCCATAAAAAAATCTTTGCTTGCCACCCCATTTCTAGCTGACGTTCGCCAGATAACAATACCGTTTTTAGGCAACACTACTAAGTTTAATTACTGCTAAGTTTTGCTCGCTCTATTCTTTGTATTCTTTTTCTTCTTTGTTCATTTCTCCCTTTCATTCACATTTTTCTTTTTTCCTCTCTTTTTGTTTATGTTTATTTCCCACCATAACATTTTTTCTCTCTTCTATTATCTTTGCCTTCTCTAGATCCGCGGATAAATCTCTTGAGCAACAGGTTACCATTTGGCATGCTTATGTGACTAGAATTTCAAGTAATCGAGTGATAAAGGGGTCACGTGGATATAAACCTGACAATACTATGGGGGTATGAAAGTAGGGCCGATCGTATCTAACGAAATATGCAAATGGGTGTACGCACAATGATGTATACATGTCTGGGCCCTCGTCGCATGAGATGATACCCTACTCCCTCCGGTGGTGTTCTTGCTCTTGCATGGAGATTACAAGTGAGTGTTCTACCCTCAGCCCGATGCCTTCCTCTGGGCTTATTAGAGTGCGCTAGGAGGGATGTCATAACTTCCTCAACCACTGCCTCCTGGCAATTACTATAGAAAACAATGGAGCCCTTTTGGGGGTTATGAGTTTACACATCACCGTCGCATATGTGTTCAACAAACATTTAACAATGTTTGCATGTCGGCTAGAAGCTTGGAAAAACAACATGGGATCATCCTCAAACCAAAGATGGAATATTACCGGAGGCCCGTGACAAATTGTTACTCCCTCCAACCCCTCTTTGATGACTGGTTTGTTGATGAGAGCAGAAAACACGTCAGCAACAAATAAAAAGAAAAGGAGGACAAGGGTCCATCTTGACAAAGCCCACGCGATGGGGTAAAAGTCTGTATCAATTTCTCATTAAACTTCATGGGGTACTTAATCGAGGTCACACAAGCCATGACTCGAAAAATCCACCTAGAGAAAAAATCCCACTTGTGAAGTGCCATTTCAAGAATACCCCAGTCCACCCGGCCATAGGCCTTGGACAGGTCCAATCTGTAGCAACAAGCAGCTCAGGAATTTACCTTCAGAGATTGAATATAGTGAATGGACTGAAAAGCTATGATCAAATTAACAGTTATAAGCCTTGAAGGGACAAAAGTGCTTTACTTCTCCGAGATAAGATCACCAAGGATAGGATGCAGTCGGTTTACCAAAAACTTGGAAACAATCTTGTACACCATGTTGGACAAGCGTATTGGCCTAATATCCTTCAGGTTCTTGGGATGCAGAACCTTGGGAATTAAGACACTAGCCAAAATGTAAGAAACATGTGTTTTTTTTAAGAATGAGGGTAAATCTGTAAGAAAAAAACATTCCAGGAAAGTGAACAATGATTATTGGTATTTTAACATTGTATAACATAATCTTGAAAAGCCAAGGATTTAAATACAATCTAGATCATGGTATTTTGCTAATTTTTTAGCAATGCTTTTTTTGTTATTCAGCAATTTTGTCTACAATAATTATTTCACCCTTTTCATGTTCATTATTGATGTTTGAACCGTCGGTAGATCACCAACCTCCTCCTCCCATGGCTCCGACGGTGGGGGTGTGCACGGAGGTCCCGATCAACCAGAGGGGGTTGTAGTTTCTCCGTCATAGGACATTAGGTAGGTCTTAATTAGTCCACCATTTTAACCATCCATCATTGGTGGTGGTGCTCAGTAATGGATCTTCCATGTTCTTCTTCGGCCCCGGCCCGACGGTGCATATGACGTTGCGGCAAGTGAGATAGGGTGGACAAGTAGTCCTTCATCCCATCCAAAGGCGGTGGCGGTGGTGTTCATAAGGTCTCCCCCGTGTGTTCTCTTGCTTCGGCGATGTGTGCACTGTCGGATATAACGAAGATATCTGATGGACAGGTTTGCACTTTCTACAGTGGGAGTTGGTTCGACAACTATGACGTTGATCTCGTTATTCCACCGACCAGAATTTGATGCTAATGCGAGGTCCACATGCGCCGCTCTGTTGTTCAGATTTGATGCTTATTTGATATCCGTAAAGACGTCGGAACGTGTCCATGAATATTTGATGTGTCTGTTTTGATAAATGACAATTAAGTTGGTCCAAGGCCAACTCCAACATAGGGACGCATTTGGTCCGTTCACGTCTGCTTGGGTCCGCGTAGACAAAAATTACGGCTCGACGCAAACTAGCGGGTGTACTTTTTTCCGACTCAACCCATTTCTGGCCACAAATTTGGGCCAAGTTTGCGTCCGTGCAAACACGTTGCGGACGCCCGCATCGCCCTCCCTTGTCCTCCCCCTGGCCCTCCTGTCTATGGTATAACGGTCCTTCCCCCTCCACTCTAACACCCCTGGCTCGCCGCTATCGCCGCCGCCATCCAGTTACGGTCGTCTCACGACCACCAGAGCACCAATGGCCGCATCCACGGACATGCCTGAGCCACCACCGTCACCACGCCAAATCTCGCCGGCCTTGTGGCCGGTCCTAGCTGCCGTTAGAGTACTACAAGGCACGCCGAGGACAGGGGTCGCCGACAGCTCTCGATGGGCTATTGTCCAGCACCCTGCTAGAACATGGAGCACTCAAAAGATGTGGGAGGTGATGACATATTATGTGATCATGCACAACATGATCATAGAGGATGAGCATGAGAACAACCTCTTGGATCAAGGGTGGGACTTTCATGGTGAGAATGTTGAGCCTAAGTATGAAGCAACAACGTATGCACAGTTCACCCAATTTCATCAAGGAATGCGTGATTGAATAACTCGCATTCAACTTCAAAATGATTTGATTGAGTATATGTGAACTCACATAGGAAACCAATAGATATATCTACACTTTTTCGTTCAATGTATTTACTACAATTTAAAAAACATTTGGTTGTAATAAACTCTGTGATTTAAATTTATTGTGTTGTAAAAGATGTGACTTATCTGTTTAAGTATGTGCAATGTTTTATTTTCATTTGTTCTTTTGATTTATGCCTATAGAATGTCTAGATTGGGATAAATTGGCAACAAAAACGGCTGAGCCGTACCAAAATGTAACAAACGGTTAACGCGGACACAGCCATACATGGGCCAAAGTAGCGACCCAAACGAGCAAAAACACACACAAAACGCGCGTCCGTTTGGTCCCTACATTCCAACGGCAGCAGCATGGGGTCGTGTCCAGTCTGATCGGTGCACGTCGCGGTGTAGATTCGGGTGCACGTAGCATGCGTGGCCGTAGCCAGACACCAGCAGCCATGCATTGTCACGTGAGAGAGAGAGAGAGAGAGGAGCGACTGCAGCGGGTGGCCCGACGGCGCGTGCGTGCTACCACACCAATAGGCAATAGCCATAGATATAGTTGTAGCTGTAGGCTATTGGGGACTGCTCATACCACGAATGGAGTAGTGGCATGTCACGTGAGAGAGAGGCGACTTTGGTCTCCGAGACCAACTGAGCGATTACTAGTATTACTACAAGTCTACTTTTTGTTTGAACAATTGCTAGCTAGTTCGCCTCATGGCACGCACAAAAATCCCACACATGCATGCACCAGACTAGACCAGCCGGAGGACAGCGCGCGCGCAGCAGGTGACCTGACCTCGTGCCTGCTTGCAACGGCCGCCTAATAATCGAAGAGGAGTGATACGCGCCGGCGCACCGGCCGAACTGTTCGGCCGGTCCAGCCCAAGCCGTGCGATGCGGTCAGCCCCAGCCGTTAGATTTTCGCGCGACGCCACCACCGAACCAACCGTTGCAGCAAAAAGAACATGTTTTGTTGCAACCTTTGTACGAACAGCCACAACGAGAAAAACAGGGGAGCTCGATCCCCCGCGTCCGCCCGTCCCCGATCCGCGGCGGTGGCGACCGGATCCGCCTGTTCTTCGTTGCCCGCAGCCGAATCACGTCTAGGAGGGGCTCCCCCACCTATCAAGCCGCCTTGGGATTGCTTCAATCATGTCGTACATACGTCATGACCTCCTTGCCACCATGGATTTAGGCTCGAGCTCCGCTGCCGTTCATGGCCGGAGTCCCCTGAGCAGGCAGGGCCCTGGTGGTAGTGGACCGTGTTGCAATGGTACTACAACCCTGATGTCTCATGTGTTTCTCGTTGGCTCCATGCATGCAGCAGCGTGTCCCCGTAGTTGCATCTCTCGGTGACGACGGTCGCAACTCCGGTGATGACGAACGCAGCTCCGGCGTTCTGCGGCTGCAGGTCGCAACACCTCCGGCGACGAGCTCATAAGAAAACTGTACTCTCCGTCGGGGTGTCGGTAGCAGCAAAAAGAACGACCGGTTGTAGCAAAAAAGGGCAACACTTCCAACAAATTAAAAGCTCGCCGGCACCATTGTAGCAAAAATGTTAACCGATTGTATCTTCTGTGGCTGCCGGTTGCAACAAAAACATGACACGGTTGTAGCAAGAAAAACATTGACGTCGACCGGCCGCTGCATATGGTGGTAGCAAACCATGTCGCCGGTGGTAGCAAATGAAGCCGTCGGTGGTAGCAAAACAAAAAACTAGTTCCAGCAAAAAAGAATCAGCTACAAATACAGTAGTTGGTTCCAGCAAAAAAGTTTATGAGTTGAAGCTTTTTAAATGTAGGGTTGAAGCTTTCATGTAAATGGTTGCAGCTTTTTTTATTTGGGCAAGAAATCGATAGCAAAAAAAGGATGTAGCAAAAAAACACGCTGGTCGTAGCAAAAGATAACGGCAGTTGCAGCAACAAAATGTCGTTGTTGCAGCAAAAAACGGATGCAACTTTCGTCCGTCTGCAGTTGTAGATATTTTTCCCACCCCACAGCTTGAGCGGTTGGTGAAAAAAAAAAGCTGACCGAGTAAACGTGGTGGACCAAGGCCACGTGATGGGCCAAGGAAAAAAAACAACGTGGATCGGGAGGTGCGGGAGCGCTGGATCGCTACCCGATCGAGCGGCGTGCGCGGGACCGGCCGAAACGCTCGGCCGGTGCACCGTCTGGAAACATTTCCCATAATCGAAACTACTTCACAGACGATGCATGATGGACGATTCAGGCACGATAGTTAATCCAGCGGCTGCGTTGCACCTAGTCCTACGCATGGATGGCCTGATTTGCAGTATCGTCCAGCAATCGTCCAACGGGTATCGTGTGCATAGCAGCCCTAATAATTTAACCTCCATCGTGCCAAAAAATGAACGCCTAGTAATACTAGTACGTTTCTGTCTCGGGCTACTGCAACGTGGTTACGCCATTGCAACGGCAGCAGCATGGGCCATGGGGGCGTGTCTGTCCGGTCTAATCTGTGCACGTCGCGCTCCGCGTAGGTTCGCGTGCACCTAGTATGGGTGGCCGTAGCCAGCCAGCCAGCAGCAGCCATGCATTGTCACGTGCCAGAGAGAAACAGACTCCCTTGTCCTTCTCCAAGACACAATAGAGATTCTGGGCGGGCCCCTGGCAATGGCCTGCTGATGCTTCTTATCTTACCGGAAGCGGTAAACTCCTCCTCTGACTGCACCAAAAGCGGCTGCACCTTGTTCAAGAAAGGAACCGACAAAGATGGACGGAGATTCCGTCAGAAAAACCAGCGCGGGAGCTCAGCGACCACAAGGCCACAAGCCAACCGTGTTGGTGTCTGTCCGTGTTGCTACTACTAGTACGTACAGTAGTGTATTCACATCGATTCTACTATCCGTTTAGGCACGTGCAGTTTGCGTTTAGTTCGAAGGGATTTCACGTGAACTGGCGAAGGGAGTTAGCTTACAATTTTTTAGGGGATTTGGCTAGGATTTGGACGGGGAGAACACTAATCGTTGGGTGGGTGTGCTTTCCTTGATCTACCGCTCTACCATGGCTCTAGCTAGCTAGGGCGTGCATGGCAGGAACTCATCGTCGGCCAGTCACATTTTAGCCAACAATCCATGGACCATGAATAACGGATGCCAAGAGAAACACAACCCGCTCTCTTCTCCAACTGAACAAAAAATCCTACGTGGCGAGTTAGGATTAAACAACATTGGCATCACGCCATTTTAGATGCTCTAGAGTTGGCATCAATCCATGGGCATTTTTTTTTTTGTTATGCAATATCTCAACGAGAGATTCCCGGTAGACGGATGGGGACAATGTTTGTAGTTTCTCATATACTATCTCATATAACTACATAGCTTTCTCTGTGATCGATTGTTGTTGGCGCACATCTGGCGATTGTCACAGTTTGTTGCCGCACAGTTGCATCATGCATATTACAGTATTGCCGTGTTACTATCGAGGGCTGGAGTTTTCTTTTTGTTTGAGAATCACCTTGGGGGTCCCACCTGAATATATTACTCAAAGTGGTCAATATGCCATAGAGTGATCCGGTTTATAAGAAAAACTGGATCGAAAACCTTAACAAGTTGACCTCATTTATAAAGGAAACCGGGCCCAAAAACCGTACAAACAACAAGGATAAAAGAATATGAGAACGAATGGGTGCCCAAGACAAGGCAAAACCATCACCACGAGACACACAAGTAGATGTGAGGTGCCGTCAAAGGATCACAACACCAAGATCTACAAACAGCCGAACGCACCGGCGTGCGTACCGACCCCCGCTGCACAGCTTAGGAGCATTCACAATCAACGAGTGCCATAGCAAACACGAACCTCGATTGGAAACTCCACCATAGGAAATAAGAACGACTAGCAAGCTTGTGAGGCATCTTGCGTCATCCTTGAGCAAAGATGAACCGAGATAGCACCAAGAGCATAAAGCTCACCGCATCACAACGGCAACCATGCGAGGATCTTCAACAAGTATCACCAAAGTGGTGCAATCAACAGTGAGCAGGGTTGGATGGATGACAGCGAAGAGCTCCCAATGTTGCGTTCAAGAAGGTGAACGACGTCCGCAGACGACGTCGTCAATGGACTTTCGCCCGAAGCCCATACCGAGCGGGCCAGGTACAGCTCAAGGACCATGCCCCCCAGGAGGGAAAATGACACCGGGGTGGCGCTGTCGTGGCCAGCTAACGCTCAGGTCAGCATGGATTTCTCCTGAAGCAGGACCAGATCCATCCCGATAGCGAGGTAGTCGATCATAGGATAGCAGATCAGCCAACGGCTGTCATCCATGGATATACGATGGAGCGGTGGGCGAGTGACAGAGGGAGCAGAGGTCGGAGGGACTGTGGCAACCACAAGTTGATTATTTTGGTGAGTACATATATATCCCACTTTGCTTAGAATAAGGCGGAGCGGATGCAAACCGGTAGTAGTGTGCATACAGATGTGCGATTGGAAAACATGGTGCCAACCACCAACCCTAGAAAAGGAGGTCATATGTGCACGGAGACAACTAGAAGGGTGATACGTCTCTGTCGTATCTATAATTTTTGATTGTTCCATTTCAATATTCTACAACTTTTACATACTTTTGGCAACTTTCTATACTATTTTGGGGACTAACATATTGATCCAGTGCCCAGTGCCAGTTCCTGTTTGTTATTTTTTTGTTTCGCGGAAAATCCATATCAAACGGTCCAAACGGGATAAAAACTTACGAAGATTTTTTTGGAATATATGTGATTTTTGGGAAGAAGAAACAATGCGTGCCTGAGGGGGCCACGAGGCAGGGGGCGCGCCCCTGACCCTCGTGGCCACCCCATAAGGCGGTTGGTGCCCTTCTTTCGCCGCAAGAAAGCCAATATCCAGATTCAAATCGTGTTAAAATTTCAGCCCAATCGGAGTTATGGATCTCCGGGAATATAAGAAACGGTGAAAGGTCAGAATCTAGAGCGCAGAAACAGAGAGATAGAGAGACAGATCCAATCTTGGAGGGGCTCTCGCCCCTCCCATGCCATGGAAGCCAAGGACCAGAGGGGAAACCATTCTCCCATCTAGGTAGAAGGTAAGGAAGAAGAAGAAGAAGAAGAAGAAGAAGAAGAAGAAGAAGAAGAAGAAGAAGAAGAAGAAGAAGAAGAAGAAGAAGAAGAAGAAGGGGGCTCTCTCCCCCTCTCTGCCGGTGGCGCCGGAACATCGCCGAGGCCATCATCGTGCGACGACGATCTACACCAACACCTCTGTCATCTTCACCAACATCTTCATCACCTTTCCCCATCTATCTACAGCGGTCCACTCTCCCGTAACTCGTTGTACCCTCTACTTGAACATGGTGCTTTATGCTTCATATTATTATCCAATGATGTGTTGCCATCCTATGATTCTGAGTAGATTTTCGTTGTCCTAAAGGTTATGAATTGCTATGATTGGTTTAATTTGCTGGTCGTTATGTTGTTGTCCTTTGGTGCACATCATATGAGCGCGCGCGTGGATCACACCATAGGGTTAGTTGTATGTTGATAGGACTATATATTGGAGGGCAAGAGTGACAGAAGCTTCAACCTAGCATAGAAATTGATGGATATGGGATTGAAGGGGGACCAATATATCTTAATGCTATGGTTGGGTTTTACCTTAATGAAAGTTAGTAGTTGCGGATGCTTGCTAATAGTTCCAATCATAAGTGCATATAATTCCAAGTCAGGGATGAGATGCTAGCAGTGGCCTCTCCCACATAAAACTTGCTATCGGTCTAGTAAAGTAGTCAATTGCTTAGGGACAATTTCACAACTCCTACCACCACTTTTCCACACTCGCTAAACTAACTTAGTTGTGTATTTATCTAAACAGCCCCTAGCTTTTATTTACATGCTCTTTATTATCTTGCAAACCTATCCAACAACACCAACAAAGTACTTCTAGTTTTATACTTGTTCTAGGTACTAGTTTTATACTTGTTCTAGGTAAAGCGAACGTCAAGCGTGCGTAGAGTTGTGTCGGTGGTCGATAAAACTTGAGGGAATATTTGTTCTACCTTTAGCTCCTCGTTGGGTTCGACACTCTTACTTATCGAAAGAGGCTACAATTGATCCCCTATACTTGTGGGTTATCAAGACATTTTTCTGGCGTTGTTGCCGGGGAGTTATAGCGTGAGGTGAATATTCTCGTGTGTGCTTGTTTGCTTTATCACTAAGTAGTTTTTATGTGATCTTGTTATCTATCTTTAGTTATGGGTAGGAAACGCAAAATACAAAAAAAAATTGGTGGTACCTACTGAATCAATGGTTGAAGAACCACTCAAAATCTATCACACTACTGAAGCTTTTTACTTGGATCATCTTCGATCCCTATGTGCTCGGGCTGAAACCCTAACTAGCTTAGTTGAGGGCAAATCTTTAGATGAGCATGCTTGTTATGTGCGACACCGCATATCCAAAAAAGGGAAACTTTTACTGGATCAAATTCATTGTTTGCAGTGCTATGCTTGGAATTTATGTGAAATATATGATTTTACTTGTTAATCTAAAGACCCTAAGAAACACCTTTCTTACCAATGTGAGTTTAGTGATAATGGAATCGTATCTTCATATACTAAGGGTGTTTATAATTACTATGATGTTCAACAAATTAAAGAATTAGTTGCTTTTAGGGGTACTTGTGAAATTGCTTTTTTTTATTGAAGAGTGTGATACTACTCTCTACAAATCTGAAAATTTGGCCATACTTAAATATTGCTATGATAATTATGCTTCTAATCCTTATATTAAACCATATATTGAGGACTCCTCCACTGTCCAAGAAGAGACTAATATTTTGCAGGAGTCTATGAAAGAAGAAATTAATGACATTGTGAGCTCATTGGATGAAAAAGATGAGGAGGAGAGCGAAGAACAAAAGGAGGAAGAGCGGATTGATCACCCGTTCCCACCATCTAATGAGAGTAACTCTTTATCCCATACATTGTTTAATTTCCCTTCGAATTTACCGAAGGATGAATGCTATGATGATTGTTATGATCCCGTTGATTCTTTTGAAATATCCCTTTTTGATGATGCTTGCTATGCTTGTGGCCAAGATGCCAATATGAATTATGATTATGGAGATGAACTCGCTATAGTTCCTTATGTTAAACATGAGATTGTTGCTATTTCACCCACACATGATAGTCCTATTATCTTTTTGAATTCTCCAAACTACACTATATCGGAGAAGTTTGCACTTATTAAGGATTATATTGATGGGTGGCCTTTTACCATTGCACATAATAATTTTGATGAATATAATATGCATGTGCTTCTTCTCCCACGTGCAATTATTATGAGAGAGGAACTACACCGCCTCTCTATGTTTCCAACACGATAAAATTGCAAGAAACTTCTTATGCTATGCATTGGCCTTTACTTGTTGTGCATAAAATGTTCTTGTATGACATGCTGATGCATAGGAAGAAAGTTAGACTTCGTCATTGCTTGATATATGTTGCTTTTTGCTCACTACTAAATGCCAAATCATTGCTAATTCAAATTGGCTTTGATGTACCTTCGGATCTGGGTGGATTCATTACTTGAGCACTGTATGCCTAGCTTAATGGCTTTAAAGAAAGTGTTGCCAGGGAGACAATCTGGAAGTTTCAGCGAGTAATTTATTTCTGTTGAGTGAGTTTATAGAGTTTAAAACAAAAAAATAAAGAGGGGAACCCAAAGCTTTTCAAAAAGGAAAGTGAAAGTGAGAGAGACAAGCATTGTTGAAGTGAGGGATCTCCTTGAACTTTGTTCATGCTCACGGAAACTTTGTGAATCTTGATTACAGAAACTTTTCAACAAAAATAATTATCCCCTTGTACAATTCCATTGTATTATAAAAATAATTTTCCAAGATTTGCCTCTAGGATGTTTACATTGCTTGTTGGTTTGTGCGGTGCAAAACAGACACTTTGGCTGTAGTGCATGATTTTACATTTTTTACTGGAACGTAAAACGGTTCTGAAACTTTTTGCACTGTCTTTCTATAAAAGTTGTTTATGTTTCCTAATTTTTTTCAGAATTTTTGGAGTACCAGAAGTATGGTGAATGTTCAGATTACTACAGACTGTCCTATTTAAGATAAATTCTGTTTTTTGATGCATTGTTTGCTTGTTTTGATGAAACTAACGATTTCTATCAGTGGAATAAGCCATGGAAAAGTTATATTACAGAAGCTTGCAAAAACAAAATATGAGTTGGTTTGCAACAGTACTTAGAGTAGTGATTTGTTTTATTATACTAACGGATCTTACCGAGCTTTCTATTGAGTTTTGTGTGGATGAAGTGACCAAAGATCGAGGAGGTCTCGATATGAGGAGAAGGAGGAGAGGAAAGAGCTCAAACTTGGGGATGCCCAAGGCACCCCAAGTAAATATTCAAGGAGACTCAAGCGTCTAAGCTTGAGGATGACCCGGAAGGCATCCCATCTTTCTTCAACAAGTATCGGTATGTTTTCGGTTTCGTTTCGTTCATGTGATATGTGCAAATCTTGGAGCATCTTTTGCATTTAGTTTTCACTTTTCTTTGATGCACCATGCTGGTATGAGATAGTCCATCGTTGATTTATAGAATGCTCTTTGCACTTCACTTATATCTTTTGAGTATGACTTTATAGAATGCTTCATGTGCTTCACTTATATCATTTGAAGTTTGGATTGCCTGTTTCTCCTCACATAGAAAACCGCCATTTGTAGAATGCTCTTTTGCTTCACTTATATTTGTTAGAGCGTGGGCATATCTTTTGTAGAAAGAATTAAACTCTCTTGCTTCACTTATATCTATTTAGAGAGTTGACAGGAATTTGGTCATTCACATGGTTAGTCATAAAATCCTACATAAACTTGTAGATCGCTGAATATGATATGTTTGATTCCTTGCAATAGTTTTGCGATATAGAGATGCTAATATGTGGGAGGTACTAGTGAATGATTGTGGTTTAGTAAAAATATTGGTGCTAAGGTTTGTGATTCCCGAAGCATGCACGTATGGTCTTCTAACTATGTAACCAAATTGGCGCGCATTGTATTTTGATTGTTTATCTCTGCGTGAAGGTCGGGGCGCGGGATGGTTAACTCCTACCAACCTCCCCCCTAGGAGCATGCGTCGTAGTATTTTGCTTTGAGGGCTAATCGATTTTTCGCAATAACTATTTGAGTTCTTTATGACTAATGTTGAGTCCATGGATTATACACACTCTCACCCTTCCACCTTGCTAGCCACTCTAGTACCGCGCAACTTTCACCGGTGCATCAAACCACCTTATACCCTTCCTCAAAACAGCCACCATACCTACCTACTATGGCATTTCCATAGCCATTCCGAGATATATTGCCATGTAACTCCACTGTTCCGTTTGTTATGACATGCACCATCATTGTCATATTGCTTTGCATGATCGTAAGACAGCTAGCATGATATTTTCATGGCTTGTCCGTTTTTTTATGCCATTGGTATGCTAGATCACTGCACATCCCGGTACAACGCCGGAGGCATTCATATAGAGTCATATTTTTGTTCTAGTATCGAGTTGTAATATCGAGTTGTAAGTAAATAAAAGTGTGGTGATTATCATTATTAGAGCATTGCCCCATGTGAGGAAATAAAAAAGAGAGGCCAAAGAAGCCTAAATAAAAAAAGGGGCCAAAGAAGCCCGTCAAACAAATGAGAGAAAAAGAGAGAAGGGGCAATGTTACTATCCTTTTACCACACTTGTGCTTCAGAGTAGCACCATGTTCTTCATATAGAGAGTCTCCTATATTGTCACTTTCATATACTAGTGGGAATTTTTCGTTATAGAACTTGGCTTGTATATTCCAACGATGGGCTTCCTCAAATTGCCCTAGGTCTTCATGAGCAAGCAAGTTGATGCACACCCACTAGTTTTCCTTTGAGCTTTCATACACTTATAGCTCTAGTGCATCCGTTACATGCAATCCCTACTCACTCACATTGATATCAATTGATGGACATCTCCATAGTCCATTAATTTGCCTAGTCGATGTGAGACTTTCTCCCTACTTTTGTCTATCACCACCTTCTATTCCACCCATAGTGCTATGTCCATGGGTCACGCTCATATATTGTGTGAAGAGTTTAAAAGGTTCGAAAAAGTAATGTATGAAAACAATTGCTTGGCTGACACCGGGATGGGCATGAGGGGTACCTTGTGTTAAGAAAAGGGAGCATAAAAGACTATATGATTTTGTAGGGATAACGTTCTTTAGCATTGATATTTTGAAAGACTTGATTGTTCGTTGGGATGCCCGAGTATTAAATTCTTTTATGTCAAATGATAGACTATTGCTTTGAATCACTTGTGTCTTAATATTCATGCCATGATTAGATTACATGATCAAGATTATGCTAGGTAGCATTCCACATCAAAAATTATCTTTTTCATCATTTACCCACTCGAGGACGAGCAGGAATTAAGCTTGGAGATACTGATACGTCTCCGTCGTATCTATATTGTTCCATGCCAATATTCTACAACTTTTACATACTTTTGGCAACTTTTTATACTATTTTTGGGACTAACATATTGATCCAGTGCCCAGTACCAGTTCCTGTTTGTTGCATGTTTTTTGTTTCGCAAAAAATCCATATCAAACAGAGTCCAAACGGGATAAAAACATACAGAGATTTTTTTGGAATATATGTGATTTTGGGGAAGAAGAATCAACGAGAGATGATGCCCGAGGGGGCCACGAGGCAAGGGGCGTGCCCTTGACCCTCGTGGCCACCCCGTAAGGCGGTTGGTGCCCTTCTTTCGCCGCAAGAAAGCCAATATCCGGATACAAATCATGTTAAAATTTCAGCCCAATAGGAGTTACGGATCTCCGGGAATATAAGAAACGGTGAAAGGCCAGAATCTGGAACGCAGAAACAGAGAGAGACAGAGAGATAGATCCAATCTCGGAGGGGCTCTCGCCCCTCGCATGCCATGGAAGCCAAGGACCAGAGCGGAAACCCTTCTCCCATCTAGGGAGAAGGTCAAGGAAGAAGAAGAAGAAGAAGAAGAAGAAGAAGAAGGGGGGCTCTCTCTCCCCCTCTCTCCCGGTGGCCCCGGGACACCGTCGGGGCCATAATCGTGCGACAACGATCTACACCAACACCTCCGTCATCTTCACCAACATCTTCATCACCTTCCCCCATCTATCTACATCGGTCCACTCTCCCGGAACCCATTGTACCTGTTGGGGAACGTTGCAGAAAATTAAAAAATTTCCTAAGGTTTCACCAAGATCCATCTATGAGTTCATCTAAGCAACGAGTAATGGGAGAGAGTTTGCATCTACATACCACTTGTAGATCGCGTGCGGAAGCTTGCAAGGTGATGATGGAGTCGTACTCGACGTGATTCAGATCACCGATGTCCAAGTGCTGAACGGACAGCACCTCCGCGTTCAACACACGTACAGGACGGGAGACGTCTCCTCCTTCTTGATCCAGCAAGGGGGAAGGAGAGGTTGATGATGATCCAGCAGCACGACGGCGTGGTGGTGGATGCAGCAGAACTCCGGCAGGGCTTCGCCAAGCGACTACGGGAGGAGGACGAGGTGTAGCAGGAGGAGGGAGGCGCCAAGCACAAGGGTGCGGCTGCCCCTCCCCCTGCCCTCCTTTATATAGGCCTCCAGGGGGGGCGCCGGCCCCTGGGAGATCCAATCTCCCAAGGGGGGCGGCGGCCAAGGGGGAGGAGTGCCCCCCAAGGCATGTGGTGCGCCCCCCCACCCTAGGGTTTCAACCCTAGGCGCAGGGGGTGGGCCTAGGGGGGCGCACCAGCCCACTCTGGGCTGGCTCCCCTCCCACTTCAGCCCATGGGGCCCTCCGGGATGGGTGGCCCCACCCGGTGGACCCCCGGGACCCTTCCGGTGGTCCCGGTACATTACCGGGTGACCCCGAAACTTTCCCGATGGCCGAAATACCACTTCCTATATATTATTCTTTACCTCCGGACCATTCCGAAACTCCTCGTGACGTCCGGGATCTCATCCGGGACTCCGAACAACATTCGGTATGCTGCATACTCATATTCATACAACCCTAGCGTCACCGAACCTTAAGTGTGTAGACCCTACGGGTTCGGGAGACACGCAGACATGACCGAGACGACTCTCGGGCAATAACCAACAGCGGGATCTGGATACCCATGTTGGCTCCCACATGCTCCTCGATGATTTCATCGGTTGAACCACGATGTCGAGGATTCGATCAAACCCTGTATACAATTCCCTTTGTCAATCGGTACGTTACTTGCCCGAGACTCGATCGTCGGTATCCCAATACCTTGTTCAGTCTCGTTACCGGCAAGTCACTTTACTCGTACCGTAATGCATGATCCCGTGGCCAACACCTTGGTCACCTTGAGCTCATTATGATGATGCATTACCGAGTGGGCCCAGAGATACCTCTCCGTCATACGGAGTGACAAATCCCAGTCTCGATCCGTGTCAACCCAACAGATACTTTCGGAGATACCTGTAATGCACCTTTATAGTCACCCAGTTACGTTGTGACGTTTGATACACCCAAAGCACTCCTACGGTATCCGGGAGTTACACGATCTCATGGTCGAAGGAAGAGATACTTGACATTGGCAAAGCTCTAGCAAACGAACTACACGATCTTTATGCTATGCTTAGGATTGGGTCTTGTCCATCACATCATTCTCCTAATGATGTGATCCCGTTATCAATGACATCCAATGTCCATAGTCAGGAAACCATGACTATCTGTTGATCACAACGAGCTAGTCAACTAGAGGCTCACTAGGGACATATTGTGGTCTATGTGTTCACACGTGTATTACGATTTCCGGATAATACAGTTATAGCATGAACAAAAGACAATTCTCATGAACAATGAAATATAATAATACTTTTATTATTGCCTCTAGGGCATATTTCCAACAGTCTCCCACTTGCACTAGAGTCACCAATCTAGTTACATTGTGATGAATCGAACACCCATAGAGTTCTGGTGTTGATCATGGTTCGCTCGCGAGAGAGGTTTAGTCAACGGATCTGCGACATTCAGATCCGTATGTACTTTGCAAATCTCTATGTCTCCATCTTGAACATTTTCACGGATAGAGTTGAAACGACGCTTGATGTGCCTGGTCTTCTTGTGAAACCTGGGCTCCTTGGCAAGGGCAATAGCTCCAGTGTTGTCACAGAAGAGTTTGATCGGCCCCGACGCATTGGGTATGACTCCTAGGTCGGTGATGAACTCCTTCACCCAAATCGCTTCATGCGCTGCCTCCGAGGCTGCCATGTACTCCGCTTCACACGTAGATCCCGCCACGACGCTCTGCTTGCAGCTGCACCAGCTTACTGCTCCACCATTCAACATATACACGTATCCGGTTTGTGACTTAGAGTCATCCAGATCTGAGTCGAAGCTAGCGTCGACGTAACCCTTTACGACGAGCTCTTCGTCTCCTCCATAAACGAGAAACATGTCCTTTGTCCTTTTCAGGTACTTCAGGATATTCTTGACCGCTGTCCAGTGTTCCTTGCCGGGATTACTTTGGTATCTTGCTACCAAACTTACGGCAAGGTTTACATCAGGTCTGGTACACAGCATGGCATACATAATAGATCCTATGGCTGAAGCATAGGGGATGACACTCATCTCTTCTTTATCTTTTGCCGTGGTCGGTGACTGAGCCGAGCTCAATCTCACACCTTGTAACATAGGCAAGAACCCTTTCTTGGACTGATCCATTTTGAACCTCTTCAAAATCTTATCAAGGTATGTGCTTTGTGAAAGACCTATGAGGCGTCTCGATCTATCTCTATAGATCTTGATGCCTAATATATAAGCAGCTTCTCCAAGGTCCTTCATTGAAAAACACTTATTCAAGTAGGCCTTAATGCTGTCCAGAAGTTCTATATCATTTCCCATCAAGAGTATGTCATCTACATATAATATGAGAAATGCTACAGAGCTCCCACTCACTTTCTTGTAAACGCAGGCTTCTCCATAAGTCTGCATAAACCCAAACGCTTTGATCATCTCATCAAAGCGAATGTTCCAACTCCGAGATGCTTGCACCAGTCCATAAATGGATCGCTGGAGCTTGCATACTTTGTTAGCGTTCTTAGGATCGACAAAACCTTCCGGCTGCATCATATACAGCTCTTCCTTAAGATGTCCGTTAAGGAATGCCGTTTTGACGTCCATCTGCCATATCTCATAATCATAGTATGCGGCAATTGCTAACATGATTCGGACGGACTTCAGCTTCGCTACGGGAGAGAATGTCTCGTCGTAGTCAATCCCTTGAACTTGTCGATAACCCTTAGCGACAAGTCGAGCTTTATAGATGGTAACATTACCATCCGCGTCCGTCTTCTTCTTAAAAATCCATTTGTTTTCTATCGCTCGCCGATCATCGGGCAAGTCTGTCAAAGTCCATACTTTGTTTTCATACATGGATTCTATCTCGGATTTCATGGCTTCAAGCCATTTGTTGGAATCTGGGCCCGCCATCGCTTCTTCATAGTTCGAAGGTTCACCGTTGTCTAACAACATGATTTCCAGGACAGGGTTGCCGTACCACTCTGGTGCGGAACGTGTCCTTGTGGACCTACGAAGTTCAGTAGCAACTTGATCCGAAGTACCTTGATCATCATCATTGTTTTCCTCTTCAGTTGGTGTGGGCATCACAGGAACATTTCCTGAGCTGCACCACTTTCCCGTTCGAGAGGTAGTACTTCATCGAGTTCTACTTTCCTCCCACTTACTTCTTTCGAGAGAAACTCTTTTTCCAGAAAGCATCCGTTCTTGGCAACAAAGATCTTGCCCTCGGATCTTAAGTAGAAGGTATACCCGACAGTTTCCTTAGGGTATCCTATGAAGACGCATTTTTCCGACTTGGGTTCGAGCTTTTCAGGTTGAAGTTTCTTGACATAAGCATCGCATCCCCAAACTTTTAGAAACGACAGCTTAGGTTTCTTCCCAAACCATAATTCATACGGTGTCGTCTCAACGGATTTAGACGGTGCCCTATTTAAAGTGAATGTAGCTGTCTCTAGAGCGTATCCCCAAAATGATAGCGGTAAATCGGTAAGAGACATCATAGACCGCACCATATCCAATAGAGTGCGATTACGACGTTCGGACACACCGTTACGCTGAGGTGTTCCAGGCGGCGTGAGTTGTGAAACGATTCCACATTTCCTTAAGTGTGTACCAAATTCGTGACTTAAGTATTCTCCTCCACGATCTGATCGTAGGAACTTTATCTTTCGGTCACGTTGATTCTCTACCTCATTCTGAAATTCCTTGAACTTTTCAAAGGTCTCAGACTTGTGTTTCATTAAGTAGACATACCCATATCTACTCAAGTCATCAGTGAGAGTGAGAACATAACGATATCCTCCGCGAGCCTCAACGCTCATTGGACCGCACACATCGGTATGTATGATTTCCAACAAGTTGGTTGCTCGCTCCATTGTTCCGGAGAACGGAGTCTTGGTCATTTTGCCCATGAGGCATGGTTCGCATGTGTCAAACGATTCATAATCAAGAGACTCTAAAAGTCCATCAGCATGGAGCTTCTTCATGCGCTTGACACCAATGTGACCAAGGCGGCAGTGCCACAAGTATGTGGGACTATCGTTATCAACTTTACATCTTTTGGCATCCACACTATGAACATGTGTAATATTACGCTCGAGATTCATTAAGAATAAACCATTGACCATCGGAGCATGACCATAAAACATATCTCTCATATAAATCGAACAACCATTATTCTCGGACTTAAATGAGTAGCCATCTCGTATTAAACGAGATCCAGATACAATGTTCATGCTCAAACTTGGCACTAAATAACAATTATTAAGGTTCAAAACTAATCCCGTAGGTAAATGTAGAGGCAGCGTGCCGACGGCGATCACATCGACTCTGGAACCATTCCCGACGCGCATCGTCACCTCGTCCTTCGCCAGTCTCCGTTTATTCCGCAGCTCCTGCTGTGAGTTACAAATATGAGCAACGGCACCGGTATCAAATACCCAGGAGTTACTACGAGTACTGGTAAGGTACACATCAATTACATGTATATCAAATATACCTTTGGTGTTGCCGGCCTTCTTATCCGCTAAGTATTTGGGGCAGTTCCGCTTCCAGTGACCCTTCCCCTTGCAATAAAAGCACTCAGTCTCAGGCTTGGGTCCATTCTTTGACTTCTTCCCGGTAACTGGCTTACCGGGCGCGGCAACATCCTTGCCGTCCTTCTTGAAGTTCTTCTTGCCCTTGCCCTTCTTGAACTTAGTGGTCTTATTGACCATCAACACTTGATGTTCTTTCTTGATTTCAGCCTCTGCTGACTTCAGCATCGAGAACACTTCAGGAATGGTCTTCACCATCCCCTGCATGTTGTAGTTCATCACAAAGCTCTTGTAGCTTGGTGGGAGCGACTGGAGGATTCTGTCAATGACCGCCTCATCTGGGAGGTTAATGTTCACCTGGGTCATACGGTTGTGCAACCCAGACATCTTCAGGATGTGCTCACTGACAGAACTGTTTTCCTCCATCTTACAACTGTAGAACTTGTCGGAGACGTCATATCTCTCGACCCGGGCATGAGCTTGGAAAACTAGTTTCAGCTCTTCGAACATCTCATATGCTCCGTGATGCTCAAAACGCTTTTGGAGCCCCGGTTCTAAGCTGTAAAGCATGCCGCACTGAACGAGGGAGTAATCATCAGCACGAGTTTGCCAAGCGTTCATAACGTCTTGGTTCTCTGGGACGGGAGCGTCACCTAGCGGTCCTTCTAGGACATATTGCTTCCTGGCAGCTATGACGATGATCCTCAGGTTCCGGACCCAGTCCGTATAGTTGCTGCCATCATCTTTCAGCTTGGTTTTCTCTAGGAACGCGTTGAAGTTCATGTTGACATGAGCGTTGGCCATTTGATCTACAAGACATATTTGCAAAGGTTTTAGACTAAGTTCATGATAATTAAGTTCTAATCAAATTATGAACTCCCACTCAGATTAGACATCCCTCTAGTCATCTAAGTGTTACACGATCCGAGTCGACTAGCCCGTGTCCGATCATCACGTGAGACGGACTAGTCATCGTCGGTGAACATCTTCATGTTGATCGTATCTTCCATACGACTCGTGTTCGACCTTTCGGTCTCCGTGTTCCGAGGCCATGTCTGTACATGCTAGGCTCGTCAAGTTAACCCTAAGTGTTTTGCTGTGTAAAACTGTCTTACACCCGTTGTATGTGAACGTAAGAATCCATCACACCCGATCATCACGTGGTGCTTAGAAGCGACGAACTGTAGCAACGGTGCACAGTTAGGGGAGAACACTTCTTGAAATTTTTGTAAGGGATCATCTTATTTACTACCGTCGTCCTAAGTAAACAAGATGCATAAACATAATAAACATCACATGCAATTATATAGTTGTGACATGATATGGCCAATATCATATAGCTCCATTGATCTCCATCTTCGGGGCTCCATGATCATCTTGTCACCGGCTTGACACCATGATCTCCATCATCATGATCTCCATCATCGTGTCTTCATGAAGTTGTCACGCCAACGACTACTTCTACTTCTATGGCTAACGCGTTTAGCAATAAAGTAAAGTAGTTTACATGGCGTTCTTCAATGACACGCAGGTCATACAAAAAATAAAGACAACTCCTATGGCTCCTGCCGGTTGTCATACTCATCGACATGCAAGTCGTGAATCCTATTACAAGAACATGATCTCATACATCACAATTCATCATTCATCACAACTTCTGGCCATATCACATCACATGATCAATCGCTGCAAAAACAAGTTAGACGTCCTCTAATTGTTGTTGCATCTTTTACGTGGCTGCGATTGGGTTCTAGCAAGAATGTTTTCTTACCTACGAATAACCACAACGTGATTTTGTCAACTTCTATTTACCCTTCATAAGGGCCCTTTTCATCGAATCCGCTCCAACTAAAGTGGGAGAGACAGACACCCGCCAGCCACCTTATGCAACTAGTGCATGTCAATCGGTGGAACCGGTCTCACGTAAGCGTACGTGTAAGGTTGGTCCGGGCCGCTTCATCCCACAATACCGTTGAAGCAAGAAAAGACTAGTAGAGGCAAGTAAGTTGACAAGATCCACGCCCACAACAAAATTGTGTTCTACTCGTGCATTAGAGAACTACGCATAGACCTAGCTCTGATACCACTGTTGGGGAATGTTGCAGAAAATTAAAAATTTTCCTACGGTTTCACCAAGATCCATCTATGAGTTCATCTAAGAAACGAGTCATGGGAGAGAGTTTGCATCTACATACCACTTGTAGATCGCGTGCGGAAGCTTGCAAGGGGATGGTGATGATGGAGTCGTACTCGACGTGATTCAGATCACCGATGTCCAAGTGCTGAACGGACAGCACCTCCGCGTTCAACACACGTACGGGACGGGAGACGTCTCCTCCTTCTTGATCCAGCAAGGGGGAAGGAGAGGTTGATGATGATCCAGCAGCACGACGGCGTGGTGGTGGATGCAGCAGAACTCCGGCAGGGCTTCGCCAAGCGACTACGGGAGGAGGACGAGGTGTAGCAGGGGGAGGGAGGCACCAAGCACAAGGGTGCGGCTGCCCTCCTCCCCCTCCAGGGGGGGCGCCGGCCCCTGGAGATCCAATCTCCAAGGGGGGCGGCGGCCAAGGGGGTGGAGTGCCCCCCAAGCCAAGTGGGGCGCCCCCCCCCCCACCCCTAGGGTTTCAACCCTAGGCGCAGGGGGTGGGCCTAGGGGGGCGCACCAGCCCACTATGGGCTGGTTCCCCTCCCACTTCAGCCCATGGGGCCCTCCGGGATGGGTGGCCCCACCCGGTGGACCCCCGGGACCCTTCCGGTGGTCCCGGTACATTACCGGGAGACCCCGAAACTTTCCCGATGGCCGAAATACCACTTCCTATATATTATTCTTTACCTACGGACCATTCCGAAACTCCTCATGACGTCCGGGATCTCATCCGGGACTCCGAACAACATTCGGTATGCTGCATACTCATATTCATACAACCCTAGCGTCACCGAACCTTAAGTGTGTAGACCCTACGGGTTCGGGAGACACGCAGACATGACCGAGACGACTCTCGGGCAATAACCAACAGCGGGATCTGGATACCCATGCTGGCTCCCACATGCTCCTCGATGATTTCATCGGTTGAACCACGATGTCGAGGATTCGATCAAAACCCTGTATACAATTCCCTTTGTCAATCGGTACGTTACTTGCCCGAGACTCGATCGTCGGTATCCCAATACCTTGTTCAGTCTCGTTACCGGCAAGTCACTTTATTCGTACCGTAATGCATGGTCCCGTGGCCAACACCTTGGTCACCTTGAGCTCATTATGATGATGCATTACCGAGTGGGCCCAGAGATACCTCTCCGTCATACGGAGTGACAAATCCCAGTCTCGATCCGTGTCAACCCAACAGATACTTTCGGAGATACCTGTAATGCACCTTTATAGTCACCCAGTTACGTTGTGACGTTTGATACACCCAAGGCACTCCTACGGTATCCGGGAGTTACACGATCTCATGGTCGAAGGAAGAGATACTTGACATTGGCAAAGCTCTAGCAGACGAACTACACGATCTTTATGCTATGCTTAGGATTGGGTCTTGTCCATCACATCATTCTCCTAATGATGTGATCCCGTTATCAACGACATCCAATGTCCATAGTCAGGAAACCATGACTATCTGTTGATCACAACGAGCTAGTCAACTAGAGGCTCACTAGGGACATATTGTGGTCTATGTGCTCACACGTGTATTACGATTTCCGGATAATACAGTTATAGCATGAACAAAAGACAATTATCATGAACAATGAAATATAATAATACTTTTATTATTGCCTCTAGGGCATATTTCCAACAGTACCCTCTACTTGCATATGGTGCTTTATGCTTCATATTATTTTCCAATGATGTGTTGTCATCCTATGATGTCTGAGTAGATTTTCGTTGTCCTATCGGTGATTGGTGAATTGCTATGATTGGTTTAATTTGCTTGTGGTTATGTTGTTGTGTTTTGGTGCCCATCATATGAGCGCGTGCGTGGATCACACCATAGGGTTAGTTGTATGTTGATAGGACTATGTATTGGAGGGCAAGAGTGACAGAAGCTTCAACCTAGCATAGAAATTGATGCATACGAGATTGAAGGGGGACCAATATATCTTAATGCTATGGTTGGGTTTTACCTTAAAGAACATTAGTCGTTGCGGATGCTTGCTAATAGTTCCAATCATAAGTGCATATAATTCCAAGTCAGGGATGACATGCTAGCAGTGGCCTCTCCCACATAAAATTTGCTATCGGTCTAGTAAAGTAGTCAATTGCTTAGGGACAATTTCACAACTCATACCACCACTTCTCCACACTCGCTAAACTAACTTAGTTGTGTCTTTATCTAAACAGCCCCTAACTTTTATTTACGTGCTCTTTATTATGTTGCAAACCTATCCAACAACACCTACAAAGTACTTCTAGTTTTATACTTGTTCTAGGTAAAGCGAACGTCAAGCGTGCATAGAGTTGTATCGGTGGTCGATAAAACTTGAGGGCATATTTGTTCTACCTTTGGCTCCTCGTTGGGTTCGACACTCTTATTTATCGAAAGAGGCTACAATTGATCCCCTATTCTTGTGGGTTATCAAAGGATTCCGGGGATGTGGAAGGGGTTTGGAAAAGGAAATAGTTACGATAAGAATTTCTTTAAAATGGAGTTTAGTTTGGATGACGGTATATTGTATTAAGCCATGAGAACTACTGAACATATCTAATTTGTTAAAATTTATGCAATTAAAAAATGGTGGGCGTTAATACAAATAAAACAAGTATCTCTTGTGGTCTCTCAACTATTGTCAATGCGCATCGATATTTGGTAATGACATGGTGATTCACACATTTGGTAGCCACTCAAAGTATCTACAACAATTGCTCCAATTTAGAGCCCCTAAAAGCTAAATGGGGGATGCCTGCATTTTTTGAGACCGCAAAAGACGACATCAAGTCTAGTAGTAGCCTCTTTTACTTTTGCCACACATAGGACCCACATGCCAGCGGGTCACCTTTTTCTTCTATTTCCCTTTTTATTTTTCCTTTCTCTCCAGCCACCTCCTGCACCACTACCAACCAGTGTGATCTCGGCTTGCTCCCCTCTTCCATTTCCCCCACACGAACTGACTGTTATGCACTTAACATGTGCCCTGCCTTTGTGGTTATCGGCTGCAGGTCTGACAACGTTGTCATCGTCCCGGGCCATGGTGTTGTTGCTCCAGTAGCGAATGTGAGGACGAAACAGATACGACAAGCATGACTACAGTAGGCACTAAACCAAAACGGGTCAGTGAGGTGGGCAACGAGCATGGGGGTAGAGTCGACCAATTCTGGGGAATAAATGAGCTTGGCAACACAAAATTTGCCATCGAAGGGGAGGAGGCGGAGCGCACCAGTGTGGGAGGAGGAGGAGGAGGAGGAGGAGGAGGGCATGTGCAGGGACGGGATATGGAACTTCCTCCGAGTCTTGGTCTATTTGAGTTAGGGGGTTGTGCTAGAGACTCGTTGGAGAAGGTGTCGGTGAGAAAAATGGAATCATCTAGCCCAATTTTGGGGCCCTAATAGTATGCCCCCTTGTGGACCTCGTTTTCTTACCTCTACCCCCCCTTTTTTGGTCTAAAGGGCCTGCTCGATATGTTCTCGTGCCCAAATGTAAAAGAAAATCGTAAGACTAAGGAAAAGGTCTATGAAAAAAGCATCCCACGTACTGAACAATGATTAATGGAATTTTAGTAATGCACAACGTAATCTTGGAAATCCATGGATTCCAATGAAATTTTAAAATATACTTTGCTCTTTTCTTTAAGTTTATTAGAATATTATATATATATTAAAAATAATTTTCTTCTTATTATTTCCCGTTGATTATAAATCTCAGAAGTTATATTTTAGACGATTTACTTTACTGTTAATTCTAGTTAGTTAATTAATTTAGTTTACCCCCCAGAAATCCCGTATTTTTATGTACTCTCCGAAAAAATTGTACTGATAGAAGAGCCACGAGCGTGGAAACCTGTTTGAGTCGATGGAGAATCCTAGACAGTAGCGCGACTGGTTGCAACGGCAATAGGACGTTTGGTGGTGGATCCGGCGCCTGCCTGCGTAGCCGTAGCCAGCCACCAGCCACGGGAGAGAGCCGTTCCCCTTCTCCAAGGTAGAAAAGCTGGCGGCCTGGCCCTGGCATGCTACCTGAATGGCAATGGATAGGCGCCTCTTCTGCCCTTGACCAAAAGGAGCTGCGCTTTTTTGCACCGAAACCCGAGCTGCGCGATGGTCCACTCGCGAGCACAGGGAGGGACCAGACCAGGAGACAAGAGCACACCCGGCGCACCGCAATACACTCGCAAGTTCGTCGCCGCAGCGGGGCTGGTCGTGCATGTTTATGTTTTTTTTTTACTTCTGCAATTCTGGTCGTGATGTTAGGTAGGGCCGCCGTCACTTTTCTGCGCAGAGACCGGAATCGAGAGTTTTTTAATTTTTGTTTTGTTTTTGCGAGGACCGGAATCGAGAGCTTAACAGGAGCTTGGACAAAACCCTGATCATTGGCTGTGATTTGCTCCATCGGGTAGCTCGTGCATGCATAGCACCAATAATTCGTGACCAATGATCTTCTTGTTTTTTCTAACGGAACCAATCTTTTTTTTTTGTAACACACACAGAAAGACCAATTACCAAATCATTCAAGACGGGCCCATACTACCAGCCCGTAGTCCGAAATATAGTGGCTAGCCTTTGAGCTGGGCCAAAATTGTTGTTAGCAAGAAATGTGTTAGAGCATTTTATTTTGGGAAGCCCAAATTAATTACTTATTACTAGAAAGGTATCGATCCCTGGTCTCCAGGGACAGCGCATGCCTTGCTAGCGGGAGCTCCTATACAGCGCTGCAGACGCCCGTTAACGATCCGGCGCCTGCAGCGCTGGTAGCATGGGCCGGCCCACTAGCGTGCTGCCCTAAATGTTTTTTTATTTTTTTTTGCAAAAATAAAAATAAGAAATGAAGAAAGGTTTTCAGATTTAAAGAAAAAAAGTTCATCCATTCGAAAAAATAATTTCATATCTTTAAAAAAAATCATAAATTTTGAAAAAGTTCATCAATTTGAAAAAAGGTTCATTCAAAATGAAAAAAAAGGTCATCCAATTTCGCAAAAGTTCATTAAATTTTTAAAAAGTTCACAGAAATTGAAAAAAGTTCATGTATTTTTAGAAAAAATTCATGGAACTGAAAAAAATGTTCATAAATAAAAAAAGTTCATCCATTTTCAAGACAAAATGTTCATTTAATTTAGAAAAGGTTAATCAATATTCAAAAAAGTTCATCAATCTAAAAAAAGTTCACAGAATTTTTATTAAAAAATGGTCAACCGGCGCCTAGATGGGCCGGCCCATTACGGACGCCACAGGCGCCAGTTAACAAAATTCACGTTAACTGGCGCCGGTGGCGCCAAATAGGAAATGCCCTTGCTAGCCACCCCATCCAGTTCCCATACATAGTTAGTTTTCGGAGCGCGTCCTACTTGAGTTGATTCAAGCCAGTTTTTTTTCCTTCGTTTTTTTCTCCTTTTTTTCGTTTTCTTTTGTTTCTTTTCTTTTTCTTCTCTATATTTTCCATTATTTTCATTTTTTTTTGCATTTTATTTTTTATTTGGTTTATTTTGGTTCTTTTTATTGTTTTGTTTGTTCTTTTGGTTATTATTCTACATTTTGTGTATAAAAAGAGTTTCATAATACCAATTAAACAATTTCATAATACATAATCAACATTTACCTATACACATTTTTCAAATGCTTGATTAATATTTATATAAGGTGTATTTGTTTTTTCAAAAGTCAAACGAGTGCAAGTTTGACCAAGTTTTTAGAAAAATACATCGATATTGACAATATGAAATTTATATCATTTGATCTATCATGAATGGTGGTTTCATATTTTATCTATTAGGTATTGCAGACGTTTCTATTTTGTTCTATAATCTTGGTCAAACTTTCAAATGGTTGACTTGCACGGAAACCAATACACCTTATATTCTAGAACGGAGGGAGTACAAAACAAGATTAACTACACCGTCAACATTTTTTATACATTTTAAACATGTCTTTGAATAATTTATTAACAGTTTTCAAATGAAAGTTTAATAGTTTCTTTAATACATGGTCAACATTTTTCCATATATATTTAACATTTTCCAAGCACTTAATTAAAAAAATTCAAACACTTGTTCAACATTTTTTCTGAATACTTGTTCAATATTTTTTCAAATATTTGTTCAACATTCTTCAAATACTTATTCGACATTTTTCAAGTACTTGTTCAACATTTTTCAAATACTCCTTCAACAGTTTTTAATACATATTTAAAATTTCTCAAATATTTGTTCAACAGTTTTAATACTTACTCAACATTTCTCAAATACTCGTTCAACATTTTTAATACTTATTTAGAAAATTAAAATAATTTTTCAACATTTTTATTAATTTTTCGACATTTTCAAATATATTTTCAACATTTTTTTGAATTTATTGTTCAACGTTTTTTTATACTTATTCAACATGTTTCAAATACTTATTCAACATTTTCTTAATACTTACTCAAAATAATTAAATATTCTAATATATTTAGTTAGAATATTTAAAAGTATAGACAAAAGTAAACCAAAAAAAGAACAAAAAGGAAAAAAAACAGAAAAGGGAGGCTGGAGCTTCTGGCGAAGCTCTTCCGATGCGAGAGGTTCGCCAAAATCACTAATTGAGGAGTACTCCTTACAAAGATCACTGCCACCTTCCCAGATTGTGACAAGTGGCGTGCTGCATGTGCGACACTTGTCGCAACCTAGGAGTTTTCCCTTTTTTTGTAGATTCGTTTATTCAAAATGTTTTATCTCTTAAACCGCGCGTCCAAATCTCGAACCATTTTCACCGTTGGATTCCTCGCGTCGAGATTTTCAAATCTAGATCCATGTTGATAGGTTTTGATGAACTTTTTTCATGTAAAAAACCAAATAGGAAGCACGGTTTTTTCCTCTCCGAAAGAGGCAGGGCCGTGCCTCTGGCGAAAAGCACAACCGTGCCTCTTGCCGAAGAAAAAAATAAATAGAAAGCACATTTTTTTTCGTTTTCGAGAGCACGGCCGTGCCTCTCGTGAAAATCACAACCATGTCTCTTTCACGGAAGCAAAACCATACCTCTCGTTGAAGGGGAAAAAATAGAAAATGCGTTTTTTCCACTTCTGGATGCACGGCCGTGCCTCTCACGGAAGAAAAAAAAATAGAAAACGCGTCTTTTTCGTTTCCGAGAGGAAAGATAGTGCCTCTCGTGAAAGAAAAAACGGGCTGTTTGTGCAAAAAAAAAAGTTCCCGAATTTTTTGGTCCAAAAGCTAAGGAAGACCCGCGAAAAACAAAAAAGACGGAAAAAAACAAAAAAACGGTTTGAAAACGCGTGCAGAAAAATAAAAAAATCCGGAGGGGCGCCCATAGCGTGACACGTGGTGGAAGCTAAGAGCACGCCAAGTGACGCGCTCTCAGCCTACCATAGCGTTGCGAAGCTCCAGAAGGAGCGCTCGTCAACTAGTTGCTCTCGAGGTTCGCTCCTGTCTCGCTGAACGCGAGGAATAGGGGTGCCCGTCGGAGACGGTGGGAACTTCAAAAAGTGAATGCATTTTCCAAAACTTTATTAAACGTTCTTTTTTCAAAATTTGTTCACAAATTCAAAAAATGTTCATGAGTTTTCAAAAACAGTTCAAGTATATTCAACATTTTTGTAATTCACAAACATTTTTGAATGTATGAATAAATTTCAAATTCGTGGAAAAAATAAATACTACAGACATTTTTTTCCAATTCGTGATTATTTAAAATTCCATAATTTTTTGAATTCCTAGAATTTTTCAAATTCAAAAACAATTTTCAAGTTTGTGAAAAAACAGAAGTAAAAGACCGATGTTTTTTAGGAAACATTAAATAAAACACGAATGAGTAGGTGATCCATGACAACTAGCGAGCAAGCGAGGAGCCCTAATGGGCTAGCCCACCATACTAGCAATCGAGACGAAAATTTACAGATCCCTTCCGAATATATATAAGTTCTGACAGGATTTTTTTTAAATCTTTTATAATTGGAGGTATCACTTTATTTTAGAATAACGGGCTCCATGTAGCGCCTTACACAACTCCGCACTATGTGTTCTACGGTGTCTTGTCTCAAAAAAAATGTGTTCTATGGTGTCTCTTACAAAAATAAAATTTTGTGCCGCCACCGTCATCATCTGAAAAATTTGGGTCCCCTCGCCACCGGCTGCCATCTTGGTGCTGAGAAGTGGGGGCACCTCAAATCTTTAAGACCTCTATGCTCTTCGTCGACGTATCGTGATCATCATAGTTTTGTGAGAATAAATTTTCTCTTGTCCTTTTGGTGATGTCATATGGCTAAAGAGTAATCTGTCCTCGCAGATCCAATTATTCGGATATGATGAGTTTATGTTGTTGTGTCATGCTTTTTTTTTGTTAGACTGATTCTTTGTGGAGGTGAAATCTTTCATCGACACCATGGTGAAGATATAGTGATTCGATGGTGTGCACTTCTAGAGGATCATCCCCGACCCAAGTAGGTTCATCGATCAAGGCTTCCCATCTTTTTGGATGGGCAACTCAAGGCGCTTTCGTAAACCATTATTGGTAGTGTTCGTACGGGTGAAAGAGTGACAACATTGTTGCTCCAGTTCAATTGCAGCCTCTTTACTGAAGTCTTTTGGAGTATTTCTTCAAGCAGAGACTGATACCGCGAAGAAGGTGTTTTCAAGAGATTTCATTGTAATTCTTAGTCATAGGAGTTACTTTGTATTTTCTTGGATCTTAGATCCAAATCAGTGCATTTGTAATTGTTATGAGTATGAATAAAATTACAGGTGTTTCTCAAGAAAAACATCTTAATCCCTTATCCCTTATCAGAAACACCCACGTGATTGGAAAACACATCCGCCGCAGCTATGGTCGTACCACGCCGCCATCTCAATCACCCTTCTCTTTTTCGTCTGGGGGCGGTAGGGACCCTTCGTCTTTGTTGTTTTTTCTTACTAGGTCATGTTTTTCTTTTATTTTGTTTCCATGGCGGCATTGGTGTGTTAGAATAAGGTATTTTCGGCATCTTCCTACCTTTTGGCTTTAAATTCGATGTCAATGAAGGGTTCGTGAGGGTAGAGGTCGTCGGGTCTATTGGTTCCCTTTGAATCTTGGCAGTTGGTGCGTTTATCAAGAGAAGGAGTTAGCCCATTCCTGGTGCGACAACATTGACCTCTTCATTTGTTTTGTTCTGCGCTAACATCCGGTTTCTACAACCCGAAGCGGTTGCCGCACATTCATGCCGGTTGAGGGCGCCAGAGCCAGATTCTGAAGGAAATATGCCCTAGAGGCAATAATAAAGTTGTTACTTTATATTTTCTTATATCATGATAAATGTTTATTATTCATGCTAGAATTGTATTAACCGAAAAATTGATACATGTGTGGATACATAAAGTCCCTAGTAAGCCTCTACTAGACTAGCTCGTTAATCAAAGATGGTTAAGTTTCCTAACCATAGACATGTGCAGGGCCGGTACTGGGATTTTGGAGGCCCGGGGCGAAGATAACATTCGGGCCCCTTAATATAATCATCATAACAATAATAACTAATTTAATTATACATGAAATGTTACCAATAAATACTTAACTGCATTGGAAATCCATATTTATATAATAACTTATACACATTATTATCTTAAAATTTTCTTGTAACATTCTTTGATGCAAAGATGCTTATGATTGTGTCGATGTCAATCTCATCCTTCTTCCCCATGCATAATGTTGCCTAACCATTTAAGCTCTGTTGGGTAATTGTTTATGCCAATTGTTCTTTCAATAATTTCAAGTTTGAAAAGCTTCTTTTAGCTGTTGCAAAAATCACATGCACAGTAAATCCGAATAAATCTTTACACACCATGAGTTTTTTAAACCCTTTCTTCAATGAAGTGATTCATATCAACCAAAACAAACAAATATTTAACATGAAATTTTTTTTCTCACCTTCTAGAATTTCTTCTTGGTCAACTATTTTTATCAAACTGTTTGTTCCCACATGGCACGAAACTTTGCTGAAATTGTCGGGAATAGTAATATGATATACCTCAGATTGATTGGATCGGGGCAATGATGTGATGTGCATGTCTGGTGGCAGGTGCTCGGCGATGTACGCGTGCGCTAACTCCATCAATGTCAATTTTTAGGAGCCAGGCGATGTTTCGTGCCGTGTCTTGTCTGCGTACAGCGCCTTGAGACCAACCAGCCCTCTGCGACTTGGGATCTGAAGTTTGGAACAAGGGAACAGAGAATAGTAAATTTGGGATGAACACATGGCGCACGGTCGTCTTTTTTTAAGAGAATGTTTCACGATCGTAAGGAATAAGGGAAGAGATCGGTACTGTGCCAAAAAAGAAGGAAAGAGGACGGGGACGACGTGATTTACGTGCGTACGCTGATCTTTTTTCCCTCGCGATCTGATTGACGTGATTTATGTGCGTACACTATTATTACCTGCCATCCCTTACTAGGCTACTTTCTTTTCAACAAGAGCAATGGGCTGATGGGCTACTATACCTTTATACGTACATGACACCTGAAAGGGGGCCCCTGGATCTTGGGGGCCCGGGGCGGCCGCCCCCCCCCCCCCCCCCCCCCCCCCCCCCCCCAGGGCCGGCCCTGGACATGTGCTGTCATTTGATGAACGGAGACCCATCCGTTAGCTTAGCATAATGATCGTTAAGTTTTATTGCTATTGCTTTCTTCATGTCATATACATATTCCTTTGACTATGAGATTATGCAACTCCCGTGTATCGGAGGAATACCTTGTGTGCTATCAAATGTCACAACATAACTGCGTGATTGTAAAGATGCTCTATAGGTATCTCCAAAGGTGTTTGTTGGGTTGGCATAGATCGAGATTAGGATTTGTCACTCCGAGTATCGGAGAGGTATCTCTGGGCCCTCTCGGTAATGCACATCACAATAAGCCTTGCAAGCAATGTGACTAATGAGTTAGTTGCGGGATGATGCATTACGAAACGAGTAAAGAGACTTGCCGGTAATGAGATTGAACCAGGTATGAAGATACCAACGATTGAATCTCAGGCAAGTAACATACCGATGACAAAGGAATAACGTATGTTGTCATTACGGTACGACCGATAAAGATCTTTGTAGAATATGTGGGAACCAATATGAGCATCCATGTTCCGCTGTTGGTTATTGACCGGAGAGGTGTCTCGGTCATGTCTACATAGTTCTCGAACCCGTAGGGTCCGCATGCTTTAGCATTCGAGGATGAAGTTATTTTGTTAACCATGAGCAACATAACCAGTATCAAATACCCATGCGTTACTACGAGCATTAGTATGGTACACATCAATAACATGTATATCGAATATACCTTTGTTCACTTTGCCATCATTCTTATCCGCCAAATACTTGGGGCAGTTTCGCTTCCAGTGTACAGTCCCTTTGCAGTAGAAGCACTCAGTTTCAGGCTTAGGTCCAGACTTGGGCTTCTTCCCGGGAGTGGCAACTTGCTTGCCATTCTTCTTGAAGTTCCCCTTCTTTCCTTTGCCGTTTTCTTGAAACTAGTGGTCCCTCCGCAACTTCGAGCATTGCGAAGAGCTCGGCGATAGTCTTGTCCATCCCTTGCATATTATAGTTCATCACGAAGCTCTTGTAGCTTGGTGGTAATGATTGGAGAACTCTGTCAATGAGACAATCAACTGGAAGATTAACTCCCAGCTGAGTCAAGTGATTGTAATACCCAGACATTTTGAGTATGTGTTCACTGACATAACTGTTTCCCTCCATGTTGCAGCTATACAACTTGTTGGAGATTTCATATCTCTCAACTTGGGCATTTGCTTGAAATATTAACTTCAATTCCTGGAACATCTCAGATGGTCCATGACGTTCAAAGCGTCTTTGAAGTCCTGATTCTAAGCCGTAAAGCATGGCACACATAACTATCGAGTAGTCATCATATCGAGCTTGCCAGACGTTTATAACATCAGCATCTGCTCCTACAGCAGGCCTTTCACCTAGCGGTGCATCAAGGACATAATTCTTCTGCGCAGCAGTGAGGATAATCCTCAAGTTATGGGCCCTGTCCGTGTAGTTGCTACCATCATCTTTCAACTTATCTTTCTCTGGGAACGCACTAGGCCTATTACTTCTCCCGGGGGGTTCCGGTAACCCTCCGGCACTCCGGTTTTCTCCGAAAACACCCGGAACACTTCCGGTGTCCGAATATAGCCGTCCAATGTATCAATCTTTATGTCTCGACCATTCTGAGACTCCTCGTCATGTCCGTGATCACATCCGGGACTCCGAACAAACTTCGGTACATCAAAACTTATAAACTCATAATAAAACTGTCATCGTAACGTTAAGCGTGCGGACCCTACGGGTTCGAGAACTATGTAGACATGACCTAGAACTATTCTCGGTCAATAACCAATAGCGGAACCTGGATGCCCATATTGGTTCCTACATATTCTACAAAGATCTTTATCGGTCAAACCGCATAACAACATACGTTGTTCCCTTTGTCATCGGTATGTTACTTGCCCGAGATTCGATCGTCGGTATCCAATACCTAGTTCAATCTCGTTACTGGTAAGTCTCTTTACTCGTTATGTAACGCATCATTCTGTAACTAACTCATTAGTTACATTGCTTGCAAGGCTTATAGTGATGTGCATTACCGAGAGGACCCAGAGATACCTCTCCGACAATCGGAGTGACAAAACCTAATCTCGAAATACGCCAACCCAACATCTACCTTTGGAGACACCTGTAGTACTCCTTTATAATCACCCAATTACGTTGTGACGTTTTGTAGCACCCAAAGTGTTCCTCCGGTGAACGGGAGTTGCATATTCTCATAGTTTCAGGAACATGTATAAGTCATGAAGAAAGCAATAGCAATATACTAAATGATCAAGTGCTACGCTAACGGAATGGGTCATGTCAATCACATCATTCTCCTAATGATGTGATCCCATTAATCAAATGACAACACATGTCTATGGTTAGGAAACACAACCATCTTTGATTAATGAACTAGTTAAGTAGAGGCATACTAGTGACTATATGTTTGTCTATGTATTCACACATGTATCATGTTTCCGATTAATACAATTCTAGCATGAATAATATAAATTTATCATGATATGAGGAAATAAATAATAACTTTATTATTGACTCTAGGGCATATTTCCTTCGGTTCCTACATATTCTACGAAGATCTTTATCGGTCAAACCGCATAACAACATACGTTGTTCCCTTTGTCATCGGTATGTTACTTGCCCGAGATTCAATCGTCGGTATCCAATACCTAGTTCAATCTCGTTACCGGCAAGTCTCTTTACTCGTTATGTAATGCATTATTCCGTAAATAACTCATTAGCTACATTGCTTGCAAGGCTTATAGTGATGTGCATTACCGAGAGGGCCCAGAGATACCTCTCCGACAATCGGAGTGACAAAACCTAATCTCGAAATACGCCAACCCAACATGTACCTTTGGAGACACCTATAGTACTCCTTTATAATCACCCAGTTACGTTGTGACGTTTGGTAGCACCCAAAGTGTTCCTCCGATAAACGGGAGTTGCATAATCTCATAGTTACAGGAACATGTATAAGTCATGAAGAAAGCAATAGCAATATACTAAACGATCAAGTGCTATGCTAACGGAATGGGTCATGTCAATCACATCATTCTCCTAATGATGTGATCTCGTTAATCAAATGACAACTCTTTTGTCCATGGCTAGGAAACATAACCATCTTTGGTAAACGAGCTAGTCAAGTAGAGGCATACTAGTGACACTATGTTTGTCTATGTATTCACACATGTATTATGTTTCCGGTTAATACAATTCTAGCATGAATAATAAACATTTATCATGATATAAGGAAATAAATAATAACTTTATTATTGCCTCTAGGGCATATTTCCTTCAGCTTGACCATGGAGCAGGCGCATGCACACTTCGACATGGACATGGTGGAGGAGCAGGCGACGCCTCAGTCGCCTGCGGATAGAGCGTTATAGGGCGGTAGCACGCTTGTTGCGGAAGGGGAAGTCCTCCCGTAGAAGCAGGCGGATGATACCAACGATAATGGATAGGAAAACCGCTCCTAGAGCCCCAAAGAAGATCTTGTCAAACTTCTTGGCACCACGGAACACGTACGTGTAGGAGATTACGGCGGAGATGGCAAAGAGGCCAAGGTGGACCAACTAGTTGAGGAGCGCTTCTTCGGGCACAGTGACTATTTATTACATTAAGCGATCGCGGGGAGAAGCGGATTCGACCCTTGCTCTTCTTTCGGAGAGCTAGCTCTGCTAGCCACTGCACCCAAGTCTAGCTCGTGGTTAGAATGAGATGCGTTCTCTAGTTGAGGCGAGTGAAGCCGGGTTTTTATTTGTTTTCATGGTTTTTTTCTTTTTGTTTTTTCTTCAGGTTTTTTCATTTTCTTTTTTCTTCTCCATTTTTTGCTTAGTTTTTTTTTTGCTTTCTTTCATTTTTTTCTTCTCCGGGTTTTTGTTTCTTTTTCGGTTTTCCTTCATATGCTTGTTCAACATTTTATCAAATACTTATCAACATTTTCTAAAATACTTGTTCAACATTTTCTTAAGTACTTGTTAAACCTTTTTCAAATACTTGTTCAACATTTTTATATACATGATCAACTTTTTTCAAATATTTGTACAACATTTAAAATATGTGTTCAACAGTTTTCAAATGCTTTTTCAACTTTTTTAAACAATTGTTCAACACTTTCCAAATACTTGTTCAACATTTTTATATACATGATCAACATTTTTTCAAATACTTGTCAACATTTTTTTTCAAATACCTATTCAACATTTTTAAATACTTGTTCAACATTTTTATATACATGATCAACATTTTTTCAAATACTTGTACCGTTGTTTTTGAAATATATGTTCAACATTTTTTAAATAGTCATTCAATATTTTTTAGTGCTCGTTCAACATTTCTATATACATGATCAACATTTTTTTCAAATACTTGTACAATAGTTTTTCAAGTACGTGTTTAACATTTTTCAAATACTTGTTCAATATTTTTTAAATACTATTTAACATTTTTCAAATAATTTTCTACATTTATTAAAAACTCTTTTATATATTTTAAAGTATAAGCAAAACTACAAAGATAAAATCCAAAAAGAAAACAAAAAATTAAAAAAATGAGAATGTGCCCTCCAGCGAACCTGGGCCGGCCCATGTGCACTGCCTCTCCATGCGAGCGCTCCCCCTAGGTGTCGCTGAACGTTAGGAATTGAAGCGCCCTTCTTCAGGAGCCTCCCCAACGATCACATGAGATGGGCCGAGAGCGCCCCTCAGCCGCCACCACGAGTCATGCTCTTGGCACTTCTTCGGATTTTTTTTTCGCATGCATTTTCGGCTTTTTACATGGTTATTTTCTTGGTTTTTGACTTTTTGGTTTTCTACCGGTCTTTCTTAGCTTTTCGACAAAAAAATATAAAAATTTGTTTTTTGCAGGCATGGTTTTCTTTCACGAGAGGCACGATTTTACTTCTGCGAGAGGCACGGCCATGCCTCCCGGAAATGGAAAAAACGTGTTTTCTATTCTTCTTTTTTCTTTCGTGAGAGGCACGGTTTTGCTTTCTCGGAAGGCACGGGCGTGCCTTCCGGAAATGAAAAAAACGAGTTTTCTTTTTTTCTGTTAGAGGCATGATTTTGCTTCCGCGAGAGGCACGCAGAAATAGAAAAAAATGTGTTATCTTTTTTTCATGAGAGGCACGATTTTGCTTCCGCAAGAGGCACGACCGTGCCTATCGGAAAAAAAACGTGTTTCTCTCTGTTTTTTCGTGAGAGGCACGGTTTTGCTTCCGTGAGAGGCACGACCGTGCCTCTCAGAAACGGCTTCCGAAAAAGGGGGGAAAACGTGCTTCCAGTTTGGTTTTTTCGTCTGTTTTTTTGTGAAGAAAAGTGCGTCAAACCTATCAACATGGGATCTAGTTTTGAAAATCTCAACACGAGAAATCCAACAGTGAAAACGGTTCGAGATTTGGACGCACGGTTTAAGAGATAAAATGTTTTAAATAAACGAATCTACAAAAAAATGGAAAACTCAGGTTATGACAAGTGGCGCACACGCGCCACTTGTGACAACCTGGAAGGAAGGGTGATATTTGAAAGAAGTATTCCCCAACTAGTTTTTTTGTAGGCAAACCAACAAAGATTTATTCACCCGTCACACAGTTTACATGGACGAACAAATGACCTCGAGGGTGACCTAACCAGACATGGCGGCCAACCCCGAGCGTTAACGCTTGCTTTGTTAGTCTGTGAGCCTTGACATTCGAGGTTCTAAATTCATGGCTAAATAAACAAGAAACTAAAGAAGTAGATTGTGCCTTAATTTCCAGCACAATTGCCGCATAGGATGAAGCTATTCCTCCTTTAATGGCTTCGACGGCCTGCTTGCAATCAGGCGCCACATGAACTTGCTGAATGTGCAGGTCATTAGCCAGTGCTAACGCCTCTCCGATCGCTAGAGTTTCCAGAACTTCGGGATCATCAATATTGCTGAAAATTACTACAGAAGCTCCCTGATAGATTCCGTCAGAATTACGTGCAACAGCGCTCACCACACCAAAACCTCCCGCTCTAGGAGTAGCTGCATCAACATTGATCTTCACATGTCCAGTCGTCGGTGGGATCCAGGAGGTAGGCCTTGCATGCTCACGCGTCGGTCACAGTATCGGCTTCTTCAACATTTGGAGTTCGGATAGATAAACTATAATGAAACTGTGAGTCGCGAAAGGTGTTTGGAAAATCCCCTCGTGGATTACCTTGCGACGTGCATGCCAAATTGCCCACATAGTAACAATAAGTTTTGTGAAATCTTCAGCTGGTAATGAATCACTCATAGTAAAAAGCCAACCAGTTGCACTATACTCTCTATTCGCGCACATGTGTTCAACTAGCTCCTCTTTGCTCAAGGCCCAAACACTTCTCGCCATGGTGCAATCAAGCAATGAGTGTCTCCAGCTATCTTCAACTCCGCACAGTGCACATACATGAGTTGTCGACATGTTCCGATGGTATAGTACGTCCCCCATCAGCAACGAGTGTTGAGCCAGCCTCCATGTGAACACCTTGAGTTTTGAAGGAACTTGCATAGACCAGATGGAGGACCATCCCTTCTTCTCGATGGCACTGTTGGAAACATCATGCCCTTCCTCCAGCCATGCCTCTCTGCTCGCCTTGATGCGTGAGATCATCCTGTATGCGGATGAAACAGAGAAACGGCCTCGAGGATCCTCTGACCATGCCCAAAAATCACCAATCTGTCTCATGCATAGAGGGATCTTGAGGATTGTTTCAGCATCCAGGGGTACGGACACATCACGCACTATATCCTCTCGCCATGATGCCGTAGTGGCGTTGATAAGTTCTAAAACATATTGCGGAGGGTTTGCAACCCTTGAAGAAATAGGCCTCATCAGCCTATCCCTGGGCAGCCAGTTATGCTCCAAATATGTGTTGTAGTTCCATCGCCTATCCTCCGAATAATTCCGTTCAGCATGGTGTCTCACCCATCCACAATGGAGCGCCAAATATGCGATGGTGATGATCCAAGTTCAGCCTCAATAATGCTAGTGTTCGGGAAGTAGATAGCTTTCAGCAAGCGCGCACTCAAGGACCACGGATCTTGAAGTAGTCGCCAAGCTTGACGTGACAGCAGAGCTAGGTTGAATAGTTCCATGTCCTGGAAACCCAGACCACCCAAATTTTTAGGATTAGTCATAACATCCCAAGATACCCAACATGGCTTTCTTTTTCCACGTTTGTTGCCCCACCAGAATTGATGAATGAGTGAAGTTATGCTCTCACAGAGACCCCTTGGTAATCGAAAGCAAGAATTGAAAACACCGGGATAGCTTGTGTTACTAATTTAATCAGAACCTCCTTCCCAGCGGCAGACAAGAGCTTCTCCATCCAACCCTTGATCCTTTCCCATACCCTATCACGAAGGTATTTGAATGTACCATTCTTTGGCTGACCGACCTCCGTTGGCATCCCTAGATACCTTTCACTCAAGGACTCATTTTGCACATTAAGAACATCCTTTACCTCTTGTCTTTGAGAGACAGGGCACCCCTTGCTGAAAAAGATAGAAGATTTTTCATTATTTACCTTCTGTCCCGAGGCTCCACAATAAATATCCAACAGGTTTGATACCCAAGTTGCACCCTCCACACTAGACTTAAAAAGTAGCAGGCTGTCATCTGCAAACAACAGGTGGTTAACAGCAGGAGCTGTCGGTGCCACCTTGACACCACTAAGCACTGATGACTGAGAATTAGATTTTAAAAGGCACGAAAGGCCCTCCGCTGCTAGCAAGAATAGATAGGGGGAGATGGGATCTCCCAGTCGTATACCTCTTGTAGGTTTGAATTGTTCCAACTTCTCTCCATTGAATAAGACTGAAAAAGATACAGACCTAACCATGGACATCACTACATCAACCCAGGCTGGAGCAAAACCGAGTTTCAACATGATAGACGGTAAATAATCCCACTCAAGCCTGTCGTAGGCCTTCATCATATCCAGCTTCAAAGCACAAAAACCGGAAGTTCTTGATCTATTCCTCTTCATGAAGTGCAGACATTCATAGGCACATATAATGTTGTCAGTGATAAGCCTCCCAGGTACAAAGGCCGATTGTTCTTCTGAGATGACATCAGGAAGTATTTGTTTCAATCTGTTAGCTACCACCTTGGAAGCAATCTTGTACAACACATTGCAAAGACTGATAGGCCGAAACTGAGACAGTAATGTGGGGTTTGTTACCTTAGGGATCAATACTAGCACTGTGTCATTGATATGTTCAGCACTCTCTTCTCCCCTGATTATCCGCAGTACCACCTTAGTAAGTTCCTCGCCACATAGATCCCAGTGCCTCTGATAGAAATGAGTTGGGAACCCGTCAGGACCCAGGGCCTTAGTTCGAAACATCTGGAATAACGCATGCTTAACTTCATCGTTGGCATAAGGGGCACATAACATATCATTCATTGCCGGGGTTACTTTCTGGGGGACGTGCTGCAACACTTCCTCGACACCGTTAACACCCTCAGATGTGTACAGTGCCTCATAAACTCACGAACCATAATGCATAGCACGGCTGGGGCTTCAGTGTGGACACCCAGTGAGTTATACAATGCCTTGATCATGTTCTTCTTCCTCCTCATACTAGCCCGCATATGAAAAACTTAGTGTTTCTGTCTCCCGCTGAAAGCCATTCCAGTCTTGATCTCTGTCGCCACATTATCTCCTCCCTATGGTACAGCTCCACCAGCTTTTCATTCATCTTGATCTCTATGTGCGTCGCTCCAGTTCGGCTGGATCGCTTCACAACCTCTCAAGCGAGGCCTCCTTTATCTCCTTCTGGACACGAACTACCGCAGGTTTGCCCGCGCCACGGCAGTTCCAACAAAAGACACTCATTGGGCCGGACGGCGCCCCACTTGGGAGCCCGCCAAACTGTTCTTCGAAGCAACTTCTTTTTCTTCTGCAGCATGTTTATTCCTCTTTGGGTCCCTCTTCGGTGGAGGACTGAGCGGCGATGGGAGGTGAGGGCAATCGCCAATTGGTTGGATCCTGCCTGCGTGCTGTTCTGGTCATTTAGTCCCCCTTTAACTATCCGCTGAGTCTGCAAAGAGTTTGAAGTGGATGGGTTGGATCTCTTCCTATTTTGATCAGTCATGTCCACATCAACCAAAGGCACTGATCCATCCCAATTGTCCTGATGAAAATCCTCTTGGGTTGCTCCAGGATCGCCCCCCATTCGGCCACCAGCGCGGCCACTAGTGCGGCCACCCCGTCGGCCACCCCGACGTCCACTGCCCTCACCAGGTCCTCTCCCAGCGCGCATGAACCAAGTAGCACGTAGGTCCTTGAAAACCGACGCCGAGGGGGGGTGTATTCCATTGCCATGCTCTTTGTAAAGATGACCCAACATGCCACACACGGCACACCAGTCAGGAAGCCGCTCGTACTTAACCCTGTAGATTTTCCTCTGCCCATCTCTGACCATTGATACTGCATTCTTCAAAGGTTTGAGGACATTGATGCGAACCCACACACGATAAAAGTTTCCAGGAAAATCATTGGAGCCCGTTTCAGCATACAGAACCTCTCCTACCTTCTTCGCCATAGGACCAACTAAGTGAGCATACAAGTCAGGCACATCATGAATTTGAATCCATATGTCAATAGTTTCCAACTTGATCGTTGATGGTTTAGTGACTCCATCATACGGCATTATGAGCACCGCATCTCCCCTGAAATTCCACGGACCGTCCTGCATGACTCTCTTCTAGTCCCCAAGGCACGAAAACTTGACTGTATAGAGATTATCTTCCAGAGGTTTGAACTTCACCTCCTGTGCCGCATCCCATGCCGAGCGCATGTTTCTGAAAAACCATGTCTGACTATAGGTCTTACTCGTGTTAACCCTAGCCAAAGCCATCCACCGCACCGCCTCCTGCGGCGCCTCCTTATCGTCGAAGACGACGTCATCGAGGTCCTCCTCACGCAGGCCAAGATCCTCCATCATCTTCTCCACCTCGCTAAGACTAGAGGAGCTCGGGACTCCCTTAGATGCCATCTGTATCTCTAACACGAAGAGACGATCTCAAAACGGGTTTTGTGTGGAACCCCAGATCCGCCGCACCCCGCAGCCCCTTCCAGACAAACAGGCATGCGACCCACAGCCGCCCCTATCTCTCTCGGGTAACAACAGGGCGGAGATCGGCGGCAGGGAAACAGGGGAACTCAACGGCGGTGTTGTCGCCCCGAGAGGAGGAAGAAAACCCTAACTTGAGGGAAAAGTTTTGATAGTATTCCCCAACTAGTGATTTCGGTAAATATTTTTATTTTGTTTCTAGCAAGCCCAACCTACCCCGATGGGTAGCCCAGATAGATAACTAACTCGAGGCTGGCCGTCGAGCATGGCCGACAATTTAGTTAACAAGGAGCAATCTTTTAGCAAATACTTTTTTTAACCGTGCAACAGAACGCAAAACCCTATATGACGCTCAATACATCAAGAGGAAGCCGGTTCTCAGAACCTTCTAAAAATTTCCCTGAACTCGTATTTTGTTTCTTTTACCGGTTATTCAGATTAATTTTGGAAAATAATTCATTTCCCTCTTTTCTTTTTCTTTTTCTTTTTCTTTTCTATTTTTTCGTTTTCTGTTTCTGTTTCTATTTTTGTTTTTGTATCTTTTTCTTTTTATTAAAAATTCTTATTTTTAAAGAATGTTTGGGATTTCCAAATTTTGTTTGTGTTCTCAGAAAATTGATGAAATTTCAAAATTTGATAGTGCTTGTTAAAAATATATGGAAATTAAAAACACATTTATAAATTGTGTTTTTGATTTTTCAAAAAAATCATAAATTTTCAAAAAGATGTTTGGAATTCTAAATTTTGTTCCTGTTTTTCAATAGCTATTTTGGAATTTCAAAATAAGTTGGTGCAAAAGCACACACCATTGGATGAAATTTCAGGTCAAAACACATGATTCATGAGCTGTGATAATTATATCTCATGATTGAATACTGCCTTAAATAAAGTATAATGTGAAGATTATACCCCATGATTAAAATTCTATATTTACATATAATTGCATCAATCACTAATATTAGTGTCAAAATCCGACAGGCGCAACAACGCTCACCTTTGACAGTCTAGTACCTACAAGTTTCGCACCAGCTAAGAAGAAAAGATGTTACAACTAGCAAGCAGAATGAGAAATACACTAATCTCTATCTCTATCTTCTCTACTACCTAAAAAAAGCTTAAGGGTCCGTCTCCCCTCTTACGTCCCACCTCTTCGTCCGCACCCTCCATTGATTTTTTTTGGCCGTTACCAACTTTCCCATGGTTTTCTAACCCACGATCCAATCACATTTACTCCCTTTGTTTCATTTTAGTCTGCATATAAGATTTGATCAAAGTCAAACTTTATAAAGTTTGACCAACTTTGTAGGAAAAAAATAACAACATCTAAAATATTAAAGCTATATGGTATGAAAATTAATTTCATGATGCATGTAACAATGTTGATTTCATACTGTGAATCTCGATATCTTTTTCTATAAATTTAGTCAAAATTAACAAAGTTTGACTTTGACCAAATTTTATATGCAGACTAAAATAAACAGAGGAAGTAAGTTCTTCCAAAAAATCGGGGTATAGATTCTCCTTCCCAGGACTTAGCAACCGATCTCTACCTTCAAAAAAAAGAGCAACAGATCTCCTCTTCAACGTGTGTTCTCCTTTCCATGATGGCGCCACCGATCTGCTCCGCCCTCCCGTTCTCTCTCTCTCTCTCTCTCTCTCTCTCTCTCTCTCTCTCTCCCTCCCTCCCTCCCTCCCTCCCTCCCTCCCTCTCTCTCTCTCTCTCTCTCTCTCGGCAGACGATGGATAACGCCTTGGCAACGTGATGACCCAGTACGATGTTGGCACTGATGGAGGCGGTTGATGTTGGCGCTGGAGGCTGGAGAAGATCACCGGAAGTCTGGTCCTACTCTGTTTGGTGATACTCGGGTACGATGATGACACGTCGAAAGGACATGGAGAGCGATGTGCACATATCTGCCAATCAATCTTGTGCATCTTGCCGATGGCTTGGGTATGTTAATTTTTTCTGATACATCACTTATTTTTATACTACCAAGTGCTTGATGAATTGCACTAATAATAACCTGATAAAATCATCGACAACCGACTCGAGGAAATAAAAGGAGCTGGCCTGGTTATTTGGATGGTTCATGGTTGGTGTTCCTAGATCTTGGAAGCAAGACATTTTGTGACAACTCAGCAAACACGAACAAGTAGTACCTAGATTTGTCTATATCATGTTGCTGTGAGATGATGGTAGATCTGAGCATTTTTTAAATTTTGCCAATTGATTTGATTTATGTGCACATGCTTGCAAGATGATAGTTGCATACAAATTGTCATAAGTATGTATTTTTGTGGAAGATCGTAATTTCCTTGCATATCCAACATTGAATGGGAATGTTGTATTTCAACTCTTAGTAAAAAAAATGCTTTGAGTAATTTTAAAATTTCTTGATGTCAGAGTGCAAAAGATGACACAATCAATCTATTTTTTATCGAAATAGAATGTCAGAGAAGTATGTTTATCTCCTATTGTAATAGTTTGCATGTGTGTGAATAATAAAGCATGAATGCGAGATGATCTCCTTTTAAATCTTATACTATCACATGAGTGATTGATGATGTTTATTACTTTGCATTTCGACATATATTGATAAAGTTAGGTCATTTAAAATATATATGCATATTCTAAATCTAGCAGGTAGCTGCCTTCTGTTAGGAAATATGCTACTTGTATTCCCATGAGGCCATAGGCCGATGTATATACATGTACAGGTGTGAAACATATGCAGAAAATCCCTTATACAATGGGATAAATACAAAGGGGTACATGACTTATATTATAACTCTAACACCTTCAACTTCAATGGGTTGTTGGCTTCCCATTCCCTCAGGCCGTGGATATTTGTCCCGAATAGCAGGGTAATTGCTTTATGTTTTTTTATGGAGAAACCAAATCCGCGGTTCGTATAAGGAGATGAAAAATACTTTTAGTGTGCAATTTTTCCAAGTGTGTGCGCCTTGAGAAAGTTTTGAATGTATATATTAGTTGATACGGGCCTAAACTATCACACTTCTTATTGGCTTACCAAGTAAAATCATAGTGCTAATTTTTTTTAGAAGCCAAGTTTGTATTTGATCGATAGCTAGAGTCTAAATTTTTACACCATCACATTAATAATAATAAAATGGCATGCAATCATGGTCGTTGTGTAGAAATAATCATTAAAATTTATCATCACCAATGTATCAGGTATATCCCGGGCAAATTACTAGTAGTAGTCAAAGAAAACAAAGTAATACTCGGAACATTAATTCGTGCCCTATAAACAACCAAAGACGGCTACACAAGCCATACTATTTTCTTAGCATTAGAGGTAGATTCGTCCTCGTGGATGTTCCTGCATGCCGAGAATTTGTTCTTATAGGGTTTGAGCTTCCGCGCCTGCTCCTCAGGGGCCTCGTCAATCTCATCTGAGGAGACGGTATTGGAGATTTCCTCACCAGGTAAACCCCCGAGATTTTGGTCAATATTCCCGGCTAGTCATCGTGTCTTTGAACCATGGAGGGGTGCCCAGCTCTTCCAAATGGCACTGGCCGAAGCGCATAACGGCCATCCCTCAATAGAAGCTTTTGTAGAAGAGCAGTTTCTAGAGGAGCCGCGCGACCATCTCCAATTGTCAGCTTGATTCGGGAGAGTTGTACTGGGCAAACTAACTTCCACAAGTTGAGCAGCTGGATGAACTTATTTACAGTGACAGAGGTTTGAGGTCCTTTAACCAGTGACCATTGCAAGGATTCCAACATCAGATCTATGATTCCAACATCGCGTAAGCGACGAGTAATAGCAATTGAGATTTAGTAAAATCATTTTCTAACATAAAATATAAAGATAGATGCAAGGATACCGCCGGTAACCGCGTATCTTGAAAAACAGTATGCCAAGCAAAAAAGATCAGTCAAATATTACTGATGGCTAGCACACATAAATCAATTCGTGCACTAGAAGCAACCAACCAAAAGATAACTAGCACACATCGGCGAGCGGCAGGTCGGCGACTCGGGCGGTGGCACGATTGTTGCTGAAGGGGAAGTCCCCCCGTAGAAGCACGCAGATGATGCCAACGGCGATGGACAGGCAAACCGCTCCCGTGACTCCAAAGAAGATCTTGTCAAACTTCTTGGCGCGGGGGAACACGTGCGTGTAGGAGATCATGGCGGTGATGGCGAAGAGGCCAAGGTGGAGCACTGCTACATAGAGGAAGATCCAGCGCGAGCACACGACGTCCGCCTCCTCTTCCTCCGGCGTCTTCACGCCGTACTTGCTTCTCGACGACGATGCCATCTTGGATCGAACGGTACCTCTCTTGTAGCCGTGGATTAATATAGGCTCCGTGCCAGGTGACTGAATCGGACTTTTTTCTCCTTTGCGTCGATGATTGAATCGGACTCGGAGAGCTGCATACATACAGATACAGGACGTACGTACGTGATACGTTTACCGCCTTGTGATTGGCTCTCGCGATTTTCGTATTTGTATCCGAGGAAGCAACGGATCATCGTCGAATCGTAGCGCCCACGGACGGGACCGTATGTATGAATCAGGCTGTACGTGGATGTGGGCTGAGCCCACAAAAATCGTGATCGTGGGCACCCACGCGGGATTAGCTCAAACTTACTTACGTGGGAAAGTTACCAAGAGAAAGCTGGCTCGAAGGCAGAAGTGGTTCTTCAAGCACTGAAAGAGAGGAGAAGGACTGGACTAGCCTATGGTCATTGACGGTGCCGTCAAAAGTCAAGGTTTTTCTATGGCGCTTAGCTCTCCCAACTACAGACGTGTTGAACAGAAAAAATATGGCAACCAGGGATGCTTGCCCGTTATGTGGCTCACCCGACTCATGGCGCCACGCATTGGTCTCATGCACGTCGGCAAGGTGCACATGGGCTCTATCCGACCCCGTGCTAGTGGCGAAAATGGCAGAGAATTCAGAACCCCATGCAAAGAACTGGCTGTTTCAGTTAAACGAGTCTCTTGATCACAGTTCATTCACGTCAATGGTAGTCACCTTATGGGCAATATGGTATGCTCGGAGACAGGCAATCCATGAGGGTGTCTTTCGATCACCAATGCATACTTCATCCTTTGTTTTTTTTGAACGAAAGGGGGTCACCCCCCCCCCCCCCCCCCCCCCTGCCCCATTTTATTGAAGCAGAGCACGAAACCATGTTCAGAGAATACACTACCAGGCACAACGAACATCCAGAGCAACAAAGCTCAGAAGAAAACAAAAACTGCCACAAGGACTAATACCCAAGTACGGGAATCAACTACATAAGATAAACTGATGAACCGCACAGAGGAATCAACCACCAGGATAGGACACCAAAAGACGAACATGACGCTCTATCCTCCCGACGCCCTTGAACTTAGTTGGTCTCAGTTGGCCTCCCGCAGATTGCAAAACCCGCACAACCTCATGCGGTGACAGGGGCTCGGAGAGAAGGCCCGAGGAGCTGGCTACCTTCACCTGTAGGGGCGGCTAAGATCAACGTCGACGGAGCTATGGCGCGCCACAGACGTGGCGGAGCGGTTTCGGCTGTGTGCCGAGATCATACAGGTCTATATTTGGGCTCCTCGGCGGTGGTCTTCAAAGGAATCACTGATCCCACAACCTTGGAAACATTGGCCTGCAGGAAGGCGTTAGCACTTGCAGTTGATCTACATGAAACAAATCTGATAGTAGCTTCGGACTGCCAAGGTGTGGTGATGGATTTAAACCAAGGGACAGGAGGTCCACACTCGGCCATTATTCATGAAATAATGGACCGAAGGAACACTTTTGCTTCGGTTTCTTTCATTCACGAGCGGAGAAACCATAACTTCGAAGCTCATAATCTCGCCAAATTTTCTTGTAATTTAGGAGTAGATCGGCACGTCTGGTTGGGAATTCCCCATGACGAACACCGTGTACCTATGAACATTGTTGCTTCTTAATAAAGTGGCGAGATTTCCTCAAAAAAAAAAATACGTGGGACCATGCGACCTCCCGCTCTGCCGCGACCGAGCAGACGCTGACTCCCTGAGATTCATGCCCCCGCGCCGATGGAGAAGAGATTCGCCGGCGCCGCAGCCTCCCTTAACATCCCTAGCCGCCGCGCTGACCGAGGGTTGCTTCGTCGGCGCAACCGGAACCAGCGGTCGGGGGTGACCGGGTGAGGACATGACATCTGCAAAGAACCTCAAGATCCAAGAGAACAAGGTGAAAATAATAATTTTCTTGGCCTCTACATGGCACTAGCAGTAAAAAAAATGTAGTTAAGAGCTGACAAAGTGACAATAGTTAACAGTGAGAAAACAGGTTTGCATCAACACTTGAACAGATTGGTGCATCGGCAACAGCTGATTTCCAGACATACTGAGTCGCGGACTTTGTGATCCTGTGCACTGGGAGATTCAGCGGCGTCCCCAACATTCCCACAATTTCCGCCGAACAAAGGGATGGAGAACTTTGACGGCACGGTGATCCACTCCATAGACTACTCCGGAGTTATTTACCCAAAACCACCGCATTATGGGCTAGGGTAACAGATCGGTACCACATTTCAGGCAGTTCACACAAAACCACCAACAATGGGGCTAATCTGTAACGCGGAGCACTGACGCTGCGTTTTAGCCCCGAAAACAGCGAATCCGACAGGTGGGTCCCGCCTGTCGGGCTGACGTGGCGCGTGTTGACGGACGCCGTTAGACGGCGAGAGACGGCCGTTTCGGCGCGCCCGTCTACTAGGTTAAGCCGTTCCCTTCCCTCGCTCGATTCAGTCCAGTCGATTCAGTCCTTCCCCGCTCCGCTCCGATGGCGACCAGCTCCGGCGGCGACGGCGCACACGGAGTCGACGGAAGCGGCGACGCCGCACTCAGCGGCGAGGGCGGTGGTACTACTTCAGGGCAGAAGCTGTTGCGCTCGCAATGCGGGGTCATCGGCCCCCACACCGATGGCGGCTGCGACCTAGATCCAGAGTCTGCCGCGGCGGCGGGCCTGTCACCGGAGCATGGTACCGAGGAAGCAGCTTCGCAGATTGTTCCCGCGGATGTGCTCCCGTTCGCCCCATCTTCAGCTAGGTAATCTGAATCTTTCAAAATCTGTTATTTCAATCTTTCCTCCTTACTGCAGGATCTGTTATAAACATTGATTTGTTAGTCATTTAGAAGGGATTGTAGTCCTGAATATTTGTCGAATATCACATCTTTAGTTAGGGTTCAGTTATCTTAGTAGTACTGTATGGTTCTGAATTTTTGGAGAAAATCACACTGTAGTTTTCATTTATGGTATTGCTACACTGCATTGTAATGCTTTGAGTACACTGCATTGTCATGTTATTGTAATTCAAAATTTTGCTAGTACACTGCTAGTAATGTTAGTACTGATTTGCCATGTTACTATAATTTAAAATAGTTCATTATAATTGTCAGATATAATGGTCAGTTATGTTAATACAATTGACTTGTTAATATTCATTTGTATGTCTATTTTAGGCCTGAAGATTTATGGTCAATCTATTTCCAGTTTCCTGGAGAGAAGTATGCTCTTGTTAAGATGTCTGAAAGAGAAATCACTTATGGTAGTTTGGTCAATGTAATGGTCAGCAATGGATACTGTAAGGATGACAGTCTTTGCTACTTGAAAGATGAAAATATAGGGTTGCAAGGTGTTTGTGTTATTAAAGGCAACATTGAAGTAGTTCACATGCTGAGACAATTTGAGAGCACCCAGACATTGTCACTGACAGTTAGAAAGGGAAAGGTAGTTATTGAACCACCAGTTGGAGAAGATCAACATGCACAGCAAATAGAAGAAGAGGCACCTGTTGTTTTTGCTGTTGCTGAATCAGGTGTTGTGCACAAATCAGTTCCTCCTAACTGTCAGTTACATCTTGGGACACAGGAAAGTGTAAATTTTTTGCCACTCAAATCAGTTCCTCCTAACTATCAGTTCCATCTTGGGACACAGCTTAACACTGAAGTAAGTGTCAATTATGCTGATTTTCAGTTTGATTCAGATGAGGAGGACAATGCAGTTAGTGAGGAAGCAATTCCTGTAGGCATGGACACTGATGAGGAGGACAATGCAGTTAGTGAGGAAGGTTCAAGCAGTGATGAAGATTTTGTAGTTGATGTTGACCACTTAGATGCAGGAGAAGAAGAAGAAGATGACTCAGATTCAGTGCAGTATGTAGAAGAACAATTTGCAAATAGGAGGACAGAGGAACCTGAGCTAGATGAAACTCTTTCTGAAATAAAGAGGAAGAGAGCTGAATATATGTCAAGTACACACTGTGAGGGGGACACAGATCCTGAAGATATATATGACATGGAGCAGGAAGAAGATGATGAGGAGGCCCAAGAGATTCCAGTTCCTGAGCCTGTTAAGAAGAAGGCAAAGAGGCCAGGTCCTACTAGTAGGTCCCACTCTAGTGCTGGTCCAAGCATTAATCCTGATTGGTTTCCATCTTCAGAAGAGGAAGATACAGGCTTTGAAGCAGATGATGATGGAAATGAACCAATGTCCTTTGTTATCAGCTCTGGCAGAAGGAGTAGGGCTAAGAAAAGACCACCTAGGGTCTGGTATGATGAGGACAGGATGCATCCAGAACAACAATTCTAGCTAAAGCTCTGTTTCAAAGATGTTTACCAATTCAGAGAGGCCCTTGTCAATTTGCATGTGAAACAACTTAGAAGATATAAATACCACAGAAACTGCAGTGATAGGGTAATTGTTTGCTGTGAGGGAGATGGTTGTCAGTTCTACATGGTAGCAGCACAGATAACAAATGAGCCCACTTTCTGCATTAAGAAGATGAGGTTGGAGCACACATGTCCCACCCAGTCTGAGAAAACTAGGATTAGTTCAAGGTGGCTTGGCAACAAAATGCTTGAGACCATCAGATCAGATCCCAACACTACTGTACCTGCTATTGTTGACAAGGCAAAGAGGCAATTTGGGCTTGAGATTCCTAGGATGATGGCATGGAGGGCTAAGAAGAAAGCAAAAGAGATTGTGCTTGGTGATCACAAGAAGCAATATAAGAGGCTGAGAGACTATTTGGAGACTGTGAAGCTTACAAATCCTGGATCTAGGTGCATTGTCACTACTGTTAGTGGAACCAGAGAAAATCCTACTGCTGGACCAAGGTTCCATGGTCTATTTTTCAGTTTGAATGCATGTTGTGAGGGCTTCTTGAATGGATGTAGGCCATTCATAGGTCTAGATGGCTGCTTCATCAAATTGACTAGTGGTGCACAGATACTAGCAGCTATTGGAAGGGATGCTAACAACAATATGTACCCCATTGCCTTTGGAGTGGTTGGAGTTGAAGATACAGTTAACTGGTCCTGGTTCTTGACACAGCTAAAGTATGCTCTAGGGGGAAGTGAAGAGGGCAAGTTTGGAAAGTACACATTCATGTCTGATAGACAGAAGGTTAGTTCATTTGCTTGTTTATGTAGTTGTTCATTTAGTTCATTATAATGTTCATTTAGTTGTTCATTTAGTTCATTTACTTGATCATTTACATGTTCATTTAGTTCATTTACTTGCTCATGACTAGTTGGTGGGTGTCGAGTCATAACCCTTCTTGTCGACACTTAGGCATATATAGCCTAGGGTGACCCATGTGGTATCAAAGAACATATCCATCATCAAAGTGATGCCATCATGACTAGTTGGTAGGTGTCGAGTCGTAACCCTTCTTGTCGACACTTAGGCATATATAGCCTAGGGTGACCCATGTGGTATCAAAGAACATATCCATCATCAAAGTGATGCCATCATGACTAGTTGGTAGGTGTCGAGTCGTAATCATTTTAAATCATATAAAATCATATTAACTCATATTAACTCGTATAAAATCATATAAATTCATTTTAAATCATATGAAATCATATAAAATCATTTTAAATCATATAAAATCATTTTAAATCATTTTAAATCATATAAAATCATTTTAAATCATATGAAATCATTTTAAATCATATAAAATCATTTTAAATCATATAAAATCATTTTAAATCATATGAAATCATTTTAAATCATATAAAATCATTTTTAAATCATATAAAATCATATAAAATCATTTTAAATCATATAAAATCATTTAAAATCATTTAAATTTATTTCAATTCACTTTCATGCAGGGTCTACTCAATGCAGTGACAGCAGTATTCCCAAACTGCCATCATAGGTACTGTTTGAGGCACATCTATGCAAATTTCCAGAGAGCGGGATTTGGAGGAGAGGATTTGAAGAGATGCATGGATGCAGCTGCCTATGCTTACACTGAACATGACTTCAATTTGGCCATGGAAAGCATGAAGGCTGAGTGCACTGCTGCTTGGGAGTGGATGTCAAGAATTCCTGCTAAAGCTTGGTCTAGGCATGCAATGGACACTAATTGCAAAACTGATTTGGTGGTGAATAACTTAAGTGAAGTTTTTAATAAGTACATTCTAGATGTAAGGAACAAGCCAATTGTCACAATGATCAATGGGATCAAGGACAAGTTCCTAGTGAGGTTCCACCAGAAGAGAGAGGGTGGAAAATGTGCTAGATGGGAGATTGCACCAACCTATGCAGAGAAGTTGGAGATGAACAAGAAGTATGCAAGGGATTGCAAAGCACTGATAGCTGGCCAAGGACTTTTCCAAGTCACTAGTGGAGACAAGACCTATGGTGTTGACACAAACATACAGATATGTGGGTGCAAGAAATGGGACATCACTGGAGTTCCTTGCAACCATGCTTGTTCTGCCATCTATAGGTCTAAACAGCTGCCAGAGGATCATATCAATGTGTTCTTCAAGAAATCTATGTACTTGGAGGCATATAAGCCAGTAATTTACCCTGTTCCTGGTCCAGATAGCTGGGTGAAAACTCCAACACCTGACATTGAACCACCACAGTTCAAAGATGACAAGAAGGGGCCAGCAGAAGAGAAAAGGAAAAAAGGGAAGTTTGAGCCACCTCAAGCAAAACAGACTTCTAGGATGGCTACTATAACATGTGGGAACTGCAAGCTGCAAGGACACAAGTACACAAGTTGTCCTAAGCCATTAAGGCCTGATTTGCAAATCAGGAGGAACAAGCACATGGTATTTTCATTTTGAAATTACTTGAGTGTTTATTTCTGTTGACTGATTATTATAAAGTTGTTTAATTTTTTAATTACAGGAAAACAGGACTGTACCTGAATGGCACCATGCTGCAGCTTCATCAGCTACTGGAAGTGCTAGGGGTGCACCATCATCATCTACTACAAACTCCTCTCCTGCTGCTGCAAGAGGTGCAAAGACTACTGCTGCTAGAAGGGGTGCTGCTGGAAGGGGAGCAGCCTCAGCTCCTGCTGCTGGAAGAGGAGGAGCCTCATCTGCTGCTGCTGGAAGAGGAGCAAGGTCTGCTTCTACTCTTGGAAGGGGTGCTAGAAGGGGTGCTACTTCATCTGCTGCTGCTGGAAGAGGAGCAAGGTTGAAGCCTCCAAGAAATTCTGCAGAAGCTTCTACTAGCCAGCCTGCAGGCAGTAGGCCAAAGAGGACAAAGTACATGAGCAAGAGGATGGAAGGGTACTTCTATGCCAGTGGGAACTACTAAATGCTCAAATTTGAAGTCTGTATGCAAGTGCATCTGTGCTAAATCAGGCATTACATCACTTTAATTATGACATTATGAACCTATGTATGGCATTATGGCACTATGGCACTATGGCACTCAGAACCTATGTTTGTTAAACCTTTGTATGGCATTATGAACCTTTGTATGGCACTGTGAAGTTATCCTTGTTTATCTCCTGCTGTTAAAATTCTCTGCAAATATATGTTCTGTGGAGTTGTTCTATGCAAAATATTTGCTGTGATGTGTGCAATATATGATGTGTGCAAAATTTTCTGTGATTTGTGCAATATATGATGTGTGCAAAATATTCTCTGTGCAAAACAGATCATGCCAAAACAACCACAAATATTTTCTGTGCAAAACAGATCATGCCAATATTATGCAAAACAACCACAAAGTAAATGGTAACAGATCACTCTGGAATATATGTTCTCTGCAAATATTATGGCAAAACAACCACAAACATTTAGTACACAACACAAGTCTTCAGAGTACACAACACAAGTCTTCAGAGTACACAACACAAGTCTTGGACATAAAGATACATAAAGCACTACAGCTTATTAAGTGCATAAGAGCACATTCAACTGCAGTGCTACCCTAAACCACAGCACAATACATAGTTAAAAATCATCACATATCTCCTTCAACTTCTTGATCTTGTCCTTGTACCCATGTTTTTGTTTGAGCAGATCTGCAATGATGTACTCCAGTTTTTTCTTCTCTTGTTTAAGTTGGTCCCTCTCTCTCACAACTTGGTCTCTCTCTACAACTAGCTGGTCCCTCTCTTTCTCTACCTTTGCCCTAAGTACCTGATGAAGATTGGTACAACCATGGTCTGCCAGCTTCTTCTTCTCCATCTCCTCTTTGAGATCACTTAGAGCCAACCTAACATTGCCCAACTCTGTGATAGCATCCTCCTTGTCAGCAACCATTTTAGCAAAGTCCAGTTTGAAAAACCTAAGATCTTCCTCCATCTTCCTCTTTTCTCCAACTAGTTTGTAATTTCTTTCAGCAAGCTCAACATTTTCTGTGTGCCTCTCCTTCATATCTTTGTCATACATGCTCCACAATTCAGTGAGGGAGAACTGCATAGCCACTGGCCACTCTTGGTCTATCCGCTCCAGATAGTTGCACTTTAGTTCTACCTACAATTAAATAAATATATTCTCAATAAGATTGTATGCACAAATTATATGAAATTATAATTTACTTCTATCCACTGAATTCTGGGAAAAAACAATTATAACATCATATATAATTTTTTAATGTGTGCAAAATTGTATATGCATATATTATATGCATAGATTATGGGCAACAACTATTACAGCAACTGAAGCAACACAAGATTGGAGTACTGAAGCAACAACTATCCAGAAACAATTCTTTGATACACAAAATTGGATTACTGACAAGTGAATGGACCAAAAACTAACTAAGTTAATCTACTTACAGTGAGCACTCACTTACAGTACTAACCAACATACCTTCTCCTCAGCACACGCAAGAAAACGTCTGCCTGTGTCCACAGATTCAAATGCAACAAGCCTGATGCAAGGTTGTTGATGCAGACAACGAGACGACAGATCGTGAGCAATGCCACTCCATTCATAGCAAGAGATTGTCCTAGGAAGCTAACCAGCACACAAATTGCACAAATGAGCGACCTTGTAAAAAAAATCCCCAAATGATGAACCCTAACCCTAGCGGGATGAACCCTAATCCGTGGGGGAGGCGAGAGGCGAACATGCATACCTGGCTAGTGACTTCCTCGCCGTCCGAAGAAGAGCTCGAGGACGGCTCGCTCCAAGAAACCATGGCGGAGCGGCGAAAGGCGGCGACTCGACAGTGCCGGCGCCGGCGGTGGTCGGGGTCGAGAGAGTGGAGAGCGAGAGTGATGAACAGGCTGGTCTGGTTCGAACACCGACCGTGCGGCCACTTAAACGGGCGCGCCGGCCGTCTCTCGCCGTCTAACGGCGTCCGTCAACACGCGCCACGTCAGCCCGACAGGCGGGACCCACCTGTCGGATTCGCTGTTTTCGGGGCTAAAACGCAGCGTCAGTGCTCCGCGTTACAGATTAGCCCCATTGTTGATGGTTTTGTGTGAACTGCCTGAAATGTGATACCGATCTGTTATCCTAGCCCATAATGTGGTGGTTTTGGGTAAATAACTCACTACTCCGACATGGGCGCTGCGGTGCAAAGTCCACCGAGCTTACCAGGGGCGAGCTCGTTACTGTTGTCGGTTACCAGAAGTCCGCTATTGACATTGCTGCAGAGTGCACAAACACGAATGGTGACATCTCTAGCTCTCCTGCTACTCTCCACTGCAGGGTGATCAAAAGAAAGAAGAGTTCAGAGAAAAAGTCCTAATTTAATTGTTCACTGTTGTTGCACTCAGGAGCCAAGTATCCATGCACAATAATTTGTCGGACGAAGAGATGGATCATACCTGACTGCTACGCCTGGGGCATTCCCATTGCGTTCTTCTACCTCAACCGATTCTCGGAGCTCCTAGTTCACAGGCCAGGAGATGGGCTGCTCCTTAGCATTCTTGCTACCTTCTTATCACCCTTGGTAAGGGCCACCAGCCAGAGTTTCTACTTATACCACACCACTCTTTTAAGTAACTACAGATCATCTATTTGTGCTCATGCATTTATTCAACCTGAATATATACACTGATCAGAGATGGCTCCTTTCGAAGTTCGTCGAGAGCTACTACAGATGGGCGGTGCCTATGGATAGGCACGGCATGGTGCCAGACCACAGTTTCTTCCAGGTCATCAGCTCATGCTTGGTTGCCATATTGCCAGACAAATTCTGACATGGTTGATCAAGGAAGCATTGTTGTCAAGAAAGCAAAGAGCTTCAGTTTCTGCAAACAAGGTGTCATTGTCGAAGGTGAGTCCACGCCGATAAAGAGCAATGTGGTCATATTCGTCACCGGATACAAGGGGATGTTCACATCATCCTTGTTCAGAGACATTGTGACTGGCCCGCCATCCAGTAGTACTCCTCTCTACAGGTTTAATCTGTCTTTCTCTTAAACATGTTTGTTTGGCTGTCTGTACATATGTAGAAGCTCACAGTGAATTTTGTCAACTGGGCAGGCAATGCGTGCATCCTAGGACCCCGCAATTGGCGATCACCGGCTACTCTGAGAGCATAGCAACATGCACTCCAAATGGTTGGCACATTTCCTTGATGGAGCATTTCAGTTGCCTAGCATAAAGTCTATGGAGCTGGATATAAAGGAATGGGATGAATACATGAAGAGGTACTCTCGTGAATACTTCCGTCGATCTTGCGTTGGAGCTCTCCACATCTGGTGCAATGACCAGTTGTGCCAGGACATGGGGTGTGAACCCAGGAGGAAGAAAGGGTTCTTTGCAGATTGGCTGATGACATATCTTCCATCAGATTACAAGGATGTCGATCTGAAGAAGTGATATCAACCTGAAGAAGTGACATGCTGTCACGACATCGCTGTCCTTAAATGAAACAGAAATATTATCATTCTAGAGATGCTATGATCACTATTCTACAAACTGAAATGTTGTAGAATAAGCTCTCCAGTTGACTACATTTGTTGCCCTGTTCCTAAATATAGGTGCAGAAAGTCAGCAGTGAACTTGGACTACTACCGCCCTTCGAGGAACCATTCTCCCTATCAGTTTCAGGAACATGACAATATGATTTGTGTTAATTTTCTCATGAGCAATGAGCATATCAACCAGACTTGTCAATTAATTTCCAAGACTATTCAAAATAAAAACTATAAGAACATGTGTCCCCAGTATGAACCCAGATCTTTAGCTATTCTAACTGCGACCAAAAAATTGTCCCTTTGGGCCAACGGGTGACCACCAGTCCACCACCACCTCATATGATAATCATCTGTAGAAAATAGTATTGGGTCCAAAGCAAAACTACAAATATTAGCGGTCCAGCTAGATGATGCCCATTTCTAAAAGAGATAGAACTCACTTGTCATAGGAGTGTTATCAAAATGCCTTGTTTTGCAATGGATACATATTGAACCATTTCAAGTGGACAACAAAAGTAATTTTGGCAACTAACTAGTTTCATTACTCAATATATTTTTGCAAAGGATACATATTTGAAAGTAATTTTGTTATGTGGCAGCATGCCATTGCGTCCAAATATTAGCTGCGCGTACTTATGCCTGTAAGTGACTTGCTTTAGGTTCACAGGCACAATCCTGATGCCACCTATTTGGTAGGCTGTAAGGTATGCATCATCACCTCAGCGTGCAACACGGTATAGTTCTCCAAAGCTAACTCTGCATGGCACGTTGGTGTCGATTTAAATTTGAAAGAGACCTATAGCTTAGCAAGCATTTTACAACTCATCCCAGTGAGTCACTGAAGACAAGAATAATTATTGGCAGAAAACAAAACAGGACATGTGGTCAGATGGTGACAGGAATAAACGAAGAAAACAACGAAAGCTACCCAGAAGAAAGAAAGAGTTCTTTGCAGTGGATGATGCCATATCTTCCATCAGATTACAACGATATCAATCTGAAGAAGTGGCCTCAGCAAAAAGGCGATGTGGGTGTTGTAATCTCAGACACAGAAGGTTGTGTAATATCAGAAATTCAATCAGTTCATGACTGAGATCTGTCACGCCAATTGTTGCTCTTGAATGGAAGAGAAAAATACCATTCAAGAAATGTACAACTTCCAAGAATAATAAGCTCTTCAACAGAAACAAGATCTGGTGCTCTGTTCCTAAATATAAGTGCTACAAGATAGCTGTGAACTCATACTTGTTACCGTCCTCTGAGGACTCCTTCCAATGGGTAAACCATTGTCAGCACCAGTTTCAGAAGATGACAATATGCTTCATGTCAATTTCCTCACGAACTCCCCATATACTTCAAAATACTAATTGAGCAGACTTATCAACTTTTTTTTTGAATTTTCACCGGGGGTGGGGGGAGGGGGGGGGCCACCACCTGAATATATATTGCGTAAAGGGCGCAAAGCCTCTGAATGTCAGATTACAGAGAGGGAGAGTTTACAGAAAGAGGAGAAGGCGGACTAGCCATCGGGCTTTTCATCTGGTCCTGAGAACAGCCAGCCAGATATCAATATGGGAACGGTCTCCCTCCTTCAGTCTGGCACGCCACAGCACCGCATCGTCACCACATGCTTTCAGTGTAGCAGCCAGGGACCATGGGAAACAACAACGGTTTGAACTTAGATCTCTAAGTACTCTACTATGACATATAAATTGTCTCTTTCAAGGGATTCCCTCGAATACCACCGGATATGATAATCATATATAAAAAATGGGTCCAAATGATTACTAAGAATATTAGTTGTCCAGCTAGATGATGCTCGCCTTTGAAACCAAACCCACCTGCCATGGAAGTGTCGTCAAAATCACAAACAATACGTCTTGAACCATCAAAAATGGGTGCGTTGGCAGTTTTATGTGGCAGCATGCCATTGAGTCAATAAATCAGGTGCTCATACTTATGGCTGTAACCTGTAAGTGACTCTTCAGGCTTACTGGAGCAATCCTGATGCCACCTGACTATAAGGTATGAAATATCATCTCAACGTGCAACATGAGGTTGTTTTCCAAAGTTAACTCTACATGCCAGTTGATGTCGACTTAAATTTGGAAGGGGTCTATAAATTAGCAAACATCTAAAAACTCATACATCAGCTACTTGCACACGTATCCCATACTCCCAGCGTGTCGCTGAAGACAAAAAGGATAACTGAAGAAAATAAAACAGGACATGTGGTCAGAGGGTGACAGGAATAAACCAAGAAGACAACGAAAGATACCAAGCAAGTGGTGGTTCGTTCGGCCTCATCCAGCCACCCAAAAGATCCTGAGATTTTAAAAATATCTAGCCCATCCAGAGAATCAAACCCAAGATTTATATAATAGACACCCTTTCCTCTCCATCCTCAAGAAAAGCAGTAAAAATGGACAGGAAGAGAGTGGGCATTGTTGGTGCTGGTGTGAGCGGCCTAGCAGCCTGCAAGCACGCGCTAGACAAGGGGTTCAGCCCGGTGGTATTCGAGGCCGATGACACCATTGGTGGAGTGTGGGCGCATACCTTGGAGTCGACGAGGCTTCAGGCGCCTACGACATCGTTCCGGTTCTCAGACCTGGCATGGCCTGCAAGCGTGACAGCGACGTACCCAGGCCACCGGGAAGTCATGGAGTACATCAGGTCGTACGTGTGCGAGTTTGACCTCCTCAAGTGTATCAAGTTCAATAGTCAGGTGTTGGGAGTAGAATACCATGGTGCAACTGAGGAAGAGATCATGGAGTGGGAGCATTGGTCTGGCAATGGGACGGCATTCGGAGCTGGGAAGGATGGAAGGTGGAGCATCACAGTGAAGGACCTGAAAATTGGTAATGTTGAGGTACGTGCAATCCCTTGGGACCCTCATATATCTGTCTTGCTCTGCCTCTGAATTCAGATATCGACATGCTTGCTAATGCGCACATAGAGCTCAGATTGCAGGTTGCGTCTAAATGGGGTATTATGATTCTATTTCGATTTCATTATGATGTATAGAAATATAGAATGGCAGTAGATAGCTAGGCAGTTGGCACAGATGAGTCATATGCATCGACTTCATGTAAGTGCATAATAAGAGAGAAGAATCACACAACCAAACGAGAAATACTCTCTTTAGAGTGGTATAAAAATGTTGTTCATTCATAAAATCCATAAATACATCTCCTGACCAGAAAAATCTCAAATAAGATAAATCTGCTTGAATAATGTAATGCATTTTTACCTTATGTACACAGAATCACTCTGTAGGCTATAGCACAACTATGTGTAAGCAATCTCGTGTCACAGGTTTTTCAAGTGGATTTTCTCATACTGTGCATTGGAAGGCATAGTGGGACACCAAATATCCCGGAATTTCCAGCTAATAAAGGGCCCGAGTTGTTCAAGGGGAAAATATTGCACTCTATAGACTACTCTTATATGGATAATGTGGCTGAATTTGTTAAAGGGAAGAGTGTGACAATAATTGGGTCCGGAAAATCAGCATTTGACATCGCTACGGAGGTTGCTAAGGTGAATGGTGAGTCCCAAGAGAACTAAGACCTCACCAACTAGCAATAATTGTTCAAAGGAATATGTGCCTGACACAACTATTCCAATGCAGGTGCTGATCAGCCATGCACCATGATATATAGAACGAGGCACTGGCTGGTTGATAAATCCAGCATATGGGGAATTAACCTTAGTTACTTCTATCTTAACCGCATTTCGCAACTACTTGTTCATAAACCTGGTGAAGGATTTCTGCACTATTTATTGGCTTGTGCACTCTCTCCCTTGGTAAATAATTACTTCCAACTTAAATAGAGTTTTGAACGCAGTCAATGGTCAATTTATTTCATATAAGCAATTCGTGCATAGAAAGCTCATGAATCCACAAAACTCCTGTTATTTCAGAGATGGGCAATTACAAAAGTAATTGAAACCTACTTCAAGCAAAGGATTCCTCTAGAAAAGCATGGGATGGTACCTGACTACAGCTACTCCTTCGCCATGTCTTCTTGCTTGATTGCATTGCTGCCAGAAGGGTTTTATGACAGGGTTGATGAGGGCAGCATTATTCTTAAGAAATCCAAGAAGTTCAGCTTCTGCAGTAATGGGATTATCATGGAGGATGGAAATGAATGCATAAAGAGTGATATTGTAATTCTAGCAACAGGATTCAGAGGAGACCAGAAGCTTAGGGACATCTTCACAGCAAACTGGTGTAGAAATATAGTGGTTGGATCATCAGATACATCAGTTCCTTTATATAGGTACAGGTTGGACAACTTTTTTTTGGTTGCATATTTGGAGGACAATATACTGTGCTACAGAATAAAAAAATCCTTAAGAACTGCACCACCACTTAACAAAAATAAGGGAAGGTGAACTAATAGTGCAGTGAGGACATAAGAAATCGCACACAGAGTTCCCCAAATGGAGCCTACACTAGTGGAAATTATATTCAATACAAGAAAATATCATTCTGCAGTACTGCAATATCTTAGCAAACTAATACTCCCTCCGTCCCAAAATAAGTGTCTTTGATTTAGGACGGAGGGAGCATAAACAACAGCATGCACTCACTTTAGAAGTTGTTAAGTACTTCTCTATCAATTGTGTAACACCATTATCAGCATAGTAGGCATCATATGTTTTGGTTTGAAAAGAATGATAAGCTTGATAAAATCAAAATATTAAGGTAGGTCGAAGTAAATTTAAAATGTTTACTTATGTTGAGTATAGTGACCTCATTTATTAAAATGTTTCAAATTAACAGAGAATGCATCCATCCTCGGATTCCTCAGTTGGCAATAGTCGGATACTCCGAGAGCCTTACAAACATATATGCCTCGGAGAGGATGGCCAATTGGGTAATCCATTTCCTAGCTGGCGGCTTCCGATTGCCAAGCGTAAGATGCATGGAAGAGAATGTAGCAGAGTGGGCAAAGTACAAGGATCTTTACAATGGAAAGTATTTCCGCAGATCTTGCATAAGCACCGTGAATATTTGGTTTAATGATTTGTTGTGCCAAGACATCGGATGCAACCCTAGAAGAAAGAAAGGATTCCTGGCTGAATGGTTCCAGCCATATGGACCTGCTGATTATGCAGGTATTTGCTGAAGGTAATAGCACCTCACTTTCAGCCATATGGACCTGCTGATTATGCAAGTATTTGCTGAAGACAATAGCACCTTTCTCACTAGTGTATTCAATAGGAAAAGAAGATGAGACAAGAGTTGCTACCTTCAGGGCTCTGTAGATGATTTTAGGAAGTGTTTGTCTTGGAAATTTTAGTGTTACCATAACTACAGAAAATTACTTCTACAATTTTCTGGATGCATTATTGCTCCTAAAATATTTCGTTTGTTTTGGATTTTGAATCCTTTGGACTTTTATGAAGTGTAATTTTGTTCCTATTATTGTATAATATATACTGTATTCACTAGTAGGATTTTTTTTCATACTGTCCCCATAAAAAAACTAATAAACCCATGCAAAAAGCAAAGCATGAGAAGTCCGAGACACCGAAATAGAGTCCGAAGCAAGGGCATTGATTGGCGGCCTGGCACTGACAAACTTCAAGAATACATAAACAGGTAAAGATATTACTGTTGATCATGCTATAACAAATATAACAGAAGATGTCCTAAAGCTACAAGAACAAATACACATGTCTTGGAAACAAAGTTCATGCGAAGTTGGCTTGAAACGTGCAGATATTACTTTCTACCTATGTAGAGTAGCCTCAAGATAATTAGTAAAATTTACTACCTTTAGTACATTGTGTGCGTCGTAGTCAGGTTTAGCATCGGAAACTTGCAATCAGCGCTCTGAATCAAGTAAATCCATTCAATAAACTGAAGGGACTAGCATGACTTAAGTCTTGCATTGATTGGTTCAAATCTACAAACAGCACAAGATCATGTTATAGTTCTCATCCAGAAAGATTAAACATAGTGAAGTCCGAAGCAACCGTGATTGTTTTGCATCTGACAGTGTTCACAAATTATATTTGAAAAACGTAACTGAATAAGTTGCAGCACCTGGGCACTTGGGGCAGAAACTGCCAATGCATCCGGAAGTAAAACAATGCAACCACCAGCAATACTTGCAGGCAGATTTCATGAACAGCCATAGCCAGTGACCTAGTGTGTCGTTCTGTGCGACCATTTCAGCTGCAAGGGTCATTGTTATCAGATGACTATTGTACAAACTGAATGTCACAGAATGAGCTCTTCAGTTGAAACTACATTTGCTGCCATGTTCCTGAATATAGGTGCAGCAAGTCAGCATTGAACTCAAACTACTACCATTCTTCCAGGAATCTTTTCAATCGGTAAACCATTCTCCTGTGTCAGTTTCAGGAAGATGACAATATGCTTTATGTTTAATTTCCTCATGAAAAATGAGCGCATCAACTAGACACACAGTCAAATTAAAAACTGAAGGGACTTGTCAATTGATTTCCAACACTATTCAGAATTAACGACTGAAAAACAATGTGTGCGCACTTTGAACCCAGAAACCCAGAACTTCAGCTACTCTACTGTGACATATAGATTGTCGCTTTCAAGGGATTCCCTCCTTCGACCAAGTGTAACCACCACCACCGAATATAATGATCTTTTTTTTTGGTCAGGACTCAGGAATATAATAATCGTCTATAAAAATGTCAATGGGTCCAAATGACTACCCAAAAACTATTAGCTGCCCAGCTTCATGATACTCACCTCTGAAACCAAACCCGCATGTCACGGAAGTGTTGTCAAATTCACAAACAGTGCATATCGAACCATCGCAGCTGGGCAACTAAAAGCTTCCACTCTGGGTGAGCAGTTCTTTCGTGACTCATACTTACGGCTGTAAGTGACTTCCTTCAGGTTTATTACTGAGGTCATCCTGATGCCACCTGGCCGTAAGGTATGCAGCATCACCTCAACATGCAACACGAGATAGTTTGTCGATATAAATTAGCAATCATTTTAAAACTCACCCATCAGCTAGCCGTCTGTACATGTATAGCTGAAAACAAAAAAATAGCTGACGGAAGATAAAATAGCACATGGGGACAGAGGATGACAGAAATAGACGAAGAAAACAATGGAAGATATCAGGCAAGTAGTGGTTCAGCAGTTCAGCCTCATCCAGCACCCCTGGTTTACATAATAGACACTCTCTCACCTTCATCCTCAGGTTCTCCTTCCTTCCAAGAACTCTGAATAGGAGCAGCATAAATGGACAGGAAGAGGGTGGGCATTGTTGGTGCTGGTGTGAGCGGCCTAGCAGCCTGCAAGCACGCACTCGACAAGGGGTTCAGCCCGGTGGTATTCGAGGCCGATGACACCATCGGTGGAGTGTGGGCGCATACCTTGCAGTCAACAAGGCTTCAGGCGCCGACGACATCGTTCCGGTTCTCGGACTTGGCATGGCCGGCCAGCGTGACGGCGACGTACCCAGGCCACCATGAAGTCATGGAATACCTCAGGTTGTACGCGTGCGAGTTTGACCTCCTCAAGTGTATCAAGTTCAGTAGCCAGGTGCTTGGAGTTGAATACTTTGGTGCAACCGAGGAAGAGATTATGGAGTGGAAGCATTGGTCTGGTGACGACGGGAAGGCGTTCAGAGCTGGGAAAGATGGAGGGTGGAGCCTTAAAGTGAAGGACCTGAAAATTGGTGCAGTTGAGGTATTTGCAATCCCTTGGGATATCTATCTTGGTTCGAGTTTCGGAATACATGTTTGTACATGCACAAACATAGAGCCCAGGTGCAGGTTGCATCTAAATGGGGTATTATGATTCAATTTTGTTTTCACTATGGTGTGCAGTGGTAGTAAATAACTATTTGGTATAGATGAGTCCTATTAATTGACTCCACACATGTGCATAGTAACTGCTAAGAAAGGACAATCACAGAACCATATGACAATTAAAATGCTTTTTGTCGAATGGTACAGATATTTTTCATTCATTGGAAATAAAGGAACAACATCCTGAGCTAGGAAAATATGAACTAGGACAGTCTGCTTGAACAATATGATGCATTCGCACATGCCTGGAATCACTCTGTAGGCCATGCAGACTGTAACTATGTATAAGTAACATCATGTTGCAGGTTTTTCAGGTGGATTTTCTCATACTGTGCATCGGAAGGCATAGTGGAACCCCAAATATCCCAGAATTTCCAGTGAGCAAAGGGCCTGAATTCTTCAAGGGCAAAATATTGCACTCTATGGACTACTCTTACATGGATAATGCGGCTGAATTTGTTAAAGGGAAGAGTGTGACAATAATTGGGTCCGGAAAATCAGCATTTGACATTGCTGCAGAGGTTGCCAAAGTGAATGGTGAGTCCAAGAGAACTAAGACCGCACTAACTAGCAATAATCATTCAGAATATGTGTCTGACACTTCTGCCCCAATGCAGGTGCAGCTCAGCCGTGCACCATGATATACAGAACAAAACACTGGCGGGTTGACAAATTTAGTATGTGGGGAGTTAACCTTAATTACTTCTATCTTAACCGCATCTCGCAATTATTCGTTCATAAACCCGGTGAAGGATTTCTCCACTATATGTTGGCTAGTGCACTCTCTCCCTTGGTAAACAGTTATTTTCTTCTTGACTAGAGTTTTGAAAGCAGTCAACAGTCAATTTATTTTCATATGTGTGCATAGAAAGCTCATGAATCCACAATACTCCTGTTGTTTTCAGAGATGGGCAATTACAAAAGTAATTGAAACCTACCTCAAGCAAAGGATTCCTTTACAAAAACATGGGATGGTACCTGACTACAGCTTCTCCTTTGCTATGTCTTCTTGCTTGATTGCAATGCTGCCAAAAGGGTTTTATGACAGGGTTGATGATGGCAGCATTATTCTTAAGAACTCAAAGAGGTTCAGCTTCTGCAGTGATGGGATCAACCTGGAGGATGGAGAAGAAAGCATAAAGAGTGATATTATAATTCTAGCAACAGGATTCAGAGGAGACCAGAAGCTTAGGGACATCTTCACAGCAAACTGGTGCAGAAATATAGTGGCAGGATCATCAGATACATCAGTTCCACTATACAGGTACAGGTTGGGCAATTTTTTGGGTTGGCATATTTGGGGACAATAAACAATACGCTAGGGAGAACATTTTTTTCCTAAAGAACTGCACTGCGCTAAACAATTGTAACACGGAAAGGTAAGGGAAAAGGTAAGCTGATAATGAGGTTAGGAAGTAAGATATCACATTGCGAGTTCCCAAAATGGAGTCTACAGTCAAAGCAAAAATCATTCAGTACAAAATTATATACATTATGCACAGTGCACTATTGCAAGATCTTAGCAAAGTAATGTATCAAAGGATGCGCCCACTTTTCAAGTTGTTATCTGCTTTTCTATCTCTTGCTTTGGCTCAATAAAAATAACAAGCTTAATAAAATCAAACCATTAATTTAGGTGGAAGTAACATTTGCATGTTTACTTTGTGTTATGCATACTAATCTCATTTATTAAATGGATTGAATTAATTAACAGAGAATGCATCCATCCTCGAATCCCTCAGTTGGCAATAGTCGGATATTCTGAGAGCCTTACCGACATATATGTCTCAGAGAGGGTGGCTAATTGGGTAATCCATTTCCTGGCTGGTGGCTTCCAAATGCCAAGCGTAAGACGCATGGAAGAGAGTGTAGCAGAGTGGACAAAGTACAAGAATCTTTACAATGGAAAGTATTTTCGACGATCTTGCATAAGCACAGTGAATATTTGGTTTAATGATTTGTTGTGCCAAGACATCGGATGCAACCCTAGAAGAAAGAAAGGATTCCTTGCTGAATGGTTCCAGCCATATGGACCTGCTGATTATGCAGGCCTTTGCTGAAGACAATAGCATATCTGTCACTAGTGTACTCATAGCAAAAGAATAAGAGACGAGAGCTGCTGCCTTAAGGGTTCCATAGATTATTTCAGCAAGTCTTTGTTTAGCAAGATTGTTGTTCGCTTTACTACAGGAAATAACTCTACAGTTTTCTGCAGTACATTTTAATTAGAGCATCTCCTAAGGTGCTTTACGCTTCATTTTTTTCGAGAAAACGCAAAGGATCTTTGCATTTCGTTCCATTATGAGCCAAAGATTACACAATTTACTTTCTTAAGAAATACTCTCTCCGTTCCAAAATAAGTGTCGTGGTTTTAGTTCAAATTTGGGAGTAACAGTTTTCAACCTCAAGTGGAGTAACTGCTTAGTTTATCACACAGAAAATGGGGGCAGAAGGAAGAACACACAAATGTAGACTAGGAGCACCAAGAGATTTTCAAGGTAAACAACTGAGATTTACTCCACTGAACAAATGTACACAGATGTAGACTAGGAGCTACCCAATCGGTTCCAGCGAACAAGCAGTAGCCAATTCCTCATACACCTAATATGAAGCACAGACCAGAGCAAACAGCAGCAAGAGACTGCCTGCCTGCCGAACCATGAATCCTAGCTACTAATCTGATCTGTCGGTGGGGGCGCGCTGGGGCCTGGCATTGGCCAGCCACTGTTTATTCCATTCAAGAAGTTGGATCAGGTAAGTAAAAGTCTAATTTCAGCCAAATGAATCAGCTGTCTACCACGAGTCCCATCACAAATTCACAATTCAAATTGTCAGGGTCAGCTACTCTGGCCACAGGAGTTGTTATCAACCCCCAGGAGTCACAGCCTCAAATGGGCAGCACATATCTGATTTGAAACTCGGTTCTATTGGAAGAGCACATCCTAATGCGGTTAAGCCACGGAAGCAGTAGGTCATGAGTAATTTCAGTCAGAAAAACTACAACAGAGTAAGCAAAGCAGATCGTCACCATACCGTGAGACAGCAGGAGCAGCGAAGCAGGTTGGAGGCAGAGGTAGAGGGGGGCACGCACGCGATCCCGACTCCAGGGCCGCCCATGGCCACGGACGCATTCCAAAGCTCCAGCCGCCAGCAGCACGATGACAAATATATCTCAGCCCTGTCCGCCTCGTACGCTGCGGTCAGCCACGAACTCGGCCCCAAATCTGTTCCAGAAATAGAAGGCATGCGAATTAACGAGAACTTGTGCCTTGGATGCACATCAGGTGCTCGACAAAATTGCTGAACGGGAACAAATGTTTGGGGAGTTCGTACCTGCAACGCAGATGCGCCAATGTCGACGCCTGAAGCTTATCACTCGACGGATTTGGAATTTGAATAAGATCGATGCGGTTCGTAACATAAACCAATACAACAGATTTTGGGGTTAAGGATAGAGGCGCAGAATGGGGAATCAGGTAACGCAATAGAACGATTTTATCACGAATCAGACACAGACTGCAGAATTTCAAGGATAAACTAGTTCGATTTCCATTCAATTCCATTCTACAGAAGATAGCAAACAACAGCGAGATACTGCGATTACATCAAAGACCACGAACCCTAGACACTCTAATCTGGCGGCGGTGGTGGCCTAGCCTCCGAATCCGTAGAGGGTGCGTCCCTGGCGCTTGAGGGCGTAGACGACGTCCATGGCGGTGACGGTCTTGCGGCGGGCGTGCTCGGTGTAGGTGACGGCGTCGCGGATGACGTTCTCGAGGAAGATCTTGAGCACGCCGCGGGTCTCTTCGTAGATGAGCCCCGAGATGCGCTTCACGCCGCCCCGACGCGCCAGACGACGGATCGCCGGCTTGGTGATACCCTGGATGTTGTCGCGGAGGACCTTCCGGTGGCGCTTGGCGCCGCCCTTGCCCAGACCCTTGCCTCCCTTGCCGCGCCCCGACATCCTTCTCGCTTCTCCTTTCTTCTCCTCGGTGAGGTTGACCTGTCTTTGTGAGGTGTAGAGCGATGAGGTGGATGGAGCAGGCTTCTGGGGCGAGGCGAATTTATAGCTGCTGGCTTTGTGCCCGGGGGCGGCCGCGATCCGCGTGATGCGGGGTGCGATCCGTCGGATGGGGGGTCGATGGAGGGGAGCGAGGACGAGGGGTGCCGCGGATCGGTGACGTGGCGGCGGAGGTGTGTTTCTTTTCTGAGGAGGAAGCGGGGTGCGGGAATGCGAGGAGCGTCTGCGCATCGGTGGGTCTATGGCGGGTGGGACCCCGCAGTTTTTGGATGGATTTTTTTGCGCGGGGCGCGTCGCTCGCTGCCGCGAAATTTTGGACGGATTTCTGGTTCGGAGACGTAAACTCAGGCTGTTGCTAGGACAGTTTGGAAAGCGTATTTCTGGGTTTTCCACGATCAATTGATATATGGGTGTTTCTTTCTCGCATTGTATACAGTCGTCTTCGACGCTATCCTCTAAAAAGACACGGTATTTGTCGTGTCCGCGGACAATGATAAAGGGAGTCCTGACTACAGCTTCTCCTTTGCTATGTCTTCGTGTTTGATTGCAATGCTGGCAATAGGTTTTCATGACAGGGTTGATGAGGGTAGCGTTATTCTTGAGAAATCCAAGAGGTTCAGCTTCTGCAGTAATGGGATCATCCTGGAGGAAGGAAATGAATGCATAAAGAGTGATATTATAATTCTAGCAACAGGATTCAGCGGAGACCAGAAGCTTAGGGACATCTTCGCAACAAACTGGTGTAGAGATATAGTGACAGGATCATCAGATACATCAGTTCCTCTGTACAGGTACAGGTTGGACAATTTTTTCAGCTTGGCATGCTTGGAGGACAATAAATACTAGCATAGGGAGAACATTTTTTTCCTAGAGAACTGCACCACCGCTTAACAGTTGTAACACGGAAAAATAAGGGGAAAAGTGAACTAATAATGAGGTTAGGAAGTAAGAAATCACACTGCTTAGTTCCCTAAATGGAGCCTACATTCGAAGTGAAAAATATTCAATAGAAAACTATATATACATATTCTGCACTATTGCAAGATCTTAGTGAAGTAATGTATATCAAAAGCATGAACCCACTTTTGAATGATTTCAGAGAGAAAGGATTCCTGGCTGAATGGTTCCAGCCATATGGACCTGCTGATTATGCAGACCTTTGCATAAGACAAGAGCACATTTTTCACTATTATATTCAAAGCAAAAGAAGAGACAAAAGCAGATACCTTCAGGGCTCTATAGATGATTTCAACAAGTCTTTGTTTTAGCCACTTTGTTGTTAGCTTAACTACAGGAAATAACTCTACAGATTACCATAATAAATTTTAATTAGTGCATCTCCTAAGATGTTTTTTGCTCTTTCAAGGTGTTGGGGGAGGTCTAGTTGCTTCCCTCAAGTTATTTTGGAGCATTCGTGCACTGTTCCCTTCCCACACACAAAACCTGAGGCAGCGAAAGAAGAGAGAACAGGGCAGTTATTTGCTATACTATATACTGAAAATCACAAGTAAATTTCATTTGATGTATCTTTACATGCATCTTGTATGAAATTTAGAAAACCCTGTATAACGGTCCAAAGCATAAAAAGAAGTCATAGGAGTGCTACGAACATTTTATTTTATTTTAGTTCCTCTACTGACAGGATAAAAAGATGTTGGGTTAAGTACAACATACCTATGTTGTCATTTGGATAGCCCAGCTCTTGACATCAAAATGCTATAGAGTATAGTCTACATAAAGAAGTTCACACCTCATATCTCAACAATCATCCCAATCTTATTATGGCAAAATAACCATGACGAAGCTAAAATGTGGGTATGAAATAGTAAGAATCAATGGTAAACAGTCCGCTGTCCAGCCCAATATGTTATGTAAATGACGAACATGTGCAGACCAAATGAATTACACAGCAAATCATCATACGATTTGCTGCTGCCATGGTAATATGAGCCAAAGTTTGCACTGCTTATTTTGTGAAGGAATAACAGTTCTCAACCACATCAATGGAGTGACTAATAAAGTGGTTCTATTTTTAAATGATCTTAGTACCTTGTTCGGCAAATCTTTAAAAACGCTTATAAATCACTGCAGAAAGGAAAGAAAACATTGGCCAACTGAGAAGCCTGCAACAGTATGAGAAGTCCAAGACACCAAAATGGGGTCCACAGAAGATAAAAGCAAAGGGAGCAAGGGCTAACTCACAAACTTGTGAAAAGAAAACATATAAAAGGGTAAAGATGATATTAGGAAAAAATGGGTGAAGGATATTACTATTGACTTATCTTAGTACTCCTTAGTACATAAAGAAAAACTTGAATACAGAATACCACTCCCTACAGTTGTACAGCAATGAGAAAAGTTACGCATCAGAGATTCAGAACAGACAAGCTAATTGATCATGACAACTTTTGAGAAGGCAGTAAAGCAACAAAGGTGCAAACCACAAGGCATTCTGAACTGAACTTTGCTTCTGCAACTAGTCGCCGTGAAAATTCGACTGCTAAGATGCCAAAATGCAAAGACAGTTCGAATCGTATCCTTGCGTGAACATGGTTGGTTTGGGGGCAGAAGGAAGAATACACAAATGTAGATCAAAAGAGCCTAACATTCACAACAATCCAATCCATTCAAGCGAACATGTAATAGCCAGTTCATCGTACATCCTAACACAGTGAACAACTGGAAATTACTACTACTACCCAATCCAGTCCATCGAACAAGCAGTAGCCAGTTCATCGCACATCCTAACATGAAGCACAGACCAGAGCAAACAGCAGAACACAGTAAACAACTGAAATTTACTACTACCCATCCATTCCATCAAACAAGCAGTAGCCGGTTCATCGTACATCCTAACATGAAGCACAGACCAGAGCAAACAGCAGCTGGTTATTGCAATTCAAGAACCCTAGCTACTAATGTGATCTGGAGCTGGGGCATGGGCTTTGCCTGCCGCTGGTTAATGTAATTCAACAAATTGGATCAGGTAGTCAAAATCCACTTTCGGCCAAGAATCAGCTCCATCCCATCACAATTCAAATGGTCAGGCCAGCTAATCGTGTCTCATGACTTATAACTTGTAATTACAGTTAAAAAGAATTTAGTTATATCAGAGGAGCAGATTTTCATGTGGTTACTTAAGCCATGAAGCAGAATTAATCATGAGAAAGTTTGGGAAGACAACAGAGGCAGCCAAGGCAGATGTGTACCGAGGGATCGCTCCAGCACTGCACGCAATCCCAGCAGGTTCCAAGGCTCCAGCACGATCACCTGCCTCCTACTCTGTTGTGAGCGGCAACGCAACCTGCTCCAGAAGCAGAGTAATGAACATCCATGCCGTCAAAAGACAAGGCGGCAAGGAAAACACAACGAACCTCAGGTGCTCGACGAAATTGCTGAACGGGAACCTCGGTACGGAGGAATCGGTACCGATTCCAAAGCATTGTGCGTTCTGCAACGGAGGTGGATCGGTGCCCGCAAGTTATTACTCGATGGATTTGGAATTGGGATAAGTTTGGAGTGTGGATTTCACAGGCCAGATACGTTCGAATTGCGTGCACCAAAAAAAACGACCGACTTGAGCAGGAGAGCCAGCTAATAGGGAATTGACGGACGCAACAGATTCCAATGATAAACTAGTTCAATTTCCATTCCATTCGATTCTACAGAAGATAGCAAACAACAGCGAGATGCTGCAATTACATCATGGACAACGAACCCTAGACACAGGCTAGCTAATCTGGCGGTGGCCTAGCCGCCGAAGCCGTAGAGGGTGCGGCCCTGGCGCTTGAGCGCGTAGACGACGTCCATGGCAGTGACGGTCTTGCGGCGGGCGTGCTCGGTGTAGGTGACGGCGTCGCGGATGACGTTCTCGAGGAAGATCTTGAGCACGCCGCGGGTCTCCTCGTAGATGAGCCCCGAGATGCGCTTCACGCCGCCCCGCCGCGCCAGACGACGGATCGCCGGCTTGGTGATGCCCTGGATGTTGTCCCGGAGCACCTTCCGGTGGCGCTTGGCCCCGCCCTTGCCGAGCCCCTTTCCTCCCTTACCGCGCCCCGACATCTTCTCCCTTCTCTCTGCTTCTCCTCGGTGAGGTTGACTTGTCTTTGGGAGGTGGCTGCTGCGGTGCTGATGGTTGGGCCGTGCGGGGCGAGGTAGATTTATAGCCGCGCGGTTTGGGGCCAGGGGCGCGGCCGCGATCCGCGTGATGCGGGGTGCCGGCCGTCGGATGGCAGATCGGTGGTGCGGAATGGGGAAGAGGGGTGGCGCGGATCGGTGACGTGGCGGGCGAAGTGTGTTTCTTTTCTGAGGAGGAGGCGGGGTGCCGGGATGCCAGGAGGGGTGCGCCTCGGTGGGTTTCTGGCAGGGGGACCCAGCAGTTTTTTTGATGGATTTTTCCTGCGCGGGGAGGTGCTCGCTGCCGCGAAATTTCGGATGGATTTCAGACCGGTGGGCCCGTGAGGCGTGGTTCGGAAGGCTTCAACTAATGTTAGGCCCTGTTTGGTTCCAATAAGTCCCCTGATTTATAAGTCAGGTGACTTAAAACCAGTGACTTATAAGTCACACCCGTTTGGTTGTCACCTGACTTATAATTTACCTTCCCACACCTTTCCACACCAATTAACATCATGTATGTGGTGGGACCCATGCAAAAGGAGGTGACTTATAAGTTTTAAGTTGGGGTGGAGCAACTTATGACTTATAAGTTGGGATGACTTATAAGTTGGGGCCGTTTGGCAAAATAAGTCACTTTTTGCACTTTTCGACTTATAAGTTGGTGACTTATTTGAAACCAAACAGGGCCTTATCGCCGGGACAATTTGGAAAGCGTTTTTCCCTGGTTTCCACGATCAATTTATATCGGGGTGTTTCTTTGTATTTGTACAACACACTAGCAAACATGCCCGTTTGTTGCAACGGGAGAAAAAAATTCTTTCATGTTTAGCTCGTGAGTCCATGCATTGTCATGGGAGAAAACTCACGTATATGATGCTATCAAGATCCGTCTTAACAGATAATTTAATTATCCATTTGTATTTTTTGCGATAATTAATTATTCATTTGTTAAAGTATACATGCACAATATATGCATTTGTGTACATGAAGAGATACATGGTTGAATGCACATGCATTGATATAGAGAGAAAAAATCAACTGATTGCAAGTTTCTCATTTCCCAATTAAAGCTATGCACCTTGACCACCCTAAACTCTCTTGTCACCCAAGTAATAACATAAATCTACTTTAGTCACGGGTTCACGGCCAACGTGAGACAAAAGTCTCTATGGAAAAAATTACAGATCAAAGGAACTTTGGGACGCTAGTTTGGAAAAGAGGGTATGCATTTCCGTCCTTTGTCACCCAAGTAACAACAGATTATGGAAAAATCTATAGATCAAAGGAACTCCCAGCACTAGATTGCTCGTGTTATGACTTGTGTCTTCGGCGAATATTATGTGAAGTTTAATGAGAAATTGTTGGAGTCCTTCGACCCCTCGCGTGGTCTACATCAAGCCCCTTTTTCAGTGATGAGGCCACACATGAGCTGTGTAGTCCATTGAGTACACAACTCTTTGCAAAACACATCCTACAACAAATAGACATCATGCAAAAATACCTACAAATGCATGCTTCTGACTACACAAGATTCAGTTGACTACCCATGATTGAATTCCTGGCACCGCCATTGCACCTTTTTATTCCTTTTTATTGTTGAAGCCTTGACTGCTCTATTGAACAAAGCGGTGGAGCGGAGGGTTTTGAAGGGGTTAAATTTTTTAGAAGAGCTCCAACTATTGCGCATATGTTGTTTGCGGATGACTCATTGTTGTTATTCAGATCTCTGAGCGGTAGGCTACAATGGTTAAAGGTTTGTTGAAACTTACGTCGTGATGACGGTTCAATTTATCAAAGGTTTCATCATTTTTTCCGAAAATTGCTCGGAAGTTGTGTTTAGGTTAAAAGGATCCGTGATATTCGTAATTAAATTTTATGGCCTAGATATTTAGGTTTATTTGTGCATGAAGGGTGTATGCATAAGGAAATCTTTGAGACTCTCCAAGCTAATCTATGTAAAGGTTAATGAAAGGACATGCGGCGACCCCATGTGTGGTATTGGTAATTGATGACATTCTCTATGGACTAATGGTTGCATTGAGTTATATTTGAAGGATTTGTCCATAGGCATTTATTGAAGTACATGTGTTGGTTTCAAGGAGTTTATGAGTTGACCAAGGTGTTATTAATTATTATCCAAAGATTGGTCATGTGAGTATTGAGCTTATTGCAAGCATGTCTTAAAGAAGAAGATTGTGTGATCATTCATGTTTACCTTCAAGACATCATCCAAATGAAGAGAGTTGGAAAGAGTCAAGGTTGATCAAGACTAAGTACAGAGAGCGATTCAAGTTGATCATAACACAAAGCGTAGAAGATACACCGAGTGGGATCAAGTGATCTCACGGTTTGGTAAGCATTGTCCATTGCGCTTTGTGTACTAACCCATGGTCTTTGTGAGAGTTCTATGTGGGGTTAGGTTTGCTTCCATGGGCTTGCATCAAGAGGAAGATCACATACAACCCATGGAGGATGACATCAAATCAAGGTTGTGTTGTGCAAGTTCAAGTGGAGCATCACGAAGAAATCATGCTTGTAGCTTGCCGTCCATGATGGTATCAATGGACTTGTGAAGATGTGCCAAAGAGTGGCTCACCAATAGTGGAGTACGGGGGAGCAATCAACTAGTCTTCATCGAGCGAACGCAATCAAGAAAGGTGGTCCAACTTGAGGGAGTCAAGGTTGTCATCATCTAGCTCAAGTGGGCTTCGTGCAAGGCAAAGGTTTGCCCTTGATAGGTTTTATATTTTACTAGTCTCATGGTGATAGTTTGCAGACCGGGTTATAAGATCGATAGTCGTACTATCAAGGGGGGCTCTCAAGTGAGTAGCTTGATCGTATCGTTCGTCGAGAGCTCAAACCATTGCATCCTTGCATCATCTTTCTTGATTCTTATTTGTTTTTTATTTTGAGATTTTAGAGCTTGTGGTTATCTCCGTGACAAGCTCTAGTACTTCGAAAACGGATTTCATATGCCTCTTCTATCGCATTTTCGTTGTTGGAGGTTTTACCGATCTTTTCGAGGAAGGGTTCTCACCATTTTATCTTGGGCCTTTTCTAATTTCCTTATTATTGTTAGTTCTATAAATATTGTGTTAGCCCTTGATGCTAGCTTTCAAACAAACTTGGTTTCGTTGAATTCGGAGTCCGTTTACAGAAGTTGTGGCATTTTTTGTGTTCTGGAAAGGCTGCAACGGTACTACCGCGGACAGGAGCGGATGTAATTTTTTACTACCGCTCCGGACCAAAAACTCATCACAAGTCCAGCGGTCGTAGGCACAGATGTATTTTTTTAGTACTGCTCGCAAGCAGTAATACTGCTACCCTTTGAGGTAGTACCGCTACCCCTTGCGGTAGTACCGTGAGGTCGAGCGGTAGTACCGTGAGGTCGAGCGGTAGTACCTCTCTGGGCGGGCGGTGAGCATAACGGTTGGATTTTCCCCACCTATAAAAGGGGGTCTTCTTCCCCAATGAACCTTCTCTCTTGAGCTCGTGTTCTTCCCCCATTGTTGACCTTATTTGAGCTTGCTAACTCTCAAACCCTCCAATGATTCGTACTAGTTCTTGAGGAAAAAGAGAGAGGAGATCTAGCTCCATGTTCCAACAAATCACTTTCTCCTCTAAGTGAGGGGAAACCATTGGATCTAGATCTTGGAGTTCTTCGTGTTCTTCTTTCGTTCTTCCTCTCATTTTCCTCCCTAGCATTAGTTGCTTTGGTGGGATTTGGGAGAGAAGGACTTGGGCACTCCGTTTGGTGCATCGGTTTGAGTTCTCCACGGTGATACGTGGAAGTGAAGTTTGAGAAGCTTATTACTCTTGGGTGTTTAGGCACCCTAGAGCTTGTTCCTCTTGGGTGCCTTGGCGCCCTAGACGGTTGGTGTTGTTTGGAGCTCAATCATTATGGTGTAAAGCTCCAGGCAAGCGTCGGGGTCTCCAATTAGGTTGTGGAGATCGCCCCGAGCAATTTGACGGGTACCGGTGACCACCCCCAAGGGTTGCCAAAGTGTACGGATTCGGTGATCGCCCCCAAGGGTTACCATTTGTACGGGTTCGGTGACCGCCCTCAAGGGTTACCATTTGTACGGGTTCGGTGACCGCCCTCAAGGGTCCCTTAGTGGGATCACGGCATCTTGCATTGTGCGACGGTGTGAGGAGATTACGGTGGCCCTAATGGATTCTTGGGGAGTATTGTGCCTCCACACCGCTCCAAACGGAGATTAGCATCCGCAAGGGTGTGAACTTCGGGATACATCGTCGTCTCTGCGTGCCTCGGTTATCTCTTACCCGAGCCCGTTACTTATGCACTTTACTTTGTGATAGCCATATTGTTTCTTGTCATATATCTTGCTATAACTTAGTTTTTTATCCTGCTTAGCATAAGTTGTTGGTGCACATAGGTGAGCCTAGTTGTTGTAGGTTTGGTGCTTGACAAATTAACCGCTAGGTTTATTGCGCATTTGTTCAAGCCTAAACTGTAATTATTTTAAAGCGCCTATTCACCCCCCCCCCTCTAGGCGACTTCCACGATCTTCCAATTGGTATCACAACCTCGTCTCTCGTTATAGAGCTTAACCGCCTAGAGAGTAAGGATGTCGACTAGGGGTTTAGGATTCTCTGACACTCTTAGTTTCGATGGCACAAATTTTGATGTTTGGGTAATTCACATGCTTAATCTCTTTAGAGTCATGGACCCAAATTTAGAGCGAAATGTAGATATGGGTTTTTCTCCTCCAAAGGATCCCCGAAGATTATCTTTAGAGGATGAGAAAAACTCTTATCTCAATGCTCAAGCTTCTAATGTGCTTTTTGATGCTTTGATCAATGTAGTTATATTTCAACTCATGCCGTTCCGGGATGCTCATGAGTTGTGGACAAAGCTTCAAGATAAATAGGTGTTTCCAAGATTTTTAGGGATGATTGTTCTTCCTCCACCTCCGGCCGTGTTGCCATCCCAACTTTCTCTACTTCACCTACATGTGGATTTCCAGAAGGTAATGCTAGGGTGAGTAGTATTGGTCATTGCAATGATGATATTGTGCTTGTTCTTGGTGATCCTTGATGTCTACTACACAAACTTCTTCTTGTAGACGTTGTTGGGCCTCCAAGTGTAGAGGTTTGTAGGACAGTAGAAAATTTCCCTCAAGTGGATGACCTAAGGTTTATCAATCCGTGGGAGGCATAGGATGAAGATGGTCTCTCTCAAACAACCCTGCAACCAAATGACAAACAGTCTCTTGTGTCCCCAACACACCCAATACAATGGTAAATTGTATAGGTGCACTAGTTCAGCGAAGAGATGGTGATACAAGTGCAATATGGATGGTAGATATAGGTTTTTGTAATCTGAAAATATAAAAACAGCAAGGTAACTACTGATAAAAGTGAGCGTAAACGGTATTGCAATGCTAGGAAACAAGGCCTAAGGTTCATACTTTCACTAGTGCAAGTTCTCTCAACAATAATAACATACTTGGATCATATAACTATCCCTCAACATGCAATAAAGAGTCACTCCAAAGTGACTAATAGCGGAGAACAAACGAAGAGATTATGGTAGGGTACGAAACCACCTCAAAGTTATCCTTTCTGCTCGATCTATTCAAGAGTCCGTAGTAAAATAACACGAAGCGATTCTTTTCGTTCGATCTATCATAGAGTTCGTACTAGGATAACACCTTAAGACACAAATCAACCAAAACCCTAATGTCACCTAGATACTCCATTGTCACCTCAAGTATCCGTGGGCATGATTATACTATATGAATCACACAATCTCAGATTCATCTATTCAACCAACACAAAGTACTTCAAAGAGTGCCCCAAAGTTTCTACCGGAGAGTCAAGACGAAAACGTGTGCCAACCCCTGTGCATAAGTTCATTGAACCCGCAAGTTGATCACCAAAACATACATCAAGTAGATCACGTGAATATCCCATTGTCACCACAGATAAGCGCAAGACATACATCAAGTGTTCTCAAATCCTTAAAGACTCAATCCGATAAGATAACTTCAAGAGGAAAGCTCAATTCATCACAAGAGAGAAGAGGGGGAGAAACATCATAAGATCCAACTATAATAGCAAAGCTCGCGATACATCAAGATCGTATCACCTCAAGAACACGAGAGAGAGAGATCAAACACATAGCTACTGGTACATACCCTCAGCCCCGAGGGTGAACTACTCCCTCCTTGTCATGGAGAGCGCCGGGATGATGAAGATGGCCACCGGTGATGGATTCCCCCTCCGGCAGGGTGCCGGAACGGGCTCCCGAGAGGTTTTTGGTGGTTACAGAGGCTTGCAGTGGCGGAACTCCCGATCTATTGTTGTCCCCGATGTTTTTAGGGTATATGGAGATATATAGGCAAAATAAGTCGGTCACGGGAGCCACGAGGGGCCCACAAGGGTGGAGGCGCGCCCAGGGGAGGTGGGTGCGCCTCCCTGCCTCGTGGCCACCTTGAAGCTTCCCTTACGTGCACTCCAAGTCCCCTGGATTGCTTTCGTTCCAAAAATAACTTTTCCGAAGGTTTCATTCCATTTGGACTCCGTTTGATATTCCTTTTCTTCGAAACACTGAAATAGGCAAGAAAACAACAATATGGGTTGGGCCTCCGGTTAATAGGTTAGTCCCAAAATAATATAAAAGTGCTTAGTAAAGCCCATAAACATCCAAAACAGATAATATAATAGCATGAATGCTTGATAAATTATAGATACGTTGGTGACGTATCAGCATCCCCAATCTTAATTCCTGGTCGTCCTCGAGTAGGTAAATGATAAAAGAAAGAATTTATGAAGTGTGAATGCTAGCAAGTGCACAAGTTTGATCAATGGTAATTTCAATCACCTTTTCTAGCATGATTATATGTCATAACAGTAGTTCATCTCATAAAACTTCTCAAGATCAAGTAACAAGATATTCACATGTTAAAGCATAGACCATAAACTTTCTTGAAAACTAGCAAACTTCATTCTCAGTCATCAAACAATTACAATTCATCTTATTTTCAGGAAGGGTCTATGTCAGAGCTTTGATTTAGCAAAACTCCACATACTCAACTATCATATAGTCTTCCATGATTGCTACCACTCAAAGCATATTCTTAGAACAAATAGCATCCATCGAACACAGAGAAAGATAGGGGCTTAGTGTTTCGCCTCCCAACTCACTTATCATATAGATAATTGTCAACAATAATAATTCATGATCAAATATATTTGCATGGCCATAGATGCTTAGATCTTTCCCCAACACACGATGCTTGCCAACTAAAGAGTAGGTAGGAATGAGAAGGAATACTACTGACTCTTGCATAAAAGTAAAAGATAGGCCCTTCGCAGAGGGAAGCAGGGATTTGCAGAGGTGACAAAGCTCGGTTTTTAAATAGAGATGAAAATAATTTTGAGAGATATGCTTTTATTGTCAACATAACAACCAAGAGTTCCCAATATCTTCCATACTACATACATTATAGGCGGTTCCCAAACAGAATGGTAAAGTTTTTACTCCCCCTCCACCAACAATCATCAATCCATGGCTTGCCTGAAACAACAGGTGCCTCCAACTAACATCAATCCTAGGGGAGTTTTGTTTGCAATTATTTTTGATTTGATTTTGATCTTTTGATCATGGGACTGGGCATCCCGGATACCAGCCATTTTTCTCGTGAATGATGAGTGGAGTCCACTCATCGTGAGAATAACCCACCTAGCATGGAAGATACTGACAACCCCTAATCGCTACATGAGCGATTCGGGCATACAAAACAGATTATTATTTGATGGTTTAGAGTTTGGCACATGCAAATTTACTTGGAACGGCAGGTAAATACCGCATATAGGTAGGTATGGTGGACACTCATGAAAGAAACTTGGTTCAAGGGATTTGGATGCACAAGCAGTATTCCCGCTTAGTACAGATATTTGGATAGCAAAGGATTCTAAACAACAAGCACCACATGTTGGAGGATCTATAACAATATAACTTCTATACAAATACACCCAAACATAACTCATTACGTTGTCTTCCTTGTTCAATTTCAACTAATTTTCTCAGGTTTGAAAATAATTAATGGGGCTCACAATCATAGAAGATGTCTAAGATAGTATATTTATATGTGAAATCTCTCTTCCTTCAATATTCTTTCATGAATTGTTCAAGTGACCAATATAATGATTGCTAACCTTCAATAAATTTACTACCTCTATTTCTTAGCTATGAAGTCATTACTCCCAACGGGGTAAGCATATGAAACATATATAATTTCAGATTTATGACATTCAACTCATTCAACCATTTACTCATAGGATATAAGTGAAGCACACGAGTAAATGACAAACTACTCCAAAAAGATATAAGTGAAGATCAATGAGTAGTTAAATAATTATGTAACTATGTGAAGACTCTCTCTCCTTTAAGAATTTCAGATCTAATGTATTTTATTCAAACAACAAGCAAAACAAAATAAAACAAAATGACGCTCCAAGCAAAACACATATCATGTGGTGAATAAAAATATAGCTCCAAGTAAAGTTATCGATGAACGAAGACGAAAGAGGGGATGCCATCCGGGGCATCCCCAAGCTTAGGCTCTTGGTTGTCCTTGAATATTACCTTGGGGTGCCTTGGGCATCCCCAAGCTTAGCCTCTTTCCACTCCTTATTCCATAGTCCATCGAATCTTTACCCAAAACTTGAAAACTTCACAACACAAAACTCAACAGAAAACTCGTAAGCTCCGTTAGTATAAGAAAATAAAACCACCACTTAGGTGCTGTTATGAACTCATTCTAAATTCATATTGGTGTAATATCTACTGTATTCCAACTTCTCTATGGTTCATACCCTCCGATACTACTCATAGATTCATCAAAATAAGCAAACAACACATAGAAAACAGAATCTGTCAAAAACAGATCAGTCTGTAGTAATCTATATCAAACGTATACTTATGGAACTCAAAAAATCATACCAAATTAGTAAGTACTAAGAAATTTGTGTACCAATCCATAGCAAAAAGAATCAGATCAAAATAACGTTTATGTGAATTATCAAAACTAATTTACTAGGTGCAAAAGTTTCTGATTTTCAGCAGGATCAACACAACTATTACCGTAAGCTATCCTAAAGGTCTTACTTGGCACTTTATTGAAACAAAAGTTATAAAACATGATTACTACAGTAGCATAATCATGTGAACACACACAAACAGTAAGGGTAAAATATTGGGTTGTCTCCCAACAAACGCTTTTCTTTAATGCCTTTCTAGCTAGGCATGATGATGACAATGATGCTCACATAAAAGATAAGAGTTGAAACATAACGGGAGCATCATGAAGCATATTACTAGTACATTTAAGCTTAACCCACTTCCTATGCATAGGAATTTTGTGAGCAAACAACTTATGGGAACAATAATCAACTAGCATAGGAAGGCAAAACAAGCATAACTTCAAGATTTTAAGCACATAGAGAGGAAACTTGATATTATTGCAATTCCTACAAGCATATGTTCCTCCCTCATGATAATTTTCAGTAGCATCATGAATGAATTCAACAATATAACCAGCACATAAAGCATTCTTTTCATGATCTACTTGCATAGAAATTTTATTACTCTCCACATAAGCAAAATTATTCTCATTCAGAATAGTGGGAGTATCATTAGAGACTCGAATACTATAAATTGTTTCCACATTAAAAGAGTAATGTTCAGAAAAATGGTAATCATAATCATGACAAGTTTTATAAATATAATCATCACTACTTTTTATAGCATAAGTTTCATCACAATAATCATCATAAGTAGCAAATTTGTTCTCATCATAATCAATTGATACCTCTTCCAAAATAGTGGAATCATCACTAAATAAAGTCATGACCTCTCCAAATCCACTTTCATATTCATCACAATAAGATTCAACATCCTCCAAAATAGTGGGATCATTACTTCCTAAAGTTGACACTCTTCCAAACCCACTTTCATCAATATAATCATCATAGGTAAGAGGCATGCTATCACCACAACAACTTTTCATATCAAAACTTGGGAGGCTAAAAATATCATCTTCATTAAACGTAGCATCCCCAAGCTTGGGACAAACATTAATTTCAGAAAATATATTCTCAAATATCTCATCCTCATTAAACACAGCTTCCCCAAGCTTGGGCCTTTTCATATCATAAGCATAATCACTCTCATCATTAATAGTATGGATAGCACCAATAGCATAGCAATTATCATCATCACAATGAGTAGTAGGAGCAACATCATTTGGGAGGGATACCTTTTTACCTTTGCTTCTCCGTTTTTCTTTTTCTTCTTCACATTATGTGTGGGTTCAACCTTCTTCTCTGAGCTCCTTATTGATGAGATTGGTTGAATAGAAAGCTCCTCCTCGTTACCCGATTCATCATAAGAAATAATAGGAGGATATTGGGAAGTCTCTTCCCTTTCATTAGTGTTCTCTTCATCTTCTATTTGCTTTCTTTTTTAGGTAATTGACAATATAAGTATTTTCAGTGCAATTCACCGCACAATACATATAAATCTTCTCTAGATCAAAATCAAGAAATCTATTAAGGGCAAATTGTAGTGACCAGACCTCAAACAGTCTGATCTCTGTGCATCAGTGTCATCCCTGGATCGGTAATGCTGACATGCACGGTACTTGAAGGATTTATAACAGAGTAGCAGTCACACACTTATTACATCGAATGTCTCAAAAGAGAACCTATTACAATAAATATGGCTTAAGGCCATCTAAATACGATAACATCGGAAGGCTTGGAAGATAAAGTGAGTCCATCAACTCCAACGACATCACTGAGTGAAAGATCACAACCTAAGGCACCTTACTCGTCGTCTAAAAAGTCTGCAACATGAATGTTGCAGCCCGAAACGGGTTAACACATGGAATATGCTGGCAATGTAACACAAGAGAGTAATGAACAGAATAATGCTATCACTACATGCATACATGGTTGGTGGAAATTAAGTTCTATGGTTACAGTTTTGCATAAAGCCAATTTTCCTCTACAACAAAGGAATAAAGTTTATTTAACTATCATGGTGGTTGTTAAACATTGAGAAGGTTCACCCAACTCAATCCCAATTAAGCATCATCATTAAACCCAATCAAGTTATATTAAGAGTGATGAGATCCACATGATAATCCAAGAACTAGATAGTCAAGACGTCCATAACCGGGGACACGGCTAACCATGATTAGTTTGTACACTCTGCAGAGGTTTGCGCACTTTTCCCCACAAGACTCGAATACATCCATGGTTGGAGAAACGAGACACAGTCTTTCTGAAACAATAACTCTTTACTCTGGGTGGACAGTTACACCTACTTTCCCCTACATCTGCTAGCCCACCACTGAAAGAGGTCTTGCAACATACTCAACTATGCTAGAGCCCATAATAGCTTGTGGCTGCACACGGAAGTTTCTAGCATGAATATCTTATGATCCCTTTGAGCCTGGGTGGCGGTCCATAGGAGAATCACACGGTACCCTGGGATTTCCAAAAATGCATGCAACACTAGGTTCCCCAGGTGCCTCAATCCACCCAGATGTGTATTAAAGTAGCCACGTCAAGTTAACCATTAAATAACAACACTCACATATGTGATGGATACACTCACTCAATCCACGTCTACAAGCATAGCATAGCAATATAAGCAAAGTAGAAGTAACTCCCAAAGATTTGATAATAAACAGGACAATAGGTACTACCTCATCTACTTCCCAAAACCCACAAGTTAAACAGATCCTAACCATGCAGTTGTTTGAGGATTGATCTAATGCAATAAAACTGGGTAGTAAAGAGGTATGATCAAAGTGTTACTTGCCTTTTTTATGATCCGTGAAACCTACAGACTCGTAGTAGCACGCTTCGCACTCCGGGTACTCTATCACAAACAAACAAGCATACAATAAGCACTCAACTAGAAGCACGGGTAAAACTCAAATAAAAGATCACCAGAAAGTTCAACTTAAGAACTCCGGTTTGCAAAAAGAATTAGATCAAACGAAGCAACGAAACTCAAACTGCGAAAAAACAAGCTTCGTTTACTAATCTAGACTTAAGTCAAATTTTACAGTAGCAAAAACTTGTTTAAGTTGGTTAAACAGAATGAGGCCTTCAAGATGAAACTCTATGCGCTTGAATCGCCTGATTCCGATAAACGAGCGAAAAGATAAACTAAAACGAAAATCATGGCAGAAAGGTAGCAGGTGCATTACATAAACCAAAAGGCATACGTCTATAAGCAAAAGTACCAAAAGGGCAAGTAAAAGTAGTTTTAGATTGATTCCCCGCTGATACAGGTATCTGAGAGAAGCCCCAATAACCATCTAGAAAGCAAAAATGTGTGTGTTTGGATAGCCTTTCTAGCATTTGATCAATAAAAGTTAAAGGGTAATGATCTTTCTTAGTAGCTTTATTTAACTTATGGAAATCAATTACCATCCTATAGCCTGTAATAATTCTTTGCGGGATCAATTCATCTTTATCATTAGGAACAACGATAATACCTCCCTTTTTAGGGACACAATGGACAGGGCTTACCCACTCACTATCAGCAACGGGATAAATAATACCTGCCTCAAGGAGTTTTAGTATCTCCTTTCTTACCACTTCCTTCATTTTGAGATTTAATCGTCTTTGAGGGTCTCTAACTGGTTTGGCATCTTTCTCCACTGAAATTTTGTGTTGACATAATGTGGGACTAATGCCCTTAAGATCATCCAGAGTATATCCAATAGCAGCTCTATGCTTCTTCAGAGTTTTCAATAATCTTTCTTCTTCTTTCTCTGAAAGGTTAGCACTAATAATAACATGATATATTTATTTTTCATCAAGATAAGCATACTTAAGATTATCAGGTAATGGTTTGAGTTCAAACATGGTATCACCCTTGGGTGGAGGAGGATCCCCAAGGATTTCAACGGGAAGGTTATGTTTCAGCATAGGTTCTTGTTTAAGGAACACTTCATCTATTTCTTCCCTTTCCTTCATAAACATATCATTTTCATGGTCTAGCAAATATTGTTCTAACGGATCAGTTGGAGGAACAACAATGGACGCAAGACCAATAATTTCATCCTTACTAGATGGTTCCTTTTCACGTTGTTGTCTACTAAACTTGGCAAAATTAAACTCATGAGACGTACCGTCTATGCCAACAGTGAAAACCTTCCTATTACAATCAATCATAGCACTAGCAGTATTCAAGAAGGGTCTACCAAAAATAATGGGACAAAATCATTGTAGGATCGAAAGTATGTCTAGAGGGGGGGTGATTAGACTACTTGACAATATAAAAATTCTGCCTTTTGACAAAGACCAGTTTTTGGCAGATTCACAATTATGATCAAGTCAAGCATCACCCTACACATGCAATTCTAGAGTATAGGCAGCGGAAAGTAAATTGCACATGTAGTAAAGAGAGGTGGAGAAGAGCAAACGCAATTTTGGAGACGCGGTGATTTTTCTCATGGTTCCGATAGGTGGTGCTATCGTACTTCCACGTTGATGGAGACTTCAACCCACGGAGGGTAACGGCTGCAAGAGTCCACGGAGGGCTCCACCCACAAAGGGTCCACGAAGAAGCAACCTTGTCTATTCCATCATGGCCTACACCCACGGAGGGCTAGCCTTACTCGGGGTAGATCTTCACGAAGTAGGCGATCTCCTTGCCCTTACAAACTTCTTGGTTCAACTCCACATCTCGATGACGGAGGCTCCCAAGCGACACCTAACCAATCTAGGAGGCACCACCCTCCAAAAGGTAATAGATGTTGTAGATGATGATGAACTCCTTGCTCTTGTGCTTCAAATGATAATCTCCCCAACACTCAACTCTCCTCACTGATTTGGCTGTGGTGGAAGAAAGGATTGAGTGGAAAGCAACTTGGGAAGGCTAGAGATCAAGCTTCATATGGTGGGAGTGGAGCAACTTGATCTCAACACAAGGGTAGGTAGTTCTCTTCTCAGAAATGTAAGGTAGGAGTGGTAGTTCTTTCTGATGGCTCTCTCCACGAATGAAGAGGGGGTGGAGGGGTATAAATAGCCTCCACACAAAATCCAACCGTTACACACATTTGAGCAATTTCGGTGGGACCGAAGTGGACAACTCAGTGAGACCGATAGTTCAAATAATGTGAACGTTGGGATTTTCGGTGGGACCGAAAATACAATCTCGGTTAGTCCGATTCGTGCAATGACAAGAGCATGCCAATTTCGGTGGGACCGACTTCATCATCTCGGTGACACCGATTTGATGACAGAAGGTTACAGAAGCTTGGCAACTCATGTTTCGGTGAGACCGAGTTCAGAATCGGAAAATCCGAGTTTGCTAGGGTTTGGCTTATGGCTGAGGTGGTTCATCTCGGTGTGACTGAGTTTGGAATATCGGTGGGACCGAGATTACTTATGAGTGTATATGGCAGTGAAAGTTGCTGATAGTTTAGGAGATGTATCACTAAGCACTTGAGCAACCAGATCATCATCATAACCTCATCCCCTTTTAATAGTATTGGCTTTTCCTATGGACTCAATGTGATCTTGGATCACTAAACCAAAAATGGAGTCTTGAGCTTTTGCCAATGCTTGCCTTAGCATTTTGAGGGGGTCCACTTCTTCAGTCCTTGCCATGCCCATATCACTGAACTCTCTGAAATGATTCTCAAGTAACCATTAGTTCAATGATATATATGTTGTTATTAATTACCAAAACCACCCGGGGATTAGTTGCATTTTCAATCTCCCCCTTTTTGGTAATTGATGACAACATATAGATCAAAGCTTCGACAAAGGATATAATCAATGAATAATATCGTCGCTTTGAGAAGTATGTGATAAGCAAGAGCTCCCCCTAAATTTGTGCATTATTTAAGATTTGTGTTTGAATGCAAATGCACAATCGATTAGGATCATGGGTCACTCTTCCATGTCACATACATCTTGGTGGAGCGCACAAAATGATAAGAATGAACAGCATGCACCCAATCACCAAGACATGAGTAAATGGTCATACGAGATAGGAATGGCATATGATAAGCATTAAGCACACATTAAAGCATAGTACGACCAAGCACTCATTAAGGTAGAATCAAACGGAGTATCAAACACACTGAATGTCTCGAAAACCAAAAGTATCTCAAAGAAACCGCAAAAGAACGAAAGAGCAAAAGCGCAAAGACAACAACACTCTCTCTCTCGAAGTCCTATGATCTATACAATTTCTCCCCCTTTGGCAACAAGTTACCAAAAAGTTCGAAAAAGCATAGAGCTAAGCATCACCGGGGACTCTGCTGGCGGCTCCCGTCTGGGTTGATGTCGGAGTGGATATGACAGCATCGGCGAAGGCTTCAGCTGATGTCTGTGCTGGAGGAGTGGACACTGGAGCTGGAGTTGGAGTAACTGCTGGAACTGTGGGAGGTGCTGAAGCTGTAGTCCTGGTGTCTGTCACTGGAATAGCAGCTGATCGGGGTCCTGTGGGAACTGGAGCAGTCTGTTGATGAGAATCCTGGACTAAGTCATCCTGCATCTCACGCATAAGCTCTTCCTTCTCCTGCTTTGCTTCCTCAATGTCTGCCTCGAGCTTGTTGACGGTTACTTGTACTTCAGTCAGCTTCACGTCCAGAGCGTGGATCTTGTCTTCAACAATCCTCTCTAAGCTCTCCTGAGACTGTACAATGCTGGCCAGGCGTTGTTCAATTCTTTGAGTAGCTTCAAGAATTTGCTCTCCGGAACTCTTTGGTTTAGCTGCTGCTGCTGCTTCCTTGTCAGCTTTGGCTTTCTTAGCAGCTTCGATCTTGGCTTGACCTTCAACTGATGTCGGATCCTCCTCATCAATCACAACAACATTGTCTTCATGCTCTGGCTGCAACGGTAAGTGTTCTCTATCCAACAAGAATGTGCCCGTGCCAAACTTGGCATTGATAAGCATCTGAATCTGCGGGGCAAATCCACATGACCTCTTCTGGTCAGCTGCAGTCCTCTTAATGGTCTCTACCATCAAGTCCATCACCTTGAAAGGTGCTTTCTCATCAAGTATGTGCAGCATGTTGATAGAGTATCCTCTGATCATGCGATGATCTCCAGATTTGGGCATCAAGGTATGCCTAAAAATGGTATTAGTGGTAGGTAAGCCTGCCTGGAGATAGTAGACTGAGCCGAGCTTCCAGATTCCCAAATCCTCTGCTGGAATCTCTTTGTACATGTTCTTCATGGATTCATGATTCTTCTTTGGAATCCCATATACATCAATATCATCTTCTCGTTGCACTGGAGCATTCAGAATTTCTGCCCATTCTTCAACAGAAGAAGAAAATCTTTGACCTTCAGTCATCCACGTGATCTTTCCATCAGGGTAGAAGTGAGCTGTGGCATAGAATTGCATTATCATCTCATCGTTCCAACTGGTCAATTTCTGACCTACAAAGTCTGCAACTCCACATGCAGTGAAACTTTCATGCACATGTGAAAAGAAATCTCTGTGCTCTTCGCTGTCAATGTACTTCCAGTCAACATATCTTGTGTCTGCGACTATGGGCTTCTTGTCCATCAGCACGGTCTCATAGAAGTCCTGCTGCTCTCTGGTGTGAAATCTGGGATCTACAGCAGTTCTTCTCCTCACGGCATATGGGTCAGTTTGTCTCCATAGCCTGAGACCTCTATCTTTCCTTGCCTTCATATCCTCAGCTTGAGGATGAGCATCATCATGGAGTGGCAGTTTTGGACGAAGTTTCAGCAAAACTGGTCCTTCATCGTCTGACTCAGCTGGTGGCACATCATCCTTGTTCTTTTCAGACGCTGGAATGTTTCTGACGGTCTTCTTGGGCTTGGCAGCAGGCTTTGCTGGAGCTGCCTTAGCTGGAGCAGATTTCTTGGGCTTGGATGTGGCTCCAGCCTTAATGGCATCACCCATGAGCTTCGGCTTCTGAGGAGTAGGCTGGGGTGCTTCCTCATCCTCATCCTCTACTGCTGCATCATGCACTATCCTCTTTCTCTTGGTGGTTTTCTTCACTTTGCTTGCAGCTGCCTCTCCCAAATTCAGCTTCTTAGCAACAGTTGACTGCTTGACTTTGCTGGTGCCCTTCTTAGTTTGTTGACCTTGTTGCTCTTTGGCAACAACCTTCCTTTTGGGCTTTGAGGTTACCTCTTCCTCAACAACAAAATCTGAATCCTCATCATCTGAATTTCTCTTCTTTCTAGCTCTGGTGGCTGCAGGAGGCATGCCACTTGGTGTACTCCTCTCACCATCATCAGATGAGCTGCTAGGATCAGGACTAGTGCCTGCCTCTGGAATGTCTGCAATAGGTGTCTCTGACCTGTTCTGACTGTCACTGGCATCTGACATGGCTGACAACCTGTGAATAGATAAGGTGTAGGCAGAGAAGAAGAGTCATCACAAACTGCAGAAGTTTTTGCAAACAAAATGAGTTCAAATTCTAGTATTAAGTTTTCACAGAAGACATTTCGGTTAGACCGAGTTTAAGATTCGGTGAATCTGAAGTGTTAAACAAGAGCTTGACACACCACTTTCGGTTTGACCGAAGTGGGTTTCGGTCCTACCGAAAACACTAGGGTTTCACAGAATGTACATTTCGGTCACACTGATTTTGCACAACTCGGTTGGACCGAAGGGTGCAGTGCAATGGCCATAGGCCAAATCGGTCATACCGAAAATATAAAATCGGTCTCACCGAGATGTGTTCCGCGGAAACCTAACTCTAAAACTTTTACTCGAATTTAGTTCAAACGAACCAATCTAGTGTACAGGAGGATTTCAATCGTGGCAAGATACTAGGCAATCCAAACGTGCATTGAATTGGAGATGGGAGCACGAGTGGGATCAAAACTCACCCTAACTTGGTGGAGTTTTTCTACGGCGGCAACGGCTCGGAGGAGATGTCCGTTGACGGCGACGGAGACCTGCGGCGAGGGCGCACAGGCGACGACGGCGACGATCCGGAGACCAGGGCGACGACAGCAAGGGGTGTGGGGGCGAAACGTTTGAAGGAGGAATCAACGCGCGCGGCCCTCGGATATATATACCCCTTCGCTGTCGGTGGGACCGAGTTGTAAAACTCGGTGGCACCGAGATGGATAACTGCTAGGCAGTTATGCACTTCGGTCACGCCGAAAATCACAACTCGGTTTCACCGAGATGAAAACCTAGATCAGTCCAAATGCTTTCGGTTCGACCGAGTTTGAGTGAGTTGGTCTGACCGAAATCAATTAGAAGGTTTTGGAAATTTAGCCCTTGACGGATCGGTGGCTCTGAGTGCTCCTCACCCGGAGGGTCCGAAAATGACTTGTTCAAAATTTGTGATGTAAGCATGAATAGAATTTGAGACAAGAAAGCATAGATAGCTAGGGGAGGTACTTAGGCATTCTTGTCCATCCATTTGGTCAGAAAAATCAAAACGACCAAAACAACAAATGGATGTCCTCGAATGGATAAAATCATGCATCCAACATGCTCACACAATAAGATAGCAAATGAAATATGTGTCAAACATGCACAACCAAAACTCTAGCAATTAACACACAATTTGTCGATGACTAGGTCATCTTTATATGAGTATATTGACTTAGGAGCCAAATGAGAACATTTGATCATAGGTCATACTCATCGTTTAAGGACAAGTGGGGTTACCACTTTTACATCATTTGAAGATGCTTTAGCTCAATTTTTTAGAGCAAAGCTCCCCCTAGATGTGAGAACCCCTTTTAAAGGGTCAAACTAACCTTGGGTTGTCGTAGAAGACTTCATGTAGATGTTGAAGATGTGGATGCTCAATGTTGATGGAGATCATCAAGAGTTGGGAGCTATCCTTTGGATTCGGGCACTTTCAATACCTACATGGGTTAGTCCCACAAGGAACAAACAAGGATATCCATGGACATAGATTGAAGTTCACAATAGATGATGTCCATGAAAGCAATGATTACCTTGTCCCTTGACTTACCAACAAGAGGGTTTGTGACTCCATGAACTAGTGCACAATGTGGAAGTTGATTGCACAAGTTTTTGCCAAAATGAATGTGAGTGAAGTATGTTGGCGGAGTCACCCTCAAGAACTTTCTAGTTCTTCTTCTTCGGGATCCACATCATCTTGATGGGAATCCTTGGGGTTGTAGTTGAGCTTGACGAAGTAGAACTTGACGTTTCCTTGGGAACCCACTTGACCCTGGCTTGAGGTGCTTCAACAAATGCATCAATCTCCTCTTGAATCTTGTCCTTGCCTTTTAGCTTGTGGTCTTGTGGTGGAAGGTCATCTTGAGCTTGTTCCACATTGGAAGAAGTAGGATCATACTTCTCCTTTTGAGGAACAAACTGTGGAGTAGGATATTGACCTTCTTCCCATTCAACACCTTCGACGTTGAACTTTCGCTCAAAACCAATTCCTTGATTCTTCCGGTGCCTTCCTTGCTTGCGAACAATTTCCTCAAAGTTCTTGCTTCCGGCAAGGCTCTTGTAGACACCTTTCTCTATGATCCCTTTCAATAAACTATTTTCTTGCTCAAGTGTAACTTGGCTTGAAACATTGTTAGTGGAATCAAGAGAACTACTAGAAGCAACAACATTGGATTTAGCATGGTTATTGTTACTACTAGAGGAAGAATTTTTCTTATGCTTGTCATGCTTAGTCTTAATGGGTGGCAAAAAATTAGACAAGAGAAGTCGTTTGGCAAGATATGAAGAACTCTTCTTTCGAAGATCGTCATTGATTGCTTTTAGAAACTCATGTTCTTGCTCTAGAGTGAGCTTCTCGAAGCGTAGCTTCTCATGAGATCTTAGGAGCTCTCTATGATCTTCTTGAGTTGTTTCATGAGCTAACTTAAGAGTGTTTAGTTCTTTAGTTAGACGCTCAATCTCCTTCATAGCATTGTCATTCGACTCTTCTCGACTATAAAGACTACTAGCATGTTCATCGTTACTAAGCTCACTAGATTTATCATGCAAGAGCTCATCTTCACCAAGCAAGTCATCCTCATCACTATTGAAGTCAATGAATTCAGGGTGTGATACCTTGGGGCCTTTAGCCATGAAGCATCTTCCAATTCCCTCATTTGGTGAATCAAATAAGTCATAGGAGTTGGAGTTGGAGGATACGAGAGCAAGACCGGCAACACCTTCATCTTGACTGTAGTCGGAGTCGGAGTGATAGCTTCCTTCAGATTGATTGTCGGAGTCGGAGCCGGAGACCCATTCACCTACATGAGCTTGATGTTTTCTTCTTGTGTAGCTCCTTGATGACTTGTCTTTCCTCTCCGAATCCTTGCTTCTCCAAGAGGGTCTTCGTTCATAACGATCATCTCTACTCCTTCTCTCTTTCCGAGGTGACTCATCTCTTGAGCTTCTTCTTCTTGGAGATTCTTCTCTTCTCTTGTGGGGAGCCGTACACTCATTTGAGTAGTGTCCGGGTCTTCCACAATTGTAGCAGTTTCGATCACGACTAGAAGATCTCTTTTCATCATATGATCTAGACTTTGAGCTTCTTTCTTTGCCTCTATTCTTGTAGAATTTGTTGAAGTTCTTGACCATTAGGCTTATCTCTTCATTGGAAACTAACTTGTCACTTGAGGTTGTGGGAGCATCACTTGTAGCTTTGTAAGCACCACTTGACTTGTTGTGAAGCTCTTCCTTATCCTTAAGTGTCATCTCATGAGCAACAATTCTTCCAATGACTTCGGTTGGCTTGAGATTCTTGTAGTTTGGCATCATTTGGATCAAAGTGCACACGGTGTCATACTTTCCATCCAAAGCTCTGAGAATCTTCTTGATGATGAATCGGTCGGTCATTTCTTCGCTTCCTAAGCCGGCAATCTCATTTGTGATGAGAGCAAGCCTAGAGTACATTTCAGCGACTCCTTCACCATCCTTCATCTTGAACTTGTCAAGTTGACCTTGAAGAATATCTAGCTTCGATTCCTTCACGGACTCGGTACCTTCGTGCATTTCAACCAAAGTATCCCAAATCTCTTTTGCATTCTCAAGACGGCTGATTTTGTTGAACTCCTCGGGACATAAGGCATTGAAGAGAATGTCACAAGCTTGAGCATTGTTTTGCAACATCCGCAATTCTTCCGTTGTAGCTTCGCGATCCGGAACTTTTCCTTCCTCGAAGAATTCACCTTGCATACCAACACAAATAATGCCCCATGCGGCTGGGTTATGACCAAGAATATGCATTTTCATTTTATGCTTCCAACTAGCAAAATTTGTACCATCAAAGTAAGGACCTCTACGAAAATTACCCTCACTAGACGCCATACTCTCCTAGGTTGTGAAACCAAGCTTATGGAGTCCAATGCAATGGAAACCAATACAATGGAGACCAAAGCTCTGATACCACTTGTAGGATCGAAAGTATGTCTAGAGGGGGGGTGATTAGACTACTTGACAATATAAAAATTCTGCCTTTTGACAAAGAACAGTTTTTGGCAGATTCACAATTATGATCAAGTCAAGCATCACCCTACACATGCAATTCTAGAGTATAGGCAGCGGAAAGTAAATTGCACATGTAGTAAAGAGAGGTGGAGAAGAGCAAACGCAATTTTGGAGACGCGGTGATTTTTCTCGTGGTTCCGATAGGTGGTGCTATCGTACTTCCACGTTGATGGAGACTTCAACCCACGGAGGGTAACGGCTGCGAGAGTCCACGGAGAGCTCCACCCACGAAGGGTCCACGAAGAAGCAACCTTGTCTATTCCATCATGGCCTACGCCCACGGAGGGCTAGCCTTACTCGGGGTAGATCTTCACGAAGTAGGCGATCTCCTTGCCCTTACAAACTTCTTGGTTCAACTCCACATCTCGATGATGGAGGCTCCCAAGCGACACCTAACCAATCTAGGAGGCACCACCCTCCAAAAGGTAATAGATGTTGTAGATGATGATGAACTCCTTGCTCTTGTGCTTCAAATGATAATCTCCCCAACACTCAACTCTCCTCACTGATTTGGCTGTGGTGGAAGAAAGGATTGAGTGGAAAGCAACTTGGGAAGGCTAGAGATCAAGCTTCATATGGTGGGAGTGGAGCAACTTGATCTCAACACAAGGGTAGGTAGTTCTCTTCTCAGAAATGTAAGGTAGGAGTGGTAGTTCTTTCTGATGGCTCTCTCCACGAATGAAGAGGGGGTGGAGGGGTATAAATAGCCTCCACACAAAATCCAACCGTTACACACATTTGAGCAATCTCGGTGGGACCGAAGTTGACAACTCGGTGAGACCGATAGTTCAAATAATGTGAACGTTGGGATTTTCGGTGGGACCGAAAATACAATCTCAGTTAGTCCGATTCGTGCAATGACAAGAGCATGCCAATTTCGGTGGGACCGACTTCATCATCTCGGTGACACCGATTTGATGACAGAAGGTTACAGAAGCTTGGCAACTCATGTTTCGGTGAGACCGAGTTCAGAATCGGAAAATCCGAGTTTGCTAGGGTTTGGCTTATGGCTGAGGTGGTTCATCTTGGTGTGACTGAGTTTGGAAAATCGGTGGGACCGAGATTACTTATGAGTGTATATGGCAGTGAAAGTTGCTGATAGTTCAGGAGATGTATCACTAAGCACTTGAGCAACCAGATCATCGTCATAACCTCATCCCCTTTTAATAGTATTGACTTTTCCTATGGACTCAATGTGATCTTGGATCACTAAACCAAAAATGGAGTCTTGAGCTTTTGCCAATGCTTGCCTTAGCATTTTGAGGGGGTCCACTTCTTCAGTCCTTGCCATACCCATATCACTGAACTCTCTGAAATGATTCTCAAGTAACCATTAGTTCAATGATATATATGTTGTTATTAATTACCAAAACCACCCGGGGATTAGTTGCACTTTCAATCATCTTGTGGGGAACCAAGAACAAGAAAATCAGCAGGGTATTTAATCTTCCCATACAAGACTTCAACATCTCTAACAATCCCAATAGGTTCAATGGTGTCCCTATTGTCAAGCTTAATAGTAACATCAATGTCTTCTAATTCAACAGGTGCAATATCGTGCATAATTTCTTTATAAAGATCATAAGGTATCGCATTAGCACTAGCACCCATATAACATAACCATGATAACAATGATCTCCTATTTTAACAGAAATAACAGGCGTGCCTACAACAGGTCTACGTGTCTTAGTATCGGGTCTAGCAATATTAGCAGTTTCACCCAAGAAAGAGATAACATGCCCATCTAAATCCTCATCCAAAAGATCTTTAATCATAGCAATGCCAGGTTCCACATTAATTTGCTCAGGAGGTGTATAAGTCCTAGTATTACTCTTACGAACAACAGTCGAAGCTTCAACATGATCTTTTATCCTAACAGGAAAAGGGGTTTTTCAACATAAGCAGTAGGAATAATAGGATCACTATATGTAATAGTCTTCTCTTCGACTGTAATAGGTGCAACTACTTTCACTTCAACAGGAGGATTATATTTAAACCACTTCTCTTTAGGGAGATCAACGTGAGTAGCAAAAGTTTCACAAAAAGTAGCTACTATCTCAGAGTCAAGTCCATACTTAGAGCTAAATCCACGAAGAGCATCGGTATCCATAAAAGATTTAACACAATCAAACTTAGGTGTCATACCTGACTGCTTACCATTGTCGAAACCCCAATCTTCAGAGTTGCGTTTAATTCTTTCCAATAAGTCCCATTTGATATCAATAGTCTTCAGCATATAGGAACCAGCACAGGAAGTATCGAGCAAGTTGCGATTATCAAGAGAAAGCCGAGCATAAAAATTCTGAATAATCATTTCCTGAGAGAGCTCAAGATTGGGGCATGAATACAACATTGACTTAAGCCTCCCCCAAGCTTGAGCGATGCTTTCTCCTTCGCGAGGCCAACTTATATATGTAATTACGATCACGATGAACAAGATGCATAGGATAGAACTTCTGGTGAAATTCCAACTTTAATCGCTTATAATTCCAATATCTCGTATCATCACATAGCCTATACCATGTTATTGCATCTCCCTTCAAAGATAAAGGGAAGACCTTCCTTTTGACAACATCATCGGGAATACCTGCAAGCTTAAATAATCCACAAACTTCATCCACAAAGATAAGGTGTAAGTCAGGATGCAATGTTCCGTCTCCTGCAAAAGGATTAGCTAGCAGTTTTTCTATCATACCCGAAGGAATCTCAAAGTGAATATTTTCATAAGGTTCAGTAGGTTGAGGAGCATCTCTTTGCTCTTCTGGTTGGGGTGAAGATACCCCAAACAATCCCCTCAAAGGATTAGTTTCCATAGTGACAAGTAACAGAAAATTTCATCACACTATATAAATGTTCCCTTACCAAGTTCCACTCACCAAGAGCGCTACGCTCCCCGGCAACGGCGCCAGAAAAGAGTCTTGATGACCCACAAGTATAGGGGATCTATCGTAGTCCTTTCGATAAGTAAGAGTGTCGAACCCAACGAGGAGCAGAAGGAAATGATAAGCGGTTTTCAGTAAGGTTTTCTCTGCAAGCACTAAAATAGTAGGTGATAGATAGTTTTGTGATAAGATAAATAGTAACAAGCAAAAAGTAATAAAGTAAACAAATTGCAGCAAGGTGGCCCAATACTTGATGTAGCAAAGGATAAGCCTGGACAAATTCTAATAATGAAGAAGGAGCTCCCGAGGACACATTGGGAATTATCGTCAAGCTAGTTTTCATCATGTTCATAATATTCGCGTTCGGTACTTTGATAATTTGATATGTGGGTGGACCGACACTTGGGTACTGCCCTAACATGGACAAGCATCCCACTTTGATTAACCCCTATTGCAAGCATCCACAACTACAAAAAGGAGTATTAAGGTAAACCTAACCACAACATTAAACATATGGGTCCATATCAACCCCTAACGAAGCAACGCATAAACTAGGGTTTAAGCTTCTGTCACTCTAACAACCCATCATCTACTTATTACTTCCCTATGCCTTCCTCTAGGCCCAAATAATGGTGAAGTGTCATGTAGTCGATGTTCACATAACACCACTAGAGGAAAGACAACATACATCTCATCAAAATATCGAACGAATACAAATTCACATGACTACTAATAGCAAGACTTCACCCATGTCCTCAGGAATAAACGTAACTACTCACAAAGCATATTCATGTTCATAATCAAAGGGGTAATAATATGCATAAAGGATCTGAACATATGATCTTCCACCAAGTAAACCAAATAGCATCAACTACAAGGAGTAATCAACACTACTAGCAACCCACATGTACCAATTTGTGGTTTTGATACAAGATTGGATACAAGAGATGAACTAGGGTTTTGAGATGAGATGGTGCTGGTGAAGATGGTGATGGAGATTGACCCCCTCCCGACGAGAGGATCGTTGATGATGACATTGGTGATGATTTCCCCCTCCCAGAGGGAAGTGTCTCCGACAGAACAGCTCCGCCAGAGCCCTAGATTGATTCCGCCAAGGTTCCAGCTCGTGGCGGCGGAGTTTCGTCCCGTAAGCTTGCCCACGATTTTTTCTAGGGGAAAACCCCTCATATAGCAGAAGATGGACGCCAGAAGCCCACCAGGGGCCCAGGAGATAGGGGGCCGCACCCTAGGGGGGGGCGTCTCCTGGACAGGGTGTGGGCCCCCTGGCCTATTTCTTTTGCCCAAAAATTCTTATTAAATCTAAAAAGTTGTTTCATGGAGTCTCAAGTCTTTTGGAGTTGTGCAGAATAGGTTTCCAACGTTTGCTCCTTTTTCAGCCAGAATTCCAGCTGCCGGCATCCACCCTCTTCATGGTAAACCTTGTAAAATAAGGGAGAATAGCCATAAGTATTGAGATATAATGTGTAATAACAACCCATAATGCAATAAATATTGATATAAAAGCATGATGCAAAATGGACGTATCAAAAGGCCGAAAACTCAAAGGGGCTCCTCGGATACCCGACGTATAAACTCTTCGGATGCACGTTGGTGATCCTCAAGATCGAAGATGGGAAGATTTGTTGAACCAGTTTTCAAGACCGACGACCGAAGATGAAGAACAGTTCAGAAGAATCGAGGAGCATCCCCAACTTGAAGATCGGTTCAGGGGGCTACTGACGGTGTCTTGGACTAGGGGGTACTCACCACATCGTCCCCCGATCAGTTAGATTGGGCAGAGGACCCCCATGGCCGTACACTCATGGGCCAGTTCGGACAGCTGCCGCATACAAGGAAGATTCCACAAGACTTGGTGATCAAGACAAGGACTCCTCCCCATCGGCGTATTCGGCTAGGACTCTTGTTATCTTAGGCCTCTGGTACATTATAGAAATCGAGGCTAGGCTAGTCGATAGATAAGCTAGATCATTATGGCATTACTCATCATACCTCTAGGGCTTAGACCACAACATATGATCTCGAGGTAGATCAACTCTTGAAACCCTATATTGCTCAATATCAATCAAGCAGGAAGTAGGGTATTACCTCGATAGAGAGGGCCCGAACTTGGGTAAACATCATGTCCCCTGTCTCCTGTTACCCATCGATCCATGATACACAGCTTGGGACCCCCTACCCGAGATCTGCCGGTTTTGACACCGACAGGTGGCCCTCCTCTGGTACTTCTTTGCTCCAATATTCCCTAAATATTCCATAAAAAAACCTCGGGGAGTTTCAGCTCATTTGGAGATGTGCAGAATAGGTAGCTTGACGTAGCTTTCCCAACTCCAGATTTCCAGCTGCCAGAATTCTCCCCTTTGGTGCATACCTTGCATATTATGAGAGAAAAGGCATTATAATTACTCCATAAAGCATTATTATACAATAAAACAACATAAATAACAGTAGGAAAACATGATGCTAAATGGACGTATCACACAGGGCTCTCGGTTAATAGTTTAGTCCCAAAAATAATATAAAATAGCATATTAATGCATATAAAACATCCAAAATAGATAATATAATAGCATGGAACAATCAAAAATTATAGATACGTTGGAGACATATCAAGCATCCCCAAGCTTAATTCCTGCTCGTCCTCGAGTAGGTAAATGATAAAAACGGAATTTTTGATGTGGAATGCTACCTAACATATTTATCCATGTAATTTTCTTTATTGTGGCATGAATGTTCAGATCCAAAAGATTCAAAACAAAAGTTTAATATTGACATAAGAACAATAATACTTTAAGCATACTAACAAAGCAATTATGTCTTCTCAAAATAACATGGCCAAAGAAAGCTAACCCTACAAAATCATATAGTCTGGCTATGCTCTATCTTCATCACACAAAATATTTAAATCATGCACAACCCGGTTGACAAGCCAAGCAATTGTTTCATACTTTTGATGTTCTCAAACTTTTTCAATCTTCACGCAATACATGAGCATGAGCCATGGATATAGCCCTAAGGTGGAATAGAATATGGTGGTTGTGGAGAATACCAAAAAGGAGAAGATAGTCTCACATCAACTAGGCGTGTTAACATGCTAGGGAGATGCCCATCAATAGATATCAATGTGAGTGAGTAGGGATTGCCATGCAACGGATGCACTAGAGCTATAACTGTATGAAAGCTCAAAAAGAAACTAAGTGGGTGTGCATCCAACTCGCTTGCTCGTGAAGACCTAGGGCATTTTGAGGAAGCCCATCATTGGAATATGCAAGCCAAGTTCTTTAATGAAAATTCCCACTAGTATATGAAAGTGACAAAATAGGAGACTCTCTATCATGAAGATCAAGGTGCTACTTTGAAGCACAAGTGTGGAAAAAGGATAGTAACATTGCCCCTTCTCTCTTTTTCTCTCATGTTTTTTATTCGGGCCTTCTCTTTTTTTATGGCCTCTTTTTTTTTCTCTTTTTTTGGTCCAGAGTCTCATCCCGACTTGTGGGGGAATAATAGTCTCCATCATCCTTTCCTCACATGGGACAATGCTCTAATAATGAAGATCATCACACTTTTATTTACTTACAACTCAATACTTAGAACAAAATATGACTCTATGTGAATGCCCCCAACAGTGTACCAGGATGTGCAATGATTCAAGAGTGACATGTATGAAAGAATTATGAATGGTGGCTTTGCCACACTACGATGTCAACTACATGATCATGCAAAGCAATATGACAATGATGGAGCGTGTCATAATAAATGGAACGGTGGAAAGTTGCATGGAAATATATCTCGGAATGGCTATGGAAATGCCATAATAGGTAGGTATGGTGGCTATTTTGATGAAGGTGTATGGTGGGTGTATGGTACCGGCGAAAGTTGCGCGACACTAGAGAGGCTAGCAATGGTGGAAGGGTGAGAGTGCGTATAATCCATGGACTCAACATTAGTCACAAAGAACTGACATACTTATTGCAAAAATCTATTAGTTATCAAAACGAAGTACTACACGCATGCTCCTAGGGGGATAGATTGGTAGGAAAAGTGCATCGCTCGTCCCCGACTACCACTCATAAGGAAGACAATCAATAAATAAATCATGCTCCAACTTCATCACATAACGGTTCACCATACGTGCATGCTACGGGAATCACAAACTTTAACACAAGTATCTCTCAGATTCACAACTACTCCACTAGAATGACTCTAATACCACCATCTTCATATCTCAAAACAATCATAAAGAATTAAACTTCTCATAGTATTCAATGCACTTTATATGAAAGTTTTTATTATATCCATCTTGGATGCCCATCATATTAGGACTAGTTTTATAACCAAAGAAAATTACCATGTTGTCCTAAAAGACTCTCAAAATAATATAATTGAAGGATGAGAGTTAAACAATTTCTATAAAATAAAGCCACCACCGTGCTCTAAAAAGATATAAGTGAAGTACTAGAGCAATATTGTTCAGCTCAAAAGATTTAAGTGAAGAACATAGAGTATTCTAATAAATCACGATTCATTCGTGTCTCTCCCAAAAGGTGTGTACAACAAGGATTATTGTGGTAAACTAAAAAGCAAAGACTCAAATCATACAAGACGCTCCAAGCAAAACACATATCATGTGGTGAATAAAAATATAGCCTCAAGTAAAGTTACTGATAGACGAAGACGAAAGAGGGGATGCCTTCCAGGGCATACCCAAGCTTAGGCTTTTGATTGTCCTTGAATATTACCTTGGGGTGCCTTGGGAATCACCAAGGTTAGGCTCTTGCCACTCCTTATTCCATAGTCCATCAAATCCTTACCCAAAACTTGAAAACTTCACAACACAAAACTCAACAGAAAAAACTCATGAGCTCCGTTAGTGTAAGAAAATAAATCACCACTTTAAGTTACCGTTGCAAACTCATTATTTGTTTATATTGGTGTACTATCTACTGTATTCCAACTTTTCCATGGTTCATACCCCTCGATACTACACATAGATTCATCAAAATAAGCAAACAACACGCGAAAAACAGAGTCTATCAAAAATAGAACAGCCTGTAGTAATCTGTAACTCTCAAATACTTCTGTAACTCCAAAAATCCATCACAATTAGGAAAATATGAGAAATTTGTGTACCAATCCAGAGCAAGAATAATCAGATCAAAAGCACGTTTATGTGAATTTTCAAAACTAATTACTAAGCGTAAAAGTTTCTAATATTCAGCAGGATCAACACAACTACCACCGTAAGCTATCCTAAAGGTTCAACTTGGCACAGACACTAATTAAAACATAAAACCACATATAACCAGAGGCTGGATGAATTATTTATTCATTTATTACTAAACAGGAACAAAAAGCAAAGAACAAAAATAAAATTTGGTTGCCTCCCAACAAGAGCTATCGTTTAACGCCCTTAGCTAGGCAAAGAAACACGAATAGATCTAGGTATTGCCATATTTCGTTTGCAATCCATAAGTGGCTCTCATAATAGATTCATAAGGAAATTTAATTTTCTTTCTAGGAAAGTGTTCCATGCCTTTCCTTAACGGAAATTGGAATCTAATGTTTCCTTCTTTCATATCAATAATTGCACCAATCGTTCTTAGGAAAGGTCTACCAAGAATGATAGGACATGTAGGATTGCAATCTATATCAAGAACAATGAAATCTACGGGCACATAATTCCTATTTGCAACAATAAGAACATCATTAATCCTTCCCATTGGTTTCTTAATAGAAGTATCCGCAAGATATGAATTTAAAGAACAATCATCAAATTTACGGAAACCTAACACATCACACAAAGTTTTTGAAATCGTGGAAACACTAGCACCCAAATCACACAAATCATAGCATTCATAATCTTTAATCTTAATCTTAATAGTAGGTTCCCACTCATCATAAAGTTTTCTAGGGATAGAAACTTCTAGTTCAAGCTTTTCTTCAAAAGATTGCATCATACCATCAACGATATGTTTAGTAAAAGCTTTGTTTTGATTATAAGCATGGGGAGAATTTAACACGGATTGCAACAAGGAAATACAATATATTTAAGAAAAATTATCACAATTAAATTCCTTGAAATCCAAAAGAGTGGATTCATTGCTACTTAAAGTCTTGACCTCTCCAATCCCACTTTTATCAATTTTTGCATCTAGATCTAAAAACTCCAAATCATTGGGATGCCTTTTAACTAAAGTTGACTCATCTCCAGTCCTTGAAATCATAGGAGTCACATCAATCACTTTTAGATCTTCATCATTATTATTTAGAACCTCAGGTTTAGCGGCAATCTTATTAACTAAGGTGGCTTGTTTATCAGAAATTTGTCCTACTAAATTTTCAAGATAAGCAAACTGAGATTTCAAACCATAAAATTCTTCAGACATATCATCGAGCTATTTATCCATATACTCCATAAAACTTTTTTGTTCTTTAAGCTTGTTTCTAAAGAAATTATTATGCTCAAATTGTAAAGACATAAAACTTCTAACATTATTTTGAATCTCTTCCAACCTCCTAGGTGAGGACCAATGCATTTTGGCTGCGCCATCAAGGCAAACAGGCACACCAACACACAAGCACACAAAAAGCAAATCAAAAAGACGAACGGAAGAGAGGCAAAGAAAAGGCAAAGGTTTTTGAAAATTGTTTTAGAAGTGGGGGAGAGGAAAATGAGAGGCGAATGGAGAATAATGTAATGCAAGAGAGAAGAGTTTATGATGGGTACTTGGTATGGTTGAGTTGACGTAGATCTCCCCGGCAACAGCGCCAGAAATCCTTCTTGCTACCTCTTGTGCTTGCGTTGGTTTTTCCCTCGAAGAGGAAATGGTGATGCAGCAAAGTAGCGTAAGTATTTCCCTCAATTTTAGAACCAAGGTATCAATCCAGTAGGAGACAACGCACAAGTCACCAAATACCTGCACAAACAATCAACAATTTGCACCCAATGCGATAAAGGGGTTGTCAATCCCTTCACGGTCACTTGCAAAAGTGAGATCTGATAGAGATAGATAAACGGTAAAGTAAATATTTTTGGTATTTTTGGTTTATAGACCGGAAAGTAAAAGATTGCAAAATAGTAGACTGGAAACTAGTATGAAGTAAAAGAGATTCAATATAATGGAAAAGAGACCCGGGGGCCATAGGTTTCACTAGTGGCTTCTCTTAAGGTAGCAAATATTACGGTGGGTGAACAAATTACTATCGAGCAATTGATAGAAAAGCGCAAAGTTGTGACAATATCTAAGGCAATGATCATGAACATAGGCATCACGTCTGTGTCAAGTAGACCGAAATTATTCCGCATCTACTACTATTACTCGACACATCGACTGACTCCTGCCTGCATCTAGAGTATTATGTTCATAAAGAACAGAGTAACGCATTAAGTAAGATGACATGATGTAGAGGAATTAACTCAAGCAATATGATGAAAACCCCATATTTTTATCCTCGATGGCAACAATACAATACGTGCCTTGCTGCCCCTACTATCACTGGGAAAGGACACCGCAAGATTGAACCCAGAGCTAAGCACTTCTCCCATTGCAAGAAAGATCAATCTAGTAGGCCAAACTAAACCGATAATTTGAAGAGACTTGCAAAGATATAAAATCATGCATATATGAATTCAGAGAAGTACCAAATAATATTCATAGATAATCTGATCATAAATCCACAATTCATCGGATCTTGGCAAACACACTACAAAAGAATATTACATCGAATAGATCTTCAAGAACATCGAGGAGAACATGGTATTGAGAATCAAAGAGAGAGAAGAAGCCATCTAGCTACTAGCTATGGACCCGTAGGTCTGTGGTAAACTACTTGCGCATCATCGGAGAGGCAATGGTGTTGATGTAGAAGCCCTCCATGATCGAATCGCCCTCCGGCAGGACATCGAAAAAGGCCCCTAGATGGTATCTCATGGGTACAGAAGGTTGCGGCGGTGGAAAAGTGGTTTTGTGGCTCTCCTGGATGTTTTCAGGGTATAAGAGTATATATAGGCGAAGGAGCTAGGTTAGGAGACCCACGAGGGGCCCACGAGGTAGGGGGTGCGCCCTACCCCCTAGGCGCGCCCTCCTGCCTCGTGGCCGCCTCGTTGCGTCTCTGACTTCATCTCCATGTCTTCTGGTTTCCTTCTGGTCCAAGAAAGATCATCGCGAAAGTTTCATTCCGTTTGGACTCTGTTTGGCATTCCTTTTCTGTGAAACTCTAAAATAGGCAAAAAAACAGAAACTGGCATTGGGCTCTCGTTAATAGGTTAGTCCCAATAATAATATAAAATAGCATATTAATCCATATGAAACATCCAAAACTGATAGTATAATAGCATGGAACAATCAAAAATTATAGATACGTTGGAGACATATCACTCATCCGACACCTCGGGCAGGAAAAGCCGAAGACCATGGCAGCTTTAATTGCACTCATGACCCGCTTCTGTGCGGGTGAAGACAGCTGGTTGGCTCGTAGAAGCAACACCTCCGGCGACCCCGACACTTTTGAGGACAGGGATGACAATGGTAGACCATGCCGCAATAAAAACAAACATCAGAGCAACATACAACGCAGATGAGACGGCAGTCAATGCCGGATTCAGTGGTTCTAAATCCGGTCAGTGGAAGAAACCATTCAAAGGCAACAGGGACGGTCCATCCAACTTGGACAAAATCCTTGAGAGGCCCTGTCAGATTCATGGCACACCCAGCAAGCCTGCTAACCACATCAACAGAAACTGTTGGGTTTTCAAACAGGTTGGTAAGTTAAATACCGAACACAAGGGAAAGGGACCTCCAAGTGAGGACGATGGTGAGCCCCGTCAGCCGAACACCGGGGGCCAAAAGCAGTTTCCCACCGAGGTGAAAATAGTGAACATGATCTACGTCACTCACATCCCCAAAAGGGAGCGCAAGCGCGCACTAAGGGACGTCTACGCCGTAGAGCCTGTCGCCCCAAAATTTAATCCATGGTCAACCTGTCCGATCACCCTTGATCACAGGGATCACCCAACCAGTATCCATCACAGGGGTTCGGCCACCCTGGTACTCGATCCAATCATCGACGGATACCATCTCACTAGAGTCCTTATGGACGGCGGCAACAGTCTCAACTTGATCTATGAAGATACTGTCCGCAAGATGGGTATCGACCCATCAAGAATCAAGCCTAGTAGCACTACCTTCAAATGTGTAATACTCGGCGTGGAGGCCCGTTGTAAGGGCTCATTAACACTGGAGGTCGTATTCGGCTCCCCAGACAACTTCCGAAGTGAAGAACTGATCTTCGACATCGTCCCCTTCTGCAGTGGTTATCACGCATTGCTCGGACGAACTGCTTTTGCCCGCTTTAATGCAGTCCTGCACTATGCTTATTTGAAGCTTAAAAATGCCCGGACCACGTGGCGTCATTATAGTCAATGGAAACATGGAGCGCTCCCTCCGTACTGAAGAGCACACCGCATGTCGGGGGTTGGGTGCGACATATGCCAAAGGATGGCTTATCATGGTGGGGGCGAGTAGGACGTCGCCGGTGCCTGGAAACGGGATGAGGCGAAGACATGCACGCCGGCGAATCTTACCCAGCTTCAGGGCTCTCCGAGGAGATAATACCCCTACTACTGCTCTGCGGGGTCTCCACATGATCACTAAGGCAAAGTGAGTACAAGCTTGCTCCTAGAGCTGTTTCTGGAGGTAGGAGAGGGCACGGCTAGCTCTCTCCCTTCTATGTGGTCTGTCTAATGTCTATGGATGCGAACCCTTTGCATGGGTGCCCTGGGGGGTTTATATAGGCCTACCCCCAGGGTTATAATGGTAAATCTGGCTGGGCGCGGGTCCCAGCCGTCTGTCTCTCAGGTGCCGTCTTCTCTGCCGACTCCTGGGGCCCGCCGACTGGCATGGTACGAGGGCGTCAGCCCGTGTCCGCCGCGGGCGGGTCTTGCCGGCTGCAGATTACTGTAGCCGTGCTTCTAATGACGCGGGCTTGGTCAGTGGATCATGGCAACAGTGTCGCCGCCTGCGGGCGATCACTGTGGCCATTCCCCGGTCGCATCTAGTTAATGGCATGCGGGGCCCGTGGGAGGGGCCGGCCGACTCCCAACGGGTCCGACTCTTGGCGCTCCTGCCGTCTTCAATACTCTCGCTGACTGGTAGGTCCCGCTGTCTCCGGGCCGTACAGACAAGGCATCATGGGCACAGGGCCCCGCCCTGAGGGCTGATGTCAGAGCTGGCATGGCAACAGTGCCGCGCCGGTCGGAGATCTCCGTGAGTACGGCGCACTGTGGCCATGCCTACTCTTAATTATTGGGTGGCTGGAGTCGCGGGCCGACTCCCCACAGTCGGCTTCATCGGAGTCGCTTTCTGGGAAACTCTGGCTTGGGTCGGAGTCGCCTCTGGGACTCGGCCATCTGGAGTCCCGCCTCCGGGACTCGGCTTGATGGGAGTTGCCTCTGGGACTCGGCCATCTTGGAGTCGCCGTAGATACTTGAGGGGCGCAGTCTGCCCCGATGTCTTCAAAGGTTCTGGGACTCGGGTGAGCCTACCCGTGGCCCATTACTCCGACAGTAGTCCCCGAAGCTGGTGAGGCTCCGAGGGTGATACGTCGTGCGCCTCAGCAGTTTCATTCTTCAGATGGGGGAAAACAAGCTCTGGTGGCCGCCTTCCTCCAGGCCAACTGGCTGGAGTCGGATTCGCCGAGGGCCGTCTTGCCCCTTGAGGCGTTTCGAACGTCGTAGCGGGAACCAGGCGGCGTGCCTGATACGCTTCCCGCGGTCGCCCGCCGCGGCCCGTCGCGCGGCGCCACGTGGCAGGGGCAGTCTGCCTGCCCACGCGCGCGACGGGACAGGCCGTCAGGCGGGGCCCGCCACTACCGCGCCTCGGCACGCGAACGGATCCGCTGCGGCCGGGCGGGCGGTTGGGTTCCCCACGTTGTTACTGCGCGCAGTAACTTCGGGTTTAATCGTGGGGGCGTGGGGGCTCGCGCGCAGTTAATCCCCACGCCGCCCATCGGCTTCTCAGCCTTTGAGACTATAAATAGGCGGGGGAAGCGGGACGGCGAAGCGCGCGCTCGTTCTTCCCTGCTTCCCCGCTTCCTCTTCTCTCCTTCTTCCTGCCTTCGCCGCACCATGCCGCACCGCTCCGCAGCGATGAGCTCTTCCTCCGCCGCGCCTCTGCCGTCCGCTCCGGCGCGTGGGATGGTTCAGGTGGATGACGATGCCATCGAGCACCTCCGCAGGACGCGCCGGCTCCCCGGCGCGCACCTGGTGCGATCCCGTGCCGCACCGGAGGGGGAGATAACGCCGGCGCCGAAGGAGGGCGAGCGGGTCATATTCTTCTCGCACCTCATGTGCGGCATGGGCCTGCCGGCGAGCAGCTTCCTCCGCTCGTTGTTGGAGTTCAACGGACTCCAGCCGCACCACCTCACCCCGAACACGGTGTTGCTGCTGGCCGCCTTCGCCACCCTGTGCGAGGGTTTTCTCGGCGTTCTCCCCACCCTCGAGCTGTGGGGAGAGTTCTTCCAATCAAAGCTCGGCACGCACTCCGCCGGCATAACGGCCCAGTGCGGCGCCTTCATCGCCATGCGCAGGTCGACCGCCGACAACCCCTTCCCCTCCATCGCGCTGATCAAGTCAGTGAAGATGTGGCAACGTTCGTACTTCTACATGAAGAACGTCGCCACGGAAGGCGACTGGGTCAACCTGCCGCACTATGAAGCCGACACACCGGCTGGGAGGCTTCCCAGCTGGTCCAATCGGGCCAAGACGTTGTCTCCTGCCGGCACCGCCACCGTCGCCCGACTTCGAGTGCTGACGCAGTCGGAAGGCCTGGTCGGGGCTGACTTGCTGGCCGCCTTCGTGGCGCGCCGAGTCCTCCCACTCCAAGGCCGGCCTCATCTGATCTGTCAGATGAGCGACCACCGAGACCCGAGCCAGATGAGCACCTGGGAGATGCCCCACGCGGAGGTGGTGAACATGGTGAAGCACATCGCGAACTGCGAGCTCGCGGAAGACTGGCAGTTCGGCAAGGAGCCGTACTCACGTGCCAACCCTCCGCCTGTGGTAAGTCGAATCTTTTGTTTCTTTTTCTTCAGCCGAATCCGACTTCTGATCTTCTTGGTTCTCTGAGTCAGAACCCCCTCATCCAGCCTGCAGCCGGCGCCACGGGCAGCCCCGCGAGTTCGCTCCAGACCGCGCGGAGAGCGACATCGACGACCCCGACTTGGGGCGGCGGCGATGGAGGCCGACGCCGAAGGCGGGGAGGAGGAGTGGTAGGCGGCCTCCGGCCTTTGGCGACTTTCGCCGACTAGCCAGAAGACGACGTCGAAGGGGAGTCGTCCGCGCCGCCAACCAAAGCCTGGCCATCCACGCGCGAGTTCTCCGCCGGCTTGGCCGGTCTAGTCGCCGCAAAGAAGCGCCGGGCCGCGCTGAGTTCGCTCGGCGGTCGGTCGAAGAAGTTCAAGGGGACGGCCGCCACGACCAAGCGGGAGGAGGCGGTCGCGAAGGCCAACCGCTTCCGTAAGGAAGTGAAGAAGTCGCCGCTGGTCTCTGCGTAAGCTCGCCGCCTTTGTCTTGTTTCCTTGGACGAATCTTTTCCGAGTCTTTTTCATTCTGTTTTCTGCTTCAGGGCCCCTCTTTCTCTTGAGAGGGTCGCCGTCCCCTCTATCATGGGGTCGGCCAAGATGTCCACCAACACTCGGCGGATTGACCCCGCCGCCGACCTCCGGGAGGCGACGGAGCACAACGCGCGCGAGAAGCACGATGAGGAAGAGGCCGACCGTCTGGAGAAGGCGGAGGCCGAGAAAGCGGCGGCCTCCGCCCAGAAGAAGCTGGAGGAGGCCGAAGCCGCCGCCGCAGCAAAACGGCGGGCGGAGGAGGCCGCGCGCCGCCAGTCGGCACTGCTTGTCGTCCCGCTGACCTCCGCACCGCCACCCCCGGAGTTCACGGGGCAGACTGGAGAGGTCGGCGGGGAGCACTCCATCGTGGAGAAGGACGGTGGCGAGGCCTCCGCGTCGGGCACGGCCTCCCCGCCACCGCCGCCTCCACCGCATGGCAAGCAGCCAGCGGGCCCTCCAGTGCCGCCGGCTGAGGATGAGGCGGTGGCAAGGCTGCTTCTTCAAGTCGCCTCACTAGCGCGCCGCCGCCTTGCGAAGGCGGTTTCGGCGCCACGCCCCTTGGAAGCCGGCGCCGCCAGCTCGGCCATTCTAGACGCCGAGGCATCAAGTGCTGCGCCTACTGGATGGGTGCGAGGAGGTGGTGACGGTCCGCTGAACCAGGCGCTCCTGGACGTGCAGGCGAAGCTGCGAGCTGAGGGCGAAGCCATCCAGGGCTGCACTAGGGCGCATCTGGCGTCGCACGCGTCCATCCGAGTACGTTTTTCTTTTTTGACTTTGCCTTTTCTCATTCTTCTCTGTGGGGGCGCGCTAGCGCACCCACTGGGTGTAGTCCCCGAGTTTCGGACCGGCTGCTACGCAGGCGGCCCGGAACTCAATCTGGCGGGTTCCTCTTTTTTGTCTTTGTCTAATTTTTATCGCAGGAGTATCACAACCTCCCCGTCACCGCCTTTAACTGTAAAGTTGAGCGGCTGGAGAAGCGGACTGCCGACTTGTCGGAGAGCCGGAGTAAGTTCTTCTTCTTTTCCGCCGGGGCGCGCTGGTGCACCCGCGGGCTGTAGTCCCCGAGATTCGGGCCGACTGCTGAGCAGTCGGGCCGGATCTTCCTGGCGACCTTTGCTGCTGACGACTTAACGTCTTTTCTCTTTATTATTCAGAGGCCAATGCCGCTCTTCAGGAACAGTTGGGCGAAGTCAGCACGACCCTTCGCACCAAGGAGGAGGAGTGCGGCAAGCTCGTCAAAGAGCGCGACTTGCTGGCCGAGCAGCTGGCGGAGCAGAAGGAGCTGCTGAAGGCGGCTAGGGACGAGGCGAGGAAGAAAGAGACCGCTCTCCTGGCCGAGTTCGAGATGGAGCGCTCCTCCTGGACCGACAGGGAGGCGATGCTGACTTCCGGCTTCCACAAGATCGTGGACATTGTCGATGGTGAGTTCCTTTTCTTTCTTTCCTCGAGCTGCCGACTGTAAGTCACGCCAACTGCTGATTTTCTCTTTGCTTCTTTCTGTTTTGGGCAGACTTCTTCCCTGGCCACTCGCAAGCGGTCACTCGAGCCATCGAGGCTGAACGCGAGGCGCGGAGGGCGAATGGCGAGGAGATCACCGCCAACGCCCCCCTGACCGTCGACGAGCAGCTCCTGAGCATCGAGACCCGTCTGCGGCCGGCCCATCAGCTGCTGCGCCGGCTTCAATGTGCCGGGGCCCAGGTGATCTCTGCCCTGTGGCCAGGCATGCTGGCTCTGCGCACTGCCAGTCGAACTATCGACTGGCTGGAGGTCGTGGCCGACCGTCTTGAGGCTTGGAAGGGTTCCTTGGCCCGGGCTGGAGCGCGCCGGGCCTTGGAATTCGTCAAGGCCTGATATCCAGGGCTGGACCTGGACCGGCTGGCCGCATTTCGGTCAGAGGCCCAGGCAGAACTGGCGGCTGTGGAAGGCGCCCTCGTCAAGCGTGCGGCGGCGATCACCGACTACCCCGACACCAGCGTCTTCATTCCCGAGCGGGCCGCGAACGGCGAGGAGGTGCCTCCGGAGTGGTTCGGGATGAACCCCGACTACGATGAGGACTCGGCGGAGGTGATCGGCTCCAGCACCAAGGAGGAAGATGAGGCGGGGGACGAAGACGAGACGGAGGCGCCAAAAGACAGAGCGGATGGCCAGCCTCAGCTCGATCACACCTCCAGCAACGAGTCGCGTCCGACCGGGTCGACTACCGCCGGAGACGATCAAGCCGAGACCGCCCAGCCGGCCGCTCCGGCGCCTGACACCGCCGTCTCCGCCGACCCTCCGAACCCGTCTGCCGCTCCTTAGGCTGCTGACTTGCCTTTATTTTTCCTGTCTTAATAGTCTTTTGACAGAACTTGTTAGTTTGCACAATTCCACCCGCGGGGTGTATTTTGAACTTGGCTAGAGGCCTTTGCTATGTAAATATCTATCTGCCTTCTATCTTTCCTTGCTTATTGCTCTTTTTGTCTTTTTCCTTTGCCGCCTTTCCATAGTCGCTGCTTTGCCAGACGGATAGCCGCTCCGCGGACTGCCACAAGTCAACTGCTTGGCTACTTAGGGAAGGCAAGGACTTTGCCTTTTTAGAGTTTTTAAACAAGTGGGATAGAAGGTGGCAAGCCGACTGCTCAAGAGTCGGCTTTGTGAAGAGAGGCTGGAAGCCGGCTTGGGCTATGCATACGCTTTGAGTCCTTAGCCATTTCTTCGTGTGTGCGCTCGTTCTTGCTTATTCTCTGCCTACCAACAGTCGCTCTGCGAGCTGCGGCTTTCGACAGGAGACGGCTTAAGCATAGCACACTACTCGTCCGACTGCAGGAAGCATTTCATAGCGCAAGATGGCAAGTCCCCGGGCCGACTAGTCGAACCCGGTGCCAAACGGCATAACAAAGAGTAGCATACTCGGAGGCATAATTCTTATCATGCAGATAACAAAAAAGGGCAGTCCCCGAGCTCGTCTCGGGGGGCCAAAGTCTCGGTACTTTAATACAAAGGATAGCGTGGTACATACTGCATCAACTGTAAAATCTTCGGAGAAGATTTGTGTTCCATGGTCATTCTGACTCCTTGCCGGAGTCGTCCCTCTTGCGTGCTCGAGGCTTCTGAGCGTCGATTAAGTAGTAGGAGCCGTTGCCCAACACTTTGCTGACAATGAAGGGGCCCTCCCAAGGCGCCGACAACTTGTGCTTGCCGGCTGTTCGCTGAATCAGCCGGAGCACAAGGTCGCCCTCTTGGAATGATCTCGGCCTAACCTTGAGGTTGTAGTATCGGCGCAGACTCTGTTGGTAGATGCCGGACCGGCTGAGTGCCAACAGCCGGCCCTCTTCTAGCAGGTCGACACCGTCTTGACGTGCTTCTTTAGCTTCCTCTTCGGTGTACATGGTGACTCGTGGAGAGTCGAACTCTATGTCCGTCGGGATGACGGCTTCGGCACCATATACGAGGAAGAAGGGCGTGAAGCCAGTTGACTTGTTTGGAGTCGTGCGCAGACTCCAGAGGACGGCTGACAGCTCCTCAAGCCAACAATCGGCCGAATGCTCGAGTGGTTCGACCAGTCGAGGCTTGATGCCGGACAGGATGAGGCCGTTTGCTCGCTCCACCTGGCCGTTTGACTGCGGATGGGCAATGGACGCTAAGTCCAGTCGGATGCCCTGCGTCACGCAGAAACGGGCCAAGGCGCCTTTGGCAAAATTTGTGCCATTGTCGGTGATGATGCTGTGTGGTATGCCGTACCGCACCGTGATGTCGGCAATGAAAGTCACTGCAGTCGGACCGTTCAACTTCTTGATGGGCTTTGCTTCTATCCACTTAGTGAACTTGTCCACCGCGAATAGCAGATGAGTCAGGCCGCCTCGGGCCGTCTTGAATGGTCCCACCATGTCCAGGCCCCAAACTGCAAAGGGCCAGGCGATGGGAATTGTCTTCAGCGCGAAAGCCGGCTGAAGCGGCTTGGAGCGGAACTTCTGGCACCCCTTGCATTTTTGGACTAACTCTTTAGCCTCTTCTAGGGCAGTTGGCTAGAAGAAACCGTGCCGAAAGGCTTTGGCGACGAGTGCTCTTGAGGCTGCATGGTGGCCGCACTCGCCCTGACGAATGTCTCTGAGAATTGCTTGGCCTTGTTCTGGCTCTACACAGCGCTGGTAGACACCAGTGACACTGCGCCTGACCAGTTCTCTGTTGACTATGGTGTATGCTGCCGCTCGGCGTTGCACTTGCCGAGCCAAGATCTCATCAGTTGGCAGCTCTTTGTTCACCAGAAACTTGAGGATGGGTTGTGCCCATGAGGGTGCTGCTATTTCTTCAACCGCCACTACAGCGACTTGGACAAGGGCGGCTGGGCTGGGAGGCAGCGGGCTAGAGTCTGCGGCCGCTTGCTGGATTGACAAAGTCCCCGGGCCGACCGGCGCAGTCCCCGGGCCGGGTTCTGAAGTCCCCGGGCTGGCTTCAACTATGATTTTCTTGGTGCCGTCTGCTGGGGCTCTTGAGTCGGATCCGACTTCTTCGGGAGGAGCCGGCACGAAGATGGAGTCTGATTCTGGTGAAGGCTTGATAGACGGCTTAAGGAGGCGCTGAAGAGCGACACCAGCTGGTATTGCTTGGCGGGTGGAGCCGACTCGTGCCAAGGCATCTGCTTGATCGTTGTCATTTCTTGGCACGTGAAGGAACTCGCACCCCTCGAAGTATCCGCTGAGTTGTTGCACCAGGAAGCGGTAGCTCGCCATGTTCGCATCTTTGGCATCCCAATCGCCAGATGACTGCTGGACCACCAAATCGGAGTCGCCATAGCACAGGATCTGGCGAATGCCGAGTCCTTTGGCAAGCCGGAGCCCATGAATGAGCGCCTCGTATTCGGCGACGTTGTTGGAGGCAGCGAAGTGGATCTGCAGCACGTACTTGAGCTTGTCGCCTTTGGGGAAGGTGAGGATGACGCCGACTCCTAGGCCGGTGTGCATCTTGGAGCCGTCGAAATGCATCCGCCAATGGGTGGAGTCGGGCGCTGGCGGCAGGTACTGGGTCTCGGCCCAGTCGACGAGGAAGTCGGCCAACGCTTGCGACTTGATGGCGGTGCAGGGCTGGTAGTAGATGGTGTAAGGAGCCAGATCTATGGCCCATTTGGCTACTCGGCCAGAGGCTTCTCGGCTTCCAATGATCTCGGCCAGCGGGGCCGTGCAAACCACAGTGATTGGATGTTCTTGAAAGTAAGGCTTCAGTTTCTTGGCGGCAAAATGCACACCGTAGCACATCTTCTGGTAGTGGGGGTAGTTCTGCTTGGAGGTCGATAGTACCTCGCTCAGGTAATATACCGGTCTCTGGACAGGGAGCGCCTTGCCTTCCTCCTTGCGTTCGACTACAATGACTGTGCTGACTACTCGGCTGGTGTCGGCGATGTACAGGAGCATGGGCTCTTTGGGAGTCGGAGCCGCCAACACAGGGGGAGTAGTCAACATCTTCTTCAGCTGGAGAAATGCTTCATCCGCCTTATGGTTCCACTCGAAAAAGGTGGTCTTCTTCATCAATTGATACAAAGGGAGAGCTTTCTCGCCCAGCCGACTGATGAACCAGCTGATGGACGCCAAGAAGCCAATGAACTTCTGCACATTTAACAGTCGGCTGGGTACCTCCATCCTCTCGATGGCCCTGATCTTCACGGGGTTGCACTCTATGCCGCGTTCAGAGACCAGGAAGCCAAGGAGTTGGCCGGCTGGCACTCCAAAAACGCACTTCTCAGGGTTGAGCTTGATCTGGAATCGGCGCAAGTTCTCAAAGGTCTCCTTGAGGTCCTCTAGCAGCATCCCACGCTTCTCCGTCTTCACCACCACATCGTCCATGTAGACGTGGGCATTTCTGCCGAGTTGCTTGAGGAGACACTTCTGCATGCAACGCTGAAAGGTGGCGCCAGCATTCCTCAAGCCGAACGTCATGGTCAGGTAGCAGAAGGCCCCGAACGGCATGATGAAGGCGGTCTTGAGTCTGTCTGCCGGGTTCAGCTTGATCTGATGATATCCTGAATATGCATCTAAGAAACTCAACAGCTCGCATCCGGCTGTCGAGTCTATCACCTGATCGATTCTTGGCAAAGCAAAGGGGTCTGTCGGGCAGGCTTTGTTGAGGCTTGTGTAATCAATGCACATTCGCCACTGCTTGTTTTTCTTCAGTACCAAGACCGGGTTTGCAAGCCACTCTGGAAAGAACACCTCCATAATGAAGCCGGCTGCCAGGAGCCGGGCTATCTCTTCTCCAACAACTCTTCTCTTCTCTTCTGACAGTCGGCGCAAAGGCTGCCTGACGGGTTTCACATCAGGTCGGACGTGCAACTTGTGCTCGTTGAATTCCGTCGGTACACCCGGCATGTCTTTGGGGGACCATGCAAAGATGTCTCGATTCTCATAGAGGAAATCGACGAGCTCGCCTTCCTATTTGTTGTCAAGGTTTGTACCCATGACAGCGTACCTCTCAGGATGCTCCGGGTCCAAGGGTATCTTCTTGGTCTCTTTGGCCGGCTTGAACGAACCTTCAGCTTCCGACTCCTTGGGGTCAGGCGACATTTCTGGCTGTTTTCCGGCCATCGCCACGACCCGATCAAGGAGCCGCTTCTCAGCTGTGATCACCAGGGACTCGGCCAGCCGGCTGCTCTCGGCCGTGCAGGCGAACGACTTCCTGTAGTCGCCGGCTACGGTTAGAATTCCCTTGGAACTCGGCATCTTCATCTTTAGGTAGGCGTAGTGAGGAACCGCCATGAACTTGGCCAGTGCAGGTCGGCCAAGAAGTGCGTGGTATGGGCGGAAGTGATCTTTGTCTCCGAAGAGGACGTCTATCAGGATCTTGCCGATTGGTGAGCAGGAAAGGCCGGGTACAATACCATGGAACACAGTCCGGCTGCTCTGCAACTGTCTTTGCTTGATTCCTAGCTTCTCCATAGTATCTTTGTACAGGATGTTGATGCTACTGCCTCCGTCTATCAGCACCCTTGAGAAGCGGGTTGCCCACCTATCAGTGGCCAAGGTAGCACCTAGGACCAGGGCATAGGAGCCCGGATTCGGCATCACCTCTGGGTGGTCCGCTCTGCTCCAACTGATAGGCTTCTCGGACCAGTGCATGAACTCTAGAGTATCTATTGCCACTGCGTTTACTTCTTGCTGCTGATGCCGTCTACTGCGTCGACCATCAGCGACACTGGTGAACACCACATAAGCTCCATGCTCTTTGGGGTACTCATCTTGTACTGCGCCGACTGGCCGAGCAGCCGGCTGCTGGGGCGGCGGTGGAGGCGGCGGCCCAGCAGGCGGGGGAGGAAGGAGGCCGTCTCCCTTGGCGATGCTGGTAAGCCAGTGGCACTTTAGGGTGGTATGGTTCGATGGCTTCGCGCCGCTATGGAACTTGCAGGGACCATCCAGAGTCTGCTCATAAGAGAAGGCCGGCAACCAGTTGGACTTGCCGCCTTTCTGTCGCTTGGCCGGAGGCTACCCTCCGGCTGTTGATCTTCAACTGTCGCAACCTGCCGACTGCTGGAAGTCGGCTGTTGGGCCTTGCATTTGTTTTCACTCTGTTGCCGTTGATTGCTGTCTCCAGCTGGAGTCCTGGGAGCCTGAGGGGCCACTTTGCTAGCCGCATTGACTTGAATCTCCGTCTTCATGGAGGAGTCGGCTGTGGCATATTTGTCTGCTATGACCAGCAGTTCGTCGAGGGTTTCTGGCTTGTCGTAGAGGAGCTTGTGCTTGAGGAGGGTGCCTTCTCGGCACCTGGCAGTGAAGTACTCGATCACCTACACCTCATGCACGCCCTCGCAGGAGTTCCGAAGCTTGCCCCAGTGCGTGAGGTAGTCGCGTGTTGACTCGTCAGGGCCTTGCACGCACAAGGAAAGCTGGCGCGGCTTGGGAGGTCGCTTGTACGTGCTTGTGAAGTTGCGGATGAAGGCTTCGGTGAAGTCGACCCAGCTATTGATGCTGCGGGGCTTCAGACTGTTCAACCATGTCCGGGCCGTGCCCTGGAGCATGAGTGGAACGTACTTCACGGCGACTCGCTTGTTGCCGTTCGCTATGCTGACGGCCGTGGAATAATCAATTAGCCAGTCTTATGGCTTCACGGAGCCGGTGTACTTGGGTGTGTCTCAGGGGAGCGTGAACCCTTTGGGAAAGGGCTCGTCTCGGATGCGGGGCCCGAAGCAAGGCGGACCCAGCTCATCTTCTTCTTCCAGCGCCAGGGATCGGTGGAGTCGGTCGATCCGATGGCGGGCGTCATTCTCTCCGACTCCCTCTCGGCGGCCAAGGCGACCACCGAGAGTCGGATGCTCAACAGGCGGCGGGGAAACTCGCCATTCTCTTCTGGGTGGGGGTGGCAGGTAGTCGTCCCGCCGCTCCACTGCTCTCGGCCGGCCGTCTTGGTCGCGCTCAATGGTGATGCGAGTCCGACTGTGACTGACAACCGGCTCTTTTTATTTCCTTCCGCGGACTCCGCCAGTCGGTGTCCGAGATGTCGCGCCTTGGTCTCGGCGGGGAGGCAAGTCCTCATTTGGTTGCTGCAGCGCATCCGTGCGGCCGCCGGCTGCGTTCTGCGCAGCAACCACATTGAGGAGCTGCTGGACTCGCTCCGTCATCATGCGGTGCTCTTCACCCTCGAAGTTCTTCAGCTCGTCAATCGCCGCTTGGGCGGCGCAGATGTTCTCCGCGAGGGTGGCGTATACGGGGCGACTGGCCCCAAACAAGTCGGCGATGGCCGCGCCATGTTGTCGGACCGTGCCTAGGCGGCTAGGCCCAATCGGAGCCAGCGAGCCGCCCACGGCGCGATCCATTTCGCGCTGGTAAGCTTCTGACAAGCGCCTCATGCTTGCCAGCTTCTTGGCGCCTTCAATGATCTGAAGGCAGCGTGTCTCCAGCGTCTTGGCGTTTGCGTCCTCTGGAATGGGCACAGTTAGGTCTTGCAGGGCCGCGGCGAGCGGGTCCTGAGCTTCCTCACCGGAGCACTCATCATGACTGATGACGAGCACCTCCGTGATGGCGCTTCCGCCGCTCTCCTCGTGAGGAAGCGGCTCGTCGTAGACCACCACGTTGGTGGGGAAAGTGTCGAGCGACACAGCGTCGGAGTCGACCAGCATCGGGTCGGTGGAGCCTACGGACTCCAAGTCCACGACAGGCTCGCCAGCGACGTGGAGTTGGTCAAGGAGGCCCGCGAGGAGACTCTCGGGGCCACCCGTGCCTGCATTGGATGCAGGCTCGTCAGAGAGGCGAACCTCGCCGACAAGTTCAGCGAGGCTGCTCGCCGCACAGGCGGCCTCAGCGCCGCGCAGCGCGTCGATGCAGACTCCGTCCGGCGAGCCTGGCTGGCTGCGCTTGCCAGGGAGGAAGAGGGTTCCCGTCCAGAACAGATCTCCGGACGACGGTGCACCAGGCCCCACGGTGGGCGCCAAATGTTGGGGGTTGGGTGCGACATATGCCAAAGGATGGCTTATCATGGTGGGGGCGAGTAGGACGTCGCCAGTGCCTGGAAATGGGATGAGGCGAAGACATGCACGCCGGCGAATCTTACCCAGCTTCAGGGCTTTCCAAGAAGATAATACCCCTACTGCTGCTCTGCGGGGTCTCCGCATGATCACTAAGGCAAAGTGAGTACAAGCTTGCTCCTAGAGTTGTTTCTGGAGGTAGGAGAGGGCACGGCTAGCTCTCTCCCTTCTATGTGGTCTGTCTAATGTCTATGGATGCGAAATCTTTGCATGGGTGCCCTGGGGGGTTTATATAGGCCTACCCCCCAGGGTTACAATGGTAAATCCGGCTGGGCGCGGATCCCAGCCGTCTGTCTCTCAGGTGCCGTCTTCTCCGCCGACTCCTGGGGCCCGCCGACTAGCATGGTACGAGGGCGTTAGCCCGTGTCTGCCGCGGGCGGGTCCTGCCGGCTGCAGATTACTGTAGCCGTGCTTCTAATGACGCGGGCTTGGTCAGTGGATCATGGCAACAGTGCCGCCGCCTGCGGGCGATCACTGTGGCCATTCCCCGGTCGCATCTGGTTAATGGCATGCGGGGCCCGTGGGAGGGGCCGGCTGACTCCAGGGGCCGACTCCCAACGGGTCTGTCAGGACCCCGACTCAATGCCACATCGATCTAGCATGTAACACTTCATATCACTTTGCGGCCTCACGCACGGTATCCCCACGGGTGTCGCCTTACCTTTGCCCGGGACCGTTTGCGCCTTTTGGCACACGTATATGATAGTGTCGCTAGCATCCATATGATAAGGAGCCCGGGTTGACATGGCTAGTCGTAAACCCAAAGTGGCACTAACTTACAGGGACAGGCATACATGACCCAGCAACGAACGTGTCGGTCATCAGCGAGTGAATCCAGGCTGTAGCACTGGGCTAACAGGACTCCGGTGAACCGGGCTGTAGCGGGCTAACAGGACTCCGGTATTCATCGCATGACATTTCCCCGAAGGGACAGACACAGGAACGAAGAAGGACACATGCCGGCCAACCTAAGTGTTCCGGAGCAGTAGCAAGCTACCATGGCTCAGTGGAAGCACTAGGAGACATTTCCCGGTACGAGAGGCTACTAAGAATAAACAACTAGATAGTCAGATCCCACACATAGCAATACACATTACACGTACGCATAACATGCAAGTATGTGCTGTACAACATGGCATCACAGCATAACTCAACAACTCATATAGATAAAGGCTTAGAAGAGCCATCATAGCATTTATTGCAAACAGGGGTCACAGGACCCATCATACAGAGCATACAAGCAGCAAGCAGAAGCATTACATGTCTGAGTACAGACATCTACAAATGAAAAAGGCTGAAGAGCCTGACTATCTACAACATCCGATCAAGATCGTAGCTGAGGTACAAGCTACTCGTCGAAGTCCACGAGAACACTAGTAAGACCGAAGTCTCCGCTGCAAAAACATAAATAAAGCACCATGAGTACAAAGGTACTCAGCAAGACTTACATCAGATCCTATCATACATGCATTTGTATCAAGAGGGTAATGTGGGGTTTAGTTGCAGCAAGCCAGCTTTGACTCTGTGGCTATCCTGTTCTACGACTACCAGAACTTCTTTGAGGTGATATGGCGCACACGAGTCCACTAATCACCACACAATACACTACTATGGATTCGTCCCCGTCTCCCTACGAGAAGGCCATCCATAGTACTCACACTTTTCTTGAGCATTTTATTGTATCCACTTCAAGTTATCTATGTACCATGTAAGCATCCAAGAAGTCCATATCCGCGGACCCGGCTATTCGAATAGATCATGTTAACCCTGCAGGGGTGTACTTCTTCACACACGCTCTCGCCACTTACCGCCATGTACACGTCATGTATCTCGGCAACCTTCAAGCGGAAACCTGGCGAGGGTGTCGGCCACGACCTGACTAACCACACAAGACTCTAGCCCAGGTTTATCGCCTATTCGGGTTCCATTCGTAAGGAGATCCGGCCGGGGTGTCGCTCACGGCCCCAAACGATGTGAGCAGGGTTCCCAAGCCCACCATCCGGGTGCCACTTGGTACACCGTGCCACCTGTGCCTAGTCTGTCCCAAGCCCACCCTGCCGGGTGCCACTTGGTAGAAAAATAGCACTACCTACAAACACCAGAAACTAGTTGCGACTCCTGGACAGAGATCAAGTCGGTTAATAAGTCGAGAGGGCTTGGAGCGCCCGGAGCCCAATGTGTGGTAGTATCGAGTCATTGGACAACATACATAGAACTCAGTGCTTAAGGACGGTTCCAATGAGACAGCCCACCATGTACTCCTACATGGCCTCTCACCGCTACCTTTACCAAATCGTGTTCACACACTTCACTCTCAGCATCAGAACATAGAACTGCACTCCAATTCATTCCCAATGAACCAGACCTGACACAACTCTAAGCAATAGCAGGCATAGCATGGTAGGAACACAACATGGGCTCAATCAACTCCTACACATGCTAGTGGGTTTCAACTATTTACTGTGGCAATGACAGGTCATGCAGAGGAATGGGTTCAACTACCGCAGCACAAAGTAGCAGATGAATCGTTGTTGTCCTAATGCAATAATTGAGAGCAGGAGCGAGAGAGTAGGATTTTATCGGAATGAACAAGGGGGTTTGCTTGCCTGGTAGATCAACAAGGAAGGCACTGCTTCACAGACAGGTACTCTGGAACGGACTCCGGAGCAGGACCTATCGAGAAGGAACAGTGTCGGCAATCAATACACAAACATATGCAACAATATGATGCATGAACATGGCATGAAGATGTGATGTTGTTTGAGCTAATGCAACTAGTATTTATTTGGTTTGAAGTCCATTTGAACCCTAAGCTCAAATGCAATTCTAATTTAAGTCTCTTAATATGCCATAATGTGTTTCCTCATATTCAGCATGTATAAGTTGGTTTGTCATGCATGAAACTAGTACAGATGGAAAGATTGCATTTTTCTGATAATTTTTCATATATAAATTATTTCAATCTGAGCTACGGTTGAATTTCTATGAATTTTTGAAGTTTAAATCATTTTCTAGAATTTCCTGATTTATTTTAAATCCAGAAAATAAATAATTGCGTCAGCACGACATCAGCACTGCGTCAGCAGTCAACCTGGGTCAAACCTGACGTGTGGGGCCACACGTCAGTGACATAGTTAGTTAATAGAGTTAATTAGTTGCTAAACTAATCCTAAACTAAAAATTAGCAGGGCCGGGCCCCACATGTCAGTGTTAGGGGGGCTAGTTAACGGTGATTAGCCTTAAGCTAATCACCTGTCCCACGGGGCCCACCCGACGGCCCGGCGGGGTCAAACGGTCAACCCCACCGGCGTTAAGCCGCCGGCGAGGCCTGAACGCGGCGGAGGGCTGCGGGATCGTCGCTCCGGCGACCAATCGCGCGGCGGAGAGCACCTACGCGAAGCCCAGGCTCGCGCGCATACAGTGGCGCCCTCCGTTTCACCGGAGACGGTTTATATCGCCGGCGGCGACCACTTGGGCGGCGACCGGAGTTCGGCCAGGTGCGCGCGGGTGCTGCGAGGCACGGGGAAGTGAGCGGAGAGGCTCTATGGCCTCCTGGCGTCACAAGGAGCACGGTGACGCGCTTGGTTGCGGGCTGCGGTGGCCAGGACGACGGCGGCGACATGAACGGCGGCGAGAAGCTTCGGCTGTGGTGGGGGAAAGGGCTACGGCGTGCGGGCGACTAAGCGGAGAGGGAAAAACGGTGGCGGAGCTCACTGCGGACTCGACGGGCTTGACGGCGAGCTCGGGGACGCACTGGAGACAGCGGGGCGACGATGGGGATCCACGGCGGTCGAAGGCGAAGATGGCGTCGGCGACGGCTCCACGGGGCGCTCCGGCTTGTGTGGCTCGGCGGAGAGCTTCAGGGCGAGGGGGCGGAGCTCCTGCGCGTGTCGGAGAGGCGAGGGGGAGGCGGTGGCTACGGCTACGGCGAACGGCGGCGACCGGCGCGTTCGGACACGAGAGAGAGAGGGTGACAGAGGAGAGGACGAGGGCGAGGGAGAGTGCGAGAGAGGTCGGGGTGGCTGCGTGGCGTCTCCGGGGCATCCAGACGAGGAGGGGAGAGGGCAGGCAGGCAGAGAGGGAGGTGGCGTGGCGCGGCGGAGCGCACGCGCGTCGGGCACGCGCCCATCTCCCTGTCGAGGACGAAGACGACAGAGGAGGGCGCCAGGTGGGCTGGGCCGGGCTGGCTGCTGCTGGGCTGCACAGGGAGGAGGCCCAGGTAAGTCTCCCTTTTTATTTCTGTTTTCTTTTTTTCTGACATTTGTTTGGTTTAAATAAAATACTAAACCATTTTATTTTCTTATGCCCATTTTTGCAGGAGCTAACTATATTATTCCAGAGCTCCTCAGCAAGTTGCATAATTTTTGGACAACATTATATATATATAATAATATATATCCAAAGCAAATAACTATTGCATTAATTCCAAATGCCCAAAATAAATATTTATGAGCTCCTAAAAATATTGGTTGATTTTTATCTCTGCCCAATATTTTCAGAGAGAGACATGAACATTTTCTTGGACCTTTTTGGAGCAATTTTTATCTGGGTCATTTCCAGAAATGATTTCTGAGGGTTTTACAAATCCCCATTTCACATTTAAATGAAATTTAAACATGATGCACAAATGACTAGCTAGTCTAGGTCATACCAGAACTAGGGATGTGACAACTCGCCCCCACTTGAAAGAATCTCGTCCCGAGATTCGGGGGTCGACGGAAAGAAGGTGGGGTACTCCAGTCGAAGACGATCTTCTCGCTCCCAAGTAGCTTCTCTCTCGGAATGATGAGACCACTGAACCTTGAGAAACTTGATGTTATGACGTCGAGTGACACGCTCTGCTTGATCGAGAATGCGAACCGGGTACTCTCGGTATGTGAGGTTATCTTGGAGATCAAGCGCTTCGTAGTCCACTCCGCGGATAGGATCCGAGAAGCAACGCCTGAGTTGAGAGACGTGGAAGACATCATGAACTCGAGAAAGATGTGGGGGTAGTTCCAATTGGTAGGCAACCTCTCCTCGTTTAGCGAGAATGCGAAAAGGACCAATGTAACGAGGAGCCAACTTGCCCTTGATACCGAATCGATGGGTACCCTTCAAAGGAGTAACCCGAAGGTAAGCTTTGTCGCCAACTTCATAAGTCATATCCTTATGATGACGATCATACTGGCTTTTCTGACGAGACTGGGCTGTTTTCAAATTCTCACGAATGATGCGAACTTGCTCTTCTGCCTCCTGGATCATGTCCGGTCCAAAGAATTGTCTTTCACCGGTTTCTGACCAGTTCAAAGGTGTTCGACATCTTCGTCCATAGAGAATCTCAAAAGGAGCTTTCTTGAGACTGGATTGATAGCTATTGTTATAAGCAAACTCGGCAAAAGGAAGACATTTCTCCCAATCCATACCGAATGAGATAACGCAAGCTCTAAGCATGTCTTCGAGGATTTGGTTGACCCGTTCCACCTGACCACTCGACTGAGGGTGGAAAGCGGTACTAAAGGAAAGATGGGTTCCCATGGCAGATTGGAAACTCTCCCAGAAGTGAGAAGTGAAAAGACTGCCACGGTCTGAATTAATCTCTAGTGGAACACCATGAAGTGATACTATTCGAGAAATATATAAGTCAGCGAGCTGACCAGCGGTGATGCTCTCTCGAACAGGAAGGAAGTGAGCCACTTTGGAGAGACGATCAATGACTACGAAGATAGCATTATTCCCTCTCTTGGTCCTGGGAAAGCCGATGATGAAGTCCATACCAACTTTATCCCATTTCCATTCAGGAATAGCTAAAGGCTGAAGGGTGCCAGCAGGTCTTTGATGCTCTGCCTTAACGCGACGACAAACGTCACATTTAGCAATAAACTCAGCGATTTCTCTCTTCATCCTAGTCCACCAGAACCTCTGGCGTAGGTCCTGATACATCTTAGTACTACCGGGATGAATCGTGAGAGGAGATTCATGCGCCTCCTTAAGAATCAATTGTCGCAGATGTTGATTCTTGGGAACCACCAAGCGATTCTCGAAGAAAACAACACCACGATCATCCATAGAGAAACATCCACCAACTTCCTTCTTAATGTTTCTCTTGATCCGGGAAATACCCGTGTCCTGCTTTTGAGCAGCGATAATCCGATCCTCAAGGTCAGGTTTCGCCACCAAGGTAGAAAGGAATCCGTGAGGAGCAATGTGAAGGTTAAGCTTACAGAATTCCTCATGGAGAAGTGGTTGGCCCTGCTGCAACATGAGATTGTTGCAATAGGATTTACGGCTTAGAGCATCAGCCATGACATTAGCTTTGCCTGGAGTGTAGGTAATCCCTAGATCATAATCTGTGATTAACTCCAGCCAACGTCTTTGCCTAAGGTTCAAATCTTGTTGGGTGAAGATATACTTGAGACTTTGGTGATCGGTGTAGATCTCGCAACGTTTACCAAGGAGGTAATGTCGCCAGGTCTTGAGTGCATAGACTACGGCTGCAAGCTCTAGATCATGTGTAGGATAATTATCCTCATGTGGATGCAACTGTCGAGATGCATAGGCAATCACATGACGATCCTGCATAAGAATGCAACCTAGTCCCTGTCGTGAGGCGTTGCAGTAGATAACAAAGTCTTTAGTGAAATCCGGTGGCACAAGTATGGGAGCAGAAGTCAGGCGTCTTTTCAGTTCCTGGAAACTGTACTCACACTGTGGGGACCACTCGAACTTCTTATCTTTCTTGAGAAGTTCCGTGAGGGGTTTAGCTACTTTGGAGAAGTTTTCAACAAAGCGGCGACAATAGCTGGCTAGTCCAAGGAAACTCCTAACTTGTTTAACGGTTTCAGGTGGAGTCCAATCAAGAACGGCCTTGACTCTCTCGGGATTGACGGCAATGCCCTTACCAGAGATCACGTGGCCTAGATAGGTCACTTCTGGCAACCAAAATTCACACTTGGAGAACTTGGCATAAAGGCGGTGGTCTCTGAGTTTTTCTAATACAAGTCTAAGATGTTCGGCATGCTCTTCCTCGTTCTTCGAGTAAATAAGAATATCATCGAGGTAAACCACGACGAATTTATCTAAGTACTCCATGAAGATCGAGTTCATCAAGCGGGAGAATGTTGCTGGAGCGTTGGTTAGACCAAAGGACATGACGGTGTACTCGTACTGACCATAACGAGTGATAAAGGCTGTCTTGGGGATGTCCCCGTTTCTGATCTTGATTTGGTGGTAACCTAACCTCAAATCCATCTTGGAGAAGACTGAGGATCCAGCGAGCTGATCATACAGGTCATTGATCCTGGGGAGCGTATATTTGTTCTTTATCGTGACCAAATTAACGGGACGATAATCTACAACCATCCGGTCCGTACCATCCTTCTTCTTGACGAAGAGGACGGGGCAAGCCCAAGGAGAAGAACTAGGACGGATGAAACCCTTTTGCAAGGACTCATCAAGTTGTTTCTTAAGCTCGGCTAGTTCTAAGGGTGCCATCTTGTAAGGTCTCCTAGAAATTGGAGCAGTTCCTGGGATAAGATCTATGACGAACTCTACATCTCTGTCAGGTGGAACACCTGGCAGTTCCTCTGGAAAGACATCCGGAAAGTCACGAACTATCGGGATATCTTCAAGGTCTGGAAGAGGGCTGGCATTAAGAGAATAGAGTTGGCGCTTTGCAACTCTGGTGGAGACAATGACTATCTTGCCAGATGGGTGTGTAAGCTGAACGGACCTGGTGTAACAATCAATCTTGGCATAATGAGCTGTCATCCAGTCCATACCCAAGATGATGTTAATATCTGTAGACTTGAGGGCTATAAGTGATGCAAGGAATACAAGTCTGTCAACAAGGATTTCGTTACCATGGCTTACACTAGAAGTTTGCCATTTGGATCCAGGAGTTTGAATGACTAGTGGAGAGGGCATATCACAAAATGACATGTTGTGCAAGTTAGCATAGCTTTCAGAAATGAAGGAGTGAGACGCTCCAGTATCGAACAGAACCGATGCTGGGTGACAATTGACAAGGAGTGTACCAAGAACGACATCTGGATCATCATGAGCGTCTTTAGCTGAGACGTGATGCACACGTCCACGTTCAGTGGGAGCTGACTTGACATTGATCATCTTGCGTGATGGCTTAACACAGCCAACAGTCTTCTCGGGCTGGGGTGGAGCATAACTAGTATGAGAGCAGTCACGTGCATAGTGTCCTGGCTTCCCGCATGTGAAGCAAGTCCCTGAAGTTGGACGTGGACCCACACTGACAAGCGGTCTACCAGTAGGCCTGGGTGGAACATACGACTGAGCTGGGGGAGGCACCACATAGGATGGCCTCGGTGTATATCCAGAAGGAAGAGCGGAGTTCGGAACCCAAATCCGGCGCTTCTGAGAACTGGAGCCGGAAGAAGATCCCAAATCACGGGTGTGCTTACGAGACTCCTCGTAGGTGAGCTGAGCTGTCTCTGCATTGATGGCCTTGTTCACAAGAGCCTGGAATGTATCACAATGATGCAAGTGGAGATCACGACGCAACTTGGGGTTGAGACCCTTCCGGAACCTAGCTTGCTTCTTGGCGTCCGTGGACACCTCTTTTGTGGCATAACGGGCAAGGTTTTCAAACTCTTTGCTATAAGCATCAACAGCCATCTTATTCTGGGTGAAACTACAGAACTCTTCTCTCTTGCGATCAATGAGGGCCTGGGGAATGTGTTGCTCGCGAAACGCCTCAATGAAATTCCTCCAAGTAGGAATCTGGCCAGCTGGAAGCATAGCCTCATAGTTCTGCCACCAAAGACTAGCAGGACCTTCCAGGTGGTATGTGGCATAGGTGACCTTGTCATCTTCAGCTACGTTCGCAGAACGGAGCTTGTGTGTGATACTACGGAGCCAGTCATCTGCATCAAATGGATCAATGGAATGATGAAAGGTAGGTGGGTGCAAGCGAATAAAGTCATGAATGGTCACAGATCCTTTGAACTGATGTGCGGTGTTCTCCTCGATACGTGCCAACAAGCGGTTAGACTCACGCTTGTTTCTCTCCATCTCTAACATGAACTCTGCCAACGAAGGCTGGTCGGGAGGATCCTCATCCCTACCATCTCCGTGGTTCTGGCTATGAGCAATAGAACTTCGCTTAGCTGATGACATCCTGAGAACGAAACCAAAGGCGGAATCAGCATCAACTATGGGCTATAGAATGTAGGACAAGGAAATTAGTATCTCTCGAACTCCTAGGGCAATTCCGGCAGCATAACGGCAGTAAAATGCTCAGAATGAGACATCCTGCCAAAAATGGGGTAGTAACATACTCAACATCATCACTGAAGGTTCTGAGATCATACTAAACAGACTACACCGGAAGTACTCAAAAACTGGAATATGACTCTGACCAACCAATCCTATGGAACTATGGAGTAGTAACACATGATCCTGATAGACGGAAGAGAAGCCTAGTTCCTTAACCCCGTAGGAAAGATAGGATGACTCAGATCAGAAGGCCATGAGGTATAAGGAGTAAAAAGAGCCTTACGTTCCTTCCCACAATCAATTCCCTTACATAACTAAAGAATTTCTAGACTCAACTTCGACCAGTTTGGCTTGGTAATCCTACAGGCAGTCAGGCTCTGATACCAAAGCTGTCAGGACCCCAACTCAATGCCACATCGATCTAGCATGTAACACTTCATATCACTTTGCGGCCTCACGCACGGTATCCCCACGGGTGTCGCCTTACCTTTGCCCGGGACCGTTTGCGCCTTTTGGCACATGTATATGATAGTGTCGCTAGCATCCATATGATAAGGAGCCCGGGCTGACATGGCTAGTCGTAAACCCAAAGTGGCACTAACTTACAGGGACAGGCATACATGACCCAGCAACGAACGTGTCGGTCATCAGCGAGTGAATCCAGGCTGTAGCACTGGGCTAACAGGACTCCGGTGAACCGGGCTGTAGCGGGCTAACAGGACTCCGGTATTCATCACGTGACATTTCCCCGAAGGGACAGACACAGGAACGAAGAAGGACACATGCCGGCCAACCTAAGTGTTCCGGAGCAGTAGCAAGCTACCATGGCTCAGTGGAAGCACTAGGAGACATTTCCCGGTACGAGAGGCTACTAAGAATAAACAACTAGATAGTCAGATCCCACACATAGCAATACACATTACACGTACGCATAACATGCAAGTATGTGCTGTACAACATGGCATCACAGCATAACTCAACAACTCATATAGATAAAGGCTTAGAAGAGCCATCATAGCATTTATTGCAAACAGGGGTCACAGGACCCATCATACAGAGCATACAAGCAGCAAGCAGAAGCATTACATGTCTGAGTACAGACATCTACAAATGAAAAAGGCTGAAGAGCCTGACTATCTACAACATTCGATCAAGATCGTAGCTGAGGTACAAGCTACTCGTCGAAGTCCACGAGAACACTAGTAAGACTGAAGTCTCCGCTGCAAAAACATAAATAAAGCACCATGAGTACAAAGGTACTCAGCAAGACTTACATCAGATCCTATCATACATGCATTTGTATCAAGAGGGTAATGTGGGGTTTAGTTGCAGCAAGCCAGCTTTGACTCTGTGGCTATCCTGTTCTACGACTACCAGAACTTCTTTGAGGTGATATGGCGCACACGAGTCCACTAATCACCACACAATACACTACTATGGATTCGTCCCCGTCTCCCTACGAGAAGGCCATCCATAGTACTCACACTTTTCTTGAGCATTTTATTGTATCCACTTCAAGTTATCTATGTACCATGTAAGCATCCAAGAAGTCCATATCCGCGGACCCGGCTATTCGAATAGATCATGTTAACCCTGCAGGGGTGTACTTCTTCACACACGCTCTCGCCACTTACCGCCATGTACACGTCATGTATCTCGGCAACCTTCAAGCGGAAACCTGGCGAGGGTGTCGGCCACGACCTGACTAACCACACAAGACTCTAGCCCAGGTTTATCGCCTATTCGGGTTCCATTCGTAAGGAGATCCGGCCGGGGTGTCGCTCACGGCCCCAAACGATGTGAGCAGGGTTCCCAAGCCCACCATCCGGGTGCCACTTGGTACACCGTGCCACCTGTGCCTAGTCTGTCCCAAGCCCACCCTGCCGGGTGCCACTTGGTAGAAAAATAGCACTACCTACAAACACCAGAAACTAGTTGCGACTCCTGGACAGAGATCAAGTCGGTTAATAAGTCGAGAGGGCTTGGAGCGCCCGGAGCCCAATGTGTGGTAGTATCGAGTCATTGGACAACATACATAGAACTCAGTGCTTAAGGACGGTTCCAATGAGACAGCCCACCATGTACTCCTACATGGCCTCTCACCGCTACCTTTACCAAATCGTGTTCACACACTTCACTCTCAGCATCAGAACATAGAACTGCACTCCAATTCATTCCCAATGAACCAGACCTGACACAACTCTAAGCAATAGCAGGCATAGCATGGTAGGAACACAACATGGGCTCAATCAACTCCTACACATGCTAGTGGGTTTCAACTATTTACTGTGGCAATGACAGGTCATGCAGAGGAATGGGTTCAACTACCGCAGCACAAAGTAGCAGATGAATCGTTGTTGTCCTAATGCAATAATTGAGAGCAGGAGCGAGAGAGTAGGATTTTATCGGAATGAACAAGGGGGTTTGCTTGCCTGGTAGATCAACAAGGAAGGCACTGCTTCACAGACAGGTACTCTGGAACGGACTCCGGAGCAGGACCTATCGAGAAGGAACAGTGTCGGCAATCAATACACAAACATATGCAACAATATGATGCATGAACATGGCATGAAGATGTGATGTTGTTTGAGCTAATGCAACTAGTATTTATTTGGTTTGAAGTCCATTTGAACCCTAAGCTCAAATGCAATTCTAATTTAAGTCTCTTAATATGCCATAATGTGTTTCCTCATATTCAGCATGTATAAGTTGGTTTGTCATGCATGAAACTAGTACAGATGGAAAGATTGCATTTTTCTGATAATTTTTCATATATAAATTATTTCAATCTGAGCTACGGTTGAATTTCTATGAATTTTTGAAGTTTAAATCATTTTCTGGAATTTCCTGATTTATTTTAAATCCAGAAAATAAATAATTGCGTCAGCACGACATCAGCACTGCGTCGGCAGTCAAGCTGGGTCAAACCTGACGTGTGGGGCCACACGTCAGTGACATAGTTAGTTAATAGAGTTAATTAGTTGCTAAACTAATCCTAAACTAAAAATTAGCAGGGCCGGGCCCCACATGTCAGTGTTAGGGGGGCTAGTTAACGGTGATTAGCCTTAAGCTAATCACCTGTCCCACGGGGCCCACCCGACGGCCCGGCGGGGTCAAACGGTCAACCCCACCGGCGTTAAGCCGCCGGCGAGGCCTGAACGCGGCGGAGGGCTGCGGGATCGTCGCTCCGGCGACCAATCGCGCGGCGGAGAGCACCTACGCGAAGCCCAGGCTCGCGCGCATACAGTGGCGCCCTCCGTTTCACCGGAGACGGTTTATATCGCCGGCGGCGACCACTTGGGCAGCGACCGGAGTTCGGCCAGGTGCGCGCGGGTGCTGCGAGGCACGGGGAAGTGAGCGGAGAGGCTCTACGGCCTCCTGGCGTCACAAGGAGCACGGTGACGCGCTTGGTTGCGGGCTGCGGTGGCCAGGGCGACGGCGGCGACATGAACGGTGGTGGGAAGCTTCGGCCGTGGTGGGGGAAAGGGCTATGGCGTGCGGGCGACTAAGCGGAGAGGGGAAAACGGTGGCGGAGCTCACCGCGGACTCGACGGGCTTGACGGCGAGCTCGGGGACGCACTGGAGACAGCGGGGCGACGATGGGGATCCACGGCGGTCGGAGGCGAAGATGGCGTCGGCGACGGCTCCACGGGGCGCTCCGGCTTGTGTGGCTCGGCGGAGAGCTTCAGGGCGAGGGGGCGGAGCTCCTGCGCGTGTCGGAGAGGCGAGGGGGAGGCGGTGGCTACGGCTACGGCGAACGGCGGCGACCGGTGCGTTCGGACAAAATAACTATTGCATTAATTCCAAATGCCCAAAATAAATATTTATGAGCTCCTAAAAATATTGGTTGATTTTTATCTCTGCCCAATATTTTCAGAGAGAGACATGAACATTTTCTTGGACCTTTTTGGAGCAATTTTTATCTGGGTCATTTCCAGAAATGATTTCTGAGGGTTTTACAAATCCCCATTTCACATTTAAATGAAATTTAAACATGATGCACAAATGACTAGCTAGTCTAGGTCATACCAGAACTAGGGATGTGACAGGGTCCGACTCTCGGCGCTCCCGCCGTCTTCAATACTCTCGCTGACTGGTAGGTCCCGCCGTCTCCGGGCCGTACATACAAGGCGTCGTGGGCACAGGGCCCCGCCCCGAGGGCTGATGTCAGAGCTGGCATGGCAACAGTGCCGTGCCGGTCGGAGATCTCCGCGAGTATGGCGCACTGTGGCCATGCCTACTCTTAATTATCGGGTGGTTGGAGTCGCGGGCCAACTCCCCACAGTCGGCTTCATCGGAGTCGCTTCCGGGACTCGGCTTGGATGGGAGTCGCCTCTGGGACTCGGCCATCTTGAAGTCGCCTCCGGGACTCGGCTTGAATGGGAGTCGCCTCTGGGACTCGGCCATCTTGGAGTCACCGTAGATACTTGAGGGGCGCAGTCTGCTCCGATGTCTTGAAAGGTTCTGGGACTCGGGTGAGCCTACCCATGGCCCATTACTCCGACACCGCAGCCCTTGCAGCCGAGGTGTATGGCGCCCTTATTAAGCCAAATAATTCGTCGGACGTCAAAGCCAATGACATATCTAAACGAGTGTGGTCCACACATCACTGTGATAACTCGACGGATCCGGACCTCAATTAGCAGTTCGGCCTCCGCTGACTGCCCCATAAGGTTGTGGCTTACGTACCGTGCATACATAACTACGCACTCAAAATACTTTGGGCAACACCGGAGGCACACTGTGGAAAAAGTCCATAGTACGACTTGACCCTATTTGGACCTCACACCTTTCTTCACTGCAGGTTCATTAAGAGCCCTATCTGATGTATGGTTGCATCAGGGATCCTTTCAAGGCTAGTCTTTCCCTTCTTTATGGACAACCATCAAATACCCCTATCAAAGGATTCGTTACTAAGGAGAAACGACACAGACGTGCGGCAGGGCACCACTGGAGTCTTCGAACCATTACTTTTAGGCCATGTGTTAGACTTTCCCTTATGTAGATTTTTAGGTATGTAACATGTCCTCAATATTTATGGCATTGTCTGTCGAAACATGCTTCGACGTATTAATGGGGATATAAAGGAAGCTGATGATCACCTCCTTTTGTTTGGTACTTATATTATAACATCATCCGTATTCCCTCCTTACTTTCCACTGACATACACACTTCGGCCTGGCCTTCATACCAGGGGCTATACTCGGCCTCGCACATTCTTAAAGTCTGAACACCTATAGGAACTCTTCGGCGTCCCAAATATTGCACTATATGCATCGGCTCCGAATCATGTCTTTGGTCTATAGTTGGGTTTCCCGGCTCCTGTGTTTGCCATCTTACGTTTCGCGAGTTCAGCTAAGGTAGCAAAGGGAGAACTACTGCGATTGTATTTCCAGTTTGTCCGGTCGAGTACCTTAGTAGAGAAAGCCGAAAACTGACTGTCATGATATGCGAGAGCTGGTCAGCGATACGGTTACTTAGTGTTATACTACAAATCGTTTGCGATTTACGCCGTGTCATACGAGGGGTTGGGATTTGACCAGCCATGTTGCAAAGGCGCCGTAATTCGGATTGCCATTCACGCAACATGCGCTAGTACTTAGCCCCACCAATGGACTGCTATGGCTAAGTGAAGATAATAAATCCGTATAGTCCGATTGCCTAGTTCATCTAGCGGATGCCTCCTCCACGGACCAAGATGTGGGATAAAGAGCGGATACGCGTTTTTAAACACCCCGGAAATACTTTCATGGGGGCAAAAGCCGACGACTAGCAATCTTTAGAAATATAACAGTTGAACAGGAGGATAAATTAACAAAATTAAAAGGCGCAAGCATAAATATTTCACATCATGAGTTCATTACATGGTTTTTACAACCCGAACTCCATTACTCAAATATAACATCCTTTGAACATTGGCCCTCTATAATTCGGGCTCCCTCGAGGACCTTGCTGAAGTACCTCCTCGGCCTCCGGTGATCCTTGCTTTCGGGCGGCCCCGCGGTTGCAATTTCGGTGGACTTCATCTTCGCCCATTGTATCTTGGCGCGGGCGAAGGCCATCCGGGCACCTTCTATGCAGGCCGACCGCTTTATGGCATCAATTCGAGGACGCGCACTGACAAGATGCTTCACGAGTCCGAAGTAGCTACTAGGCATGGGCTCGGTTGGCCAAAGTTGGACTATTAAATCCTTCATGGCCAACCCGGCCACCCTATGCAACTCGGTTAGCTGCTTCAGCTGATTGCTGAGGGGTGTCGGATGCTCTTGCGCAAGATACTGCAACCAGAACAACTTCTCCATCGAGCTCCCCTCTTCGGCTCGGAAGAACTCTGTGGCGTCAGCAACACTCCTCGGTAGATCTGCAAATGCGCCTAGAGAACTCGAAACTTGGGTCAGCAAGATATATCTCCTACTTGCAAATTTACTCTCCAGAAGAAAAGCCTTATCAGCTGCTATCTGCCTCACCTACTAGATCTCCTGGTGGGTGCTCTGGAACTCAACCCGGGCCTCCTTGATATCCTGGAGAGCCTTGGCGAGTTCGGATGCTTGGTGCAAAGTCTTCTGCTCCAAGGGCTCATACTTAGTAATGGCGTCCTTGAGCCCTTGCTCGACTTCGCCCACCCGAGCTTCATGTTTTCGGCGGGCAATTTGCTCTGCCTCAAGCTCCTTCGCTGCCTTGTCAGCGTCTGCCCTGTTCACCTCTGCCTCTTTTTGGGCTTGGGCAAGCGCTTTCTTGAGGGATTCAACCTCGGCCGCGCCAACTATGTTTATAATCATAAAATTAAACACGTTAAAAGAATTAATACACATATCACTTCTGGTATTTAAGTTCCGCATACCTTGCGTTTTGTCAAACCGCTTATTGACGCGGTCGAGCTCCTCATCAGCTAATCGAAGCTTCCGATTGAGCTCGGAAACCTCCGCGGCTTGGGCAGTAGCCGCCAACATGGATTCCTAGCACAGTACATTAGTAACTTCGCTTGGGGATCCTCTATCCGGATTGTTCTAATCCGGACAGAGTCTCAGGGGCTACTGTCTATATATGGGTTCATCCTTTCATATGAAAAACTTGTTAGAGAATTACATCGCATACCTCAAAGCCTGTCAGTAGGCTATTGAAGGCTTCATTCAGTCCGCTTTTCACAGACTAAACCTTTTCCATAACTGCACCCATCAGGGTGCGGTGCGCCTCCACAATGGAAGCGCGTTGCAACACCTCCTCTAGAGCATCAGCAGCCTCCGAATTAACGGGGGCTGCGGGAGCTCTTGCTCCTCCCCCCTCTGTTGAAGGGGGCTGCACATCCCTTTTCGGAGCCGTATTGGTCTCCAGAATGGTGTGCGACAGGGGCCCGAACTGTTGGGGCTCCCTGTTGTTGGTAGTCATGGGGGTTGCCTCCCCCATGCCTTTGGCGATCGAGGTGTTAACCTCAGGCGCCTTCTTGACGCCCTCGTCCACCCCTCATCGGCCAGGAGGAGTCCTTTTGGACGACACCTCGGTGTACTCCATGGTAGTAGGCGAGGGGACTCATGATGGAGCGTCACTCTCCGCCTCTTCAGGCGCTAGAGAGTTCCTAGACGAAGACGAGGCGTTCGGAATATCGCGAGGGGGACTAAAAAGTAAAAAATTACATAATTTAACATTGATAAGTAAGCGGAAACTGAAGAGTGAGATTTTGGATACTTACGAATCGGGCAAGGGCTTTGCACTGGGGGCCCTCTTGGGGACATGTTCGGACTCTGAGTCCGAATTGACAGAGAGGGTAATCTTCCCCCTCTTCGGTGCCGCCCCCTCCGGGTTCTCGGAGGTCGTCCTCTTATTCCTCGTCAACTTGCGAGGGGAGTCGCTCTCCACCTCCTCCTCCTCCTCTTCGTCCTCGTCTCCCTCATGAGAGGAGACAATCTCTGTCTCTCCGGATACAACATCCGAGGGCCTCTGTGGTGGGGGCCGCCCTTGGGCTCTTTGCCCTTCTTCTTGCCCTTTTTCTCCAGTGCTTGGTAAGGCGCCTGGACCAGCATCTCCGTCGGCTAGGGAGTGGCTGTGTCTTCGGGCAATGGAGCCGGACTCTTAATTCGCTCCGCCTTTGATGTCCAGCCCTGTAAAGAAGTGGGATGATAAGACTCATATTGATAAAAAATACAGACCAGACACATCTTCGGAAGTTTAATACTTACCAGAGTGGCTGGATTCTCGACGTTGAGCCCGATGTCTTCGGTCTCCATAGGCCAGCTCTTCTAGGCCTTGAAGAGCTGCTTCCATATTCCTTCGTGCGTTGTGCCGAAGAAGCGCTTTAGGGTCTATGGCTCCTACGTACTAAACTCCCACATGGGGGATGCCCAGCATTGGCAGGGGAGGATGCGGCGGAAGAGCATGATCTGCACCACATTGGTGAGACCAACGTTTTTGCTCAGCACATAGGTGATGCGCGTCTGCAGCATCTGCACCTCCGTCTGGGACCCCCAGTTGAGGACCTTAGCGGTCCACAAAGTGAGCCTCGTGGGGGGTCCAGATCTGAATTCAGGAATTGGCGCCCAGTTGGCGTGGCGCGGCACGGCTCGGTGATGTAGAACCACTCCTGGTGCCAGGCCTTGACGGTCTCGATAAAGGCCCCCTTGGGCCATGTGGCATTGGGAATCTTGCTTATCATGGCCCCACCGCAGTCTGCATGCTGTCCGTCGACCACCTTCGGCTTTACATTGAAGATCTTAAGCCATAGGCCAAAGTGTGGTGGGATGTGGAGTAGAGCCTCGCACACGACGATGAACGCTGAGATGTGGAGGAAAGAATTCAGAGCTAGATCATGGAAATCTAGCCCATAATAGAATATGAATCCCCGGATGAAGGGGTGGAGTGGAAATCCTAGCCCTCTAAGAAAATGGGGGAGGAAGACGACCCTTTCGCTGGGCTTCAGAGTGGGGATGATTTAACCCTCGTCAGGGAGCCTGTGCGCAGTGTCTGTGGCCAAGCACCCTACGCTCTGAAGATTCTTCACCTCCTTCTCCGTGATGGAGGAGGCCGCCCACTTGCCCTTGGAACCGGATCCGGCCATGGCTGGAGAGGGTGGTGGTAGTGAGAAAGACATAAGCTTTTTTTCGGGCGCTGGAGCTTGGGAGATTGGAAGGCGGAGGCTGGAAGAAGGCGCGGGAATAAAGGAGGAGACTATTGCCCTCTTATAGGCGGTAAAAATGCCAACCGTCCCCCCACTTAAGCCTTGAAACTCGCCTATTCCCAATGTGAGCATGCGCCGTAATCGGTTGGGTTACCCAAATCTCATTGATGAGTAATCCCGTAATAAGTGGGCATGATCTATGTTTTGACAAGACAGGCCAAGGGGGCTCGACCTCGAAACACGAAACAAGGAGTGTGAAAACGGTTCAAAACACTGAAGGGTCAAGTCTGACGCTTCCCCGAAAAAGTTGTCAGTAAAGACACTATTCCTATTTTTTATATCCTGCCTTCACGGCTAAGGGTCGTGTTAATTATGCAAACCCAGATACAATTCTTTTGTGAGGGAAAGTTGATGTATATTATTCAAGGAGAGGAACCTGCCTTGCAATGCCGAAGACAACCTGCACGCCGAACACATCGTCTTTGAAGACTGCTTCGGGGGCTACTGATGGAGGTCCTGGACTAAGGGGTCCTCGGGCGTCTGGTCTATTCGGTGTGGGTCGGACTAATGGGCTGTCAAGATAAAAGGAAGAAGACCACCTCCCGTGTCCGGTTGGGGCTCCTGTGTGCGTGAACGACAAGTTTAGGTGTCCGGAAGTACTATTTCCTTTCTGTTGAACAGACTTTGTACAACCCTAGGCCCCTCTGGTATCTATATAAACCAAAGGGTTTAGACCGGAGGCAGGATCATAACATTAATAGGCTAGCCAAGTCAGGGTTTAGCCATTACGATATTGAGGTAGATCAACTCTTGTAACCCCTATACCCATCAAATATAATCAAGCATGAGTAGGGTTTTACCTCCATTAAGAGGGCCTGAACCTGGGTAAACATGTCCCTTTGATAATTGTTACCATCGATCCTCAGACATACAACTTGGGCCCCCCTACCCGAGATCTGCCGGTTTTGACACCGACACCCTCCCCCCTTGTGGTCGCCTCGTGGCTCTTCCGACTTGATCACCAAGTCTCTTGGGTGTCTTCTGGTCCAAGAAAAATCATTGCAAAGGTTTTATTCTGTTTGGACTCCATTTGATATTCCTTTTTTGCGAAGCTCAAAAACAAGGAAAAAATAGAAACTGGCACTGGGCTCTAGGTTAATAGGTTAGTCCCAAAAATCACATAAAATAGCATATAAATGCATACAAAACATCCAAGATAGATCATATAATAGCATGGAACAATCAAAAATTATAGATACATTGGAGACACATCAAGCATCCCCAAGCTTAATCCTGCTCGTCCTCGAGTAGGTAAATGATAAAACAAACTTTTTGATGTGGAATGCTACCTAACATATTTATCAATGTAATATTATTTATTGTCGCAAGAATATTCAAATCCATAAGATTCAAAACAAAAGTTTAATATTGACATAAAAACAATAATACTTCAAGCATACTAACAAGGCAATTATGTCTTCTCAAAATAACATGGCCAAAGAAAGCTTATCCCTAAAAAATCATATAGTATGGCTATGCTCCATCTTCATCACACAAAATACTCAAATCATGCACAACCCCGATGACAAGCTAAGCAATTGTTTCTTTCTTTTGATGTTCTCAAACTTTTTCAACTTTCACGCAATACATGAGCGTGAGCCATGGATATAGCACTGTAGGCGGAATAGAATATGGTGGTTGTGGAGAATACACAAAGAAGGAGATAGTCTCACATCAACTAGGCGTATCAACGGGCTATGGAGATGCCCATCAATAGATATCAATCTGAGCGAGTAGGGATTTCCATGCAACAGATGCACTAGATCTATAAGTGTATGAAAGCTCCAAAAGAAAAACTAAGTGGGTGTGCATTCAACTTGCTTGCTCATGAAGACCTAGGGCAATTTGAGGAAGGCCATCATTGGAATATACAAGCCAAGTTCTATAATGAAAAATTCCCACTAGTATATGAAAGCGACAACATAGGAGACTCTCTATCATGAAGATCATGGTGCTACTTTGAAGCACGACTGTGGAAAAAGGATAGTAACATTGCCCCTTCTCTCTTTTTCTCTCATTTTTTTCCTTTTTTTCTCTTTTTTTCTTGGCTTATTTGGCCTCTCTTTTTTATTTTGTCTTTCACACTAGTATATGAAACTGACAACATAGGATATTCTCTATCATGAAGATCATGGTGCTACTTTGAAGCACAAGTGTGGAAAAAGGATAGTAACATTGCCCCTTCTCTCTTTTTCTCTCATTTGTTCCTTTTTTTCTCTTTTTTCTTGGCTTCTTTGGCCTCTCTTTCTTATTTTGGCTTCTTTGGCCTCCTTTTTTTATTTTTTTATTTCCTCACATGGGGCAATGCTCTAATAATGATGATCATCACACTTTTATTTACTTACAACTCGAAATTTACAACTTGATACTAGAACAAAATATGACTCTGTATGAATGCCTCCGGCGGTGTACCGGGATGTGCAATGAATCAAGAGTGACATGTATGGTACCGGCAAAAGTTACGCAGTACTAGAGATGCTAGCAATGGTGGTGGGGTGAGAGTGCATATAATCCATGGACTCAACATTAGTCATAAAGAACTCACATACTTATTGCAAAAATATATTAGTCATCGAAACGAAGTACTACACACATGCTTCTAGGGGGATAGATTGGTAAGAAGAGACAATCGCTCGTCCCCGACCGGCACTCATAAGGAAGACAACCAAAAAATATCTCGTGATCCAACTTCGTTACATAACTGTTCACCATACGTGCATGCTACGGGAATCACAAACTCAACACAAGTATTTCTCAAATTCACAATTACTCCACTAGAATGACTCTAATATCATCATCTTCATATCTCAAAATAATCATAATGAATCAAACTTCTCATAGTATTCAATGAATTTTATATGAAAGTTTTTATTATATCCCTCTTGGATGCCCATCATATTAGGACTAAATTCATAACCAAAGCAAATTACCAAGATATTTAGAGACTCTCAAAATAATTTAAGTGAAGCATGAGAGTTCATCAATTTCTTCAAAATAAAACCACTGCCGTGCTCTAAAAAGATATAAGTGAAGCACTAGAGCAAATAACAAACTACTCCAAAAGATATAAGTGAAGATCAATGAGTAGTCGAATAATTATGTAACTGTGTGAAGACTCTCTAACATTTAAGAATTTTAGATCTTGGGATATTATTCAAACATCAAGCAAAACAAATAAAATGACATTGCAAGGATAGCACATATCATGCACTACAAAAAAAGACACATCCGTGACATTTTGGGCCGAACGAATTTTTTTTTTCTGTCATACTTATGACACTTCTATGATGATAATTGTGACAAAACCCAGTATCATCATAGATGTGGTGGGCTCCTACTTCTATGACAAAAAATCATGACAGAAAATGGGCTTTTCGTCCTGGGCGGGCCGGAGATGCAGCTGCATGACATTCTTTGGGCCGTTCATGACGGAAAATACCGTGGTAGAAGCGAGGGCGAGGAAAATTTCAGGGAGTTCCCGGTTACGGTGGGTGGTTGGGGGCCGAGCGATGCACGTTTCTCTCGTACATGTATGCACGTGGGTGTGAGGCATTGGGCTCTAACTAAACCCGAGCGAGGCATCGCCTAACTGAACCCGAGCAATTACATTGCAGGCTACACGTTACTGAACCCGAGCAATCGAGCGATTCCTTCACTACTGCTGCTAACTGAAGCCGATCGATGTTGCCTCTGGATGAACAGTGAGCGTTGTTGAGGGGGGGGGGTTGGATGAACAGTTCCTGAAGGGGGTTGGATGAGCAGGACCCCGTGGTGTTGCCGCTGGATGAACAGGACCCCGATCGATCGAGCCAGTTGGGCGTGGATGAACAGACCCCGTGGACGGCTAGATGAAAAGGACCCTATGGAGGGAAGGTTGAACATTAGCCGGTGGAGGGCTGGATGAACAGTAGCCCATGGAGGGGTGGTTGAACAGGATCCCGTGGAGAGGGCTGGTTGAACAGTAGCCGGTGGAGGAGCGCGCGGTGGAGGCTGGATGAACAGGAGACCGTGGATGAATAGTCACAGGTGGAGGCTGGAGGAGGTCGACAGTGGATGAACAATAGCCCGTGGAGGCTGGAGGAGGTCGATGGTGGAGATGAACAGTATCTCGTGGAGTCCTGTTTTGCGGTACGCCACACCCCTCCCGATGAGCAGGACCCCTGTTTCGACCGTAGCGCTCCAGCACAAGTCAGCTTCCTCCGTTTAGCGGTATGCCACACCCCTCCCGATCAACAGGACTCCGTTTCGACCATAGGAGGTCCAACAAAAGTCCGTTTCCTCCGTTTTGTGATACGCCAGACCCCTCCCGATGAAAAGGATCCCGTTTCGACCATGGCTGGTCGAACAGAAGGCTGTTTTCTCTGTTCTGCGGTACACCAGGCCTCGTTTCCATCGGTTGTTCCATCCAATCCCTCCCGATGAACACGATGACGCATTCCGTTCTGACCCAGCCGGTTGGCTCCCCATGAACACGACGACGATGCAGTTTCTCCGTCCTGACCCAGCCATGTACACGAGCCCTAGCCGTATGTATGCGCGAGTAGGTGTTCGAGACCCCACCCGTATGGACGTACGTGGCCGTATTTACTTTCTTGCACCCTGGTCGCTGTACGTGCGTGTACATGCTATGTTCGCGCCTCTACTACGACACGTGCACGCCTCTACTACGACACGTGCGCTCCTCTACATCGACCAGTATGTACATACACGTTCGCAACCAGAATGACAACGCTAAGTACGCTTCGACCAGGTGGGTCCCGACTGTCAGTCACTTCCTTGTGTGCAAAGATGTAGCTGGTGGGTCCAGCAGTCAGGGTGCGAGTCGTTTTTTTTGCTCATAATATGGACGCACTTCCTTGCATGCGAAGATGTAGCTGGTGGGTCCCAGCAGTCAGGGGGAGAAAAATTATTTTTCAGGGTAAAAAGGATGTAGTTGCATGTATGCGTCCATGGGCATGGTGCGTCCCCACTGTCAGCCTCTTGTCGGTGTCAAAACCGGTGGATCTCGGGTAGGGGGTCCCGATCTGTGCGTCCAAGGCTGATGGTAACAGGAGGCAAGAGACACGATGTTTTACCCAGGTTCGGGCCCTCTCGATGGAGGTAAAACCCTACTTCCTGCTTGATTGATATTGATGATATGGGTATTACAAGAGTAGATCTACCAGGAGATCATAGAGGCTAAACCCTAGAAGCTAGCCTATGATGATTAGGATTGTGATCGTCCCTCTAAGGACTAAACCCTCTGGTTTATATAGACACCGGAGGGGGCTAGGGTTTACATGGGGTCGGTTACAAAGAAGGAAATATAATATCCGGATCACCAAGCTTGTCTTCCACGCAAAGGAGAGTCCCATCCGGACACGGGACAGAGTCTTGTGTCTTTTATCTTCACGGTCCAACAGTCCGGCCAAGGTATATAGTCCGACTGTCCGGATACCCCCTAATCCAGGACTCCCTCAGTAGCCCCTGAACCAGGTTTCAATGACGATGAGTCCGGCGCGCAGTTTTGTCTTTGCATTGCAAGGCGGGTTCCATCTCCGAATACTCCAAAGTAATTATCGAACACTTAAACCGTGACCGGGTCTGCAAGATGATCTTCACACACCACCATAGAGAGCATAGCATAAATCTGATCTGCTGGCAATTTTTAGACAATGTGACATGACACTACGGTCGGGTCATTATTCGGACCGTTTTCCCATAACTAGCCATAGCGCATATTGCGAGGCGGTTTCCTCTGTACGTCTTGCCGAAGCAGAGATCGTGTCCCCTCATCATGGGATTCTCATCAATACGGGTGTGGGTAGCCCAACTGCACCACTAATTGCGGCGAGTGGGGAACGAGCGGGTTCCACCAGACAAGTGGGGAGGCACAAAAGCTTTTACCGCCTCTATAAAGAGATAAGGTCTCTTCCTTTTTATCCACGCCTTTTCCTTCTGCTAGTCCATTCCCCTCTGTTCGAGCCCTAGCGCCCAAGCGCTCTTCTTCTCCACCGAAGAGAGGTTCGCCGAAGATGTCCGGATCTGGGGCGGGAGGCAAATGGATGGCCTCTACCATCCAGGAGAAGGATATCGAAAGGCTCGGAGAGGCCGGGTACCTGGCCAAGAAGATCGGCCACCGTCTTCCGCCGGCGGGACAGATCGTCCCTACTCCGGAGCCCCTTGAGAGGGTCATGTTTCTTCCTCATTTTGTCCGCAGGCTCGGGTTTCCCCTTCACCCATTCGTTCGCGGTATCATGTATTACTACGTGTGTGAGGCTTTTCTCTGAATTTCGCCTCACTTCGGCCTATGGCTGAAGATTTTAAATGTGAAGCCCAAGGTGGTGAGTGGCGACCACGCCGAGTGCGGCGGCGCCATGGTGAGCAAGATGCCCAAGGTTGTATGGCCGACGGGTGCCTTCAATGACTCCGGCAAGGAGTGGCAGCAGCAGTGGTTCTATATCACCAAACTGTGCGGCAAAAAGTGGGCTGCAGTTCCTGAGTTCAGATCCGGAGCCCCACTGTGGCTCACGTCCTGGCCCGAGAAGGGCATGAACTGGTCCTCGTCCGACGAGCTGTCACTGCTCCAGACGCGCGTCTAGAGTGTGGTCGACAAGGATGTCAAACTCGTCGATGTAGTCCATGTGATGTTAGTTCGCCTGGTTCTCCCTTGCCAGCGTCGAGCCTGCAATTTGTGGGAATACGACCCAACTGAGCACCAGACCCTACGGGAGCTCTATGGTTCCTCCCACAAGGATATCTGGAAGGTGCTCTTTAAGTCCGGCAAATCATGGCCGGGCTCCGCTGAGGACCGTGGGTATCAACTATCCCACTCTGCAAGTCCGGTAAGTCATTGCTGTGCTCTGTCCATCCACGCTTCAGTTGGCATGTCCTGAGGGAGACGCTTTTATCATGCTTTACCATAACCCCAGGGATGGATAAAAAAGGTGGAGCGGATGCACTGTCCTGCCCCGCTACCGGAGGAACCGGCTGGACCTCTTCTAACGAAGATGCTGGTCCCAGCGCCTTACAAGGCGCCGAAGAAAGAAGCTTCCAAGAAGGTCAAGAAGACCCGGAGTGGCCTCCGTCGTTGCGATGCATCGGACGCAAAATCCGAAGACTCCAGCAACCACCCCTCCTCCGAAGATGCAGAGGAGGAGGAGGAAGACGAGTCCGACGCAGGGGGGAAGAAAAGGACGGCTTCCTCATCCCTGGAGGCCGAATCGCCTTCCCTCCAGAGGCGTCCACCACGGCTGCTGATAGCAGCCCGGAGTGGGATCCCAGGGTCCAGCCCCTGGAAAAGTCGTAAGTATACGAAATCCAAACATGCATACGTGCTCGGGGTTGTTAGGATGTGGTAGTTTATACCGTCACCATATTTTGTGCAGCCCGGCGAGGTCCCATGCTGGACAGTCCTCATCGGAGGATTCACTGAGCTCTAATGCCCTGGCGAGCGAGACGCCTCCAGAGGCCCCTTCCTTGAAGCCTAGGCGCGACACCGAGGTGTCGTCTCAACGGGGCCTGGTACAGGGGGGCGTATCCCTGGGGCCGGACACACAGGAGCAGCGGCTCCCAGACGTGTCGATGGCGGGAGCGATCTTAGGTTCGGACCGCAGCCAAACGCGGTCCTGGAGAGCTTTAAAGCTCCTGGATCGGGCGAGCAGCCACCTTTGACGGGGGGAGCCTTGCCTACTCCGCCAGCAGCCTCTGTCCAAGCAGAGCTGTCGGGTGGCCTATCGACAACGCTAAGGAGTGCGTCTGTTGTCGATGAACATCGGACCCTCATGGGTGCGGTGATTGAAAAGATTCAGTTCACCGAGCGCGGACTGAATGAGTCCTGCCTTGGCCTTATAAAGGGCTTTGAGGTATGTTTTTAGAAACCTTTTGGAGATTGTCACAGTGTGAGTAGTAGCCCCTGATGCACTGTCCGACGAAAGAGAGAGAAAGCCGGACAGAGGATCAAATCATCCGCATTGCAAGAGACTCAATTAATGACATGTATCCCTTTGTTTGAAAACAAGCGTCTGCAGGGACGACCGCCGCTCATAATGTGGAGGTGTCCGGACTAAAGCAGAGTCTAGAACGGGCCGAAGAGGAAGTTGGCCGTGTGAAAAAGCAATTGGAGGACAAGCAAGGTATGTCGAAACCTTGTCCTAAATGCGGCACGAATGCGTAGTTGTGCCTGATGAAAAATATTTGTATTTTATGCTCTAGGGGCGAGTGCCGAATATGAGGCACTCAAGAAGGCTGTGGCCGAAGCCAACGAGAAGGCCACCGCCAAGCAGGCTCTTCGTGAGAAACACGAGGCCAGGGTCATTGAAGCTGAGCGAGAGCTTCAGGAGGCTGTGAAGAAAAGTGAGGCCTTGGAGAAGAGTTTAGTAGGGAAAGAATCCGAACTCGCTCAAGCTCTCCAAGCTGTGGAGGATGCTCAGGAAGAAGCCCGAGGTGCTCTGAAGGACATTCAAGAGGCACGAAAGGTTGCGGCTGGTAATGCCTTTTGTACTCAAGGACACTCTTTTCATAGTGATGGGGGCTCTAAGCGACAAGCTGAATTCTTGTTTCTCCAGGTGTGTTTGCGGACCTGCCATGCAGCATATCAGATGCTGCCCAATTCTACCATACTGAGGAGAAGAAGTCTATGGGGAAGGATTTCTGGTCGCAGTATTTGGCGCCGAATTATCCGGTGCCCTTTGAAAGGATCGATATGGTTGACTAGAGGGGGGGGGTGAATAGGCAACTAACAATTTTTAGATTTTCTTTACCAAATTAGACTTTGCATCAAAGTAGGTTGTCTAGATATGCAACTAGGTGAACAACCTATATGATGCGACAACAACAAGCACACGAGCAAGTAAGGGAAACAACACAAGTAAGCTTGCAAAATTAAAGGCGCAAGATAACCAAGAGTGGAGCCGGTGGAGACGAGGATGTGTTACCAAAGTTCCTTCCTTTTGAGGGGAAGTACGTCTCCGTTGGAGCAGTGTGGAGGCACAATGCCCCCCAAGAAGCCACTAGGGCCACCGTATTCTCCTCACGCCCTCACACAATGCGAGATGCCGTGATTACACTATTGGTGCCCTTGAAGGCGGCGACCGAACCTTTACAAACAAGGTTGTGGCAATCTCCACAACAATTGGAGGCTCCCAACAACACCATGAAGCTTCACCACAATGGAGTATGACTTCGAGGTGACCTCAACCGTCTAGGGTGCTCAAACACCCAAGAGTAACAAGATCCGCTAAGGATAAGTGGGGGGAATCGAATATCTCTTGGTGGAAGTGTAGATCGGGCCCTTGTCACCCAATCCCGAGCAAATCAACAAGTTTGATTGGCTAGGGAGAGAGATCAGGCGAAAATGGAGCTTGGAGCAACAATGGAGCTTAGAGGTGGAAGAGGTAGTCAACTAGAGGTAGAAGACGCCCCTTATATAGTCATGGAAGAAATCCAACCGTTATCCACTTAGACCAGCCTGTGACGTGCGGTACTACCGCTCCAGGGGCGCGGTACTACCGCGAGGCCACGCGGTACTACCGTGGGAGACCACGGTACTACCGCGGCAGCTGCAGAGACTATACCATAGGCAGTACTACCGCGGGCGCGGTACTACCGCACCCACCAGCGGTACTACCGCGAGGCAGGTAAGACTAGGTCTGGAACCGGCATGGATGAATAAAAATACATCTGTGCCTACTTCCGCTGTCAAAGAGACAATGCAAACATCCGTCACGGTACTACCGTCCACACGACGCCGTACTACTGTGTGGGTGCGGATGTAAAAAATTACATCCGCCCCTACTACCGTGAAGCAACGACACTAGGCCAGGGAACCACGGTACTACAGCTCGGGGGGAGCGGTACTACCGTGGGCACCCGCGGTACTACCGCCCTCAACGTGTGGTACTACCGTGTGGACGCGGATGTAAAAAATTACATCCGCGCCTACTACCGCGACGCAGCGGTACTTGGCCTAGGAGCCACGGTACTATGACTCCGAGGGACTGGTACTACCGTGGGCTCCTGCGGTACTACCGCGCAAGGGCACGGTACTACCGCGAGTTCGTGCGGTACTACCGCTCCACGGAGAAGTACTACCTTAAGCTTAGCAACAGTAGTCCAGGCACTCACAAAGAGGATAGACGGGGAATGCTCCAAAGTGCAAGGGAAAGGAGGAGACAATGAAGGAAGCGTGTACGTGATGATTCCACCCGAACCTTTCCGACACGGACCCCCTCTTAATAGTACGGCTCTCCTACGACTCAAATCCACCAAAAAGAAACGTAGAACAACGCCGTCTTCAATAGTGTTCGAGGGGCACCGAATCGTCTCGTGCCTAGTGATGAAGCATCTGTGAAACTCAAGACACACGATTAGTCCGCGAATGCATTGTCATCAATCACCAAAACACCTAAGGGATAAATATGCCCTTACACCCTTTAACGATCAGCTGAAGCAGTTGGTCGATCTGCACCAGGCGGCCGAACTAGCCATGAAGGACTTGGTTGTCCGGCTGTGTCCCGCGGAGCCAATTCCAAGCAGTTACTTCGAACTCGTGAAGCGGATTGTTGGTGCTTACCCTCGGCTCGATGTCATTAAGCGATCAGTTCGCATAGAGGGTGCACGCATGGCGTTTAACCGTGCGAAGGTGCACTGGGGGAAGCTTGATGCTGAGAAGCTGATGACTGAGGGACCACCGGAGGGTAAGGAGCATCGCAAGCCCGAATTATACTATGAAGGTGTCCTGAAAGGAGCCTGCCTTGTGGTGGATCAGTGTACCAAAGACACTATATTTCCCTAAAGGCAGTCGTGCCATTCTTTGTAATGTGGGATAATGGCACTTTTATTATTTATTGCCTGTTTGTGTGAATGTTTGTTCTTCCTGTGCGACCGTTTAGTGTATATAAAACCTGAGAGTTGGCCAGTCGTCGGCTTCTGCCCCCACGTGAAAAGTACGGGGGTGTTCGGGGCATACCTGAACACTCTTTATCCCATTGTTGGGTCCTTTTAAGGAGGTGTTCCTCACCACGAACCAGACAATTAGACTATAGGGCTTTATCACTCTCACTTAGCCATAGGAATTCAAGTATGGTGGGTGCAGCCCCTGGTATTCGGAAGGCCGTACAAGGGGCTCTATCGGCGCCTAATCAGGAGACCGATCCGTTGCACTTTGCATTTATAATGGCATTGTGTGGAATAGATCTTTAGAGATTTTATAACCTCTCGAACAGCTGACCAGCTCTCGCCGTATCATGCCAGTCAGTTTTCGGCTTTCTCTACCGAGGTGCTCATCCGGAAGAACCGAGACACAATCGCAGTAGTTCTCCCAGCACTACCTTAGCTGATGGAGCGAAACGTAAGGTACCAAAACATGGGAGCCGGGCAAACCCAACTAATGACCCAAGACATGATTCGGAGCTGATGCATATAATGCTATAAGTTCGGGGTGCCGAGCGACCGGAAAGGTGGCTGGACTTTGTTGCGGTATTTCGAGTATTATAAAACCCCTGGCATAGTGGGGTATAATACAATGTACGGGTGCTGTTTATGGCAAAAAGTGGTGTTTAATGAAGAATGACAGCCAATAAGTGTTATTTAGATCTACGCACTGTAGTAGGATGACATGTCTATGCATATGAGTACGGTTTATGATTATGAAAAGAGGTGTTTTTGGCGGAACCTGTTTTGGCCGGACTGGAGGATGCTGTGTATGGATATGAAGTGAATCCAGACTACCTCCTTTGGGAGGGGGCGGATTTACTTATGTGTTCCTGCCCTTGTGTGTCCGAGCTGATTCCATGTCGCCAGTCCTGTTCTGCGCCAAAGTTATTCTGTAAAGACAAATGCTTGAAGGCAGCTGCATCTCCTCTTATGGTTGAACCGCAGGTGCCTGATCGGAGCCTGGCTGAAACAGGTTGTCATGCCATAAAATAGCGCGGACTCCTCAGTTGGTGTCCGAGTAGTTGGCTGCCGAATCAAAATTTGATAAACAGGCACGCCTCGCTATTCCAGCAACTTTATGATTTCCATTCTAAGGGTGGGGTTCGGCGCTGCCCATAATTGTGACTATGTCACGCGGGACTGGCCTAATGTTGTACCCCATTGAATCTAGCCAACGCAGCTTGTCCCGGTAGTATGTGGTAATTACTGTATAAGGGGACAGTGCCGAAGACTTATTCTTCGGCGTGGTATTTGTTTGGTGATCCGAAGACAACCGTTAAAGTGGCGGGCCAATAAAACTTGGCCTTTGCACCTGCCATCTTTTAGAAGATGTTATTGATAATTTTATGCCCGCGGGGACTCGTGCTAGATGGAGCCCCCGGACTATTGGGTCGATAGTGAGTGCAATTAAATTGCTATGGTTGATGTTGTCCGGACGGTCGATGTGATCGGTGAAGATCTGCCGTATTTTTGTGCTGTGGAGAATCTTCTTTTGACTTCGCCATGTTTGATTGGTCTTTCGTTGTTGGAAACCTCCCTTTATTGTTTCCGGCGCACTACCGACCGTTTTGTTTTAAGGATCCGACATTCTCTATTGGTATGCTTGGCCGTCCTTCTAGGGGTACCATGAATTTCACATGGTTGATCGAGTATGCTGCACGGGCCGGATGGGCTTGAGCTGTTCTTTTTCCGCTGACCGGACTGGGGGTTGCTGAATTCGGTACCAACTTCCTTGACTTGACGCTTATGACACTTGTGTCGAGGTTTGTGGATGCTTCCTCGCGTCTCCTGCGTATTGTCCCAGACCGTGGTATATTGGCGCCGGGGTGTGGGCTTTAGGTTTTCCTTCTTAGGTTGAGGTAGCGAATTGTGCCTAGGGTACCTTTTGGTGTGGCGGTCGAGTCCGTATTCCTCGGTGGCCAGGACCCTGGTCCATCTGTCCGTGAGCAATTCTTGGTCGGCTTTGAGCTACTGTTGTTTCTTTTGCAGGCTTTTCGCCGTGGCCATGAGCCGTCACTTAAAGCAAACTTGCTCCACGGGGTCTTCAGGCACGCCGAATTCGTTGTTGCCGAGGCTCACCTTGTCTTTGGAGGGGGGCATGTAATTATCCCTTTCGAAGTATACGCCCGCCGCCTGTCCGGCTTGCTCGAAGGCAGGCTGGTCGGGATTGTATTCATCTTTGGCGCCGTATGGATTGTTTTTGACTGCTGCGCCGGTATTGTTGTGGCGAAGCTTGAGGCGGCGCTGATGACGTTCATACTTTGCCTTCTTCCTTGATAGGTTATCCTTTATTGCCTCATCGCCATTGGTTTCTGTCGGAGTGTCCACCATATATATATCATATTAGGAGGTGGCCATCCATCGCCCCATGGGCGGTGGTTCCTGTTCTTCTCCTGCATCGTCGTCCACACCGTCGATGTCTTTAGAGTCAAAGTCAAGCACGTCGGTTAAATCATCGACCGTGGCGATGAAGTGGGTGGTGGGTGGGTAACGAATTCCCTTGTCGCCTGCTTCCCACTCGAGCCAGACATAGTTCGGCCAAGAGCCTCCTAAGAAAGACAGAAACTTTAACGAGTTTAGCACGTCACCAAAGGGCGTGTGCCGGAAGATATTCGCAGTGGTGAACTCCATTACCGGAGCCCCACCAGCTTCGGCGGGCTTGGGAGTGCGCGGACTGGAACCTGCAGCCGGATACGAGTCCGGGGGTCCGGTGTCACAGGCTTCCTTGGGGGTGAAGTTTGTGTTCGGATCTACCGCCGATGAGTGTGCAACCTCTGGGGCGGGGTCCATACACCCGTCCTCGAGCGACGCAATCTGCTCCAGATTTAGGTCCGGGGCTCCTGTAGGGGCGATATCCCGAGCATTGTCCGACAGCAGGTCTGAGCCGTGCTCGTCGTGACTGTCCGACGCTCTTGGCGCAGGCCCAAATCTGTTGAAGATCAAGTCTCCACGGATATCGGTCGTGTAGTTCAAGTTTCCGAACCTGCCCTGGTGGCCAGGGGCGTACCTGTCGATCTGCTCCAGATGGCCAAGCGAATTGGCCCGCAGTGCGAAGCCGCCGAACACGAAGATCTGTCCGGGGAGAAAAGTCTCACCCTGGACCGCGTTGTTGTTGATGATTGAAGGAGCCATCAAGCCTTGCAGCGACGACACAGAGGAACTCTCAATGAAAACACCAATGTCGGTGTCAAAACCGGCGGATCTCGGGTAGGGGGTCCCAATCTGTGCGTCTAAGGCTGATGGTAACAGGAGGCAAGGGACACGATGTTTTACCCAGGTTCGGGCCCTCTCGATGGAGTTAAAACCCTACTTCCTGCTTGATTGATATTGATGATATGGGTATTACAAGAGTTGATCTACCACGAGATCGTAGAGGCTAAACCCTAGAAGCTAGCCTATGATGATTAGGATTGTGATCGTCCCTCTAAGGACTAAACCCTCCGGTTTATATAGACACCGGAGGGGGCTAGGGTTTACATGGGGTCGGTTACAAAGAAGGAAATATAATATCCGGATCACCAAGCTTGTCTTCCACGCAAAGGAGAGTCCCATCCGGACACATGACGGAGTCTTGAGTATTGTATCTTCATGGTCCAACAGTCCGGCCAAGGTATATAGTCCAGCTATCCGGATACCCCCTAATATAGGACTCCCTCACCTCTCACGTACAGTCATCTTTCGATGACTCTCGGTTGTTGATCACGTTGACCACACCGTGCCGAGCGCACCAAGATCGGTGGACGATGGCGAGGCCCCAGACTGGAACGACTCGGAGATGAGGAAGACGCAGCAATGGAGTCGCAGATGGAGAGGAGTGGGAAACTTGACTGGTTCGGGTGTGCAGCAGCACTGCCGCGATGCCTCCCACGGGAGACGGGAGCAAGAATAGAGGTTGAAGAAGAGCACGACTATTGGATTAACATCCAACAGTCCAGCTGCTAGAATCATTTGTTGATTTAGTTGACTAAGCCTTGCGTACATGTCCGTTTAGTAGGCCCACAAGTCAGCCACCAAATCTGACGTGTCCCAGCTGTCAACGGGAGGAATAAGTTTTTTCGCATAACAAGGAGGCACTTCCTTCCGTGCGAAGATACAGCCGGTGGGTCCCAACTGTCAAGGGAAGGAAACATTTTTTCAGCTTAATAAGGAGGAACTTTCCTTGCGTGCGACCATGGACCTCGTGGGTCCCAGCCGTCAGGCTCTCCACGTATAGTCCTCTTCCGATGACTCTCATTTGTTGACCACGCCGCACCAAGCGCAGTGAGGCGATGGACGACGGTGAGGTCCCGGACGGGAACGACCCGGAGATGGGAAGACGCGGCAGTGGAGTCGCAGATTGGGAGGAGGAGAAGGGTTATAGCTGGTTGTGGTGTGGCTTGGGGTTGCAGTCGGTGGAGAATAACAGGAGGTGTGGAGGGGTGGAGGGATAGCTTGGCCGGCGGTGAGGTAGTGCTTCGCAGCGATGCGTGTTAAGCAGAGCCGCTAGCCGCCGGAGGCCGGACCAGGCGGTCCCGACGACGCTGGAGGAAGAAGACGAGAGATTGAAGGTGCATGCCGGCCGTTGGATATAAATCCAATGGTTGTGGATGTCATAATCATTTGTTGACCAAGTTGACAACACCCAACGTAGGCTTCGACCTATTGGCCCACATGTCAGCCTGCAAAAATGTGGCATATATTTAACCCATGTTTTCTAGAATATATAGTCCATTTGCTGGGCTGGGTGAACAAATAAATTCGCGTCAATGCGGCCCATTTATATTTTCTAAGAAATCCCAGCCCATTTGCACTTTCTTGAAATAGATGAATTAGCTGGGGTCGGTCTATATATAATGTTATGTTAGAAGGAGCAATTAATATCAAAAAATAAATCGGAGAGGCACATCTTATATATATATAATTAACAAATTAGAGAGTTATTGCTCAAAATAAAAATGAGCGTGTTATTATTACATTGGTCATTAAAATCTTTGCAAGCTTTTGTACGCAATCACTAGGATTTTCCTAGCCTGTGAGTCAAAAACAACCAGGATTTTCCTTGCCAACTTCTATTAAACATTTACTTTTATAAGTCAATAACACGTGGGATGTTTTTATAATGTATATATAAGTATCTACAAAATATACGATAATAGTAATAATATAAATATATATAATGTGGTTAGAAGGGAAAACATAAATTGGACACAACATTATTATTCTTATATATAGATAAATAGAACAGAGATCTGCGTTTTATTAAAAAAACATACTGGGTTGCCGATCTTTAAGAAAAAGCCCATAGGCCGGCATGGACCTCAAAAAATAAGTTGAAACCACTGTCTCCGTATGTCATGGGCTACGCATGTTAAAAAACAAAACCTAGGCCTAGCTGATACTTGCTCGCCCCCTGGAAAAAATGATACCAGATAGATCCCCGAGGAAACTGGATTAAAGTGGGGGCCGGCGGCACGACTGAAGAAGCACAATAGGAGCGATTCTTTTCTTCAGTGGATGGCTCTCGATGGCGTTTTTTTACTTGCCTCTGCACCATACAACTTGTATTTTTAGCCTCCCAGTCCGTGGTGGACCAGCAGCCCATTTGTTGTGCGGGCCAACCTATAGAAACCAGCACTCGATTTTTCATCAAGCCCCAAAAACAACGCAATACTATGTTTGTTTTGAGGCCGAAAACATTACGGCAGGGGTTGAGCAGGGGAGGGGGAAAACAGAGCAAAAAGATTAAAAAGAGTTGATGCACCGTTGCTTCCCTAACAAAGCAGGTGCAATTCTTCTCGGAAAGAAGGTCTGCCATTGACACCCATACGTCGCATATCCCACCGTAGGCATACTAACAAGTTCACGCACAAGTACAATAGAAAAGGTAAACATTCGTATCAAACTCATATTCACATGACACGTTCATATTCATAGCCAACATTCACAATCAACAACTCAAAAGATTCATATATACACAAGTTCAGCATGTTTATGCATCCAAATGATTGATAGATCACACGACAATGTTCATAGATAATTCACAAAAAGATTCATATATACACATGTTCAGTATGTTTATGCATCCAAATGATCTGAGATCACAACCAATATCATCCATGGACGAACTTTAATTACCTAGGGTACAGGTTGGTAAATGGTGTTCAGTCGGAGGTACTTCTTGCTAAAATTAATGCTTGTACGAGTAAACTTTCAAGCACATAAGAGGCAGCACAAACAATCTGAACTTTGCTTGTAGGTTTATCCTCAGATAGTGGCCTCGTGCCGAGGGAGGTTTGAGCAACTTGGCCACTACTTTCATCCAACTAGTTTACTAGCTCATCTTGGTCCTGTAGCTCGCCAAAATTCTAAATTGCAGACAAGAAAGGAGGCGGTTGAGAAAATGAACCACCCAAATTTTTTGTGCAGTTCAACTGAAATGGAGCATCTCTGGCATGCAGACTGATTAAGTGCCAGATGAATATACGCGTCAACCAACTTTTTTGGAATCTTTAGACTCCATGCCATACAGTTCGCTACCATATCTGTCGACAACCAAAAGGCACAAGTTGGGACCAAAGACTGGACTATGTTTTTCTAGGCTATGCGCCAAGCAATATTTTTGGCGTTCACTGTCCTAATACTTGGAGTTTGACAACTGGTTGACGCCGGTCGATACTCGAATGAATATAGGCACTTCTTCTTATCAACATCGATGCTTGTCTGAGTGAACTTTGGAGTACATAGCAGCAGCATAAGTATTTGTCCATCTCATCGTTTTGTGCAGTTCTACTGAAATCACCTAATGTAATGATTTGCCTGCGAGTTTAGGCTCCAAGCTACTCCTTTATAAAATTGGAAAACAGCATCACAATACCAAATTACCAATACATATGACAAGCACAATAACCAGGATAAAGACCAGTACCAACATGTGTGAGGTAGCATATCAATTACTATTTCCTTTGACTAGAAGCCGAGATAAGCAAAGTGACTGACAGCAAAGGAAGGAAGGAAGCCCAGATTAGTGACTGATAGGAAAGGACGGAAGCTGTCGAGGCAATGAAGCACCCATAGTTTTTGTGCAGTTCCACCAAAATCCAGCATCCCTGTTGGCACATATATTGAGAGAGTGAGATTACTGTAATAGTGCGACTAGTTGATGAAACATACACTAACAAATAGAAGCATGCTCATTATCTAAATAGGTAAAGTTAGCAACATAGTAGTCTAGCTTAAAGAGAGGTATTAGTTTATTTAATCAGTGTCAGTTAGCTTAACACTCAAAGCATTGCCATGTATCATAGGTTGCAAAACTTTAACGTCCAACGATAAAGTAGTTTCTCATGACAATAGCACGATACAAATAGAGATGATAGCAAACTAATATGGATGAAGGCCTTAGGCCCGTACCAACCTGAGGAAAAAAGCTTATTCATGTAGTCCCATAAGAGATGATAAAGCAGTCACTGGAATCACTCAATAGTATATATTTTTGTGCACTTCAAATGTATGGTTGAAATCACTCTTGTTTACCAGTGTTGAGATTATATCGAAAGATTATCAAGAACTTCTAGCAGAGTTAAAGCACTGGCTGGGATATAGTTCATTGTATTGTCTTGTGTAGTTCCACTAAAATGTATGATTGGCACAACATGATCCCTGTTTGCACAAGTAGGAACAAGGTGAAACCTTGATTAGCTTAGTGAGAAAGGATAGAAAGACGTTAGCATATTACTCTAACAGTAGTATCAAATTCATGATGGACAATACGCAAAACATTGCCTCATTGAACCATGGCAATAAATTGACATGCAAAACAATAGCACTATTATGTCATGACACTAATAATATTCCCTCCCTGCTCCACCACATGATTCACCTCCATAGACAAACATACATGTACATGATTCAGCATAGGGTGCTACTAAATATTTGTTTAACTCCAACAGGAAAATTAGGCAGCAATAAATTAGTGGTACTTAAGTACTCCTAATTAATTATGTGAGACAGCAGAAGTGGAAGGGCTCCCTGGAGGATCGTCTCACATGTAAGGTAGATGTTGCCGGAGCCCTTGAGTGGCCTCGACTGAGGTCTCTCGCTTCAGCAAGATCACCTTGGCACTGTTTATTCTTCTTCTTCTTCCTCTTCATGCTCTATTTCTCTTTCTCCTCACCAGTTGGTGAAACCAAGTACATGATTGGCCTTCTATTTCAGAATTGGTTTTGTCCGTGAGGGAGTACAAGTGTACTAGTAAAAGTAGCATTATTTTCTCATGGCAATCGCAAAATAGAGATGAACACATGCATTAAATATCATTCTTACCTAAAGGAAGGTTATGGTGCCAATATGGATGATGAGGATTGGAACACAGATCTCCCTTTGTGCAGTTCCATCGAAATGAACCAACTATTCTATTCTGACATTCCAGTTAAACAACACAAAAGTCACTTCTTTGAAGAAGTGTTTTAGTGCACCAAAAGGTCACAACAACAACCAGGTGAAATGGATATCCCTGTTTGCACAAAAAGTTACATAGGAAACAGTCAGAGTCTCAAACAATTACAGGCAAAAACATTTGGCTAAACTTGTCATGGCTTATAACAGTGGCATGGCTTCATTTTACCAGGGGCATTAGATTAAGAACAACTAAATATTTGGTATAAGGACATGGGACAATGGGTGCACCAGCAGTCCAGCACCATGTACCTAAACAGGCGCATAAAGTGGTGATTCATAGTTTGTTGCCCCGAGAAACAAACATCCAAGAAACATATCTGGGTTGGTTCCATTTTTGTTCACTCTAGCCACCTACTCCTATGTGTGGATAACAAATCCAGTGCTGGTCATACCACTGTGTACAACGTTACCCCTATATTTCCCTTTTCGACCAAGATACCGGTTGGATGACCAGTCTGTACTACTTTCACCCCCTTTCCTTCCTGTTTGTACCAAGTCCGATGTAGATACTGAATTCCCCCACCCCCACTTTATTTCTTGTTTGAACCAAGTACAAGATTCGACTCCATGAAGTACCTTTACCTCTAACAATAGAAGAATAAAAAAAGGTGACGTTGGACCATCTGATCGAGAGGGGCTGAGAGGTAGAAAATGATGCACATGCAGCGATGTAGCGAGCTGGGGAAGTAGAGCTAAGGCGGTTTCGAAGGAAGATATACCTAAAGGTCGTCGGGATGTGGATAGGTGGGCGGCGGGAGGCCGGATCCGCCCACACCAGGGCAACGACGAAGGGATCAGAGGACCTCCCGCACCGGCGCTCGGCCAAAGATAACGGTGCGGCTGGCAGTGGGTCTCCTCCCTTGCTATCGACGATGGCCTAAACGATGCCGCTCCTCCCCTTCACCGGCGGAGGGGATACGTCCGGATCTGTAACCAGCGGTGTGGATAGAAAGATAGTGTTTTTTGAAGGGAGAAAGACAGTGTTACCACCACTATCTTGTTTAGATATGGAGAGGATGAGAGTGTGTGAATAGAGCAACCCTAGCAAGCAAGCGCGGAGGATCCGGCCTATATATACGTAGTGGGGTAGTTTTCCTTTTTCACTCCATCAAAAAAATCGTTTAAAATTGTGTACGTGCCAGGTCACCATTTTTTAGTTGTTGATTGTTTTTTGAGATAGCTACCCGCTTATTCCAAGTGGTGTTACGGTGTGCCAGGTCGCACTTTGTATCGTTCAAGTCTGGTACAAGTCCCTCCATTAAATGAACAACCACCCCCTCATAAAAATTGAGAACAAGCCCATGGCTAAAATTATCGGAAACGTGGGCTGCCCCAACATGCATTATTATTTATATTTTCTACTCCCTCCGTTCCTAAATATAAGTCTTTTTTATTAGCCACACCTAAGACAAGAATTTTTTGTTAGCAGTGAACCCCACATGTCATAGACGCAAAAAGTGTGGCAAGATTCCCTTAGGCAAGCCAAAGTGTGTCTAACAATTTGAGCAACTCAAGTTAGGCAAGTGTGGCAAAAATAATGTGGCAACATAAGACAAACATAGTCACAATCCAAATAGCCTCGTAATTTTTTGCGACATGCATGAACATTTGGTTAGTTAAATTTATAGTCAAAATTTGGCAAGGTGCATCAAATCAACAGATGCAAGTATCAAAAGGAAAGTCACAGCATGCATGCATGCGTTGTACTCCCTCTGTTTCGAAATATAAGTCTTTTTAGAGATTGCAACAAGTGACTACAGACGAAGCAAAATGAGTGAATCTACACTCTAAAATATGTCTGCATACATCTATAAGTTGTAGTCCATTTGAAATGTCTAAAATGACTTATGTTTAGGCGTTTGTACTTTGTTCAAAAAAAGGTTCGGAGGTTGTAATTAATGCATCAGTAAATGCAAATTATTGTAATATATCGAGTGCAGTGCTTTGATGTGTCACGTCAACTCGTACAAGATCGAGAAGTTTGATTACTACAATGCCCTCTCCCTCACGGACTGGCTCCGGTGCCTTAACTGTACATGGCTTTGGCTGCATGACAGGTGGCCACCCACCTGTTGGGCCCACTTGTCATAGACGCAAAGGCAGGAGCAGTAAGTCAATGAAGCTGCGTCCCTCCCTCGCGCATGAGCGTGGTGGTTCGCAGGACTAGGAGAAGCTTTCTCTACACACTATCGCTCCCGTACGTGGTGGACGGACATGCAACAGTGGATTCAATACTGTAGAAGTAGCAGTAACATCATTGTTCATCTTCTCGAAGAGGCGAAGAGCCAAGCGCAACCCGAACGTGGCAGTTGCGAACGCTCGCATGGCAGTCTTTGTGTAGGGGTGGGGCGTGGTGCGGTGCCTTGGAGCACGCATATAGCCAGGCTCTTGCATGAGACAAAATTGCTATTTGAGCCCATTATTGTAGTACTAGTACTTGCTAGTATATCCCTATAAACCGGAAAGGAGTATTTGCCATTCTAGAGATTTCAACAAGTGACTAGACTACACCACGTGTAGTACTTCCTCCCTTCCGGATTATAGGGCTCAAATCTCAAATCTCATCAACCAAGGCATTTTGTGATTGGAGGAATGTATCTCGTACTTTACAAAACTTCCCTAATTAAACTCATGCATTAATTACGTAGTTCTCTCGTTTTTCTCTCCGCCTTGGTCGCGGTGCACAATATTGAGAACTCCTATATGACTAGCCGCACTATCTACATGCGGGACATCAAAGCATTTGGGCCCGCGTGCCATCCACCAAATCACATCGAGGTGCTACAGTCGACACTCACCGGTCACCCTGGTGTGGCCGTCATGACCCGTCATATCACAAAACCCACACCTTTACCAGCAGTGGTAAAGTGGCCTCAAAGTTGGACTAGACGAAGCAACCATCATTTCACTGGAACGCTCGTTGAAGCCCTTTCTCCCCTTGAAGAAAACCTCACTCCAGGCTACTCACTTTTGCCATTTTTCTTCTGTACCGACGAATGAAAGGTGGGCGAATCAGTGATGCTACTATATTTTCATTCCAAGAATCTTCTTTTTGCGAAGAACCGACCGATTCTCACAGAAAATTCTTTTCCCGGTTGCATTGGGTTTGTGGTTTCCTTTTGATTGCTTTTGTTTGTCAGTTCATTGATGGATCCTAGAGCACTAGGCAAGGAGTTGCCGGCGGACAACCCACTGGAGATAGCGATCTCCAAGAAGCGAGCACCGACCAACAATTTGACCATGTTGGCGGGCCAACCCATGGAGACAAAGAACTCCAAGAAACAAGCACTGGCCAAAGAGTTGACGACGTTGGCGGACGAACTCCTCAAAGAAAGTTGGAAGAACAGCGATGGCCCCATCGTGCCTACCCCAGAAACTCTAATGGCCACCTATGCGAGGCTCAAGGCCGAATTTGAGGAGATAGTCACCGTTGAGAAGCAGTATTCCCCTGGCAAGGTGATGGCCCCCATCAAGGACAAGGAGATGGCCCCCGGAGGGACGGGATCCCCGGGTGAGCTGCACAAGGTAAAAAATAATGGCTTACCATAGTTGTGGTTTTTGATTATTTGCAATGTGCTTGTTAATATGTTAGGGTTGTGTAGGTGCCAGTGGACATCTGAAAGTGCAACTAATCCCCGGGTGGTTTTGGTAATTAATAACAACATATATATCATTGAACTAATAGTTACTTGAGAATCATTTCAGAAAGTTCAGTGATATGGGTATGGCAAGGACTGAAGAAGTGGACCCCTCAAAATGCTAAGGCAAGCATTGGCAAAAGCTCAAGACTCCATTTTTGGTTTAGTGATCCAAGATCACATTGAGTCCATAGGAAAGCCAATACTATTAAAAGGGGATGAGGTTATGATGATGATCTGGTTGCTCAAAGTGCTTAGTGATACATCTCCTAAACTATCAGCAACTTTCACTGCCATATACACTCATAAGTAATCTCAGTCCCACCGATTTTCCAAACCCAGTCACACCGAGATGAACCACCTCAGCCACAAAGCCAAACCCTAGAAATCTCGGATTTTCCGATTCTGAACTCGGTCTCACCGAAACTTGAGTTGCCAAGCTTCTGTAACCTTCTGTCATCAAATCGGTGTCACCGAGATGATGAAGTCGGTCCCACCGAGATTGGCAAGCTCTTGTCTTTGCACGGATCGGACTAACCGAGATTGTATTTTCGGTCCCACCGAAAATCCCAACGTTCACATAATTTGAACTTTCGGTCTCACCGAGTTGTCAACTTCGGTCCCACCGAGATTGGTCAAATGTGTGTAACGGTTGGATTTTGTGTGGAGGCTATAAATACCCCTCCACCCCCTCTTCATTCGTGGAGAGAGCCATCAGAAAGAACTATCACTCCTACCTTACATTTCTGAGAAGAGACCTACCTACCCTTGTGTTGAGATCAAGTTGCTCCACTCCCATCATATGAAGCTTGATCTCTAGCCTTCCCAAGTTGCTTTCCACTCAATTCTTTCTTCCACCACAGCCAAATCAGTGAGGAGAGTTGAGTGTTGGGGAGATTATCATTTGAAGCACAAGAGCAAGGAGTTCATCATCATCAACACCATCTATTACCTTTTGGAGGGTGGTGCCTCCTAGATTGGTTAGGTGTCGCTTGGGAGCCTCCGTCGAGATGTGGAGTTGAACCAAGAAGTTTGTAAGGGCAAGGAGATCGCCTACTTCGTGAAGATCTACCCCGAGTAAGGCTAGTCCTCCGTGGGCGTAGGCCATGATGGCATAGACAAGGTTGCTTCTTCGTGGACCCTTCGTGGGTGGAGCCCTCCGTGGACTCTCGCAGCCGTTACCCTCCGTGGGTTGAAGTCTCCATCAACGTGGAAGTACGATAGCACCACCTATCGGAACCACGAGAAAAATCACCGCGTCTCCAAAATTGCGTTTGCTCTTCTCCACCTCTCTTTACTACATGTGCAATTTACTTTCCGCTGCCTATACTCTAGAATTGCATGTGTAGGGTGATACTTGACTTGATCATATTTGTGAATCTGCCAAAAACTGTTCTTTGTCAAAAGGCTGAATTTTTATATTGTCAAGTAGTCTAATCACCCCCCTCTAGACATACTTTCGATCCTACAAGTGGTATCAGAGCTTTGGTCTCCATTGTATTGGTTTCCATTGCATTGGACTCCATAAGCTTGGTTTCACAACCTAGGAGAGTATGGCGTCTAGTGAGGGTAATTTTCGTAGAGGTCCTTACTTTGATGGTACAAATTTTGCTAGTTGGAAGCATAAAATGAAAATGCATATTCTTGGTCATAACCCAGCTGCATGGGGCATTATTTGTGTTGGTATGCAAGGTGAATTCTTCGAGGAAGGAAAAGTTCCGGATCGCGAAGCTACAACGGAAGAATTGCGGATGTTGCAAAACAATGCTCAAGCTTGTGACATTCTCTTCAATGCCTTGTGTCCCGAGGAGTTCAACAAAATCAGCCGTCTTGAGAATGCAAAAGAGATTTGGGATACTTTGGTTGAGATGCACGAAGGTACCGAGTCCGTGAAGGAATCAAAGCTAGATGTTCTTCAAGGTCAACTTGACAAGTTCAAGATGAAGGAAGGTGAAGGAGTCGCTGAAATGTACTCTAGGCTTGCTCTCATCACAAATGAGATTGCCGGCTTAGGAAGCGAAGAAATGACCGTCCGATTCATCATCAAGAAGATTCTCAGAGCTTTGGATGGAAAGTATGACACCGTGTGCACCTTGATCCAAATGATGCCAAACTAAAAGAATCTCAAGCCAACCGAAGTCATTGGAAGAATTGTTGCTCATGAGATGACACTTAAGGATAAGGAAGAGCTTCACAACAAGTCAAGTGGTGCTTACAAAGCTACAAGTGATGCTCCTACAACCTCAAGTGACAAGCTAGTTTCCAATGAAGAGATAAGCCTAATGGTCAAGAACTTCAGCAAATTCTACAAGAGTAGAAGCAAAGAGAGAAGCTCAAAGTCTAGATCATATGATGAAAAGAGATCTTCTAGTCGTGATCGAAACTGCTACAATTGTGGAAGACCCGGACACTACTCAAATGAGTGTTCGGCTCCCCACAAGAGAAGAGAAGAATCTCCAAGAAGAAGAAGCTCAAGAGATGAGTCACCTCGGAAAGAGAGAAGGAGTAGAGATGATCGTTATGAACGAAGACCCTCTCGGAGAAGCAAGGATTCGGAGAGGAAAGACAAGTCATCAAGGAGCTACACAAGAAGAAAACATCAAGCTCATGTAGGTGAATGGGTCTCCGGCTCCGACTCCGACAATCAATCCGAAGGAAGCTATCACTCCAACTCCGACTACAGTCAAGATGAAGGTGTTGCCGGTCTTGCTCTCGTATCCTCCAACTCCAACTCCTATGACCTATTTGATTCACCAAATGAGGGAATTGGAAGATGCTTCATGGCTAAGGGCCCCAAGGTATCACACCCTGAATTCATTGACTTTGATAGTGATGAGGATGACTTGCTTGGTGAAGATGAGCTCTTACATGATAAATCCAATGAATCTAGTAACGATGAACATGCTAGTAGTCTTTATAGTCGAGAAGAGTCGAATGACAATGCTATGAAGGAGATTGAGCGTCTGACTAAATAACTAAAAACTCTTAAGTTAGCTCATGAAACAACTCAAGAAGATCATAGAGAGCTCCTAAGATCTCATGAGAAGCTACGCTTCGAGAAGCTCACTCTAGAGCAAGAACATGAGTTTCTAAAAGCAATCAATGACGATCTTCGAAAGAAGAGTTCTTCATATCTTGCCAAACGACTTCTCTTGTCTAATTTCTTGCCACCCATTAAAACTAAGCATGACAAGCATAAGAAAAGTTATTTCTCTAGTAGTAACAATAACCATGCTAAATCCAATATTGTTGCTTCTAGTAGTTATCTTGATTCCACTAACAATGTTTCAAGCCAAGTTACACTTGAGCAAGAAAATAGTTTATTGAAAGGGATTATAGGGAAAGGTGTCTACAAGAGCCTTGCCGGAAGCAAGAACTTTGAGGAAATTGTTCGCAAGCAAGGAAGGCACCGGAAGAATCAAGGAATTGGGTTTGAGCGAAAGTTCAACGCCGAGGGTGTTGAATGGGAAGAAGGTCAATATCCTACTCCACAGTTTATTCCTCAAAAGGAGAAGTATGATCCTACTTCTTCCAATGTGGAACAAGCTCAAGATGACCTTCCACCACAAGACCACAAGCTAAAAGGCAAGGACAAGCTTCAAGAGGAGATTGATGCATTTGTTGAAGCACCTCAAGCCATGGTCAAGTGGGTTCCCAAGGAAACGTCAAGTTCTACTTCGTCAAGCTCAACTACAACCCCAAGGATTCCCATCAAGATGATGTGGATCCCGAAGAAGAAGAACTAGAAAGTTCTTGAGGGTGACTCCGCCAACATACTTCACTCACATTCATTTTGGCAAAAACTTGTGCAATCAACTTCCACATCTTGCACTAGTTCATGGAGTCACAAACCCTCTTGTTGGTAAGTCAAGGGACAAGGTAATCATTGCTTTCATGGACATCATCTATTGTGAACTTCAATCTATGTCCATGGATATCCTTGTTTGTTCCTTGTGGGACTAACCCATGTAGGTATTGAAAGTGCCCGAATCCAAAGGATTGCTCCAAACTCTTGATGATCTTCATCAACATTGAGCATCCACATCTTCAACATCTACATGAAGTCTTCTACGACAACCCAAGGTTAGTTTGACCCTTTAAAAGGGGTTCTCACATCTAGGGGGAGCTTTGCTCTAAAAATTGAGCTAAAGCATCTTCAAATGATGTGAACACATCAATGCTTTATGAAAAAGTGGTAACCCCACTTGTGCTTAAACGATGAGTATGACCTATGATCAAATGTTCTCATTTGGCTCCTAAGTCAATATACTCATATAAAGATGACCTAGTCATCGACCAATTGTGTGATAGTAGCTAGAGTTTTGATTGTGCATGTTTGACACATATTTCATTTGCTATCTTATTGTGTGAGCATGTTGGATGCATGATTTTATCCATTCAAGGACATCCATTTGTTGTTTTGGACGTTTTGATTTTTCTGACCAAATGGATGGACAAGAATGCCTAAGTACCTCCCCTAGCTATCTATGCTTTCTTGTCTCAAATTCTATTCATGCTTACATCACAAATTTTGAACAAGTCATTTTCGGACCCTCCGAGTGAGGAGCACTCGGAGCCACCGATCCGTCAAGGGCTAACTTCCAAAACCTTCTAAGTGATTTCGGTCAGACCAACTCACTCAAACTCGGTCAAACCGAAAGCATTTGGACTGATCTAGGTTTTCACCTCGGTGAAACCGAGTTGTGATTTTCGGCGTGACCGAAGTGCATAACTGCCTGCAGTTATCCATCTTGGTGCCACCGAGTTTTACAACTCGGTCCCACCGACAGCAAAAGGGTATATATACTCCGAGGGTCGCGCGCGTTGATTTCTCATTCAAACGCTTCGCCCCCACAACCCTTGCTGCCGTCGCCCTGGTCTCCGGATCGTCTCCGTCGTCGCCTGTGCGCCCTCGCCGCAGGTCTCCGTCGCCGTCAACGGACATCTTCTCCGCGCCGTTGCCGCCGTAGAGAAACTCCACCAAGTTAGGGTGAGTTTCGATCCCACTCGTGCTCCCATCTCCGATTCAATGCACGTTTGGTTTGCCTAGAATCTTGCCACGATTGAAATCTTCCTGTACACCAGATTAGTTCGTTTGGACTAGATTCGAGTAAAAGTTTTAGGGTTAGGTTTCCGCCGAACACATCTCGGTGAGACCGATTTTACATTCTCGGTATGACCGATTTGGCCTATGGCCATTGCACTGCACCCTTCGGTCCAACCGAGTTGTGCAAATCAGTGTGACCGAAATGAGGATTCTGTGAAACCCTAGTGTTTTTGGCAGGACCGAAACCCACTTCGGTCCAACCGAAAGTGGTGTGAAAGCTTCTGTTTGAACACTTCGGATTCACCGAATTTTAAACTCGGTCTGACCGAAATGTCTTCTGCGAAAACCTAATACTAGAATTTGAACTCATTTTTTTGCAAAAACTTCTGCAATTTGTGATGACTCTTCTTCTCTGCCTATACCTTATCTATTCACAGGTTTTCAGCCATGTCAAATGCTAGTGACAGTCAGAACAGGTCAGAGACACCCATTGCAGATATCCCAGAGGCAGGCACTAGTCCTGATCCTAGCAGCTCATCAGATGAGGGTGAGAGGAGTACACCAAGTGGTTTACCTCCTGCAGCCACCAGAGCCAGAAAGAAGAGGAACTCAGATGATGAAGACTCAGACTTTGTTGTTGAGGAAGAGATCACCTCAAAGCCCAAGAGGAAGGTTGTTTCCAAAGAGCCACAAGGTCAACAAACCAAGAAAGGCACCAGAAAAGTCAAGCAGTCAACTGTTGCCAAGAAGCTGAGTTTGGAAGAGGAAACTACAAGCAAAGTTAAGAAAACTTCCAAGAGAAAGAGGTTAGTGCATGATGATGCAGAAGATGAGGATGAGGAAGCACCCCAGCCTCCTCCTCAGAAGTCTAAGTTCATGGGTGATGCCATTAAGGCTGGAGCCACTTCAAAGCCCAAGCAATCTGCTCCAGCTAAGGCAGCTCCAGCAAAGCCTGCTGCCAAGCCCAAGAAGACAGTCAGGAACATTCCAGCATCTGAAAAGAACAAGGATGATGTGCCACCAGCTGAGTCAGATGGTGAAGGACCAGTTTTGCTGAAACTTCGTCAAAAACTGCCACTACATAATGATGCTCATCCTCAAGCTGAGGATATGAAGGCAAGGAAGGATAGAGGTCTCAGGCTATGGAGACAAGCTGACCCATATGCCGTGAGGAGAAGGACTGCTGTTGATCCCAGATTTCACACCAGAGAGCAGCAGGACTTCTATGAGACAGTGCTGATGGATAAGAAGCCCATAGTCGCAGACACGAGATATGTTGACTGGAAGTACATTGACAGCGAAGAGCACAGAGATTTCTTTCCACATGTGCATGAAAGCTTCACTGCATGTGGCGTTGCAGACTTTGTAGGTCAGAAGTTGACAAATTGGAATGATGAGATGATTATGCAATTCTATGCCACAGCTCACTTCTATCCAGATGGAAGGATTGTATGGATGACTGAAGGCCAAAGATTTTCTTCAACTGTTGAAGAATGGGCAGAACTTCTGAATGCTCCAGTGCAAAGAGAGGATGATATTGATGTTTATGGTATTCCAAAGAAGAACCATGAATCCATGAAGAACATGTACAAAGAGGTTCCAGCTAAGGATTTGGGAATCTGGAAGCTCGGCTCAGTGTACTATCTCCAGGCAGGTCTACCTACCACAAACACTATTTTGAGGCATACCTTGATGCCCAAGTCTGGAGATCATCGCATGATCAGAGGATACTCTATCAACATGCTGCATATACTTGATGAGAAGGCACCTTTCAAGGTGATGGACTTGATGGTTGAGACCATTAAGAGGACTGCAGCTGACCAGAAAAGGTCGTGTGGATTTGCCCCGCAGATTCAGATGCTTATCAATGCCAAGTTTGGCACGGGCACATACTTGTTGGATAGAGCACACTTACCACTGCAGCATGAGCATGAGGATAATGTTGTTGTGATGGATGAGGAGGATCCAACATCGGTTGAAGGTCAAGCCAATATTGAAGCTGCCAAGAAAGCCAAAGCTGACAAGGAAGCAGCAGCAGCAGCAGTTAAACCAAAGAGTGTTGGAGAGCAGCTCCTTGAAGCTACCCAAAGGATTGAACAACGCCTGGCCAGCATTGTACAGTCTCAGGAGAGCCTAGAGAGGATTGTCGAAGACAAGATCCACGCTCTGGATGTAAAGCTGACTGAAGTGCAAGTGACTGTCAACAAGCTTGAGGCAGACATTGAGGAAGCAAAGAGGGAGAAGGAAGAGCTTATGCGTGAGATGCAGGATGACTTAGTCCAGGATGCTTATCAACAGACTGCTCCGGTTCCCACAGGACCCCGATCAGCTGCTATTCCAGTGACTGACACCAGGACTACAGCTTCAGCACCTCCCACAGTTCCATCAGTTGCTACAGCTCCAGCTCCAGTGACCACTCCTCCAGCACAGACATCAGTTGAAGTCTTGGCCGATGGTGCCATATCAACTCCAACATCAACCCAGACAGGAGCCGCCAGCAGAGTCCCCAGTGACGCTTAGCTCTATGCCTTTTCGAACTTTTTGGTAACTTGTTGCCAAAGGGGGAGAAATTGTATAGATCATAGGACTTCGAGAGAGAGAGTGCTGTTGTCTTTGCGCTTTTGCTCTTTCGTTCATTTGTGGTTTCTTTGAGATACTTTTGGTTTTCGAGACATTCTGTGTGTTTGATACTATGTTTGATGAGTGCTTGGTCGTACTATGCCTTAATGTGTGCTTAATGCTTATCATATGCTATTCCTATCTTGTATGACCATTTACTCATGTCTTGGTGATTGGGTGCATGCTATTCATTCTTATCATTTTGTGCGCTCCACCAAGATGTATGTGACATGGAAGAGTGACCCATGATCCTAATCGATTGTGCATTTGCATTCAAACGCAAATCTTAAATAATGCACAAATTTAGGGGGAGCTCTTGCTTATCACATACTTCTCAAAGCGACGATATTATTCATTGATTATATCCTTTGTCGAAGCTTTGATCTATATGTTGTCATCAATTACCAAAAAGGGGGAGATTGAAAGTGCAACTAATCCCCGGGTGGTTTTGGTAATTAATAACAACATATATATCATTGAACTAATAGTTACTTGAGAATCATTTCAGAAAGTTCAGTGATATGGGTATGGCAAGGACTGAAGAAGTGGACCCCTCAAAATGCTAAGGCAAGCATTGGCAAAAGCTCAAGACTCCATTTTTGGTTTAGTGATCCAAGATCACATTGAGTCCATAGGAAAGCCAATACTATTAAAAGGGGATGAGGTTATGATGATGATCTGGTTGCTCAAAGTGCTTAGTGATACATCTCCTAAACTATCAGCAACTTTCACTACCATATACACTCATAAGTAATCTCGGTCCCACCGATTTTCCAAACCCAGTCACACCGAGATGAACCACCTCAGCCACAAAGCCAAACCCTAGAAATCTCGGATTTTCCGATTCTGAACTCGGTCTCACCGAAACTTGAGTTGCCAAGCTTCTGTAACCTTCTGTCATCAAATCGGTGTCACCGAGATGATGAAGTCGGTCCCACCGAGATTGGCAAGCTCTTGTCTTTGCACGGATCGGACTAACCGAGATTGTATTTTCGGTCCCACCGAAAATCCCAACGTTCACATAATTTGAACTTTCGGTCTCACCGAGTTGTCAACTTCGGTCCCACCGAGATTGGTCAAATGTGTGTAACGGTTGGATTTTGTGTGGAGGCTATAAATACCCCTCCACCCCCTCTTCATTCGTGGAGAGAGCCATCAGAAAGAACTACCACTCCTACCTTACATTTCTGAGAAGAGAACTACCTACCCTTGTGTTGAGATCAAGTTACTCACTCCCATCATATGAAGCTTGATCTCTAGCCTTCCCAAGTTGCTTTCCACTCAATTCTTTCTTCCACCACAGCCAAATCAGTGAGGAGAGTTGAGTGTTGGGGAGATTATCATTTGAAGCACAAGAGCAAGGAGTTCATCATCATCAACACCATCTATTACCTTTTGGAGGGTGGTGCCTCCTAGATTGGTTAGGTGTCACTTGGGAGCCTCCGTCGAGATGTGGAGTTGAACCAAGAAGTTTGTAAGGGCAAGGAGATCGCCTACTTCGTGAAGATCTACCCCGAGTAAGGCTAGTCCTCCATGGGCGTAGGCCATGATGGCATAGACAAGGTTGCTTCTTCGTGGACCCTTTGTGGGTGGAGCCCTCCGTGGACTCTCGCAGCCGTTACCCTCCGTGGGTTGAAGTCTCCATCAACGTGGAAGTACGATAGCACCACCTATCGGAACCACGAGAAAAATCACCGCGTCTCCAAAATTGCGTTTGCTCTTCTCCACCTCTCTTTACTACATGTGCAATTTACTTTCCGCTGCCTATACTCTAGAATTGCATGTGTAGGGTGATACTTGACTTGATCATATTTGTGAATCTGCCAAAAACTGTTCTTTGTCAAAAGGCTGAATTTTTATATTGTCAAGTAGTCTAATCACCCCCCTCTAGACATACTTTCGATCCTACAACATCCTTGATGATTCTGATGTCGTGCCCGTCCTGTGGACAACGCCCCAGAGATTGTTTTCGATGTCGCGGTCCGTCCTGTTGACATCGCCCCGGAGATCGATTCTGATGCCGATGTCCATCCTGTGGACATCGCCCCAGAGATCGATTCCGATGTCACGGTCAGTCATGTGGACATCGCCCCAGAGATTGATTCCCATGCCGATGTCCGTGATGTGGTCATTTCCCGAGAGATCGATGACAAGAAATAGTTGGTCGCGCTAATCCTTCAGGGTAGTTTGCATTGCCTTGTGTTTAATTACCAGAACGATGCGTTTTATCAAACCATCTTAGGGCTAGTGCACTGTCTTGTGTGGGCGGTACTTGTTACTTTTGTTTGATAGTGAATCATGTGAACCCTCTCCAAGTTATGGAAACAGATGTATCCTCACCAGCTTTTGATGTAATATATGGCATGCTTAGATGTGAGTTTGAACTGTTTATCATATCAACAGGGCTTGTTTGATGATTCTTGGTGTTAGTAGGCTAGCTACTGTGCAAGCTATAGTACTTGCAAAACACTCACCGAAGAGAAACGTTGGGGCTGATGAGCTCGTGGTACGCCTATACTTATTCGCGTCGATCGGCCAATAGCCCAAGCTCCTAAAATTGTAGGCTTAGCAATCGATCAGACAATAGTCAACACAGATACATTTAGGCCTCATTTGGTTCATAGGGTAGGAAAATCGTAGCAAAAGTACAGCGACGTACAACACAAAATCATAGTAGTGTAGAGACATACTCCCTCCGTTCCAAAATAGATGACCTATGCGGGCTAGTTTGGCCTAGTGGGTTTCAGTGATATGATGTGGTACAGTGTCGTCTAGTCTTTGCGTGTGATAGCAGTATTGCGGGTACAGTAAGTTTTCTTGAAGAAGCAGAATTCAACGAAGTCATGATGGTTCCTTCGTCTGACCAACTTACAGTGGGAAAGGTTGGGCCTGCTCTACGACCGGGGTGGACCAGGATAATTTTGTGCATGGCAGGTGGACCAGGATGGTCGACGTCCCACATGTCAGTGAATGAATGTATTCTTTCCGATATAGAGGACACGCCCACGAGTATTCATTGTTTATTTTTGATGAAAGCTATTGTCTCCACTATTATGAGGGAGGAGTGTGAAACACGACAACCCAGTGAACTTGGCATGTGCACGACTCTCTCCTTCCTCATGTAATATTACCATAGTGTTGACTATAAGGTTGGCTATAAGTTTACAACTTTTTCTCACGTTCTATCTATCTATTTCCTCTCAAAAAAATTTACCTTTCTTTTTTTAGACACAATTGTTTTTTATGCCACTTTTTTTTAGAATTAGTTTTTTTATACCTAGGAGCACGTGTAGAGACGGGCTCTTGCAGAGCCCACTGCTTGACTTCGTCAATGCCTCTCTCTCCTCCACATAAGCGGGCTTATAGCCCAGTATTTTACTGGTACTACTTGCTATTAATGCGGCAGCTCGCGTATGAGGGGGGAGCGCGAGCGGGGAGGTGGGTTTTTTTGGTGGGCCATGGCAGTCAGAAGCGGGCTTGGAAGCGGTCCGGACTCCCGCATGGCCCACCGCACATTATCACCATATATTTCTTGGAGTCTATGCATGGCGGGTGGGCGATCTGTTCTCCCTCCCCCGTCTCTCTCTTCTCAGCCGACACCCGCCGAGCGATTAGATTTCGGCTATTGACGGTTTATTCAATTGCAGTCCCACATGTCAGTGAAACTGCAAGACAACACGTGTCCCCTCTGGTGAGCGGCGTGTGAGCCGGACTGTCGGGGGTGCGGCGTGTACGAGTCGTAAGTGTGCCGCCTTTTCCTTTTGAACTTGCAAAGCGTAACATTTTCGTGCGATCGATCGATAGAAATCCAGAACAAAATGACGAGGGCGGTGCTTTCCTGCGTGTTAGGTGGGCTAGTTTGAGTGATATGACGTTCTACAGTGCCGTCCACTTGCTCCATTTTTATGTAAGCAAGAGTTTACACTCTTATGTGGGAGGAGTGCGAAACACGGGGATCTGATTTTGATCGAGGGATAACTGTTCCCTGCCAAATAATGGAGCACTATTAGCGATTATAACATGATAGTTAGGGCATCTCCAGCGCTGGCCCACAAATTTACACCGGCATCTGTCCGAGGACACTGATGGATGCCATCTGATGCTGCTCGCATACCTTTCGACAACTATATGAACTAACCGGATGAAATTCTTGCAAACAAAGAAAATTCAAATTAACCGGATGAAGTTCATTACATCTCGAAAACTTTTCCTAAACTGGACGAAATTCATTACATATTTTGCACAAACCATACTAAAACCTACTGTAAACCTAATCTAAACGATCGCCGGCGCCCGACCACCATGTCCGGCCATGAACCCGAGAAAGCCGGCCATTACCTTTGCCTCCTCCTCATCCGCCTCGATAACCTCCTCCTTCGGAGCACAAGGTTCTGAAGATTTCCGCCTCCACGTCACCGTCAAGCGGCTAATCAGCCGCCGATGTTTACCCCACCAAGCTTGGCGTCGACTGAGTGGAGTAGAGGTGGCCTTCCTTGGACCAGAGCGGCGGCGACCTACCGTGTACTACTCTTCCTCGCTGCCGGCTGCGCCCGCGCACGCGCGCCGGCTTCGTGGTCATGGCGGCGGAGGGCGGCCAGGGGGCAGCCAACGATCTCCTTCGTCTGCTCCTGCGATAGTACGTAGAAGAGAGCTTTGGAGCGCGCCCGAAGCAGAGCCGCCGATGTCCTTCGTCTTTTCCTGCGACAGTACGTCCAAGAGAGGTTTGGAGTGTCAGGAGGCCATGGTTGGAGTGGTGCCGACAGAAGGAAGGGACTGGAGGAGAATGAGTGCGGGTCTTTGGCTATGGCTGGGAGCTGGGGCTCAAGTTAATATAGAGGGCGAATGGCAATGAGCCGCGGTAGACGGATGGACAGCTGGCGCCGGAGTAGTTTCGTCAGGCGTGAATGTGAATGCTGCTTCAGTGACTTAACTGCAGGTGCGTTGGGTTACTGACATGTGGGCCCAATGGGCATCTAGCACACATGTCAGTGACACACCAACTGCACCTGCAGTTAAGTCGAGTGAATGCGACATTGACGTTCTGGAGAGACGGTGACTGTTTCAGGTGGGAAGCATGCGCTAGCAATGGAAGGGGTTTCGGTAGGCCAGGGCGGTTAGACGCTGGCATGGTAGTAAAATGTGAACTCATGGATGACGAGCCTTTGAAGCGTATGCGGCATGTATTGACAACCAGGCGTCCATGCAACCGCTCTTGTCGCCAGCTAGCCTTTGACGACCACCATTAGACACCACACAACCATGCATAACATACGAATAATGGACGAATCGATCAGACACACACTCGTGTGCAGTGGCACTATGATCGGTCGCTCACAATAGTACATACTCCATACCATGGTACCCTCTCTACTTAGGCTGTTTTATAGATTGTTGTTGTGATGGACGATATACATGAGCAAGGCGCTCCCGAGTATGACCGTTGGTGTTGAGCCAGGTGAATACATGCTCGGCATTCGCAGAGGCCTCCATCAAACGTCTAAATAGTAATGTCAGGCACCGTCGGGGCGCGCAGGTGATGGGCTCGCTGTCGGTGTCAAAACCGGCGGATCTCGGGTAGGGGGTCCCGAACTGTGCGTCTAGGCGGATGGTAACAAGAGACGAGGGACACAATGTTTTTACCCAGGTTCGGGCCCTCTCGATGGAGGTAAAACCCTACGTCCTGCTTGATTAATATTGATGATATGGGTAGTACAAGAGTAGATCTACCACGAGATCAAGGAGGCTAAACCCTAGAAGCTAGCCTATGGTATGATTGTTGAGATGTATGTTCGTCCTACGGACTAAGGCCCTTCGGTTTATATAGACACCGGAGAGGCTAGGGTTACACAGAGTCGGTTACAATGGTAGGAGATCTACATATCCGTATTGCCAAGCTTGCCTTCCACGCCAAGGAAAGTACCTTCCGGACACGAGCCGGAGTCTTCAATCTTCTATCTTCGTAGTCTGGGAGTCCGGCGGATGTTGATAGTCCGGCTGTCCGGACACCCCCTAGTCCAGGACTCCCTCAGTAGCCCCTGAACCAGTCTTCAATGACGATAAGTCCGGCGTGCATAATGTTCGGCATTGCAAGGCGGGTTCCCCTCCTTGAATAATTCGGAGAAGATAATGAACACCAGGATAGTATCCGGCTCTGCAAGATAAATTCCACATTCCAACATAGAGAGAATAAAATATACACTTAGCTCAATCTGCTGACGTTTTATGCGGCATGACATCACACCGTAGCCAATCCCTTGTTTGAATTACTATACCACCTCAGCACGTTTAGCGAAGCGGTTTCCTTGGCACGTCCTGTCGAAGCAGAGATCGTGTTCCCCTTATTCCGGGATTCTCATCAATACGTGCGTGGGTAACCCAACCGCGCCATTGATGGTGGCGCTTGGGAGATAAGCGAGTTTTACCAGGCCGGTGAGGGACGCATAGTTTTGTCCGCCTATATATAAGGGGTAAGGATTTACCTTCTCACCTACGCCTTCTTCCTCCTTTGCTTATCCCTCCCTGCGAACTCAAGCTCCAACGCCCAAGCTCGCGCATCTCACCTCGACCCTTCTTCGAATATGTCCGGAGGGGAAGGTAAATGGATGGCCTCCACCGCCAAGGAGGAGGACATCACCAAGCTGCGCGACGCCGGATACCTTTCCAGCGATATCGCGCATCGGCTGCCTGACGCGGGGCAGCTCATCCCTACCCCAGGGCCTCATGAGAGGGTCGTCTTCCTCCCCCACTTCCTCTGCGGACTGGGCTTTCCGCTCCATCCATTCGTCCGGGGGCTCATGTTTTACTACGGCCTGGATTTCCATGATCTGGCGCCGAACTTCATCCTCAACATCTCGGCGTTTATCATCGTGTGCGAGGCCTTTCTCTGCATCCGGCCCCACTTCGGCCTGTGGCTCAAGACCTTCAACTTCAAGCCGAAGGTTGTGAAGGGGACGCAAGCGGAATGCGGAGGCGCCATGTTGGGCAAGCTGCCCAACGTCCCTTGGCTAGAAGGGACCTTCGTGGACTCCGTCAAGGGGTGGCAATCGGGGTGGTTGTAGGATCGAAAGTATGTCTAGAGGGGAGGTGATTAGACTACTTGACAATATAAAAATTCTGCCTTTTGACAAAGAACAGTTTTTGGCAGATTCACGATTATGATCAAGTCAAGCATCACCCTACACATGCAATTCTAGAGTATAGGCAGCGGAAAGTAAATTGCACATGTAGTAAAGAGAGGTGGAGAAGAGCAAACGCAATTTTGGAGACGCGGTGATTTTTCTCGTGGTTCCGATAGGTGGCGCTATCGTACTTCCACGTTGATGGAGACTTCAACCCACGGAGGGTAACGGCTGCGAGAGTCCACGGAGGGCTCCACCCACGAAGGGTCCACGAAGAAGCAACCTTGTCTATTCCATCATGGCCTACGCCCAAGGAGGGCTAGCCTTACTCGGGGTAGATCTTCACGAAGTAGGCGATCTCCTTGCCCTTACAAACTTCTTGGTTCAACTCCACATCTCGACGATGGAGGCTCCCAAGCGACACCTAACCAATTTAGGAGGCACCACCCTCCAAAAGGTAATAGATGTTGTAGATGATGATGAACTCCTTGCTCTTGTGCTTCAAATGATAATCTCCCCAACACTCAACTCTCCTCACTGATTTGGCTGTGGTGGAAGAAAGGATTGAGTGGAAAGCAACTTGGGAAGGCTAGAGATCAAGCTTCATATGGTGGGAGTGGAGCAACTTGATCTCAACACAAGGGTAGGTAGTTCTCTTCTCAGAAATGTAAGGTAGGAGTGGTAGTTCTTTCTGATGGCTCTCTCCACGAATGAAGAGGGGGTGGAGGGGTATAAATAGCCTCCACACAAAATCCAACCATTACACACATTTGAGCAATCTCAGTGGGACCGAAGTGGACAACTCGGTGAGACTGATAGTTCAAATATGAACGTTGGGATTTTCGGTGGGACCGAATATACAATCTCGGTTAGTCCGATTCGTGCAATGACAAGAGCATGCCAGTTTCGATGGGACCGACTTCATCATCTCGGTGACACCGATTTGATGACAGAAGGTTATAGAAGCTTGGCAACTCATGTTTCGGTGAGACCGAGTTCAGAATCGGAAAATCCGAGTTTACTAGGGTTTGGCTTATGGCTGAGGTGGTTCATCTCGGTGTGACTGAGTTTGGAATATCGGTGGGACCGAGACTACTTATGAGTGTATATGGCAGTGAAAGTTGCTGATAGTTTAGGAGATGTATCACTAAGCACTTGAGCAACCAGATCATCATCATAACCTCATCCCCTTTTAATAGTATTGGCTTTTCCTATGGACTCAATGTGATCTTGGATCACTAAACCAAAAATGGAGTCTTGAGCTTTTGCCAATGCTTGCCTTAGCATTTTGGGGGGTCCACTTCTTCAGTCCTTGCCATACCCATATCACTGAACTCTCTGAAATGATTCTCAAGTAACTATTAGTTCAATGATATATATGTTGTTATTAATTACCAAAACCACCCGGGGATTAGTTGCACTTTCAATCTCCCCCTTTTTGGTAATTGATGACAACATATAGATCAAAGCTTCGACAAAGGATATAATCAATGAATAATGTCGTCGCTTTGAGAAGTATGTGATAAGTAAGAGCTCCCCCTAAATTTGTGCATTATTTAAGATTTGCGTTTGAATGCAAATGCACAATCGATTAGGATCATGGGTCACTCTTCCACGTCACATACATCTTGGTGGAGCGCACAAAATGATAAGAATGAACAGCATGCACCCAATCACCAAGACATGAGTAAATGGTCATACGAGATAGGAATGGCATATGATAAGCATTAAGCACACATTAAAGCATAGTACGACCAAGCACTCATTAAGGTAGAATCAAACGGAGTATCAAACACACTGAATGTCTCGAAAACCAAAAGTATCTCAAAGAAACCGCAAAAGAACGAAAGAGCAAAAGCGCAAAGACAACAACACTCTCTCTCTCGAAGCCCTATGATCTATACAATTTCTCCCCCTTTGGCAACAAGTTACCAAAAAGTTTGAAAAAGCATAGAGCTAAGCGTCACTGTGGACTCTGCTGGCGGCTCCCGTCTGGGTTGATGTCGGAGTGGATATGACAGCATCGGCGAAGACTTCAGCTGATGTCTGTGCTAGAGGAGTGGACACTGGAATTGGAGCTGGAGTAGAAGCAACTGCTGGAACTGTGGGAGGTGCTGAAGCTGTAGTCCTGGTGTCAGTCACTGGAATAGCAGCTGATCGGGGTCCTTTGGGAACCGGAGCAGTCTGTCGATGAGAATCCTGGACTAAGTCATCCTGCAACTCACGCATAAGCTCTGCCTTTTCCTGCTTTGCTTCCTCAATGTCTGCCTCGAGCTTGTTGACAGTCACTTGTACTTCAGTCAGCTTCACGTCCAGAGCGTGGATCTTGTCTTCAACAATCCTCTCTAAGCTCTCCTGAGACTGTTCAATGCTGGCCAGGCGTTGTTCAATCCTTTGAGTAGCTTCAAGAATTTGCTCTCCTAAACTCTTTGGTTTAGCTGCTGCTGCTGCTGCTTCCTTGTCAGCTTTGGCTTTCTTAGCAGCTTCGATCTTGGCTTGACCTTCAACAGATGTCGGATCCTCCTCATCCATCACAACAACATTGTCTTCATGCTCTGGCTGCAACGGTAAATGTTCTCTATCCAACAAGAATGTGCCCGTGCCAAACTTGGCATTGATAAGCATCTGAATCTGCGGGGCAAATCCTCATGACCTTTTCTGGTCAGCTGCAGTCCTCTTAATGGTCTCTACCATCAAGTCCATCACCTTGAAAGGTGCTTTCTCATCAAGTATGTGCAGCATGTTGATAGAGTATCCTCTGATCATGCGATCATCTCCAGATTTGGGCATCAAGGTATGCCTCAAAATGGTATTAGTGGTATGTAAGCCTGCCTGGAGATAGTAGACTGAGCCGAGCTTCCAGATTTGCAAATCCTCTGCTGGAATCTCTTTGTACATGTTTTTCATGGATTCATGATTCTTCTTTGGAATCCCATATACATCAATATCATCTTCTCGTTGCACTGGAGCATTCAGAATTTCTGCCCATTCTTCAACAGAAGAAGAAAACCTTTGACCTTCAGTCATCCACATAATCTTTCCATCAGGGTAGAAGTGAGCTGTGGCATAAAATTGCATTATCATCTCCTCGTTCCAACTGGTCAATTTCTGACCTACAAAATCTGCAACTCCACATGCAGTGAAACTTTCATGCACATGTGGAAAGAAATCTCTGTGCTCTTCGCTGTCAATGTACTTCCAGTCAACATATCTGGTGTCTGTGAATATGGGCTTCTTGTCCATCAGCACGGTCTCATAGAAGTCCTGCTGCTCTCTGGTGTGAAATCTGGGATCTACAGCAGTTCTTCTCCTCACGGCATATGGGTCAGATTGTCTCCATAGCTTGAGACCTTTATCTTTCCTTGCCTTCATATCCTCAGCTTGAGGATGAGCATCATTATGGAGTGGCAGTTTTGGACGAAGTTTCAGCAAAACTGGTCCTTCATCATCAGACACAGCTGGTGGCACATCATCCTTGTTCTTTTCAGACGCTGGAATGTTTCTGATGGTCCTCTTGGGCTTGGCAGCAGGCTTTGCTGGAGCTGCCTTAGCTGGAGCAGATTTCTTGGGCTTTGATGTGGCTCCAGCCTTAATGGCATCACCCATGAGCTTCTGCTTCTGAGGAGGAGGCTGGGGTGCTTCCTCATCCTCATCCTCTACTGCTGCATCTGCATGAGGATCAATATGCACTATCCTCTTTCTCTTGGTGGTTTTCTTCACTTTGCTTGCAGCTGCCTCTCCCAAGTTCAGCTTCTTAGCAACAGTTGACTGCTTGACTTTGCTGGTGCCCTTCTTAGATTGTTGATCTTGTTGCTCTTTGGCAACAACCTTCCTTTTAGGCTTTGAGGTCACCTCTTCCTCAACAACAAAATCTGAATCCTCATCATCTGAATTCCTCTTCTTTCTAGCTCTGGTGGCTGCAGGAGGCATGCCACTTGGTGTACTCCTCTCACCATCATCAGATGAGCTACCAGGATCAGGACTAGTGCCTGCCTCTGGAATGTCTGCAATGGGTGTCTCTGACCTGTTCTCACTGTCACTGGCATCTGACATGGCTGACAACCTGTGAATAGATAAGGTGTAGGCAGAGAAGAAGAGTCATCACAAACTGCAGAAGTTTTTGCAAAAAAATGAGTTCAAATTCTAGTCTTAAGTTTTCACAGAAGACATTTCGGTCAGACCGAGTTTGAGGTTCGGTGAATCCGAAGTGTTAAACAGGATCTTGGCACACCACTTTCGGTTTGACCGAAGTGGGTTTCGGTCCTGCCGAAAACACTAGGGTTTCACAGAATCTTCATTTCGGTCACACCGATTTTGCACAACTCGGTTGGACCGAAGGGTGCAGTGCAATGGCCATAGGCCAAATCGGTCATACCGAAAATATAAAATCGGTCTCACCGAGATGTGTTCCGCAGAAACCTAACCCTAAAACTTTTACTCGAATCTAGTTCAACCGAACCAATCTGGTGTACAGGAGGATTTCAATCATGGCAAGATACTAGGCAATCCAAACGTGCATTGAATCGGAGATGGGAGCACGAGTTGGATCAAAACTCACCCTAACTTGGTGGAGTTTTTCTACGGCGGCAACGGCTCGGAGGAGATGGCCGTTGACGGCGACGGAGACCTGCGACGAGGGCGCACAGGCGACGACAGCGACGATCCGGAGACCAAGGCGACGGCAGCAAGGGGTGTGGGGGCGAAACGTTTGAAGGAGGAATCAACGCGCGCGGCCCTCAGAATATATACCCCTTCGCTGTCGGTGGGACCGAGTTGTAAAACTCGGTGGCACCGAGATGGATAACTGCTAGGCAGTTATGCACTTCGGTCACGCCGAAAATCACAACTCGGTTTCACCGAGATGAAAACCTAGATCAGTCCAAAAGCTTTCGATTCGACCGAGTTTGAGTGAGTTGGTCTGACCGAAATCAATTAGAAAGTTTTGGAAATTAGCCCTTGACGGATCGGTGGCTCCGAGTGCTCCTCACCCGGAGGGTCCGAAAATGACTTGTTCAAAATTTGTGATGTAAGCATGAATAGAATTTGAGACAAGAAAGCATAGATAGCTAGGGGAGGTACTTAGGCATTCTTGTCCATCCATTTGGTCAGAAAAATCAAAACGACCAAAACAACAAATGGATGTCCTCGAATGGATGAAATCATGCATCCAACATGCTCACACAATAAGATAGCAAATGAAATATGTGTCAAACATGCACAACCAAAACTTTAGCAACTAACACACAATTTGTCGATGACTAGGTCATCTTTATATGAGTATATTGACTTAGGAGCCAAATGAGAACATTTGATCATAGGTCATACTCATCGTTTAAGCACAAGTGGGGTTACCACTTTTACATAAAGCATTGATGTGTTCACATCATTTGAAGATGCTTTAGCTCAATTTCTTAGAGCAAAGCTCCCCCTAGATGTGAGAACCCCTTTTAAAGGGTCAAACTAACCTTGGGTTGTCGTAGAAGACTTCATGTAGATGTTGAAGATGTGGATGCTCAATGTTGATGAAGATCATCAAGAGTTGGGAGCTATCCTTTGGATTCGGGCACTTTCAATACCTACATGGGTTAGTCCCACAAGGAACAAACAAGGATATCCATGGACATAGATTGAAGTTCACAATAGATGATGTCCATGAAAGCAATGATTACCTTGTCCCTTGACTTACCAACAAGAGGGTTTGTGACTCCATGAACTAGTGCACGATGTGGAAGTTGATTGCACAAGTTTTTGCCAAAATGAATGTGAGTGAAGTATGTTGGCGGAGTCACCCTCAAGAACTTTCTAGTTCTTCTTCTTCGGGATCCACATCATCTTGATGGGAATCCTTGGGGTTGTAGTTGAGCTTGACGAAGTAGAACTTGACGTTTCCTTGGGAACCCACTTGACCATGGCTTGAGGTGCTTCAACAAATGCATCAATCTCCTCTTGAAGCTTGTCCTTGCCTTTTAGCTTGTGGTCTTGTGGTGAAAGGTCATCTTGAGCTTGTTCCACATTGGAAGAAGTAGGATCATACTTCTCCTTTTGAGGAACAAACTGTGGAGTAGGATATTGACCTTCTTCCCACTCAACGCCTTCGGCGTTGAACTTTCGCTCAAAACCAATTCCTTGATTCTTCCGGTGCCTTCCTTGCTTGCGAACAATTTCCTCAAAGTTCTTGCTTCCGGCAAGGCTCTTGTAGACACCTTTCTCTATGATCCCTTTCAATAAACTATTTTCTTGCTCAAGTGTAACTTGGCTTGAAACATTGTTAGTGGAATCAAGAGAACTACTAGAAGCAACAACATTGGATTTAGCATGGTTATTGTTACTGCTAGAGGAAGAATTTTTCTTATGCTTGTCATGCTTAGTTTTAATGGGTGGCAAGAAATTAGACAAGAGAAGTCGTTTGGCAAGATATGAAGAACTCTTCTTTCGAAGATCGTCATTGATTGCTTTTAGAAACTCATGTTCTTGCTCTAGAGTGAGCTTCTCGAAGCGTAGCTTCTCATGAGATCTTAGGAGCTCTCTATGATCTTCTTGAGTTGTTTCATGAGCTAACTTAAGAGTGTTTAGTTCTTTAGTTAGATGCTCAATATCCTTCATAGCATTGTCATTCGACTCTTCTCGACTATAAAGACTACTAGCATGTTCATCGTTACTAGGCTCACTGGATTTATCATGCAAGAGCTCATCTTCACCAAGCAAGTCATGCTCATCACTATCGAAGTCAATGAATTCAGGGTGTGATACCTTGGGGCCTTTAGCCATGAAGCATCTTCCAATTCCCTCATTTGGTGAATCAAATAAGTCGTAGGAGTTGGAGTTGGAGGATACGAGAGCAAGACCGGCAACACCTTCATCTTGACTGTAATCGGAGTCGGAGTGATAGATTCCTTCGGATTGATTGTCAGAGTCGGAGCCGGAGACCCATTCACCTATATGAGCTTGATGTTTTCTTCTTGTGTAGCTCCTTGATGACTTGTCTTTCCTCTCCGAATCCTTGCTTCTCCGAGAGGGTCTTCGTTCATAATGATCATCTCTACTCCTTCTCTCTTTCCGAGGTGACTCATCTCTTGAGCTTCTTCTTCTTGGAGATTCTTCTCTTCTCTTGTGGGGAGCCGTACACTCATTTGAGTAGCGTCCGGGTCTTCCACAATTGTAGCAGTTTCGATCACGACTAGAAGATCTCTTTTCATCATATGATCTAGACTTTGAGCTTCTCTCTTTGCCTCTATTCTTGTAGAATTTGTTGAAGTTCTTGACCATTAGGCTTATCTCTTCATTGGAAACTAACTTGTCACTTGAGGTTGTGAGAGCATCACTTGTAGCTTTGTAAGCACCACTTGACTTGTTGTGAAGCTCTTCCTTATCCTTAAGTGTCATCTCATGAGCAACAATTCTTCCAATGACTTCGGTTGGCTTGAGAGTCTTGTAGTTTGGCATCATTTGGATCAAAGTGCACACGGTGTCATACTTTCCATCCAAAGCTCTGAGAATCTTCTTGATGATGAATCGGTCGGTCATTTCTTCGCTTCCTAAGCCGGCAATCTCATTTGTAATGAGTGCAAGCCTAGAGTACATTTCAGCGACTCCTTCACCATCCTTCATCTTGAACTTGTCAAGTTGACCTTGAAGAATATCTAGCTTTGATTCCTTCACGGACTCGGTACCTTCGTGCATTTCAACCAAAGTATCCCAAATCTCTTTTGCATTCTCAAGACGGCTGTTTTTGTTGAACTCCTCGGGACACAAGGCATTGAAGAGAATGTCACAAGCTTGAGCATTGTTTTGCAACATCCGCAATTCTTCCGGTGTAGCTTCGCGATCCGGAACTTTTCCTTCCTCGAAGAATTCACCTTGCATACCAACACAAATAATGCCCCATGCGGCTGGGTTATGACCAAGAATATGCATTTTCATTTTATGCTTCCAACTAGCAAAATTTGTACCATCAAAGTAAGGACCTCTACGAAAATTACCCTCACTAGACGCCATACTCTCCTAGGTTGTGAAACCAAGCTTATGGAGTCCAATGCAATGGAAACCAATACAATGGAGACCAAAGCTCTGATACCACTTGTAGGATCGAAAGTATGTCTAGAGGGGGGGTGATTAGACTACTTGACAATATAAAAATTCTGCCTTTTGACAAAGAACAGTTTTTGGCAGATTCACGATTATGATCAAGTCAAGCATCACCCTACACATGCAATTCTAGAGTATAGGCAGCGGGAAGTAAATTGCACATGTAGTAAAGAGAGGTGGAGAAGAGCAAACGCAATTTTGGAGACGCGGTGATTTTTCTGGTGGTTCCGATAGGTGGCGCTATCGTACTTCCACGTTGATGGAGACTTCAACCCACGGAGGGTAACGGCTGCGAGAGTCCACGGAGGGCTCCACCCACGAAGGGTCCACGAAGAAGCAACCTTGTCTATTCCATCATGGCCTACGCCCACGGAGGGCTAGCCTTACTCGTGGTAGATCTTCACGAAGTAGGCGATCTCCTTGCCCTTACAAACTTCTTGGTTCAACTCCACATCTCGACGACGGAGGCTCCCAAGCGACACCTAACCAATCTAGGAGGCACCACCCTCCAAAAGGTAATAGATGTTGTAGATGATGATGAACTCCTTGCTCTTGTGCTTCAAATGATAATCTCCCCAACACTCAACTCTCCTCACTGATTTGGCTGTGGTGGAAGAAAGGATTGAGTGGAAAGCAACTTGGGAAGGCTAGAGATCAAGCTTCATATGGTGGGAGTGGAGCAACTTGATCTCAACACAAGGGTAGGTAGTTCTCTTCTCAGAAATGTAAGGTAGGAGTGGTAGTTCTTTCTGATGGCTCTCTCCACGAATGAAGAGGGGGTGGAGGGGTATAAATAGCCTCCACACAAAATCCAACCGTTACACACATTTGAGCAATCTCAGTGGGACCGAAGTGGACAACTCGGTGAGACCGATAGTTCAAATAATGTGAACGTTGGGATTTTCGGTGGGACCGAATATACAATCTCGGTTAGTCCGATTCGTGCAATGACAATGGCATGCCAGTTTCGGTGGGACCGACTTCATCATCTCGGTGACACCGATTTGATGACAGAAGGTTACAGAAGCTTGGCAACTCATGTTTCGGTGAGACCGAGTTCAGAATCGGAAAATCCGAGTTTACTAGGGTTTGGCTTATGGCTGAGGTGGTTCATCTCGGTGTGACTGAGTTTGGAATATCGGTGGGACCGAGACTACTTATGAGTGTATATGGCAGTGAAAGTTGCTGATAGTTTAGGAGATGTATCACTAAGAACTTGAGCAACCAGATCATCATCATAACCTCATCCCCTTTTAATAGTATTGGCTTTTCCTATGGACTCAATGTGATCTTGGATCACTAAACCAAAAATGGAGTCTTGAGCTTTTGCCAATGCTTGCCTTAGCATTTTGGGGGGTCCACTTCTTCAGTCCTTGCCATACCCATATCACTGAACTCTCTGAAATGATTCTCAACTATTAGTTCAATGATATATATGTTGTTATTAATTACCAAAACCACCCGGGGATTAGTTGCACTTTCAGTGGTTCTACATCACCGAGCCGCGCAAGCCTACATGGGCGGCGGCCCCCGAATTTAGATCTGGAATCCCCACGCAGCTCACTTCCTGGAAAGAGAAGGGCTTGCAGTGGGGTGATCTGGTGGAGGTGACGGGACTTCGAGCCTGCATCAAGAAGCTGGTGAGCAATAGGCTCCGGCTCGTCGATGTGGTCCAGGTCATGCTCCTCCGGCGGATTCTCCCATGCCAAGAACGGGTATTTAATCTGTGGGAGTTTAATCCGGAACAACACGAGACATTGAGCGGGCTCTTCGATACAACATACGAAGGTGCCTGGAGGGTGCTGTTCAAGGGCGCCGAAGCCCCCGCATCCGCGACCGAAGATCGCAGATTCAGCTCGCAGTCTCCGACTGACGAGGTAAGTGATTCGACCCCATTACGGGACACTTGTGATAATTAGATTGACTCTAGCGAGGTTTTTAATCTGCCTCTTCCTTTGACATGAATGGATGGAGAAGGCCAAGCTGCTCATCAGCCCGGCTCCCATGCCAGAAGAACCAGTGGATGCCTGCTTAGCAGGGCTGCTGGTTCCGGCACCGCACGTGGTGCCGGAGAAGAAGGCCAAGAAGGTGGCCACGGGGACTCGAAAGAGCTCCCGTAATCGGGCGTCTGACGATGACGAGGACTCCTCCCCTAAAGACGAGGAGGAGGAGGAGTACTCTCTCCCGGAGGAGGGAGAGAGGAAGAGGAAGGCTCCCCCGATCGGGGCGGCCGAAGGGTCCAAGAGGGGGAGAACTATCCCCCCGGACAGTTTCGCCAACATCAATGTTGGCGAGGATGAATGGCCTCCAAGGGCCAGGCGTCCGGCAGGATCGTAAGTATTCGGATCATTTATATGCCGTACATTGTATGTCATGTAGTGTCCTTCTAACGCCGCACTCTGCCTGTAGTCCGACCGTTGACGATCTTCCCGACTCGATGAGCGGGTCTTTGGCACCGTCGGATGTAAATTCCATCCCGACTGCCTCTACCCCACGCGTCGATGAGGACGACGAGGCGGAATCCCACAGAGGGACCCGCCAGGAGGAGGCTCTGGAGGCGCCGTCAGGCGTCCTCCCGGACTTTGTGCCGGACTCTACCTCGGAACCCGTAGCGGTTCCAGAGTCCGGCAAGCGGCCCCTTCGAAAGAAGGGCAGGACCGTGACGCCAGCGGCCTCCGTCCAACCGGAGGCGCCGGATAGCCTGCTGGAGGCGCTTAAGGGCACTTCCATTGAGGAAGAACACCGCACTCTCATGAGTGCGGTGATTGAGAAGGTCCAGCTCGCCAAGGGCGGGCTGACCGAAGCCTGCAACAGCCTTCTAACAGGCTTTGAGGTAAGAAGTTTAAAATTATGTAATGTAATACCCCATAGATAGTAGCCCCTGATGCTTAGTTCGGTGTTCAGGAAGAAAAGCCGGACTAAGGATCTAACAAGATATACGCAGGGTTTCTAAAAATATGTCAATAGGGGTTTGCAGGCTGCGCTGTTGACCTCTGCCGCATTAACGTCGGAGGTCGAGGCGCTGAAGAAGGACCTTGAGCGGTCGGAGCAAGAGCTCGGCGATGCCAAGAGGCAGCTCGAGGAAAAAGAAGGTGAATAACACCACTTTAAATAAGTACCTTACAGAAAAGGGTTTTGGTTGCAAACAAAATTAATAAGGATAATATGTGTAATGCAGGGGCCACTAATGAGGTGGCAGCCCTGAAGGATGCCGTGTCCGTGGCCGAACGCAATGTGGCCACGGAACGGGCTGAGCGAGAAAAGCAAGTGGCGCTGGTGGTGGAAGTTCGGCAAGAGCTCCAGGCTCTCATGGAAAAGCATGAGAGTTTGGAGCGTGACTCCAAGACTCAAGAGTCCGAGCTTGCCTCGGCTCTTGAAAGTGCCGAGTCCGCCAAGGCCGGGGCCCAGAAGGCCCTCCAGGAGGTAGAGGATATAAAGAAGATAGCTGCGGGTAAGGCGTTTTTCATGCAGAGCAAGCATGTTAATGTAAATTACCGGATACTTACCCGAATTCGGAGCTCTCCAGGGGCGTTTGCAGATCTGCCGCGTAGTGCGTCTGATGCCGCCACATTCTATCGTGGCGAGGAGGGGAGCTCGACGGAGAAGGTCTTCTGGTCTCAGTATGCTGAGGCCGGCCATCCAGTGCCCCCAAGCGACCAGCTGAAGCAACTGGTCGAACTCCACAAGGTAGATGAGGAGGCCATGAAGGGCCTCACAGTCCGGCTGTGGCCTGGACAGGCCATGCCTGGCAGCTACTTTGGCCTAGTGCGGCGGCTGGTGGATGCATGCCCCAGGCTGGATGTAATCAAGCGCTCCACCTGCATTGAAGGCGCTCGTCGGGCCCTTGCCCGCATAAAGGTGCAATGGGGCAAACTGGATGCGGAGAAGCTTCTCACGGATCCACCGCCGCCGGGCAAGGAGCATCACACGCCGAAGCGATATTATAAAGTTGTCCTGAAGGGAGCCTGCGATATTGCAGATGAGTGCCCCCGAAATGTAATCTTTGAATGAACTCGCTGTATTTTTATCCTGGGCGCTGGAAACTTCGTTCATACGCGCCATGAGCAACTCTTGTTTAATTTAAAATATTACCTTCTGTGCGGCCGTTTTAAATCTGAGAGATGGCAAGTCGTTGGCTTCAGCCCCCAAGCCACGAGTGCTGGGGTGTTCGGTGATAAACTTGAGCACTCTTGTTCCCATTTTTGGGTCCATCTAGGGAGGCGCTCAACACGACGAACAAGGCAACCGGACTTATAATGCTTGAACACTCTCACTTAGCCATAGAATTCTATAATTTTAAATTTCGGCGAAGCCCCTGGTATTCGGAAGACCGAATCCGGGGCGCTATCCACGCCTTCATCGGACATCATCCGGAACTTCGCTCGAAGCGGCATGAGTCTTTAAGGACCCGAAAAAACCTCTCGAACAGCGACCAGTCTCTCGCCACATCATGCCAGTCAGTTTTAGCTTTCTCCAGTGAGGCGTTAACCCGGCTCAACCGGGGCGCAATCGCAGTGGTTCTCCCAGTGCTACCTTAGCCGACGGAACGGAACGTAAGGCACCAAAACATGAGAGCCGGGCAAACCCAACTATTGACCCAAGACATGATTCGGAGCCGATTCATATAATGCTATAAGTTCGGGGTGCCGCACTTGTGAAAGTGTTCGGACTTAATCACGCCATAATCTGGGGAACATAAGCCCCTGGCGTATTCGGCCGTACCAAGATGTACGAGTGCAAGATGTCATATAGTGAGCATATTTAGAAGATAACGCAATTGCAATGAAAAAGTAATGTACTTGCAAAAAGGAAGTGCTGCGTTATTTATGAAAGAACGTCTGCTAATAAAGCGGACTGATACAAATAGTGCGGTAAGCAAGGGATTTGGACTAAGTTAACATGTCCCCCTCCAGGGATAAGCTGCAGACTTGGTGTATGTAATCGATTTTAATGCTCGTAATGGAGACCACCTGAGTGTTCGTCGCGGCCTTCTTTAGTCCCTGACTGTTGCATCGTGAGTTCGGCAAGTGTGCCGTTGAGCAGGGCTTCTGATTAACAAAGTCCTGTATACATAAAAAGAAGAAAAGATAAAAAATAAAACCAAGGGGGGGGGCGCTCGTATGAGCCCCTGGTGTGGTCGAGCCGCACTCTTGGTCCCTTGTGATCAAGCCCCTCCCCTGCGCCCATGGTATCTCCAAAGCGTAATGATGTATGCGGAGTGTTATTCTTGTGATCATGCGTGGGCGGGGGTTGGGGGCGCATTGCTACGCGTGCTCTGATCGCGCCAGGTGGTCTTGGTTAGTGTTGCTCCGGGCGTGCTTTGATGTATCCGGCTTTTTAATTGCCGGACTGGAGAATTGCCGTAGAAGGCTACTCTGTACTTCTGCCGCGAGGGCCGCTGTATGCTCCTCCGTTCGGAGGGAGCGTTCCGTATTCCCATTGACCGTAATGACTCCACGAGGGCCTGGCATCTTGAGCTTTAGGTATGCATAATGCGGCACCGCGTTGAATTTTGCAAACGCGGTTCGTCCGAGCAGGGCATGATAGCCGCTACGGAACGGGACTATATCGAAGATTAACTCTTTGCTCCGGAAATTATCCGGGGATCCGAAGACCACTTCCAGTGTGACTGAGCCTGTACAGTTGGCTTCCACTCCTGGGATGACACCTTTAAAGGTTGTCTTTGTAGGTTTGATCCTGGATAGGTCTATGCCCATTTTGCGCACTGTGTCCTGATAAAGCAGGTTCAGGCTGCTGCCGCTGTCCATCAGGACTCTTGTGAGGTGAAATCCATCGACAATTGGGTCTAAGACCAATGCGGCGAATCCGCCATGGCGTATGCTGGTCGGATGGTCTCTTCGATCGAAAGTGATCGGACAGGAGGACCATGGATTGAACTTTGGGGCGACTGGCTCCATCGCATAGACGTCCCGTAGTGCACGCTTCCTCTCCCTCTTGGGTATATGGGTCGCGTAAATCATATTCACCGTCCGCACTTGTGGGGGGAAACCCTTCTGTTCTCTATTGTTCGGCGGCCGGGTCTCCTCCTCGTCCTCGCTATTTAGCCCCTTGTCATTGTGTTCGGCAATTAACTTGCCAGCCTGCTTGAACACCCAACAATCTCTATTGGTGTGATTAGCTGGCTTTTCGGGGGTGCCATGTATCTGGCATGAGCGGTCGAGTATTCGGTCCAGATTGGACGGACCCGGAGTGGTTCTTTTAAATGGCTTCTTCCGTTGACCGGGTTTGGAGCCTCGGAATCCGGCATTGACTGCCGTATCCTCCTTGTCGTCGCCGTTAATGCGGCGCTTGTTTTTGATTCGACGTGACCTGCCATTGTTGTCCTTAGTGTCCGGACTGCCAGAATTTTTGCGGAGATTGTTACTGCGGGCTAGCCAGCTGTCCTCTCCCGCACAAAAGCGGGTCATTAACGATGTGAGGGCTGCCATGGATTTCGGATTTTCCTGCCCCAGGTGCCGGGCTAGCCATTCGTCCCGGATGTTATGTTTGAAGGCTGCAAGGGCCTCCGCATCCGGACAGTCGACGATTTGATTTTTCTTCATCAAGAACCGTGTCCAGAATTGTCTGGCCGATTCGTCTGGCTGCTGAATAATGTGGCTTAGGTCATCGGCGTCTGGTGGTCGCACATATGTGCCTTGGAAGTTATCCAGGAACGCGGCCTCCAGGTCTTCCCAACACCCAATTGACTCTGCGGGTAGGCTCTTAAGCCAATGCCGAGCTGGTCCTTTAAGCTTGAGTGGGAGATATTTGATGGCGTGGAGATCGTCGCCGCGAGCCATATGGATGTGGAGAAGATAATCTTCAATCCACACCGCGGGATCTGTTGTACCATTGTAAGATTCGATATTTACGGGTTTAAACCCTTCGGGGATCTGATGATCCATTACTTCATCAGTGAAGCATAAGGGTGTGCGGCGCCCCTGTATTGAGCAATATCGCGACGCAGCTCGAGGGAGCGCTGTCTGCTATGTTCGGCCCGGCCGGTGTTATGTCCGGTGCGACGGTATTTGTCGTGAGTCGTAGGACGCCCCCGTGATCCATAGATGGATCTGGATTGTCTTGCTTTGTCCTCCAATATGTCTCGCAAGTCCGGCACGTTCCCTTTTGGCTTCGTATTCTTGGAACGATGCCGGGGTACGGTTTTGGCTGGGGGCCTGAATGCCTCTCTGTCGCGGCCACGGGGTGGTCGGTCAGCCATGTCATGCGCTGGTGACGAAGGTATGTACGCTTCCTCCTCTAATCGGGGGAGCAGCTTGCGTCTTGGGTAACTTTTGGAGGGACGTTCGAGTTTGTACTCTTCGGCCGCGAGGATCTCTGTCCATCAATCGGCCAGCAGATTTTGATCAGCTTGGAGCTATTGCTGCTTTTTCTTTAGGCTATTTGCCGTGGCCATGAGCCTGCGCTTGAAGCGCTCTTGTTCGACGGGATCCTCAGGTACGACGAATTCATCATCGTTGAGGCTTGCTTCGTCTTCAGAGGGAGGCATATAGTTATCCTCCTCAACCCCTTCGTCTGCCGCCCTGTCGTGAGGGCTTGCTCCTGCGTCCTCCTGCGCTGAGTCTTGCTGGAGGGGATTGTCTTCGGCACTCTCCGGAGTGTTATTGTCTCCGGTGCCAGAATCTTCATTCTTGCTATGGCGGGATTTTGAGCGGCGCCGCTGACGTCGGCGTTTGGGCTGCTTCTTTAGAGAATCTGCCTCCACTGCTTTTTCGCCGTCCCCTTCTTTTGGGGTATCCACCATGTAAATGTCATATGACGAGGTGGCCTTCCAGTGCCCTGTAGGCGCTGGCTCTTGTTCGTCTCCGGCATCATCGTCCATAGCGTCGATGTCGTCGGAGTCGTAGTCTAGCATGTCGGTTAGATCCTCGACAGTGGCTACAAAGTGGGTGGTGGGTGGGCTCTGAATTTCTCCATCGTCCGAACTCCAACCGTCCTGGCCATAGTCCGGCCAGGATTCTCCTGACAGCGAGAGATGCTTCAGGGAATTCAGGATATCGCCAAAAGGCGAGTGCTGGAAGATGTCCGCGGCGGTGAATTCCATAACCGGCACCCAATCCGGATTAATTGGTAGGGGCGCGGGAGGCTCGGAGTCCGGCGCCTCGGGATCACGAGTTTCGCAGGGGACAAGATTGGTATTCGGCTCCATCGCCGTGGATGTTGAAGCCCCCAGGGCGGCGTCTATCCACCGGCCCTTGATATGGGCAATCGGCTCCGGGCTAGTGGCTGGAGCGGATCCGAGTGCGGCCACCAAAGCACTGTCCGGTGGCAGAGCTAAATCATGCCCATCGTCACAGTGCGGCGCACTTGGCTGTGGCTCGAGTCCGTCGAAGATCAAGTCTCCGCGGTCATCGGCCGTGAAGTTTAAGCTTCCGAATCTGACCTGACGGCCAGGGGCGTAGCTTTCGATCTGCTCTAGATGGCCAAGAGAATTGGCCCGCAGTGTAAAGCCGCCGAATACGAAGATCTGTCCGGGGGAAAAAGTCTCACCCTGGACAGCGTTGATGGTTGAAGATGCCATCGAGCCTATCGGTGACGACACAGAGGAACTCTCAATGAAAGCACCAATGTCGGTGTCAAAACCGGCGGATCTCGGGTAGGGGGTCCCGAACTGTGCGTCTAGGCGGATGGTAACAAGAGACGAGGGACACAATGTTTTTACCCAGGTTCGGGCCCTCTCGATGGAGGTAAAACCCTACGTCCTGCTTGATTAATATTGATGATATGGGTAGTACAAGAGTAGATCTACCACGAGATCAAGGAGGCTAAACCCTAGAAGCTAGCCTGTGGTATGATTGTTGAGATGTATGTTCGTCCTACGGACTAAGGCCCTCCGGTTTATATAGACACCGGAGAGGCTAGGGTTACACAGAGTCGGTTACAATGGTAGGAGATCTACATATCCATATTGCCAAGATTGCCTTCCATGCCAAGGAAAGTACCTTCCGGACACGAGCCGGAGTCTTCAATCTTCTATCTTCGTAGTCTGGGAGTCCGGCGGATGTTGATAGTCCGGCTGTCCGGACACCCCCTAGTCCAGGACTCCCTCACTCGCCATTTGCGTTGCGCCATGAGTAGGACTTTGATTGAGATGGCGACGTGCATGCATTAGCATGGTTTGACAGCGAGCGTGAGTGTCTGCATGCGTACATGCTACTTGCCTCTATGGAAGATGTGCGCTAATGTGTGCATCACGTATAATATAAAAAAATCCGTTTGTGCATTTAATGCAAAGTATTTCATTTTCATTTGGCTGACGAGTGTGCGTTGCAGCGATCAGTCCGTGGATTGATTCCTCACAAACACATAATTTTGGTTTTTATTTCTTTCTCCACTAACAGATAGGCCCGCATAGATAGATAGATAAAGAACACGAGTTGATGAGGCGCATGCGGTCTGTTTGACTAGTCAACTAGACAAATACGGAGCTATACGTTGAGCCAGTGACCGTATAATCACCATATCTCGTATACAATGATCAAAGTGAGACATCAAGACAAGTTCAATGACCGCCAATGCATTTTACTCGGTAATAAATGACCAGGATTGAAGGGGAATCCAAATTTCCTTCGTCTTCTATCCTTGAGCTCTTAACAAACCAATGCACTATATGGTTGTCCGGCCACTCCACCCTAGAGCTCTCACCAAGCGTCATTCATGTCACCGCGCCGCACACTAACCGGTAAGCTAGCGATGGCATCCCGCCGCGCCGAGTTCCTCGCCACCCATGACCACACACAAAATGGTAGGGAAGCGATGGCATCCCGTCGTGCCGAGTTCATCGCCGCTCGCGACCTCACACCTATGTGGGCAGAATTTGTAGCTACCAAGGCCGAATGGGCGGTAGAGCAAGAGGCGGCCAAAGCCGCACAGAGGAAGTGGAAAAGTCAGAAAGCACTCAAGAAAAGAGAGGCCCGTCGCCGCAAGAAAGAAGAGGATGCACGCGCTACTACGGAGAAGTCGACGGAGATCCAAGCATGGAGGGGTGTCGCTGACAAAGCCGGGAAGGAGAACGACGGCGTCTGGCCAGCATGTGAAAAGTAGTAGTACTAGTAGTTAGTGTGTGTGTCCGCGTCTGAGTACAAGCATGTATCAGTACTACTAGTTACTACTGTAGTTTTTAGAGCAAATTACCAGTACATTAGCCTAGACTCAATGAAAAAATTCATATCCTATGTATCAAATGGCATCTCTTTCTCTATAGGAATTGAGATGCATGTCATCTCACTTCCTATGAATTTCATATTCCTATAAAATTCCTATCCTAATAACGAAAGGAGGCCTCTGCTGGAGTAACTACTATAGCTAGCAGTACTGATGGTACAGTAGTTTTCTTCAAGAAGCGAAATTCAACGAAGTCATAATGGTTCCTTCGTCCGAGCAACTTCACAGTGGGAAAGGTTGGGCCTATGATTTGACGGCTCATTAGTCATTATTACTATGGTGCGACGACCGGGGTGACTCTCCCTTGGAGTTCTGCGTGCATGGCAAGTGGACCAGGATGGTTGACGTCCCACATGTTGGCGAACGGAAATATTCTTTCCGATATCGAGGAGCAAGGAAACCGTGTGGTATAGTATCACTGCTGATTTATATTTATTTTTTATTTCTGATGAATGCTAGCATTTCAACTCTTACGACGAAGGAGTGCGAAACACGGCATGAGCTGGATGTCCCACACGTCAGCGAAAGGAGTGGGACATGAACAGCGTGGTAGAGCGTCTCCACTTCTTCCACTTCTGGGTCGGACACCACACATAGTAGTACTAGTGGTATGAACGATACAAAGTGCGACCCGGAGAGAAAGACATATCTAGTTGGAAGGTCTCGGGGCATACACGTAAACAAATATAAAAGCTAATGTGTGCCTCCAATTAATATAGTAGTAGTAGAGTACTTAGGCACGTATTCCATAACATCACCGTGCATTGCACGTACAACATTTAGTGGTATGTAGTAAGAGACAAATGCCTATATGCCACGCATGTTCATACTATTTGTGCCTTTCTACTTCACCTACTCTGCTACATTACTTAGGTTCGTACGTCCACTCCTGGGTACATGTCCGTATCGTAGTTCCAGTCCCACGTGTTCTTCATAGATGGAACGACCCATATCATTGCAGTTAGTGTGGCTCCCCACGATGGAGACTCATCCAAACTATGGCCCTGTTTGGATCCATGGGTTAGAGTTATTTTGAGCTAGTTGGGGCTCAAATAGCCCTAAAGTACCCAAACACGAGGGTTAAATTGGAGCAAGTTAGACTTGTTCGGTTCAACCGCTTCCCTACGTGTTTGGAGAGGAATTGGCCAGCGCGAGGTGTTCTATAGGTGGGCAGGCGGCTTGTAAGCAAAAGTTTCTCCTTGTGCTGCGAGCCACTGCGCACGCGTTGGCGAGGGAGAAGGCGTAGTAAGCAAGCTTCTCGTCATTCTTCGAGTTGACGGGACACATCAAAGTTATTTAGTACGTACTCTCTCCAGGGCTGACCATGTCATGGCTACCATCCCGTGCTCCGTCGATGAGTACGTGCACTATTCATGTGCCATCGAGGAGAAAAAATATTGCGTAGTAGGTGCCATCGAAGTGCATGACTCACCAATGCACTGCTTATTTGATCATCTCCATTTTCTTGCATGACACGTGCACCTAGATGCTAGATGTCTCGCGCGTTGGCAAAAGGATGAACAAAGCTCACGTCAAAAAAAGAGTGGAAGAACATAGATTCCCGACGACCGAGAAGGAGCAAGGAACCTTGTGGTAGAGCGTCTGCACTCATAATATTTTATATTATTCAACGATATAAAATCAACCAATCATCTCCATAGTGGACTGTAAGAGTACGAAACACGGAATCCCAGTGTAGTTACATCATATTACATGGTTAACCCACGCTATCACCATATTTCTTGGCTTCCGTGCTACACCTAGCTCTAGTAATCCAGCAGCCCGTATCGCTTCTCACTCCTCGTCTCTCCCAAAGTGCGACGGGCTGGCGTTTTTGCCATCTATTGAGGTCGGTTAATTCATCATATGTTAGCCACATGCCAATAGCATTCTAAAAAAATATTGTACTCTATTGTTATGCCAAGAAGAGGAAGCGCTTTGATCGGTGGACCAAACAAGATAGGCGTGCCGTGCCGTGAGTGGGTCCAGTTTCTCGTTTTGAACTCGTTTAGAACACTTGGTTTTGACTACTGATAAGATTTTATATAGGGCCTAATGTATTCTTCAAGGATGCCTTTGACTATTGATAAGATTTTATATAATTTGAAAATTATATCATTCAAAGATCCTTTCACGTCCCGTTTAAAAAAAAAGATCCTTTCATGTACGAATTTGACTGTATGCTTTGAGCAACTTGCATGTCCTATACTGCTCCTGTTTGGATACTCTAACTTAGCTAGAGGTTAGACTAACTCATGACTAACCCTGCACTATAGCCAAAGAGGTGTTTGGGTGACAGGGTTAGATTGACAATAAATTGACTTGATGGGGAGAGAAAAGTTATTTTTCAGTGGGCCCAATGAGAACTATCTCCAATTAGCACCTCTTGGGTGGGATAGTTTTTTTGGTGGGTTCGGTGCAACTTGCTCCAATTTAACTGTCGGGGCGTGTCTCTGTGGCCTCGAGCACCTATGGGGCACGGGGGCCCCTTCTGGTTCGGCAAGGGAGCGGAGGGCGTGCGCAGAGCAGATCGAGGTCGAGCGCGCGCGGGGAGACGGGCAATCTTTTACCCAGCTTCGGGGCTCTCCGGAGAGATAACACCCCTACTGCTGCTTTGTGTTTGTTATTTGATCTTGCTCGAGCGTGCGAGCTTATGGTGGTGCTGTGGGTGTCGAATGGACCGAACCCCTTCTACGTGCGCATGGGCCTCCCTTTTATACTCTGAAGGGGGGATCCACAGGTGGCAGCGTAGGAAGAGGGGGTTGAAAGGTAAAATCGCAGGTTGGTACAACAGTGCCCAACAGTGCCCCTACCTAACTCTGACGGCAGGGGACAAGGGCATTAAATGCCCGTCTGGTCGTCCCAACAGTGTAAAGAAACGACCGTTAGGTGAGCCACCAGTTGCCACGATGGCGCCTCTGTCAGCTCCGTTTGCCACCTCGCTCCGCATGGCTGCGTAGCGCCTCGCCACGTGCCCTTGGGATGGCCTTGCGATGACACGTCGCTGGGTGCGCTGGAGTCTGGGAGGCAGCGTTGCCGCGGCCCTTTTCTTGTTGTGCCGGCAAGCTTGCCGGCCGCCAGGCCTTGCCGGGGCGCGCGGGGCGCCGCGGCAAGTCTTCTGGTGGTGCCCTGGTTGGCCTTCCCGGCAAGCTCCTCTTGCCGGGGCCTTCGTGTTCTTGGCTAGTACTTTGTTCTCGAATGGCAGTAATAAAGAATGGTGGAGGGCCTTGCCGGGCGCCCGACAAGCCTCGCCGCGGGGGTGCTGCGACTGCCCGTGCACAAGTTCGGGGTACTAAGGTACCCCCTACTTTAGTACACCGACAGGAGCCCCCGGGCCTGGGCCATACACGGTGCCGAGCGTTGTTGGGCCAGGCCCAAAACAGTGCACGGGCACGCGTGGCCTGGGTCCGCACAGCAACGGGCTCCGTGTCCACCGCGCTCCCTCGCAACGGCACGCGTCGATTGCAGCGTCGTGGGAGACGTGGATGGCGTTTAATTCCAGAAAATGCGTAACGTTCGCATCCTCTGTTTATAAGCGGAGGGAATGGGGTCGTTCCCCCACTTTCGCCACTTGCGGTTCCTTCCTCCGAAAGCTCCGACGCCCTCCCCCGTCTCCTGAATCGAGAGGAAAACAGCGCTCCGCCGCTCATCGCTGCCGTCGCCGCCGTCGCTTTTGCCTTCCCCCGCTGCCCCCGCCATGGCCCCGAAGGCCGGGAAGGCTACGAAGGCCACGAAGGCCGTGAAGTCGACCGAGGCGCAGGAGCTCGAGGCGCTGCGCAAGAAGCAGGTGCTTTTCCCTCCCGAGCTCACCCCGGATGCGTTGCGGTCGGGGTTTTACCTCTTTTGGTCGACGGAGACGCGGGCGCATCCGCGCACGCCGGTGCTTTTCGCGGAGGCTTCCAAATCGAAGAAGTGCCCCAGAGGGTACTACTTCTTTCATGTGTTCTTCTATTGCGGGCTCTGCCCACCTTTTTCTGACTTCTTTTGCGACATTATGAATACCTATGGGTTCCATCTGCTCGACTTCACCCCCAACGCCGTTCTGACAATGGCGGTTTTCGCGCACCTTTGCGAGAACTTCGTTGGTATCCTTCCAAGTGTCGCTCTTTTTCGCCATTATTTTTCCCCTCGGGCTGAGAAAGGGGAGCCACTGGCTGGCGGAATCGCATGGACCTCCCGGATGGGCATGAAGGAGGCGTACTTGACGGGTGAGCTTCGCAGCAAGTGGGGCGAGTGGAGGGCGGAGTGGTGCTGGATCTGTGATGCCGATCCACCGTCGTTCACCAGGCTGCGCAAGACTCGGGTGGTACGCCGCAATGACTGGAGCTATCTGTCACCGGATGACGCCAAGCTGACGATCACCACCACCCGAATCCTTCGGCTCAGGCACGCCGGACTCACAACAGGGGCGGTTGGCGCGGATTTCCTTCGCCGTCGCATTGCCCCTTTGCAGGCAAGGGGGAGGCCCGCCTGGTTGTTTAGTGGCCCGGCGGATTTCATGAGGCTGCGCCCGGGCCTCAACTTCAACTTCACGGTCCTGGAGCTGGACGCGATGCTGAGGGAGACGTTCAAGCACGACCCCAATCACCCAGAGTGGTTCCAGTTGCCGCAGGGCGTCGTCCCTTTGTGCAACAACTCCCAGCGCGATCGCATCTGCGCGATGATGCCAGAATGCGACTCACACGGGGTAAGCGCCAACTGGATAGAACCCGCCGCCGAGGTCGTGCAACAATTCTTTGATGACCTGTCGGAGGCGGCGGTTAAAACTGACGAGCAGAAGCTCCTCACCCGTGCCACCACTGCCAGTGAGCTAGCGTACATTGCCAGCAGGGCCGAGGAGGCGGCGGCAGCTGCGGCCGCGGGCGAGTTTGGCTTCACGCTGGCGGAGGCGGAAGCAGCTGAGGCGGCAAGCCTTGCCGCCCAGGAAGATCTTGCCGGAGACGGCGACGGCGAAGGGGAGGCCGCGGCCGGGGCGAGCTAGCCCGCCGGGGGTGCGAGGGGCCGGCTGTTTTCGAGCAACTTGCCACCGACGGAGCCCTCGGCGCAGCCCCAGTTTCATTCGAGAAGGCGTCTCCGTCGAGTTGGAGAGCTGGCAGAGGCACAACCCGATCAGCAGCCGCGGCGCCGCGGGACGCGCTCTACCGCGACAAACTTCGCTGCCACGGGAGGATCCCAAACCGCGCCGGCAACCGAGGTTGTGTCTTCTCGGGCCGCCATGCCTGACCCTGCCGCGGCCCTCGGCAAGCGCCAAAGGGAGCCTACCCTTCCGCCACGCCGCGCAGGGAGGGCACCGGAGTTTGACCTCTCCGCACTGAGCTCTGATGATGACGAAGAGGACGAGGACTAAGAGGAGTAAGGCTTCTTTTGTACTGTACTCGCTTTTTCCTCAATCCTTGCCGCTGTTTGTCTTGTATCTAATCTGTCTTTCTCTTCAAACTCTTGTTCTGTCCCAGGACTTTGGCGGAGAGGGCGGCGAAGAGGGCCAGGGTTCCGGCGGTCGAGGACGATCCTGCTAAGGCGGCGGAAGATACGTCTGAGACCACTCTGACGGATCCGGTCCCTTCCCCTCGCAGCAGCTCCCAGCACAGCCCCCAGCGTGAGTGTCTCGATTCACCTCCCGTCGTGGGGCGTGCATGGTCGCTTCTTCTTCTGCCAATATCTTGATTATTGGCTCTTTTGTATACAGGAGAAGAGCAGGCCCACCAGGAGCAGCCGGAGGCCGATGCGGAGGTGTCGTCGGCCTCGACTACGCCACCGTGGGCCGACTCCCCGATGTGGGAGCCGTCTCCGGCAAGGAAGGGGTCCCCGGCAAGGGATGGGACCGGCGAGCCCCCGGCGGCGGAGCCCGTGATCACAGAGCCCAGCGCAGGTGAGCTTCCTTGTCGGGGATTCTCCCCCCGGATCTCGCTGTTCAGGGTGTGTATATCAAGCTCCCCTGGGCATCGAGCTCCAGGGCACCAGTTGAAGGAGAGGAATTTGACAAGGAGATACTTGCCTCTGCTGGGCTGGCGGTGGTCGACAGGCCAAGCAGCAGCAGTGGCGAGTCTGAGGAGGAGCGGCTACTCCGGAAGCTGGTGTCACTCTACCGCATCCGGCAAGCGAAGCTCGAGTCCCGGGAAGCGCTTGTCGCGCAAGCGGGAGTTGACATAGAAAAGCATGCAGAAGAACTCAAGAGCCGCAACCAGGAGGCCCTCCGGTCCATTGCCGAGGAGAGGGCGCAGCTCGATGAGGCGAAGAAGGCGTTCATCCTGGAGAAGGCTGAAGCCGAGGAGCAGCAGAGGCTTGCCGCCGAGGAGCTGTCCAAGCGGGACGGCGAGCTGATACAAAGGAAAGCGTACTTGGACAGCCATGACGAGGAGCTCGCCGGCCGGGAACAGTCACTTGGCGGGGCGCTCAAGGAAGCGAAAGACGCCGCCGCGGCTGCCGAGGCCGCCAAGAAGGAGTTGGAGGAAAAAGTGACGCGGCTGGAGGCGGACGCGACGAGGAAGAACGAGGAGCTTGCCGCACTCCAGCGCGATCGTGAGAAGGATGCGCGCGCCCACGGCGATCTGCAAGCCCAACTCTCCGAGAAGATCAAAGAGCTGAACGCCGCCAAGGACTCGAGCGCTGATCTGGAGCTGAAACTGGCCACCTTGACGGAGACGCTGGACGCCGCCAAGAAACGAGAAGATACCCTGAGAAAAGACCTCAAGGACAACGAGGAGCTGTTGACGAGGGCCGCCGAGGCTCAGAACACCCTTAAAACCATAGTGGAGCTCTGGACGGAAGGCCTCGTCAACATCGCCGCGCTCATTGACGAGGAGTTGGCGGAGCTGGACTTGACGGGCTTCGGGTATTCCACAGAAGCGAACCTCCAGCCCAGCGCCAAGCTCACACTTTTCTTCAAGGATGTGGTGACGGCGCTACGGCAGCTCCGGGAAAGGATCCCGAAGCAGTTGGCCGCCGAGTCGCGCGCCGTCTGCGCTGGGGTCCTGGAGAAGGTGTTGGTGAAGGTCCTCTTCCGCAACCCGGGCATCGACCTCTCCCGCGTCACCAAGAAGCTGCCGGAGGGTGCTGATGTTGAGGAGCTCAAGGCCATCGTCGCACCATCGTGGACAAAGTGAACGAGGTCAGGAGGCTCGATGGCGAGCGCGTGGATTAGGCTGCCTCCTCTTCTCCCCTTTCTTGTGCAGCCATTTTGGTTACGGGAACAATTTCAGTTAGTGCCATAATAAGTCATTCTTGTAATATACTTAATTATGATACTGCTTGCCGTGCTATTCCCTTTATTCTGTTGCATCCCTTGTATGCTTTTTACCCTACGCGTTGAGGGACCTTGCCGGCGCGAGCACACTTGCTGAGTGCGGAACATCAGCAGCCTGTGGTGATGCTGCTTCCGGCAAGAAATCTTGTCGGGACTAGTTGCAGTCCACTCGCATTGTTGAGCGGGCTCGGAAACAACGCAAGGGCGCAACTTGGTCGCGAGTCGATTCCTCCGCGCACAGGTTTTCCATACAAGGCACGAGCGTTCAAGGGATATAACTTGAAAATTTAAAATTGACTAGGTTCAATCTTTGGCTACTTAGCTTTTCTGTCTTCTGCGTCCCGGCAAGGCTAGATTCCTTTGAACGACGCCTGTTCCATACTTCTACCTTCCCTTCCCCCCGGTGAACTTGTGGGCGGAGGAATCTTCTGTCCATGAGAAGAAAGAAGAGAAAATAATGGTATGGAACCTTAAGGTTCACTATTGCTTACTGGGGGTGTGTGCTGCACAGAGTGTCAGATATAGATGCAAAAAAGAAGAAAATGCATTAAATTTGACAAGATGTGCAAAGCACGCGAACTTTATTTACGCACGGGGGCTGCGCCCGGCTTTGTACAAAGGGTTAGATGCGACAGCGACAATGCTTGTACAAAAGAAGGTGGTTGCCGGAATGGGTCCGGCAACCGCGCCTTATGGGTAAAACTTGCGAAGATGTTCTATGTTCCAGGAGTTGCTCACTGGAACGCCATCTTCGGTCTCAAGGCGGACATCGCCGGGCCTAGTGACTCGTTTCACCAGGTAAGGGCCTTCCCACTTCGGCGTCAACTTGTTTGAATTCTTGGCGGATTGAACTCGCCGAAGAACAAGGTCGCCTTCCTCGAAGCTTCTGGCGTTAACCTTGCGGCTATGATAGCGGCGCAAAGCTTGCTGGTAACGAGCAGCTCGCACAGCAGCCTGAAGACGATCCTCCTCGAGGAGCAGCGCGTCATCTTGTCGCAGCTGCTCTTGCTCAAGCTCATCATAAGCGAGCACTCGTGGTGACCTGTATACGAGTTCCGTGGGGAGAACTGCCTCTGCTCCGTAGACGAGAGCAAAGGGTGTCTGGCTGGTGGCTCGATTTGGCGTCGTCCTGATCGACCAAAGAACCACCGGCAGCTGCTCGATCCAATTTCTTTCGCACTTGTGCAGCCTATCGAAAGTTCTGGTCTTGAGCCCGCACAGCACTTCAGCGTTCGCCCTCTCCGCTTGACCGTTGCTTCTCGGGTGAGCAACAGAAGCAAAGCAAATCTTGGTGCCAAGATCTTGGGCGTACTGCATGAAGGTGTGGCTCGTGAATTGTGTGCCATTGTCAGTGATGATCCTGTTGGGGATTCCGAAACGGCAGACAATTGACCTGAAGAACTTGACTGCTGACTGTGCTGTCACCTTCCTCACTGGTTCCACTTCAGGCCACTTTGTGAACTTGTCGATTGCAACGTACAAGTACTCAAAGCCCCCGACAGCTCGGGGAAAAGGGCCGAGGATGTCGAGCCCCCAGACCGAAAATGGCCAGGATAAAGGGATTGTTTGGAGAGCTTGAGCTGGTTGGTGAATCTATTTGGAGTGGAACTGGCACGCTTCACACTTAGTTACTTGTGCAGTTGCATTCTGGAGGGCTGTCGGCCAAAAGAAGCCTTGCCAGAAAGCCTTGCCGGCAAGTGCTCTTGCGCCAATGTGGTGACCACATATGCCTCCATGTATCTCCGCCAACAGCTGCCGTCCATCTTCCCGGGAAATGCACTTTAATTTCACTCCGTTGAATCTTCTTCTGTACAGTATGTCATTGACAAACTGGTACATACTTGATTGCCGGGCTACTCTCTCTGCTTCTTCTTGTTCCTCGGGAAGTTCCCCTGTTTGAAGGAAATGGACGATCTGCTGTGCCCATGCCGGAGCCTGAGGCTCGACGACAAGGACTAAAGGCGCAAATGCTGCTGCGGGAACATCCGCTTCCACGGCAAGGATCTGGGATCCTGCCGGAGCGTGATGCTCCCCGGCAAGTGTGTCGGGACACAGCTTGTCGGGAGCGCCTGCCTCAACGAAACAAGCCCTGGGGCTTGTCGGAGCAGATCGCTCCTCAGCACTTTCTGTGTTGATTCTGGGGACCTTCTTGGCGGCGGCTTCGGGAAGCTCTGCCGGAAAGTAGTCGCCGGTAACCAACTTTCTTTTCTTGCTTTGTCCAGTTGATGGTGTCACAGACGGCTGAGTTAGCTTGAGCACAAAAATCCCTGGTTCCACAGGCAACTTGAGTGCGGCGCACTTTGACAGGCCATCTGCAATGTCATTCTGAGCTCTTGGAACATGTTCCATTTGCAGGCCGTCAAAATGTTCTTCTAGCTTTCTCACTTCATCAATGTATGCTTCCATCAACGGACTCTGATAATCTTTGTTAACTTGGCGGACGACAAGCTGTGAGTCACCCCTGACAATAAGCTTCCTGATCCCAAGTTCTGCTGCGATCCTGAGTCCGGCGAGCAAGCCCTCATATTCTGCAGTATTGTTTGTTGCTTGCTCCTTGGGAAAGTGCATCTGGACCATGTACTTGAGGTGCTCTCCGGTGGGTGCGACAAGTAGTACGCCCGCGCCGGCGCCTTGCAGCGAGAAGGCACCATCGAAGTACATGATCCATTCTTTGTCTGCTTCCTTGATGGGGATGCTCCCCTCCGGAGTTTCTCCATCGGGTGTCGGCGTCCATTCTGCTATAAATTCTGCCAATGCTCGGCTTTGAATGGTTGAAGTACTTTCAAACTTGAGGCCAAAGCTTGATAATTCCAGAGCCCACTTGACAATCCTGCCTGTTGCTTCTGGATTCTGTAATATCCTCTTCAACGGAAAGCGAGTGACCACTGTGATCTCATGTGCTTGAAAGTAATGGCGCAGCTTCCTCGAGGCCATGAGGAGGCCAAAAAGCAACTTCTGCACACCAGAGTACCTTGATCTAGCCCCCTGCAGAAGGGAACTGACAAAGTAAACTGGGCGCTGCACCATCTTCTTCTGTTTTTCTTCTTGTGGCTGCGCAGACCCATCCTTGCCGGAACCAGAACTTGCCGGATCAGGGCTTGTCGGGCCAGAGCCTGTCGGGGAAGCCCCCTGCTTATCGCTGGACTTGCTTGCCGCGGCCGATGGCTCGTCATCTGCCTCTCTCTCCGCCACCAACGCAGCACTAACCACTTGATTGGTTGCCGCTAGATATAGCAGCAACTTCTCTTGTGGCTTAGGCGCGACAAGTGTTGGAGTGGAGGACAAATATTTCTTCAAGTCCTGCAGCGCAGCCTCCGCTTCCGGAGTCCATTTCATCGGGCCCGCCTTTTTCAAGATTTTGAAAAACGGCAGGGCACGTTCAACGGACTTGGAAATGAACCTACTGAGGGCAGCAACGCAGCCGGCAAGCCTTCGTACGTCCTTGACTCGCTTCGGTGCTTCGATTTGCTCGATGGCCCTGATCTTGTCGGGATTGGCTTCAATCCCCCTCTGTGACACAAAGAATCCGAGAAGCTTGCCGGAAGGAACTCCGAACACGCACTTCTCGGGATTCAACTTGAGGTTGATCTTGCGCATATTTGTGAAGGTCTCGTCCAAATCTTGGATCAAAGTCTCTTTGTCCTTGCTCTTGACCACTATGTCATCCATGTAAGCTTCTACATTTCTGTGCAGCTGTGGCTCAAAAGCATGACTGACCACTCTCGCAAATGTCGAACCAGCATTCTTTAGTCCGAAAGGCATCCGTACAAAACAGTACATGCCACATGGAGTAATGAATGCGGTCTTCTCTTCGTCCTCTTCAGCCATGAAGATCTGATGATATCCCGAGTATGCATCAAGGAATGAAAGCAGATCACATCCTGCCGTGGAGTCGACAATCTGGTCAATGCGCGGCAAGGGAAATGGATCCTTGGGACAAGCTTTGTTAACATCGGTGAAGTCAATACAAAGCCTCCACTTCCCGTTTGCTTTGCGCACGACTACGGGATTGGCTAACCACGTTGGATGGAGTACTACTCGGACCAGGGCTGCTGCTTCCAACTTCTTGATCTCCTCTGGTATGAACTCTTGACGTTCTATTGCTTGCTTTCTGACTTTTTGCTTGACGGGCCGCGCGTGAGGGCAGACGACAAGGTGGTGCTCGATTACTTCCCTGGGAACGCCGGGGATGTCAGATGGTTGCGATGCAAACACATCAACATTCGCCCGCAGGAAAGCAACGAGCGCGCTTTCCTATTTAGGATCAAGCGTGGCACTGATGGTGAAAGTACCACCAGTGCCTTCCTCCTTGGCGGCCACCTTCTTGGTCTCCGGCGAGGTTATCTTTGCCTTCTTGCACTTGCCGGTGGAGCTCTATGGTGCGTCCTCGACGGCAGCGCAGCACTCCGGGGAGGTGCGCTTGCCGGAGTGGGCATCAGAGCTATCCTTGCCGGACTTGGTCTTTCTTCTTCCCCGGGGAGCTTCAGCGGCAAGTGGCTCGCGCTCTGCTGCGGCCGCTGCTTCCCGGTAGATCTTGTCGGTGCAGATGAGCGCATCCGTCTTGTCGCCTTGGATAGAGATAACACTCATCGGACCGGGCATCTTGAGCACATTGTACGCGTAGTGAGAGGCCGCCATGAACTTGGCGAGTGCGGGTCGGCCGAGTATCCCGTTGTAGGGCAAGGGGATATCAGCCACATCGAACGTGACCCTCTCAGTCCTGAAGTTCAGTTCGCTGCCGAACGTCACTGGCAATGTGATCTTCCCCTTGGGGTTGCTCCTTCCCGGATTTATTCCTTGAAAGGCACCAGTTTCTTCGAGCTCGCTGTCGGGGATCTGGAGCTTCTTGAGCACTGCGGAGGAAATCAAGTTCAGGCCGGCCCCGCCGTCAACCAGCATCTTCGTGACCTTGAGGTTGCGGATTGTTGGTGAGACCAACATCGGCAAGCACCCGACCGCAGTAATGCGATCAGGGTGGTCCTCAACGTCGAAGACGATGGGCGTGCTGGACCACTTCAGAGGCCTGCGTGCCTCGACGGACGGCTCCGCTGCATTCACTTCTCGCATCCCACTGTTTGAGTTGGCGGTGCGAAGTGTGCAGGGTGGCGCCACCGTCGATGCACAACACTTCTGTCGCCTTCTGAAACTCTTGATCATCAGTCTCATCTTCCTCCATCTCATCATCTGAAAGTGCAACTAATCCCCGGGTGGTTTTGGTAATTAATAACAACATATATATCATTGAACTAATAGTTACTTGAGAATCATTTCAGAAAGTTCAGTGATATGGGTATGGCAAGGACTGAAGAAGTGGACCCCTCAAAATGCTAAGGCAAGCATTGGCAAAAGCTCAAGACTCCATTTTTGGTTTAGTGATCCAAGATCACATTGAGTCCATAGGAAAGCCAATACTATTAAAAGGGGATGAGGTTATGATGATGATCTGGTTGCTCAAAGTGCTTAGTGATACATCTCCTAAACTATCAGCAACTTTCACTGCCATATACACTCATAAGTAATCTCGGTCCCACCGATTTTCCAAACCCAGTCACACCGAGATGAACCACCTCAGCCACAAAGCCAAACCCTAGAAAACTCGGATTTTCCGATTCTGAACTCGGTCTCACCGAAACTTGAGTTGCCAAGCTTCTGTAACCTTCTGTCATCAAATCGGTGTCACCGAGATGATGAAGTCGGTCCCACCGAGATTGGCAAGCTCTTGTTTTTGCATGGATCGGACAAACCGAGATTGTATTTTCGGTCCCACCGAAAATCCCAACGTTCACATTATTTGAACTTTCGGTCTCACTGAGTTGTCAACTTCGGTCCCACCGAGATTGGTCAAATGTGTGTAACGGTTGGATTTTGTGTGGAGGCTATAAATACCCCTCCACCCCCTCTTCATTCGTGGAGAGAGCCATCAGAAAGAACTACCACTCCTACCTTACATTTCTAAGAAGAGAACTACCTACCCTTGTGTTGAGATCAAGTTGCTCCACTCCCATCATATGAAGCTTGATCTCTAGCCTTCCCAAGTTGCTTTCCACTCAATTCCTTCTTCCACCACAGCCAAATCAGTGAGGAGAGTTGAGTGTTGGGGAGATTATCATTTGAAGCACAAGAGCAAGGAGTTCATCATCATCAACACCATCTATTACCTTTTGGAGGGTGGTGCCTCCTAGATTGGTTAGGTGTCGCTTGGGAGCCTCCGTCGAGATGTGGAGTTGAACCAAGAAGTTTGTAAGGGCAAGGAGATCGCCTACTTCGTGAAGATCTACCCCGAGTAAGGCTAGTCCTCCGTGGGCGTAGGCCATGATGGCATAGACAAGGTTGCTTCTTCGTGGACCCTTCGTGGGTGGAGCCCTCCGTGGACTCTCGCAGCCGTTACCCTCCGTGGGTTGAAGTCTCCATCAACGTGGAAGTACGATAGCACCACCTATCGGAACCACGAGAAAAATCACCGTGTCTCCAAAATTGCGTTTGCTCTTCTCCACCTCTCTTTACTACATGTGCAATTTACTTTCCGCTGCCTATACTCTAGAATTGCATGTGTAGGGTGATACTTGACTTGATCATATTTGTGAATCTGCCAAAAACTTGTCTTTGTCAAAAGGCTGAATTTTTATATTGTCAAGTAGTCTAATCACCCCCCCCCCTCTAGACATACTTTCGATCCTACAAGTGGTATCAGAGCTTTGGTCTCCATTGTATTGGTTTCCATTGCATTGGACTCCATAAGCTTGGTTTCACAACCTAGGAGAGTATGGCGTCTAGTGAGGGTAATTTTCGTAGAGGTCCTTACTTTGATGGTACAAATTTTGCTAGTTGGAAGCATAAAATGAAAATGCATATTCTTGGTCATAACCCAGCCGCATGGGGCATTATTTGTGTTGGTATGCAAGGTGAATTCTTCGAGGAAGGAAAAGTTCCGGATCGCGAAGCTACAACGGAAGAATTGCGGATGTTGCAAAACAATGCTCAAGCTTGTGACATTCTCTTCAATGCCTTGTGTCCCGAGGAGTTCAACAAAATCAGCCGTCTTGAGAATGCAAAAGAGATTTGGGATACTTTGGTTGAGATGCACGAAGGTACCGAGTCCGTGAAGGAATCAAAGCTAGATGTTCTTCAAGGTCAACTTGACAAGTTGAAGATGAAGGAAGGTGAAGGAGTCGCTGAAATGTACTCTAGGCTTGCTCTCATCACAAATGAGATTGCCGGCTTAGGAAGCGAAGAAATGACCGACCGATTCATCATCAAGAAGATTCTCAGAGCTTTGGATGGAAAGTATGACATCGTGTGCACCTTGATCCAAATGATGCCAAACTACAAGAATGTCAAGCCAACCGAAGTCATTGGAAGAATTGTTGCTCATGAGATGACACTTAAGGATAAGGAAGAGCTTCACAACAAGTCAAGTGGTGCTTACAAAGCTACAAGTGATGCTCCTACAACTTCAAGTGACAAGCTAGTTTCCAATGAAGAGATAAGCCTAATGGTCAAAAACTTCAACAAATTCTACAAGAGTAGAAGCAAAGAGAGAAGCTCAAAGTCTAGATCATATGATGAAAAGAGATCTTCTAGTCGTGATCGAAACTGCTACAATTGTGGAAGACCCGGACACTACTCAAATGAGTGTTCGGCTCCCCACAAGAGAAGAGAAGAATCTCCAAGAAGAAGAAGCTCAAGAAATGAGTCACCTCGGAAAGAGAGAAGGAGTAGGGATGATCGTTATGAACGAAGACCCTCTCGGAGAAGCAAGGATTCGGAGAGGAAAGACAAGTCATCAAGGAGCTACACAAGAAGAAAACATCAAGCTCATGTAGGTGAATGGGTCTCCGACTCCGACTCCGACAATCAATCCGAAGGAAGCTATCACTCCAACTCCGACTACAGTCAAGATGAAGGTGTTGCCGGTCTTGCTCTCGTATCCTCCAACTCCAACTCCTATGACTTATTTGATTCACCAAATGAGGGAATTGGAAGATGCTTCATGGCTGAAGGCCCCAAGGTATCACACCCTGAATTCATTGACTTTGATAGTGATGAGGATGACTTGCTTGGTGAAGATGAGCTCTGACATGATAAATCCAATGAACCTAGTAACAATGAACATGCTAGTAGTCTTTATAGTCGAGAAGAGTCGAATGACAATGCTATGAAGGAGATTGAGCGTCTGACTAAAGAACTAAACACTCTTAAGTTAGCTCATGAAACAACTGAAGAAGATCATAGAGAGCTCCTAAGATCTCATGAGAAGCTACGCTTCGAGAAGCTCACTCTAGAGCAAGAACATGAGTTTCTAAAAGCAATCAATGATGATCTTCGAAAGAAGAGTTCTTCATATCTTGCCAAACGACTTCTCTTGTCTAATTTCTTGCCTCCCATTAAAACTAAGCATGACAAGCATAAGAAAAGTTCTTTCTCTAGTAGTAACAATAACCATGCTAAATCCAATATTGTTGCTTCTAGTAGTTCTCTTGATTCCACTAACAATGTTTCAAGCCAAGTTACACTTGAGCAAGAAAATAGTTTATTGAAAGGGATTATAGAGAAAGGTGTCTACAAGAGCCTTGCCGGAAGCAAGAACTTTGAGGAAATTGTTCGCAAGCAAGGAAGGCACCGGAAGAATCAAGGAATTGGTTTTGAGCGAAAGTTCAACGCCGAGGGTGTTGAATGGGAAGAAGGTCAATATCCTACTCCACAGTTTATTCCTCAAAAGGAGAAGTATGATCCTACTTCTTCCAATGTGGAACAAGCTCAAGATGACCTTCCACCACAAGACCACAAGCTAAAAGGCAAGGACAAGCTTCAAGAGGAGATTGATGCATTTGTTGAAGCACCTCAAGCCATGGTCAAGTGGGTTCCCAAGGAAACGTCAAGTTCTACTTCGTCAAGCTCAACTACAACCCCAAGGATTCCCATCAAGATGATGTGGATCCCGAAGAAGAAGAACTAGAGAGTTCTTGAGGGTGACTCCGCCAACATACTTCACTCACATTCATTTTGGCAAAAACTTGTGCAATCAACTTCCACATCTTGCACTAGTTCATGGAGTCACAAACCCTCTTGTTGGTAAGTCAAGGGACAAGGTAATCATTGCTTTCATGGACATCATCTATTGTGAACTTCAATCTATGTCCATGGATATCCTTGTTTGTTCCTTGTGGGACTAACCCATGTAGGTATTGAAAGTGCCCGAATCCAAAGGATTGCTCCAAACTCTTGATGATCTTCATCAACATTGAGCATCCACATCTTCAACATCTACATGAAGTCTTCTACGACAACCCAAGGTTAGTTTGACCCTTTAAAAGGGGTTCTCACATCTAGGGGGAGCTTTGCTCTAAAAATTGAGCTAAAGCATCTTCAAATGATGTGAACACATCAATGCTTTATGTAAAAGTGGTAACCCCACTTGTGCTTAAACGACGAGTATGACCTATGATCAAATGTTCTCATTTGGCTCCTAAGTCAATATACTCATATAAAGATGACCTAGTCATCGACAAATTGTGTGATAGTAGCTAGAGTTTTGATTGTGCATGTTTGACACATATTTCATTTGCTATCTTATTGTGTGAGCATGTTGGATGCATGATTTTATCCATTCAAGGACATCCATTTGTTGTTTTGGACGTTTTGATTTTTCTGACCAAATGGATGGACAAGAATGCCTAAGTACCTCCCCTAGCTATCTATGCTTTCTTGTCTCAAATTCTATTCATGCTTACATCACAAATTTTGAACAAGTCATTTTCGGACCCTCCGAGTGAGGAGCACTCGGAGCCACCGATCCGTCAAGGGCTAACTTCCAAAACCTTCTAAGTGATTTCGGTCAGACCAACTCACTCAAACTCGGTCAAACCGAAAGCATTTGGACTGATCTAGGTTTTCACCTCGGTGAAACCGAGTTGTGATTTTCGGCGTGACCGAAGTGCATAACTGCCTGCAGTTATCCATCTCGGTGCCACCGAGTTTTACAACTCGGTCCCACCGACAGCAAAAGGGTATATATACTCCGAGGGTCGCGCGCGTTGATTTCTCCTTCAAACGCTTCGCCCCCACAACCCTTGCTGCCGTCGCCCTGGTCTCCGGATCGTCTCCGTTGTCGCCTGTGCGCCCTCGCCGCAGGTCTCCGTCGCCGTCAACGGACATCTTCTCCGCGCTGTTGCCGCCGTAGAGAAACTCCACCAAGTTAGGGTGAGTTTCGATCCCACTCGTGCTCCCATCTCCGATTCAATGCACGTTTGGTTTGCCTAGAATCTTGCCACGATTGAAATCTTCCTGTACACCAGATTAGTTCGTTTGGACTAGATTCGAGTAAAAGTTTTAGGGTTAGGTTTTCGCCGAACACATCTCGGTGAGACCGATTTTACATTCTCGGTATGACCGATTTGGCCTATGGCCATTGCACTGCACCCTTCGGTCCAACCGAGTCGTGCAAATCGGTGTGACCGAAATGAGGATTCTGTGAAACCCTAGTGTTTTCGGCAGGACCGAAACCCACTTCGGTCCAACCGAAAGTGGTGTGAAAGCTTATGTTTAAACACTTCGGATTCACCGAATTTTAAACTCGGTCTGACCGAAATGTCTTCTGTGAAAACCTAATACTAGAATTTGAACTCATTTTTTTTTGCAAAAACTTCTGCAATTTGTGATGACTCTTCTTCTCTGCCTATACCTTATCTATTCACAGGTTGTCAGCCATGTCAGATGCCAGTGACAGTCAGAATAGGTCAGAGACACCCATTGCAGATATTCCAGAGGCAGGCACTAGTCCTGATCCTAGCAGCTCATCAGATGATGGTGAGAGGAGTACACCAAGTGGCTTACCTCCTGCAGCCACCAGAGCCAGAAAGAAGAGGAACTCAGATGATGAAGACTCAGACTTTGTTGTTGAGGAAGAGATCACCTCAAAGCCCAAGAGGAAGGTTGTTGCCAAAGAGCCACAAGGTCAACAAACCAAGAAAGGCACCAGAAAAGTCAAGCAGTCAACTGTTGCCAAGAAGCTGAGTTTGGAAGAGGAAACTACAAGCAAAGTTAAGAAAACTTCCAAGAGAAAGAGGTTAGGGCATGATGATGCAAAAGATGAGGATGAGGAAGCACCCCAGCCTCCTCCTCAGAAGTCTAAGTTCATGGGTGATGCCATTAAGGCTGGAGCCACTTCAAAGCCCAAGCAATCTGCTCCAGCTAAGGCAGCTCCAGCAAAGCCTGCTGCCAAGCCCAAGAAGACAGTCAGGAACATTCCAGCATCTGAAAAGAACAAGGATGATGTGCCACCAGCTGAGTCAGATGGTGAAGGACCAGTTTTGCTGAAACTTTGTCAAAAACTGCCACTACATAATGATGCTCATCCACAAGCTGAGGATATGAAGGCAAGGAAGGATAGAGGTCTCAGGCTATGGAGACAAGCTGACCCATATGCCGTGAGGAGAAGGACTGCTGTTGATCCCAGATTTCACACTAGAGAGCAGCAGGACTTCTATGAGACAGTGCTGATGGATAAGAAGCCCATAGTCGCAGACACGAGATATGTTGACTGGAAGTACATTGATAGCGAAGAGCACAGAGATTTCTTTCCACATGTGCATGAAAGCTTCACTGCATGTGGCGTTGCAGACTTTGTAGGTCAGAAGTTGACAAATTGGAATGATGAGATGATTATGCAATTCTATGCCACAACTCACTTCTATCCAGATGGAAGGATTGTATGGATGACTGAAGGCCAAAGATTTTCTTCAACTGTTGAAGAATGGGCAGAACTTCTGAATGCTCCAGTGCAAAGAGAGGATGATATTGATGTATATGGTATTCCAAAGAAGAACCATGAATCCATGAAGAACATGTACAAAGAGGTTCCAGCTAAGGATTTAGGAATCTGGAAGCTCGGCTCAGTGTACTATCTCCAGGCAGGTCTACCTACCACAAACACTATTTTGAGGCATACCTTGATGCCCAAGTCTGGAGATCATCGCATGATCAGAGGATACTCTATCAACATGCTGCATATACTTGATGAGAAGGCACCTTTCAAGGTGATGGACTTGATGGTTGAGACCATTAAGAGGACTGCAGCTGACCAGAAAAGGTCGTGTGGATTTGCCCCGCAGATTCAGATGCTTATCAATGCCAAGTTTGGCACGGGCACATACTTGTTGGATAGAGCACACTTACCACTGCAGCCTGAGCATGAGCATAATGTTGTTGTGATGGATGAGGAGGATCCAACATCGGTTGAAGGTCAAGCCAAGATTGAAGCTGCCAAGAAAGCCAAAGCTGACAAGGAAGCAGCAGCAGCAGCAGCTAAACCAAAGAGTGTTGGAGAGCAGCTCCTTGAAGCTACCCAAAGGATTGAACAACGCCTGGCCAGCATTGTACAGTCTCAGGAGAGGATTGTCGAAGACAAGATCCACGCTCTGGATGTAAAGCTGACTGAAGTGCAAGTGACTGTCAACAAGCTTGAGGCAGACATTGAGGAAGCAAAGAGGGAGAAGGAAGAGCTTATGCGTGAGATGCAGGATGACTTAGTCCAGGATGCTTATCAACAGACTGCTCCGGTTCCCACAGGACCCCGATCAGCTGCTATTCCAGTGACTGACACCAGGACTACAGCTTCAGCACCTCCCACAGGTCCATCAGTTGCTACAGCTCCAGCTCCAGTGACCACTCCTCCAGCACAGACATCAGCTGAAGTCTTCGCCAATGGTGCCATATCAACTCCAACATCAACCCAGTCAGGAGCCGCCAGCAGAGTCCCCAGTGACGCTTAGCTCTATGCCTTTTCGAACTTTTTGGTAACTTGTTGCCAAAGGGGGAGAAATTGTATAGATCATAGGACTTCGAGAGAGAGAGTGTTGTTATCTTTGCGCTTTTGCTCTTTCGTTCATTTGCGGTTTCTTTGAGATACTTTTGGTTTTCGAGACTTTCAGTGTGTTTGATACTACGTTTGATGAGTGCTTGGTCGTACTATGCCTTAATGTGTGCTTAATGCTTATCATATGCTATTCCTATCTTGTATGACCATTTACTCATGTCTTGGTGATTGGGTGCATGCTATTCATTCTTATCATTTTGTGCGCTCCACCAAGATGTATGTGACATGGAAGAGTGACCCATGATCCTAATAGATTGTGCATTTGCATTCAAACGCAAATCTTAAATAATGCACAAATTTAGGGGGAGCTCTTGCTTATCACATACTTCTCAAAGCGACGATATTATTCATTGATTATATCCTTTGTCGAAGCTTTGATCTATATGTTGTCATCAATTACCAAAAAGGGGGAGATTGAAAGTGCAACTAATCCCCGGGTGGTTTTGGTAATTAATAACAACATATATATCATTGAACTAATAGTTACTTGAGAATCATTTCAGAAAGTTCAGTGATATGGGTATGGCAAGGACTGAAGAAGTGGACCCCTCAAAATGCTAAGGCAAGCATTGGCAAAAGCTCAAGACTCCATTTTTGGTTTAGTGATCCAAGATCACATTGAGTCCATAGGAAAGCCAATACTATTAAAAGGGGATGAGGTTATGATGATGATCTGGTTGCTCAAAGTGCTTAGTGATACATCTCCTAAACTATCAGCAACTTTCACTGCCATATACACTCATAAGTAATCTCGGTCCCACCGATTTTCCAAACCCAGTCACACCGAGATGAACCACCTCAGCCACAAAGCCAAACCCTAGAAAACTCGGATTTTCCGATTCTGAACTCGGTCTCACCGAAACTTGAGTTGCCAAGCTTCTGTAACCTTCTGTCATCAAATCGGTGTCACCGAGATGATGAAGTCGGTCCCACCGGGATTGGCAAGCTCTTGTCTTTGCATGGATCGGACAAACCGAGATTGTAGTTTCGGTCCCACCGAAAATCCCAACGTTCACATTATTTGAACTTTCGGTCTCACCGAGTTGTCAACTTCGGTCCCACCGAGATTGGTCAAATGTGTGTAACGGTTGGATTTTGTGTGGAGGCTATAAATACCCCTCCACCCCCTCTTCATTCGTGGAGAGAGCCATCAGAAAGAACTACCACTCCTACCTTACATTTCTGAGAAGAGAACTACCTACCCTTGTGTTGAGATCAAGTTGCTCCACTCCCATCATATGAAGCTTGATCTCTAGCCTTCCCAAGTTGCTTTCCACTCAAATCCTTCTTCCACCACAGCCAAATCAGTGAGGAGAGTTGAGTGTTGGGGAGATTATCATTTGAAGCACAAGAGCAAGGAGTTCATCATCATCAACACCATCTATTACCTTTTGGAGGGTGGCGCCTCCTAGATTGGTTAGGTGTCGCTTGGGAGCCTCCGTCGAGATGTGGAGTTGAACCAAGAAGTTTGTAAGGGCAAGGAGATCGCCTACTTCGTGAAGATCTACCCCGAGTAAGGCTAGTCCTCCGTGGGCGTAGGCCATGATGGCATAGACAAGGTTGCTTCTTCGTGGACCCTTCGTGGGTGGAGCCCTCCGTGGACTCTCGCAGCCGTTACCCTCCGTGGGTTGAAGTCTCCATCAACGTGGAAGTATGATAGCACCACCTATCGGAACCACGAGAAAAATCACCGTGTCTCCAAAATTGCGTTTGCTCTTCTCCACCTCTCTTTACTACATGTGCAATTTACTTGCCGCTGCCTATACTCTAGAATTGCATGTGTAGGGTGATACTTGACTTGATCATATTTGTGAATCTGCCAAAAACTTGTCTTTGTCAAAAGGCTGAATTTTTATATTGTCAAGTAGTCTAATCACCCCCCCCTCTAGACATACTTTCGATCCTACATCATCCTCATCTTCATCTTCGTCCTTGTCGCGGCCGCGGGGAGGCCTGTCTCCTTGCCGCGTTTTGGCCTTGCCGCGGTGTCCTCCCTGGGCGGGAAGCTTCTTGCCGGATCCTCCGCCACCTCCCTGGGCTCTCTCCTTATCGCGGCGCTCATACTGAGCTTTTTGCAGCTCCGCCAACTGCTCTACTTTTTTGCAGGTTTGGAGGTCATGGCCTTTGGTGCGGTGGATCTTGCAATATCGCTTGCCGGATCCGTCCTGCTTGTCAGCGGCTGCTACAGCCTCGCCGGAGTCGTCGGTTTTGGCCTTGTCGGAGCCGCCTCCGTTGCCGGAATGCTCAACAGCTAGTACATCCTTAGCTTTTCTCTTCCTATTGTTCCGCCTCCGGTTCTTCCTTGCCGGGGCGGCATCCTCACTGTCAGATCCTTCTGCTCCGGCAACCTCTCCGGGGATTTTCCTCCCCTCCTCAGCCCGTGCACACTTGTCGGCCAGAGCGTAGAGCTCGCTGACATCTCTGATCTTGCACATCGCCATCTCCTCCCTCATCCTGCGATTACGCACGTTCTGATGAAACGCGCTAATAACCGCGGCAGGGTGGACGTCTGGGATGTTGCGCTGCACCTGGCTGAATCTTTGTATGTACTTGCGCAGGGGCTCCCCCTCCTTCTGGATGAGCAAGTGGAGGTCACTCTCCTGGCCATGAGGCTTGTGGCCACCCGTGAAGGCGCCGACAAACTGATGACACAGCTCCGCCCATGAAGAGATGGAGCCGTCCGGCAAGTGCATGAGCCAAGATCTGACGTTGGGCTTGAGTACCAGTGGGAAGTAGTTGGCGAGGATCTTCTCGTCGCGCCCTCCGGCAGCCTGCACCGCGATGGTGTAGATGCTAAGGAACTCCGACGGATGTATCCTGCCATCATACTTCTCGGGCACGTCTGGCTTGAAGTTCTTGGTTTTGGGCCACTGGACTTGCCGCTACTCGCGGGTGAACGCAGGGCAACCTGCCGCGTACGGCAAGTCGCCTGGTTCTCCGGGTGCGTGCGCGTCGACAGTGGGCCCAGTGCACTGGTCAGATTGACGTCGCGCTTCTCTCCGGCGCTCGATGCGGGTGCGAGCGTCTTCGTGTTGCCGTTCTTGGAGGACGTGGCGTTGATCGCGGCGAGTTCGCGGGTCCGACGACGCGGTGGAGTCGCCGTCGGTGTTGGTCCGGCGAGCTGGCGATCTTGGCCTTCGGGGCTGGGAGTGCACAGAGGTGGCACCCCCAGCGGTCTTGTCGGCGTCGGCTTGCGCCTGGGCGCCTTGCCGGGGCCTCGACGCGCTCGGTCGCCGGGGTTTGTCGCCGTTGGCGAAGCCGATGAGGCTGTAAATGGTCATCCTCTAGTCGTCGATCTTGTGCGGCGCCGGAGGGTAATCTAGAAGCAGCTGGGCTCGGGCCAGCGCTTCCTCTGCTGTCTTGGGTGGCGATGGCGACGAGCGGCGCGAGGAGCGAGATGTGCTCGGACTCCCAACCAGATTGGGAGGAGCAACACCCCGTCCGGGCGACCGTATCTCGCTCGCGCCAGCATGCGGGCGTGCATGCTGACCTCGAGCGTCCCGCGACCCACCAGCTTGGCCTTGTTCCAATGCGAGCACGGTGCTAGGAGCACCGGGGCGTTGTTGACCTTGCACCTCCTGGGAAGGGTGCGCGTCTGCACCGTCACCGACGCTTGCGGGGCCTTGTTCTTGGATCTGGTGATGACGTGAGACCCACCGGCGGCACCCGCTCCTCCGCCGGCGTCCACCTCACCGCCTGCTTGCTCCGGCGGTGGTGGTGGAATTGATGTAGACGGAGCGGCCACCTCCGAAGGCTTCTTCTTCGGTGGCATGTTGACGATGACGCTGATGTAGCGCGCGTGGAGACCGGATCAGATGCTCACGACCTCGACGCCCCCCTACCTGGCGCGCCAAAGATGTCGGGGCGTGTCTCTGTGGCCTCGAGCACCTATGGGGCACGGGGACCCCTTCTGGTTCGGCAAGGGAGCGGAGGGCGTGCGCAGAGCAGATCGAGGTCGAGCGCGCGCGGGGAGACGGGCAATCTTTTACCCAGCTTCGGGGCTCTCCGGAGAGATAACACCCCTACTGCTGCTTTGTGTTTGTTATTTGATCTTGCTCGAGCGTGCGAGCGTATGGTGGTGCTGTGGGTGTCGAATGGACCGAACCTCTTCTACGTGCGCATGGGCCTCCCTTTTATACTCTAAAGGGGGGATCCACAGGTGGCAGCGTAGGAAGAGGGGGTAGAAAGGTAAAATCGCAGGTTGGTACAACAGTGCCCAAAAGTGCCCCTACCTAACTCTGACGGCAGGGGACAAGGGCACTAAATGCCCGTCTGGTCGTCCCAACAGTGTAAAGAAACGACCGTTAGGTGAGCCACCGGTTGCCACGATGGCGCCTCTGTCAGGTCCGTTTGCCACCTCGCTCCGCATGGCTGCGTAGCGCCTCGCCACGTGCCCTTGGGATGGCCTTGCGATGACACGTTGAAAGTGCAACTAATCCCCGGGTGGTTTTGGTAATTAATAACAACATATATATCATTGAACTAATAGTTACTTGAGAATCATTTCAAAGAGTTCAGTGATATGGGTATGGCAAGGACTGAAGAAGTGGACCCCCAAAATGCTAAGGCAAGCTTTGGCAAAAGCTCAAGACTCCATTTTTGGTTTAGTGATCCAAGATCACATTGAGTCCATAGGAAAAGCCAATACTATTAAAAGGGGATGAGGTTATGATGATGATCTGGTTGCTCAAGTGCTTAGTGATACATCTCCTAAACTATCAGCAACTTTCACTGCCATATACACTCATAAGTAATCTCGGTCCCACCGATATTCCAAACTCAGTCACACCGAGATGAACCACCTCAGCCATAAGCCAAACCCTAGCAAACTCGGATTTTCCGATTCTGAACTCGGTCTCACCGAAACATGAGTTGCCAAGCTTCTGTAACCTTCTGTCATCAAATCGGTGTCACCGAGATGATGAAGTCGGTCCCACCGAAACTGGCATGCTCTTGTCATTGCACGAATCGGACTAACCGAGATTGTATTTTCGGTCCCACCGAAAATCCCAACGTTCACATTATTTGAACTATCGGTCTCACTGAGTTGTCCACTTCGGTCCCACCGAAATTGCTCAAATGTGTGTAACGGTTGGATTTTGTGTGGAGGCTATTTATACCCCTCCACCCCCTCTTCATTCGTGGGGAGAGCCATCAGAAAGAACTACCACTCCTACCTTACATTTCTGAGAAGAGAACTACCTACCCTTGTGTTGAGATCAAGTTGCTCCAGTCCCACCATATGAAGCTTGAGCTCTAGCCTTCCCAAGTTGCTTTCCACTCAATCCTTTCTTCCACCACAGCCAAATCAGTGAGGAGAGTTGAGTGTTGGGGAGATTATCATTTGAAGCACAAGAGCAAGGAGTTCATCATCATCTACAACATCTATTACCTTTTGGAGGGTGGTGCCTCCTAGATTGGTTAGGTGTCGCTTGGGAGCCTCCGTCATCGAGATGTGGAGTTGAACCAAGAAGTTTGTAAGGGCAAGGAGATCGCCTACTTCGTGAAGATCTACCCTGAGTAAGGCTAGCCCTCCGTGGGCGTAGGCCATGATGGAATAGACAAGGTTGCTTCTTCGTGGACCCTTCGTGGGTGGAGCCCTCCGTGGACTCTCGCAGCCGTTACCCTCCGTGGGTTGAAGTCTCCATCAACGTGGAAGTACGATAGCACCACCTATCGGAACCATGAGAAAAATCACCGCGTCTCCAAAATTGCGTTTGCTCTTCTCCACCTCTCTTTACTACATGTGCAATTTACTTTCCGCTGCCTATACTCTAGAATTGCATGTGTAGGGTGATGCTTGACTTGATCATAATTGTGAATCTGCCAAAAACTGTTTTTTGTCAAAAGGCAGAATTTTTATATTGTCAAGTAGTCTAATCACCCCCCCTCTAGACATACTTTCGATCCTACACACGTCGCTGGGTGCGCTGGAGTCTGGGAGGCAGCCTTGCCGCGGCAAGTGCCTTGCCGCGGCCCTTTTCTTGTTGTGCCGGCAAGCTTGCCGGCCGCCAGGCCTTGCCGGGGCGCGCGGGGCGCCGCGGCAAGTCTTCTAGTGGTGCCCTGGTTGGCCTTCCCGGCAAGCTCCTCTTGCCAGGGCCTTCGCGTTCTTGGCTAGTACTTTGTTCTTGAATGGCAGTAATAAAGAATGGCGGAGGGCCTTGCCGGGCGCCCGGCAAGCCTCGCCGCGGGGGTGCTGCGACTGCCCGTGCACAAGTTCGGGGTACTAAGGTACCCCCTACTTTAGTACACCGACATTAACCCTCATGCTTGGATACTTTAGGGCTATTTGAGCCCCAAATAGCTCAAACTAACTCTAACCCATGGATCCAAACAGGGCCTATTGCCAGCCTCGACGCGGAGTAGTCGCATGCACCAGGAAGCAGTGCTCTCTCGGGCGGCGCGCTGCTTCAAAGCTGGCGCCAGTGAGAGGTCGCCTCCGCCCTGGCCGGGCATTAATGCGGCACTGACGCTCTAGGGTGACGCTTACCGTTTCACACGGAAAGCGCGCACCGACAAGGGAGTATTGGTTTTGAACCGTTCCAGGTGTAGTACTGGTAGTTTGCAAAACTACTCAATTATTGCACTCAGTTTCCTAAGAAATTGTGGTAAAAAAACATTACTCCATAGCCCGCTTCCCTTCTCCTTCCTCTTCCACCGCCCGTGCACGTCAGCGGGAAGAGACCGGTCAACCCTTATATAGGGGTGCTAGCACAAAAAGATGCATGCATGACCACTAAAATTTCCAGATTAAAGCGCCGCTCCGGTGGGAGTATGGCATATGTCGTTACCTTCGACCAGGCCATGGCTACCGGGTGACGGCGACTAGAGAAGAGGCGGCGGGTGCGGAATGATTGCAGCTACTATTTGGGTTCACCGTCCGGCTTAAATAAATGTGCACCATCACGTGTACCCGCGGGTGCACAAATTGTAACATACGTGTCTGCTTAAGTGGGTGCACGTAACTAGTGTGTGTGTGAGAGAGATTCTGAGAGACAGAGTGCGTGTGTGCGACTCTACTCTTCGGACATGTACTCAACCTTTTGCATCGGGATATAAGTATAATGGTATTACACTTTAGCTAGTGATTTACGTGGCCATGTTAATGTGGTTGTGTAAAAAAATGTCACTTCCTGCTCGTGATTTGCGTTATATAATTACAAGCAAGAGGCTCGTGCATTGCACGGAACATCCATATGCATATTTTTACAAAACTCCTATTGTGATTGACCCATGCAGGAGTAATCCCATGTGTAAAAATTAATGATATCTCAAGAATTTTGTCGGAAAACTGGTATCTCAAGAATTTCATCGAAAAATGAAAGATGAGAGATAAGGTGAGGAGGAGTGGAGCGTGGTGGTGACTGGCGGTCGGACTAGGCGGAGGCATGGGGATGGACGGCGCCGGCAGGCAGCAGCGACCACCATGCTAGATTATTCCAGAGACTTCCTTTTTAATTGCTCAGCAATGAGGTTGTTGTCGGATATCGGGTTCGGCAAAACCCTTAAGGTTCGAACTCTGGGGTGCGCACAAAGATCTTCTCCCTACCAAAACACGCCCACAACCTCCCAGCGATTCTAAGCTAGCACGATGAACAACACAAGAGACACAAGGTTTATACTTGTTCGGGCCACCATTGTGGTGTAATACCCTAATCCAGTGTGTGGTGTGGTGGATTGCCTCTTGACTGATGATGAATAGTACAGAGAAAGAATAGCCTCGCGAGAGGTGTTCTTGTGGTGGTGTGTAGACGAGCTAGGTCTGGGTCCGATCGGATCAGATTTCATCCCCTCTACTGTGGTGGCTAACCTTATTTATAGAGGCCCTGGTCCTCTTCCCAAATATTGAGCGGGAAGGGAGCCAACAACGACCATTTTGAAAGGGGATAGCTAGTACAAGCTATCCTGACAAAAGGTGGTCTTCGACTACCAAAGGAACTGGTGATGATGCCGTCTTGGGCTCTACGGTGACCTCCTTCCTGCCGCTCTGCTGGTCTTGGTCTCGTTGCACCTATATGGAAACCTTTGTCTGATGCCTCGGTACTCCGCGCCTGTGCTTGCCCCCTTTGCACCAAAGAGGAAACGAAGACACTGCGCGGGCTGGCGCCCTCCTGGTCTTGATCGTCATGGCTTGCGTCATGAGCACCTCACGAGGTACCTTTTGCCTTGATCTCTCCGCCTCCTCGCGAGCCTGCCTGGTGAGGCCGCCCCTGAGGAGGCCTTGCATCGTCTGCCCCGCGAGGCTTGGCCCCTCGCGAGGGTCTTGAGTGTTTGCTGATTAAGACGGGCCATACTGGGCCACTGCTGAGCCACGCTGCAGGCCGTAGGCAGGCAAGTCTGGGGACCCCCATTTCCAGAACGCCGACAGTAGCCCCTGGGCCCAAGGCATACTCGGACTTGGCTTAGCAGCGAAGCCAGAGGGCAAGTGCGGAGCGCCACGGGCCCCCACAGCCTGCGGCCTTGGTCGCCGCGTGGCGGTTGATTGGACGTGGGCGTCTCCGCTTCCCCACGCTGCCTCGGCAACTGCCCGATTTTATGAGTCCCTGCTGCATGCAAAAAAGAGTCATCATTACCTGCGATCGTGGAGGTCAACGGTTGGCCTCCCTGGGACTATAAGTACGGAGAGGCGAGAGCCCCCATTGTCCATCTCTTCTTGCTCCATCTGCTTCTTCTCCCTTGCTCCACCTCCATTCTCGATGCCAATGGCACCGATCCGCAGGTTCTCAGCCACAGAGAAAGGAAAGGCCCCCCGGGAGGGGCCTGACCCGCTCCCACCAAAGAAACAGCCGGTCCCATGCCGCCGCGACGAGGTTGTGAGGCTAGAGGCGGCGAGGCCTTGGTGCGAGCGGCCACCTCCTGGGTTCCCACTACCCCTGTACGCCTGGGCCGAGGGCCGTGGAGAAGGAGACGATGAGCGACGCCGCCCCGCCGCAGGCGGGGTCGACGAGCCATGGCGGCGCGTTTTTTTGCTCCTGGAGTCCATGCCGCGGACTCTCCTCGCGAGCCCGTGCTTCATGCTGCAATGCCTCCAAGCACGTGGATTCGCTTCCCTTCATTCTTCGCCTTCGAGATGCCGCCGAGGGGGCCTCTTGAGCTTTGGCTGCAGCACGCCGACTATGGCGACCCAAGCGGAGGTTGAAGTCGTCGCTCCGGGCAAGGTCTTCATGACCCGAGGCTGGGGCGAGGTCGCTCGGGTCTGCCGAACAGGGGGTGCCCTCGTGATTCATTTTGAATACGATGGCGCCTCCTTGATGCTCTTCAAGGTCTTCGACACAGAAGGCCGCCGCCTGGAGTGCTGCCCCAGGGAAGGCAGCCGGGACATCATCGTCGCAGGGGCTAGGCCTGCCATCCGCTAACCAAACGGCTCCTCCGGCAGCAGCGGCGATGCTTGGGAGTCCAGTGACACTCCCGAGCTCTTCGTGACTCTTGAGACGAGCGACAACAGCTATGTGCCCCCGAGCTTGCGCCGTGCCCGGAGCAAGGCGGCTGCATCAGGCTGTCGCTGCAGCTGATCTGGATGGGGTTGGCGCAGGCCTCCCGTGGCCCACTGTTGATGATGGCGTCGGCCATGGAGGCATGCGTAGTTTGGGCTCCTTAGGATTCGCGTCCTTTTTTCCCTACGAGGAATCGAGAAAACACCCCATGGGGGCATGTAAAGGGTCCGCGATGTATCTTGTTGATGTTATCCTTATTATGAAGCGGTGCAAACGCTCGTCCTGTCCCGGCTTGGTTCCCCCTTTCTAAGCTCGCGGCGACTTGGTGCTCTACGCTGACAGGTCCTGATCCCCAGGCAGGCTTCAGCCGTCGCTGGTATGCCAGGTCGCGATGCCGTGGTCAAGGCCAGGAGGTGAGCGGCCCGAGGTCCAGTAAGAGCCCCTGAGGCGCAATGCTCAGGAGGTCCCCTTTAGCGCACAAGCGGCCGCCAAAAGGTGAGAATGGAAGGCAATGTTGCTGTCATAGAGCAGCATTAGGTGGAGATCCTCTACCGCATCGATTAGCTATTCCGAGCGTGAAACTTATCTCGAAAACATGGAGTCGTTCCTTCGGGTTGCGCCGGACTTATACGTTGGCAGCTGGGATGTAGCTGGGTTAGGCCCTCGTGAGCTTCCCCTCTCTTCCCCACACCCTCCTTTGCGCTCTACGTCCTCAGCTCCCGGCCCTCGAGCGAGCTTAGCCGCCGCTGGTATGCGAGGTCGAAATGCCGTGGACAATGCCAAGGGGTGAGGGCTGGAGAGCCAGTAAGAGCTCCTGAGTCGCGATGCTCAGGAGCCCCCCTTTCAACGCGCAAGCGGATCGTGCGGGAAAGGGAGAGAGAGAGCTCATGGTGCCACCCGCTATAGACCTCCAGAGGTTCCTGTCAACCAACACGAGAAAAGCACGGGTCGTCATTATGATTGTCGGCCACCCATTGGTTGCTCCGAGAGAGTGGTGAGGGCGCTGAGGGCCTGGTGAGGTGGCGCTTGCGGGGCTACCGCGGGCCAGAGCTCGACCACTCAGATTTGTCGACGTTGCAGGGACGGACCCATGTGCAAGCGTCGTGCCAGAGCGAGCGGCTCCAAAGGTAGGTGTCAATTGAGCAGGCGATAATCACAGGCAGGTTAGGCATGAAGGGAAAATCAGCTTAGATGAATGCAGAATGGATACATGCCACTGGGTCAGGCCCGAGCAGCTTGGGGATGATGCAGCCCAAGGGGCGCCCCCAACAAGGTAAATTAAAGACATAAGCTAAAGATGTAGACGCGCAGCCCGCCATCCTCGCCTAGATGGGGAGCTACGCTAGGCAAATCGGTGATTGCCGTGCATGGCTCTTGCTTCCTGAAGCTCCTGAGTGGTCTTGGTGATGAACTCCTGAGGGTTGGGCTTTTCACGCCCTGAGACTTCCTAAGGGAAACGTGCCGCGAAGCATGCCTCCAAGTGCTGCCCGAGCGCCTCCCTCCTGATTTTGGCAAAGTCTGAGGCCCTCCAGAAGAGAGCCCCCGAGCCCTGCTCGAGGAAGGCGCCGAGCGTGCCTTCCGATGCGATGGAAGGAAACGCCCATTGCACGGGCGCAGATCCTGATGTGGCACCTCCTGAAATGCCAACCTCCTGAGGCCTTGAGCTGGGCGATGTCTTCTTCTTCTTGGGGACTGCCTCAGGAGGGTTCTCGCCCTTACTGCCCGGGTCCTCGATTGATGTAGCTTGGAAGGCGCGCTCGAGGGAGCACACCGCATCTTTCTCTTCGCAGGGGACTGTGATGATTCCGCCGCTCCCTGGCATCTTGAGGACATTGTAGCTATGGTGGGTCACCGCCATGAACTTGGCCAGGGCTGGATACCTGAGGATGGCATCGTATGGCAGGCGAATGTTGGCGACGTCGAAGTTGATGAGCTCGGTGTGGTAGTTATTGCGCTGCCCGAAGGTGACAGGGAGGCGGACCTGCCCTATCGGGGTGGTGGAGCCATCAGTAACTCCTGAGAAAGGCTTGGTAGGCCGAAGTTGATCATATGGCACTTGAAGGTTGTTGAACATCTCAATGGACAGAACATTGAGCCCTGCGCCGCCATCGATGAGGTCCTGGTAACTTGCACGTTGCTGATGACTGGGGAACAAAGCATCAGGAGGACGCCAGTGTCGGTGGGAAACGACACCTATGGGATCACTAGAATCCCTACTACGGTTGCGGGGAGCTGGATCGTGAGAAGAGCGGGACTAGCAGACAGCACAAAGGGGATTTACCCAGGTTCGGGCTGCAAAGATTTGTAAAACCCTACAATCATGCTTTGGTAGATGTCTTTAGTGTTCTGGAGCTCTTGAACTAGCTCTGGGTGCTGCTAGGTTCCAAAGAGCCGAATCCTTCTCCAGTGCGCCATGGGCCTCCTTTTATAGGCGAAAGGGGCCGCCACAGTGGCACACAGGAGGTGGAAAGTGCTACAGCCTTGTGAGCTTATCATTGGTATTACAGGACAAAGCGCATTTAATGTGAGGCTTAGGTGTCCCTTCACTTTATCGGGGCGGGAGCGAGGCCCGTCCCGTCCGTCGCCGCTCCTCCTTGCTTTGACACGCGCCCTGGCCAGTGATGCATACGGTGCCATGTAGGCAAGCAGGCAGCTGAGGTGGCACGGCGGTGGAGCTTCCACGAAGATATGCATGCCACCACGCAGGTGCCTGCCCAGCTGGTTGGGCTGGCAGCTGCATGCGAACGGCGACGGGGAGTTGATCGGTGTGGGCCTGGCAGTGGCCCCGTGGTTGCCTCTAGCAAGGGTCTCGTAGGGCGGCTCGGCAAGGGTCTTGCCGGGTGGCCCGGCAAGGGTTTTGCCATGGCGCGCTGGCGTCCCCGACAAGGATGTTGCCGGGGGTCTTGTTGGTTTCTTCGGTGTGGATCTTGGTGAGGATTATTACCCTCCAATCATCATCCGATCTTGAGCATTCTATGTCTTCACAAAGATCTGCATGCCACCACGGAGGTGCCTCCCGAGCCCTGTCCCAATGCGTTTGTCTAGTGCTGGTGGGCTCAAAGGTGGCTCGCTCAGCTGGTGTGGGCCAGCTGCCCCGTCAAGGGTCTTGCCGGGGCCGCTGAGGCTGCCCCGGCAAGGGTCCTTGCCGGGGAAACCTACTTCGTCCATCCAATCTTTGTGGCCTTGGTTCTTGTCATTGCTTTGTTTGTCTTGTGCCTTCGGCTTCTCTCTGGCTTCCCTTTCCTGCCCTATTATGCGTGGCTGTGGCGGGTGGCTCTGACTGCCCGTGCACAAGTAAAGGGGTCAAAAGCAGAGCCCCTACTTTTGTACACCAACAGGAGCCCCCGGGCCTAGGCCATACACAAGCGCATCACGTTGTTGGGCCAGCCCAGAACGGTGCGCGGGCAGTTGGGGCGGATTTTTACCACGGTAACTGTTCCGTCCGTTGCGCTTCCCCATGACCCGCATTGAACGTGCGACGTGGGGGTCGTGTGCGCGCGCGTGAGGTGGGGGGCATGTGTGGGACTGCGTTCGCATGCATGCGTCATATCGCAGTTAATGGGAAAGGAGGCGGCTCGCGCCTTCCCCGTAAAAAGGAATAACCACGGGCGCGCTGCTCACTTTACCCCTCTTCTTGCGCCTTCTCCAATCTCAGAACCACCGCCCCCTTTCTTCCTTCTTCTCGAGCCCCTCTGTCTCCGTCCATCGCCGCCGTGCTTCTGCCATCCTCTTCTTTTTTGCTTCCCGCAGCCGCCATGGCGCTTAAGTCCACCAAGAGCAAGGGAGCGACGAAGGACGTCGGGGTGTCGGAGCAGCCGGAGAGCGAGCTGGTGGCGCGACGGGCGCAGTCCGCCTACTTCCCCTCGACGGTCGGCGTGCCCGAGCTCCGGGAGATGTTCAAGGATCTGTGGGGAGTGAAGACGGGGGGAGAGAAGACGGGGCATCCAGCCACGCACGTCGTCCCCGCCAGCGCCGGGCCCTCCCCAAATCGGTACCCCTTCTTCGTCGACTATTTCTCCTGCGGGCTTTGTCCCTCCTTTTCCGATTTGTTCAAGGATATCATGCATACCTACGGCTTCCACCTCTTGGATTTCACCCCGAATGCCATGGCGTGCATGGCTCTCTTCGCACATCTCTGCGAGGGCTTTGTCGGGGTGCACCCCGCACGGCGCTCTTCCACCATTACTTCTCCCCTCAGATCCAAAAAGGGGGCGCCATCACTGGCTGCGTCGCCTGGATCCCGAGGGCCAAGGGGGCGTACCCGGACGGCGCCACGAAGGAGAGGTGGGAAGAATGGCAGGGCCGGTGGTGCTGGATTGAGGAGGAGGACCTGCCAGCATTCTGCGAGGTTCGCCAGAAGCCGCCGGTCCGTGGGGGCGATTGGGGCGACATCGACGCCGACGACGTGAAGCTTACGGTCGCCACCACCAGGATTCTTTGGCTCACCCAGGCCGGGCTCACCCTCGAAATGATCGGGGCGGACTTCATCCGTCGCTGGATTGCTCCTCTACACGACAAGGGAAGGCTGGCCTGGCTCTTCGTGAACGCCGCCGACATCATGAGGCTCCGCCCCGGTCTCGACAACAACCTAACGGTGCTGAGGGACACCCATCTCTGCCAACGGATCTTCCAGCTCGAGGTTGACGACGAGGGCGAGGTCGAGTGGTCCGGCAAGCTTGCCAGGGCCGCTGCAAAGGCCAGCAAGGTCGACAAGGAGCCCGTTTTCAGGTTGCCGGCGGGAGTGGTCCCGCTGAGCAACAACTCTTGCCGGAACAAGATCATTGCCATTATGCCGCTCTTCAACGCGCATGGCCTTGACCCGAATTGGGTTGAGCTGGACGGGCTCGTGGTGCAGGAGTTGTTCGACACCTTGCATGAGGTGTACGTCACCGCCAAGCCGCGGCTTATCCAGGACACCTCTCCGGCGGAGCTGGACTATATCGCCGCCAGGGTGGAGGAGGCGAGGCTTGCCGAGGAGGAGTCTAAGCTTGTCAAGGAGGCCGGCAGCGCCGGCGGCGTGGTGGACAAGGGCGCGACGGAGGTGGAGGAGGGGGAGCTCGCCCGGTGGGCAGTAGCCGCTGGGGAGGCCAGCGGCGCCGACTCCGGGGCTCCCGTTGTTGAAGACGCTGCCGACGGGTCGTCGAAGGAGGAGGGCGAGGAGGCGAAAACCGCGACCTTCGATCCTCTGATCGCCGGAAAAGGGCAGGTCCTGCGGCGGGCCACCTCCGGCGAGCCGGTCCGCCTCGACCGGGCCACGCAGCTGCAGCAAGCCCAGGAGGTGCCTGTGCGCCAGACGAGGGCGGTGGCGATGAAGAAAACGGCAAAGGCCATGGCATCGAAGAAGAAGACATCTGCTTCTTCGTTGTACAAGCGCGCCCGGACGCCATCGCCTCCCCCTTCTCCGGCAAACATCGGCGCGGGGGTTGTGTTTGACTTCGGGCCTCTTAGCCCGGAGAGAGACCCCGGGCCTCTCAGCCCGGAGAGAAAAAGGAAAGCAACAGAGGAGGAGGAGGAAGAGAAAGAAGAGTAAGCTTCTGCTTTCCTCCCTCGTCCCTTACACTTCCCCTGAAGGCGTTGCTCACTTGTCTTCATCTCGCAGGGATGTGGAGACGCTGGCCCAAAGGATAAAGAGGGCCAAGACTTCGGTGAGTGGCCAGCCCCCGGCAGGCACCTCCAGTACGCCACTGGTGGTGTCGAGCAGCCCGGACAGCAGCCCCCAGCGTGAGTCCACCACCCATCCTTCGTCAACGTGTGTAATCGCATGACGCTTTGGTACTGAACCTGCTGTGGATGTAGGAGGGAAGCAACACCAAGGGGAGCCGCAGAGGACTTCTCCCATCGTGCCACCCCCGTTGACCACGCCGCCCCGAGGGGCGTCCCCGACAAGGGAACCAAGCACCGAGGCCATGCACATGGAGGAGGAAGGGGAGAACATGGTGCTCGTGGCTTTGCCTTGACGCCAGACCTCGGCGGAGGAGGGGCTTCCGCCTCTCGGCCCGAAATGGGTGTGCCACTCGCTCTCCACTTCTGCTTGCGTTCTTTCTTTCTTTTTTTCTTACTGGCTTTTGATCTTGGCTCTGCCCTGTATCCTTCCTGGCATCCAGACCCCTCCTTGGTGGGCTCAGAGGATGTCGACACCGCCATCAAGAACATTGCCACGGGTGCCGCGGCGGAGGAGGAGAAGATTGCTGCTGAGGAGAGCGCCGGGGGCGCCGCTGAGGACACCGCCAAGGGGACCGTCGAAGAGCCCGGCAAGGGGCCTGCCGGGGAGGCCAGCAAGGCTACTGCTGAGGAGGTGGCGTTTGATGACCTGCCCTCCTCCTCCGCCGCCTCTGGCTCCGGCAGGTACCTGAGTGTAAGTGACGACTTCTTCGTCCATCTCCTTGGCGCGTCGAGCACCAGGGCTCCCTTTGAGGGAGAGGTGTTTGACGAGGAGGCGCTTGCCGCCGCCGGGCTCGAGGTCGTCGATGAGCCGGGCGTCGGTGGCGTCGGCTCCCAAGAGGAGCTGCTGCTCCAGGCCATGGGTGCCAGCTTTCGGAAGCTTCAGGCGCTCCACCGCGCCCGTCTGGACAAGGCCAAGTCCAGGACGGCGATGGTGGAGAAGGCGGAGGAGGACTTTGGAGGGCGCATCACCGAGGCGTAAGACTGGTTCCGCCAGGCCCAGGACGAGCTGAAGGCCGCCTAGGGCGAGCTGGCCAACCGTGAGGTGGAGCTCACCCTGAAGCTGGCCGACGTCAAGAAGGCCCAGGAGACGGTGAAGAAATTGGCCGACGAAGCCGAAGCCGCCCGGACCCAGCATGAGGCCGCACTGAAAACCCAGGAAGAGGACCTTGCCGCGCGCGAGGAGAAACTTGCCGCCACGCTCCATGGCAAGGACGAAGAGGTGGGCAAGCTTGTCCTGCAGCGGACACAAGAGCTGGAGCGGAGGCATCAGGAAGCACTCAACGCCCAGGCTCAGGCCTATGCCGGCAGGGTGAAGGAGCTGGAGGGGGCAGGCTCTGAAGCTGGCCCAGGAGAGGGATACGCTCAATGGCGCCCTGGCGGAGGCGCAGGGCGAGGTCGCCAGCAAGGCTGGAGAACTCTCCGAAGCCAACATCTCCATCAAAGACCTCAAGCTGAAGCTGGGGGAGCTCGAGAAGATGATGTCGGAGGCCAGAACCCGGGAGGGGATCCTGACCAAGGTGCTTGAGACGGAGAAGCAGCTGCTGATGAATGAGACCGCCAACCTCAAGGACCATGAGGCGGGCGAGAAACATTGGCTCGAGTGCCTTGCCGTCATGGCAAACTCGGCCGCCGATCAGCTAGCCATTGTGGGGATGCCGAAGATGGGGTACGCCCCAGAGGCGAGCCTGAGCCCCAATGCCAACCTAACCATATACTTTGAGAAGGTCGTCGGCGCCCTGAGGAGGCTTCATTCCAACCGGGCGGCCTCCCTGGCCGAAGAATCCCGGATACTCTGCCAGGGGACCATGACCAGGGTGCTCACCAAGATTGCGCACTGGCACCCAGACCTCGACTTCGAAGCTGTGCTGAAGAGCTTGCCGGAGGATGCCGACATCGTGGCGCTCAATGAGCGTATCCAGCCCATCCTCAGCCGCATCGACAAAATCGAGAGGTTGGAGGGCCAGCGCCGGGACTGTGGAGGGACTCTGCCGGAGGGCACCCCGTTCTCCGTCGCCGCTGCAGGTTCATGACCAAGACAAAGCTATCTTTAGTTAGAATCACGGCGGCAATTTGTGTAATATAACTCTACAGTGCCCCTGAAATTATGCATGTTATTTTCCTGTTCGATTCTCCTTTGTATGTCCACCCCACATCGACCGGGTAGGCTTGCCGGCACGTAAACCCGAGGCGGCGCTTTGAGGACGGATCCTCATTAGCCTGCCAGGTGTGCTTGTTGCCGGGCAAAGTAGCTTACCGCCCTTGGCGCGGCCGCTCGATCTGTCGAGCTTGACTCGAGTCAGAACCGAGAGCGTTGCCGATGGCGAAAGGCTACCCTACCGCTCTCGACGCGGCCGCTTGAACTGTTGAGCAAACTCGAAACAGAACAAGGGCGTTGCCAATCGCAGGAGGGCCCCTCTGCGTATAGGCTCTCCATACACAGGCCGAACCGTCGAGGATAACAACCTTATATTTAAGGAGGAAAACTTAAAGTTCAGCATGACTTAGCTCTCTCGTCGCCGCTTCGGCGTCCTTCAAGCCAACGAGCAGTGCCGCCTTCTTGGCCGCCTTCCCTGCAGGAGCTGCGGCGATGATGAACTGCTAGGCCTACCACTGGACCCGATTCTCACAATTGCGCCCCCCTGCCTGGCGCGCCAAAGTTGTCGGTGGGAAACGACACCTATGGGATCACTGGAATCCCTAATATGGTTGCGGGGTGCTGGATCGTGAGAAGAGCAGGACTAACAGACAACACAAAGGGGATTTACCCAGGTTCGAGCCGCAAAGATGCGTAAAACCCTACGATCCTGCTTTGGTGGATGTATTTAGTGTTCTGGAGCTCTTCAACTAGCTTTGGGTTCTGCTAGGTTCCAAAGAGCCGAATCCTTCTCTAGTGCGCCATGGGCCTCCTTTTATAGGCAAAAGGGGCTGCCACAGTGGCACACAGGAGGTGGAAAGTGTTACAGCGTTGTGAGCTTATCGCTGGTATTACAGGACAAAGCGCATTTAATGCGAGGCTTAGGTGTCCATTCACTTTATCGGGGACGGGAGCGAGGCCCGGCCCGTCCGTCACCGCTCCTCCTTGCTTTGACATGCGCCCTGGCCAGCGATGCATGCGGTGCCATGTAGGCAGGTAGGCAGCTAAGGTGGCGCGGCGGTGGAGCTTCCACGAAGACCTACATGCCGCCACGCAGGTGCCTGCCCAGCTGGTTGGGCTGGCAGCTGCATGCGAACGGTGACGGGGAGTTGATCGGTGCGGGCTTGGCAGTGGCCCTGCGGTTGCCTCTGGCGAGGGTCTCATAGGGCGGCCCGGCAAGGGTCTTGTCGGGTGGCCCGGCAAGGGTCTTGCCGTGGTGCGCTGGCGTCCCCGGCAAGGATCTTGCCGGGGTTCTTGTGGGTTTCTTCGGTGAGGATCTTGGTGAGGATTGTTACCCTCCAATCATCATCTGATCTAAAGCATTCTATGTCTTCACAAAGATCTGCATGCCACCATGGATGTGCCTCCTGAGCCATGTCCCAATGCGTTTGTCTAGTGTTGGTGGCCTCAAAGGTGGCTCACTCAGCTGGCGTAGCCGAGCTGCCTCGGCAAGGGTCTTGTCGGGGCCACTGAGGCTGCCCCAGCAAGGGTCTTGTCGGGGCCATTGAGGCTGCCCCGGCAAGGGTCCTTGCCGTGGAAACCTGCTTCGTCCATCCGATCTTTGTGGCCTTGGTCCTTGTCGTTGCTTTGTTTGTCTTGTGCCTTTGGCTTCTCTCTGCCTTCCCTTTCCTGCCCTGTTATGCATGGCCCTGGCGGGTGCCTTTGACTGCCCGTGCACAAGTAAAGGAGTGGCTCTGTTCTTTATGAACTTAATACTCTAGATGCATGTTGGATATCGGTCGATGTGTGGAGTAATAGTAGTAGATGCAGGCAGGAGTCGGTCTACTTGTCACAGACATGATGCCTATATACATGATCATGCCTAGATAATCTCATAATTATTCGCTTTTCGACAATAGTTTGTTCACCCACCGTAATACTTATGCTATCTTGAGAGAAGCCACTAGTGAAACCTATGGCCCCGGGGTCTATCTTTTATCATATAAGCTTTCAATCTACTTTTATTTGCATCTTTACTTTTCCAATCTATATTATAAAAATATCAAAAATATATTTATCTTATCATACTATCTCTATCAGATCTCACTTTCGCAAGTGGCTGTGAAGGGATTGACAACCCCTTTATTGCGTTGGTTGCGAGTTCTTTGTTTGTTTGTGTAGGTGTGCGGGACTTTTGAGGAGCCTCCTACTAGATTGATACCTTGGTTCTCAAAAACTGAGGGAAATACTTACGCTACTATTGATGCATCACCCTTTCCTCTTCAAGGAAAACCAACGCAAGCTCAAGACGTAGCATGATGTCAAGAAACAAAAACTTAGGCTCAACCAAAACTAACCGATAGTTGTTGAAGAACAAAGGCGGGATGCCTACCGGGCATCACCAAGCTTAGATACTTGAGACTTCTTGAAATATTAGTTAGGGATGCCTTGGGCATCCCCAAGCTTTAGCTTTTGTGTCTCCTTAATTCCTTTTATATCACGGTTTACCTAAATCTTAAAAACTTCATCCACACAAAACTCAATAAGAACTAGTGAGATAAGTTAGTATAAATCAACGCAATAACCTTATCATTCTCTACTGTAGCAAATCACTAAAACTATTATTTGATATTGCATACTAAATGCATCTCCATATTTAACACTTCTATCCTCAAATAGAATCATTAACAAGCAAACATTTGCAAACATTGCAAACATAACAGCAATCTGTCTAAACAGGACAGTCTATAAAGAATGCAAGAGGAATCATACTTCCCTAACTCTAAAAATTCTGAAAAATTACCACACTGTAAAAAAATTGTTGTTACTCATGTGTCAAAATGTCAAGGCTTTATCATGTTCTAACTATTCACTAATATACAAAGCATAACAGCAAACTTTCTATTTTCGAAACATCAACGTATAGACTTGTAAAATAAGCATGGTAAAGGCTATACTTGACTTTTCTATTGAACTAAAAGATATAAAACTTGACTCTGAATAATAGCAAGCAAATATAAACAAAAGAAAATGACGCTCCAAGCAAAACACATACCTTGAGGTGAATAAAAATATAGCCTCAAGTAAATTAACCGATGAACGAAGACGAAAGAGGGGATGCCATCCGGGGCATCCCCAAGCTTAGGCTCTGGGTTGTCCTTGAATATTACCTTGGGGTGCCTTGAGCATCCCCAAGCTTAGGCTCTTGCCACTCCTTATTCCATAGTCCATCGAATCTTTACCCAAAACTTGAAAACTTCACAACAGAAAACTCGTAAGCTCCCTTAGTATAAGAAAATAAAATCACCACTTAGGTACTATTGTGAACTCATTATAAATTCATATTGGTGTGTATTCCAACTTCTCCGTGGTTCATACCCTCCGATACTACTCATAGATTCATCAAAATAAGCAAACAACACATAGAAAACAAAATCTGTCAAAAACAAAACAATCTGTAGTAATATGGAAAGTTTCCATACTTCTGTAACTCCAAAAATTCTAAAAAATTAGGAAAATTAGGAAATTTGTATATCAATCTTGTGTAAAAAATGAGATCAAAAGCACGTTCCAGTGAATTTTCAAATTTCTTGGACTGAGCGCAAAAGTTTCTGTTTTTGCACAGAATCAAGTCAACTATCACCCACACTATCCCAAAGGCTTTACTTGGCACTTTATTGAAACAAAAGCTATAAAACATGATTACTATAGTAGCATAATCATGTGAACACACAAAAACAGTAGGTAATGGTTTTGGGTTGTCTCCCAACGAGCGCTTTTCTTTAATGCCTTTTTAGCTAGGCATGATGATTTCAATGATGCTCGTATAAAAGATAAGAATTGAAACATAAAGAGAGCATCATGAAGCATATGACTAGCACATTTAAGTCTAACCCACTTCCTATGCATAGGTATTTTGTGAGCAAACAACTTATGGGAACAAGAATCAACTAGCATAGGAAGGCAAGACAAGCATAACTTCAAGATTTTCAACACATAGAGAGGAAACTTGATATTATTGCAATTCCTACAAGCATATATTACTCCCTCATAGTAATTTTCAGTAACATCAAGAATGAATTCAACAATATAACTATCACATAAAGCACTCTTTTCATGATGCATAAGCAGAGAATTTTTATTACTCTCCACATAAGCAAAATTCTTCCCATGAATAGTAGTGGGAGCAAACTCAACAAAATAACTATCATGTGAGGCATAATCCAATTGAAAACTAAAATCAAGATGACAAGTTTCATGGTTATCATTATTCTTTATAGCATACTGATACGTCTCCAACGTATCTATAATGTTTGATTGTTCCATGCTATTATATTAACCCTTTTGGATGTTTATGGGCTTTATTTTACACATTTATATCATTTTTGGGACTAACCTACTAACCGGAGGCCCAGCCCGTATTGCTGTGCCTATTTCAGTATTTCGAAGAAAAGGAATATCAAACGGAGTCCAAACGGAATGAAACCTTCGGGAGCACGATTTTTGGAACGAACATGATCCAGAGGAATTGGAGTGCAAGCCAAGAAGCAACCAAGGCGGCAACGAGGGTGGAGGGCGCGCCCACCCCCTGGGCACGCCCCCTATCTCGTGGGCCCCTTGGGCGGCCACCGACGTACTTCTTCCTCCTATATATACCCACGTACCCCGAAAACATCCAGGGAGCCAACGAAAAACAATTTCCACCGCCGTAACCTTCTGTATCCGCGAGATCCCATCTTGGAGCCTTCGCCGGTGCTCCGCAGGAGGGGGAATCGACCATGGAGGGCTTCTACATCAACACCATAGCCCCTCCGATGAGTTGTGAGTAGTTTACCACAGACCTTCGGGTCCATAGTTATTAGCTAGATGGCTTCTTCTCTCTTTTTGGATCTCAATACCATGTTCTCCCCCTCTCTTGTGGAGATCTATTCGATGTAACTCTTTTTGCGGTGTGTTTGTCGAGATCCGATGAATTGTGGGTTTATGATCAAGTTTATCTATGAGAAATTATTGAATCTCTTCTAAATTCTTTTATGTATGATTGAGTTATCTTTGCAAGTCTCTTCGAATTATCAGTTTGGTTTGGCCTACTAGTTTGATCTTTCTTGCCATGGGAGAAGTGCTTAGCTTTGGGTTCAATCTTGCGGTGTCCTTTCCCAGTGACAGCAGGGGCAACAAGTCACGTATTGTATTGTTGCCATCAAGGATAAAAAGATGGGGTTTATATCATATTGCTTGAGTTTATCCCTCTACATCATGTCATCTTTCTTAATGCGTTACTCCGTTCTTATGAACTTAATACTCTAGATGCATGCTGGATAGCGGTCGATGTGTGGAGTAATAGTAGTAGATGTAGGCAGGAGTCGGTCTACTTGTCACGGACGTGATGCCCATGTACATGATCATGCCTAGATAATCTCATAATTATTCACTTTTCTATCAATTGCTCGACAGTAATTTGTTCACCCACCATAATACTTATGCTATCTTGAGAGAAGCCACTAGTGAAACCTATGGCCCCCGGGTCTATCTTTTATCATATAAGCTTTCAATCTACTTTTATTTGCATCTTTACTTTTCCAATCTATATTATAAAATACTAGAAATATATTTATCTTATCATACTATCTCTATCAGATCTCATTTTCGCAAGTGGCCATGAAGGGATTGACAACCCCTTTATTGTGTTGGTTGCGAGTTCTTTGTTTGTTTGTGTAGATGCGTGGGACTTTTGAGGAGCCTCCTATTGGATTGATACCTTGGTTCTCAAAAACTGAGGGAAATACTTACGCTACTATTGCTGCACCACCCTTTCCTCTTCAAGGAAAACCAGCACAAGCTCAACACGTAGCCAGAAGGATGTCTGGCGCCGTTGCCGGGGAGGTGTTCGCTCAAGTCAAGACATACCAAGTACCCATCACAAACTCATCTCCATCACATTTACATTATTTGCCATTTGCCTCTCATTTTCCTCTCCCCCACTTCACCCTTTCCGTTTTATTCGCCCTCTCTTTCCCAATCTTCTCCTCTCTTTTTCGCTTGCCTTTTTCTATTTGCTTGTGTGTTGGATTACTTGTTGCCATGGCGCAAGATAATACCAAATTGTGTGATTTCTCCAATACCAATAATAATGATTTCCTTAGTACTCTGATTGCTCCTCTTAATGATGTTGAGTCTTGTGAAATCAATACTACTTTGCTGAATCTTGTTATGCAAGATCAATTCGCCGGCCTTCCTAGTGAAGATGTCGCTACCCATCTAAACAACTTTGTTGATTTGTGTGATATGCAAAAGAAGAAAGATGCAGATAATGATATTGTTAAATTGAAGTTATTTCCGTTTTCACTTAGAGATCGTGCTAAAGTTTGGTTTTCATCTTTGCCTAAAAATAGTATTGGTTCTTGGAACAAGTGCAAAGATGCTTTTATCTCTAAGTATTTTCCTCCCGCTAAGATCATCACTCTTAGGAATGATATTATGAATTTTAAACAACTTGATCATGAGCATGTTGCCCAATCTTGGGAAAGAATGAAATTGGTGATTCGCAATTGCCCTACTCATGGTTTGAATTTATGGATGATCATACAAAAATTTTATGCCGGTTTGAACTTTGCTTCTAGAAATCTTTTAGATTCGGCCGCGGGAGGCACGTTTATGGAAATCACTTTAGGAGATGCTACAAAACTTGATAATATTATGGCTAATTATTCTCAATGGCACACCGAAAGATCTTCTAGTAAAAAAGTGCATGCTATAGAAGAAATCAATGTTTTGAGTGGAAAGATGGATGAACTTATGAAAATATTTGCTACTAAGAGTGCTCCTATTGTTCCCAATGATATGCCTTTGTCTACTTTGATTGAGAATAATAATGAATCTATGGATGTGAATTTTGTTGGTAGGAATAGTTTTGGAAACAATGCTTATAGAGGAAACTATAATCTTAGACCGTTCCCTAGTAATTCCTCTAATAATTATGGAAATTCCTACAATAATTCTTATGGTAATTTTAATAAGATGCCCTCTAATTTTGAGAATAGTGTGAAAGAATTTATGATTTCTCAAAATAATTTTAATGCTTTGCTTGAAGAAAAATTGCTCAAAGTTGATGATTTGGCTAGGAGCGTTGATAGACTTTTGCATGATGTTGATTCTCTTACACTTAGATCTACTACTCTTAAGCATGATATCAATGAGTCACTTAAATCCATGAGAATTTCCATTGATGAGTGCAAGGAAAGAACCGCTAGATTGCGTGCCAAGAAAGATTGCTTTGTAAAGGCGTGTTCTTCTAGTTTCCGTGAAAATAATGATGAAGATCTTAAAGTTATTATTGTGTCCCCTATTAGATCTTTGTTTTGCAATATGAATCTTGATAATAATGGGACTGGAGATGAGTCAACTTTAGTTAGAAGGCGTCCCAATATTTCGGAGTTTTTAGATCTTGATGCTAAATTTGGTAAAAGTGGGATTGGAGAGGTCATGACTTTAAATAGCATTGAACCCACTATCTCAGATTTCAAGGATTTTGATTATGATAATTTTTCTTTAGAAGTTTGTATTTCCTTGTTGCAATCCGGTTGTGAATTCTCCTCATGCTTATAGTCAAAATAAAGCTTTTACCAAACATATTGTTGATGCCTTGATGCAATCTTATGATGAAAAACTTAATTTGGAAGTTTCTATACATAGAAAACTTAATGATGAGTGGGAACCTACTATAAGGATTAAAATTAAAGATCATGAGTGTTTTGCTTTGTGTGATTTGGGTGCTAGTGTTTCCATGATTCCGGAAACTTTATGTGATATTCTAGGTTTCCATGATCTTGATGATTGCTCTTTAAATTTGCACCTTGAGGATTCCACCATTAAAGCCAATGGGAAGGATCAATGATGTTCTCATTGTTGCAAATAGAAATTTGGTGCCCATAGATTTTATCGTTCTTGATATAGATTGCAATCTTTCTTGCCCTATTATTCTTGGTAGACCTTACCTTAGAACGATTGGCGCGATTATTGATATGAAGGAAGGGAATATTAGATTCCAATTTCCATTAGGGAAAGTGAAAGTGCTAGTATCGACTAGAGGGGGGTGAATAGGCGATTTTTATGAAAGTCTTCAAAACATGATAGTTTCGAAGACAAACAGTAGAAATGACCTAATTGATATGCAGCGGAAGATAAACTACAATAAGCAAACCATAGCCAAGTATGCAATGATGTGAAAGTACAGGACTAATAGCAGCTAAGCAGTAAGGATCAGGATGGAAGATAGTATGAAGCCAATCAACAGTAGTAGTCAGGCAATGAAGTCAAACAGGTACGACAGATAGACAATGACTTCACGAAGACAAACTTAAGTAAAGGAAGGGAGAGGATAGAACCAGTCACTTGTTGAAGACACATGATTTGTTGGACCAGTTCCAGTTGCTGTGACAACTGTACATCTGGTTAGGGAGGCCGAGATTCAACTCAGAAGACCGTGTCTTCACCTTATTCCCCTTGAGCTAAGGACAAACAGTCCTCGCCCAATCACTCTGGTAAGTCTTCAAGGTAGACTTCCAAACCTTCACAGACTTCGTTCACCGGCGATCCACAATGACTCTTGGATGCTCAGAACGCGATGCCTAACCGGCTGGAGGATTCACAGTCCTCAAGTGTAATAAGTCTTCAGGTCACACAAACAGAAAGACTTCAGTGATGCCTAACACTCTTTGGCTCTGGGTATTTGGGCTTTGTCCTCGCAAGGATTTCTCTCTCTCAAAGGCTTCAAGGTGGGTTGCTCTCAAACGACAAAAGCCGTACACTAACTCTGAGCAGCCACCAATTTATGGTGAAGGGGGTGGGCTATTTATAGCCACTAGGCAACCCGACCTGATATGTCCGAAATGACCCTGGGTCACTAAGGAACTGACACGTGTTCCAATGGTTAGATTTCAAACACACACGGCAACTTTACTTGGGCTACAAGCAAAGCTGACTCATCCAGCTCTGGATAAGATTTGCTCTCATTGTCTTCGCTCGAAGACATAGGAGCATCACTTCAGTTATTCTGACTTAGTTCACTTGGACCCCACTTAACAGTACGGTGGTTCCTATGACTCAACAAAGAAGAAAAGGAAACAACGAAACCACACAGTCTTCGCGCTCCATAGTCTTCACGCAATGTCTTCTCATGTCATAGTCTTCAATATGAATATGTTCTCATACCACCATTGTCTTCAATGTCTTCATACATTTATAGGGGTCATCTCCGGTAGGTAAACCGAATCAATGAGGGACACTACCTGCGTTATCCTGCAATTCTCACAAACACATTAGTCCCTCAACCAACTTTGTCGTCAATACTCCAAAACCAACTAGGGGTGGCACTAGATGCACTTACAATCTCCCCCTTTTTGGTGATTGATGACAAACTGGTTGAAGTTTTCAACGGGGATAAAGTATGTGAAATTGTAAAGGATAGGGTATTGTCTTCATAAGTAGCAAGGGCTCGCCCTGAAGATGTGCATATAAGTAATTTGCTTTTGGAATGCAAATGCACATGGCAGGTTGTACTTGTGGAGATCCTCTTCAACTTATGAAGATAATTCATCATGCATGAAATGATATAGCAAGTAGAATGACATGCATAATGAAAAATGGACATCTGCAGAATGATCTAAGTGCGGAAGTTATCATCGCACATGTGGAATTTATCATCGCATCACAGTAAAGAAAATAAGTAGCAGACGACCATCGAGTTTAGGTGTTACAACTCAAAGAACCAAATGTTTCAAAATCAAGAGTTGTAAGCACGAGGCAAAATATAATGCAACTGCCCATATGAACCCGCTTGAAGACTATCAACTCATACGCTTCTCCCCCTTTTGTCAGTAATGACCAAAAAGGTTTGAAGACATAGAGCATCTACTCGTCCTCATGGGTAGGTGAAGCAGCAGGGTTGTCGTTGTTGGTTGGCGGTGCAGACGTACTTGGTGTAGTGTTGATGCGTGCAGAAGTGGGAGGCGGGGAAGTAGCATCACCTTCACCATCGATCACTCTGGCATTCACAGTTGCCGCGGAGGAAGAATAGTTAGAGTCTTCAAGGGATGGAGTTCAACGTAGGACAGTAGTCCGTGGAGGAGTGGAGTCAAACTGGAATCTTTCAGCGAAGCCATCATCTTAAAGATCTGCTTCAGCACTAAGCAGCGTCAAACTCTTCCATGATCGCCGACAAGTCTCGTGAGCAACAAAGGCATTCTTGGTGGCAAGATTTCGAATGCGATTGACATCCACTAAGAGGCTTTGCATCTGTCTCTTGAGCCAATAGTGATTCTTATCTTGTTTCTGATGAAGTGCCACAAGAAGTTCTCTGTCATTGAGAACACGAGAGCGCTTCTTAGGCCTTTGGGCAATGGTGCTTTCAGTGGCTTCAGTTTGCGCACGATGAGGGAGACGAGTATTTCCAGCCATTGGATAGATACGTGTTGCTGCTTGGACGCCTTCGATGGGTTGAGTGAAGCTTTGGTGCTCGACATTCTGAAGACAAAGAGGCTTCTTGGCAGGGTCAGAATATATGGCTTCAACTGACATATCAACCTCTGGCAAAAAGATCTGATGATTGCGAGCAGAGGGCCGATAGTTGACAGATGAGTGTCGGTTGATGAGGCGCATGACCCATGGAGCATAGAACTTCAGACCAAAAAGGTCAGATCCAGACACAGCAAGTTGCCTGATGAAGAATTCTTGGGAATTGAAGTCGATGCCATTGAGGATGTAGAAGACCAATGTCTTCATGGCTCCTTCAAGCTTTGCAGCTGATGAATGTCCTTTGATAGGCCATAGAGTTCGCCTGATGATATGATATATGGTGCGAGGCAGGTACTCAAGGTCATCAATAGAGAACTCCGTTGGATATTCAGCGTCAGATGGCAAAGGCTTCATCATGCTCAACATTTGGCTCATATTGGGTTCAGGCTTATGGAAGATGCTCTCCAGTGCATTTCGATGTAGTTGACAGTCAGGTTCATATAGCTCTCCGGGAGTGGGTAGGCCAGTAAGCTCAATGATGTCAAGAGCTTTGGCTTCATGATGAACATTTCCAGTCATCCACTCAAGAACCCATGTCTTGATGTCTCTGTTGTAGCCGCGAATGTGGAGGGTAGCATAGAATTGAAGCAAAAGTTCTTCATTCCAGTGTTCTTTGTCTATCACAAAGCTGAGCAGATCGGCATCACGAAAACAGTCAAGTGCTTCTTCTAAGCACGGCAGTCCAGCAATGGCTTCAGTGTCGAGGCGCATATGAGGGAAAATGCGCCCTTGATCATACAGAACGCAGGAGTAATAGCTTCGCTGCTGATAACTCCAGAACCGATTAGATGATATCCTTGGCTTTGAGTAGGGGTTCTTGGCGCTATCAAAGAAGGTATTGTGGCTTTTTAAGCCATTAGCATTGAAGGACCCTGGAGAGTTTGCAGTACCTGGGAACCTTGGCAGTATTGGATTTGGTTTCTGGACCTGAGGCCTATGCTCAACATGATAATCAAATTGAGGTCTAGAGGCAGTAGGCGGAGGTACCAGAATGGGCCATCGGACAGTGGTTAGCTGACCATGATTGTATGCTTGCTCAATTGTATGGGGCCTTGGTGGCGGAACAGGAGCAGTGGCAACAGCTGAGGCTTCAGGCTGCACAATAGGTGCTTCGGGAGCAGTTGCCTCATTAGCTTCATGCACACTGGTTGGTGCAAGCTCCACATTAGCTTTAGCCATGACTACGTCATTGGCTTCACTTGCATTGGTAGTGGCAGCTTCAGGATTTTCAACCTCCACTTGACGAGCTGGAGGGTCGGGCACTGGTGCGTTCACATCAGGAACAACTTCTTCAATAACTGGGGGAGTAGGGACGAGTACGTCTTCTTGTCTTTCATCGGCTGATGCAGTCGGATTGTCTTCAGCACCTTGGGCTTCAGACACGGAGACATTCACAGTTGGAGTGGCTTCAGGAAACACTTGACGTGCAATAGGTTGGTGATGCACTTCTCCTTCTATAACGCTCGCGAGAGGGACTTGAGGCCTTTGTCCTTTGCGAAGCCTGCGGAATGCTGGCGACGCCTTTGGAGATGGAGTTGGCTGTGCCTTAAAGTCTTCTTCTTCTACTTGCACGGGTGGTGTAACTTGTTGTTGTTGTTGGGGAGTACTTGGGGAGTCTTGTTGCTATGGGTGATCAGCCCACGATGCATCCTGAGCAGTTGGCGTTAGAGGACGACCAATGCTGATGAGTTCGCTGTTCGTGAGAACAGGCGATGATACCACGTTGTGTTCGATCTGAGGAAGAACTTCATCATCTTCAACAGTGTCATCTTGACCAATGTCTTCAGCAGCGGTGGGTTCAGCTGCTGGAATGTCTTCAGCTTCATGGGCCTCTGTGGTAGCAGGCTCATGAACTATCATTCGTCATTCTTGATGTTCATACGCAGGGCGAACCACTGAGATGGGTTCAACAACCAAGGGCTCTGTGGGAGCAGCCCTATTCTTCTTGGTCTTGCGCTTCTTCTTGGAGGGAGCGGCATCAGAGGCTTCAGTATTCTTCCTCTTTCTGGCTTAAGCCTCGGCAGCCCTCGTCTTCTTCTGTTCTGAAGCGGTTGACGTGACCTTTGGCTTCGAGCCAGTCATGCTTCTTGGGAAGACAATGCGAGGTGCTTCTTGGCTTGAAGGTGCAGGTTGGGCTGTAGAGAGCTTCTTCTTCTTTGCAGCCATCCTAGGGTCAATGCTAGGACGACCAAGAGACTTGCGCTTCTCGGCCTCATTGTATGCAAGCACGCATTTGTCAGCCAAACTCTTCATGCGCTCGCGAGAGCCCTGAGCTTCTTGGCGCTTCTTGAGAAAGGCTTCTTTAAGCTCATGCAGCATGACCTTGAAGTTTCTGACATCTTGCACACTGAGCTTCGCCACATGCTTCTTGAACTGAGCCTTCTCATAATCCATTTTGTTCTTCAGCTCAACGATGCGCTGAGCAAGAGCTATCTCGGAAGCAATGGCGCCATTGAAAGAGACGCTGAGGCCAGTGGGAAGCTGTAGATCTTCAAAGCTAAGATTTGGTGTGTCAAACCACTCATCAATGAAGTTATGGATGATTGCCACATCAAAGAGAGGCAAGTTGTTGAAGATCTCTGCTTCTTCCTTGCTTTTGATCAGTTGCTCAAGGCCATCATCTGCAAGATCTTCATCGCTGGACAGATCAATGGGTTCTTCACGCAAAATGGCAGCAGGAGTCAAGGTTTGATCAGTATGCCTGACATTTTGCTTTTTCTTCTCTGTCCTCTTGGAGATACGTGATCGATCTTCAGACTGCACACTATCTTCAGGAGGTGCAGTGGCCAGTGGCTTCGCACGTGAAGCTTTTGGAGGTGCTGATCTAGAAGCCTTTGGCTTCTTTTGCTTCTGCGGCTTTGGAGGAGGAGCTGGGGCTTCATCAGTGTCAGCATCATTATCAGAATGATCTACCCTGGCACCTTGTACCAAGATGTAGGTGATGAGGCCATCAAGGTTGGAGAAGGGCCCGATGACATTAGGTTCTGCATCACGTGAGCCGTCGGCACGGGGAGCAGAGGGACCAGGGTTGAAGTCTAATCCCAATGACTTCTTGTTTTCCTTGGCCGAAGCCTTGGCGTGCTGAAAGTTGCACTTGAAGAGAGTATCATCACAACACCAGAGTAATGATGAGGGATCGGCGTTCTCAGGCTGAGGTCCACGGACCATACAAGGATAGAAGCCTTGTGCAATAGCTTCAGCTCTGTTCTTGGGTTGAAGGCCTCGATAGAGAATATCGCCCCAAGGACTCTTGATAGCATTCTTCTCTGCATATTCCTTGGTCACGAACTTGTAGTTGAACCATTCTTCAGCCCAATAGCGTCGAATCCATTGGATTCGTGTCTTGCACTGATGATAATTCTCTTCAGGGTCTGTCTTGTAGAGCTCTACTAGGTCATCAGGCAGATCTTTGGATGTTCCCTCTCGGTGTTGTCTGCCACCCTTCCTTACTGATTTTTCTGCAGCCATGAACTTCAAACTGAATGGCTTCAATACGTTCAAAGCTTCAGAGACTTACGCTTGCTGGTCAAGCAAGAACTGGCTTCGGGAGAGTTAATGTGATGCTGTAAGTATTCTACAAACGAATGCAGACTATGAGAACCAAGGGATTCTCCCACAGACATGTACTTGTGACAGCATTAGAGATGCGAGGTAAGGGGAAGAGGTCATATGCATTCTCAGAAGATTTTGAAGATAAATCAGTTTGAAGACATTGACCTCATGATGCGAAGACATTCACTTATATGGGGTGAGTTGGTTCCAGATTTGTACGAATCCGTGAATAAATACAAGTGAGGAATCAAACTAGATATGAAATCTAAGTGAATAGACTAGGCAGTATGAGATGCAGACAAAATAGATCTAACACTGTGTAGGCAGAAACCACTTTCGGTAAATAGGATGAAATCTTGAAGATCAAAAAGGTGGTAAAAACAGAGTTACAATTACCGCACGAAGAACTGCTAGATGGGATGAATAGGTGACCGAGAAGTTCAGTCCACCGTGTCCTAACTTGGTGACGGAGGACACCTACGGCAACGGCGGAGAGGATGATGTCCGCGGCCGGCGTGAGGACGGCGTTGGAGAAGTCGCGGCAGCTAAGCGCTTCGTCGCCGGCGTCGTCGAGAGCTAGCGGTGGCGCTAGGGTTTTGACGAGGTGGAGAGGTGGAAGAAGGATTTCTTTACCGCAGGGGACAAGTATTTATAAGGAGGTGTGCGGCACAGCGCAATTACGCTGGTGCCCCTGGCGGTTCACATCTGAGGAGCACGTGGCAAGCATGCAACATACTCAGAGTTGTCCCACGTTCCCACGCCCGCCAGACATGTCGGATAGTTGTTCCGGCTTCTCCGGATTTCAACAGTAAAGATAAGTTATTTAAAACAGACTTAATGTTTGTCTCTGCGCCTTCTGCTGACTAGGATGCAGAGAAGACATTCGACAGTTTCAAGAGAATGCATATGATTTGGACAGATAGAGTTTGAGATTGAAAGCATAGAGAGGTTAGGGTCCGATCACATTCACTTAGTTCAAAAGATTCAACTTGAAGACATAGCTATAAGTGAATGCTGTAGAGGCCAGAACACTAGTATATCATAAAGCAATCAAATCATCATAGTGAAGAGAATCATGAAGATAAATTGAAACTGAAGACAAACCAAATGCAAAGTAATTGCAAAATAACGCCATGAGTGAAACACTTCAAACAGAGAAATTTTGTGGTGGCGTTACCCACCGTATAGGAAGTATTAGACCCAGACACGGCACACAATTATCGTGGCGCTCCGAATTCAAATTCCATGTTAATGTATTCACACTCAGAATGTAAGTCTTCATTGGTTGAAGATATACAGTACTTTGTGTGTTGCACATCTAAGTCATCAACATGCATAAGTGTTAGGATGTGTGCCTGATCACAGAACATTAGAGGATTCCAAGATATTTAGCTCACACGTAACTTGCAAAACCTTTTCTCATCCAAGGGCTTTGTGAAGATATCTGCCAGTTGCTCTTCAGTGTTGACATGAATGATGTCGATATATTTCTTCATGACATGATCTCTGAGAAAGTGATGACGAATTTCAATGTGCTTTGTCTTTGAGTGCTGAACTAGATTGTTGGCTATCTTGATGGCACTTTTGTTGTCGCAGAAGAGAGGTACTTGTTTCAGATTGATGCCATAGCCCTTGAGAGTTTGCTTCATCCATAGAAGCTGAGCGCAACAAGATCCAACAGCAATGTATTCAGATTCAGCAGTTGAGAGTGATACACAGTTCTGCCTCTTCGAAGACCAACAGACAAGTGATCATCCCAGAAAGTGACATGTGCCTGATGTAGACTTGCGATCCACCTTGTCACCAGCATAATCAGCATCCGAGAATCCAACCAAATCAAATTTTGAGCCCTTGGGATACCATAATCCGAGTGTTGGGGTGTAAGCCAAATATCGAAGAATTCGCTTCACAGCTAAGTGATGTGATTCCTTTGGTGCCGCTTGGAATCGAGCACACATGCAAACACTAAGCATAATATCTGGCCTATATGCACATAGATAAAGTAAATAACCAATCATGGAGCGGTATACCTTTTGATCGAACTCTTTACCATTGTCGTCGGGACCAAGATGGTGTTTGGCTGGCATTGGCGTCGTGTAACCTTTGCAGTCTTCCATTCCAAACTTCTTCAGACAATCTTTGAGGTATTTTTATTGAGATATGAAGATGCCATTCCTTTGCTGACGAATTTGAAGACCAAGGAAGAACTTCATCTCACCCATCATGGACATCTGATATTGCTCTTGCATCATGTACCCAAACTCGTCACTATACTTCTGGTTGGTGCAGCCGAAGATTATGTCATCCACATATATTTGGCAAACAAACAGTTCACCATCATATGTCTTCGTGAAGAGTGTGGGATCGAGGGATCCTGGTTTGAAGCCTTTGCTCTTCAGGAAGTCTTTGATCGTATCATGCCATGCGCGAGGAGCTTGTTTGAGGCCATACAGTGCTTTGTTTAGCTTGTACACCATATTAGGATGTTTTGGATCTTCAAAGCCAGGTGGTTGAGCTACATATACTTCTTCTTCAATCTTGCCGTTGAGAAATGCGCTCTTCACATCCATTTGATATAGCAAGATGTTGTGATGATTAGCGTAGGCTAGCAGTATGCGAATGGCTTCAAGCCTAGCCACAGGAGCAAATGTTTCATCGAAGTCAATTCCTTCAACTTGAGTATATCCTTGAGCCACAAGACGTGCTTTGTTTCTGACGACTTGACCATGCTCATCTTGCTTGTTTCAATATATCCATTTTGTTCCAATAATGTTATGCTTCAGAGGGTCAGGTCGCTTGACAAGTTCCCAAACATTGTTTAGCTTGAACTATTGAAATTTTTCTTGCATAGCTTGAATCCATTCAGGTTCCATAAAAGCTTCAGCAACTTTCTTGGGTTCTGGTATTGACACAAATGAAAAGTGCCCACAAAAGTTTGCTAACTGTGTTGCTCTTGAGCGAGTAAGTGGACCAGGCGCATTGATGCTGTCAATTATCTTCTCAATTTGTACTTCATTTGCAACACGAGGATGAACCGGACAAAGACTTTGCTCTTGCTGATCATTGTCATCATTGAGAGGATTTTCTTCGGTCTGAGCACTGTCTTCAGGTTGATTTGGTGCAGAAATGATAAGTTCCTCTTCAGGCTGTGCTTCAGAAGGCATGATTTCACCAGTTCCCATCAGCTTGATAGATTCGCTTGGAGGAGCTTCATCTAGTGTACTTGGCAGGAGTTCTCTTTGTGAACCATTGGTTTCATCAAATCTCACGTCCACAGTTTCGACGATTTTGTAGAGATAGAGGTTGAAGACTCTGTAGGAGTGTGAGTCCTTTCCATAGCCAAGCATGAAGCCTTCGTGAGCTTTAGGTGCAATTTTTGACTTGTGATGGGGGTCCTTGTTCCAGCACCTAGCTCCAAATACCCTGAAGTAACTGACATTTGGCTTCTTGCTAGTAAGGAGCTCATAGGATGTTTTGTTCAGAAGCTTATGGATGTAGACACGATTGATGATGTGACATGCTGTATCAATAGCTTCAGGCCAGAACTTTCTTGGTGTCTTCTATTCATCGAGCATTGTTCGAGCCATCTCAATGAGAGTTCTGTTCTTGCGTTCAACGATGCCATTTTGTTGAGGTGTGTAAGGAGCAGAGAACTCATGAATGATCCCCATTGTATCCAGATAAAGATCAAGTCTGGTGTTCTTGAATTCAGTGCCATTATCACTTCTGATATGCTTGATCTTTACACCGTAATTGTTCATTGCTCGATTGGCGAAGCATCTGAAGACATCTTGCACTTCAGTCTTATAGAGAATTATATGAACCCATGTGTATCTTGAGTAGTCATCAACAATGACGAAACCATAGAGACAAGCAGTTGTTGTGAGGGTGGAGTAGTGAGTAGGTCCAAATAAGTCCATGTGCAACAGCTCGAAGGGTTGAGATGTTGTCATGATTGTCTTCGAGGGGTGCTTTGCCCTTGTCATCTTTCCAGCTTCGCAGGCACCACACAAATGATCCTTCTTGAACTTGACATCCTTGATGCCTATGACATGCTTCTTCTTGACGAGTGAGTGTAAGTTCCTCATGCTAGCATGCCCCAGCCTTCGATGCCAGAGCCAGCATTCTGAAGCTTTTGTGAGAAGACATACGGCAAGCTGTGGACCTGCTGAGAAATCTACCATGTATAGATCATCTTTTCGATACCCTTCAAAGACTAGAGACTTGTCAGATTCCATTAGTACAAGGCAACGATACTTTTCGAATAGCACAATCATGTTCAAGTCACAAAGCATTGAGACAGACATTAAGTTGAAACCAAGGGATTCAACAAGCATCACTTTATACATGTGTTGATCCTTTGAGATTGCAACTCTACCTAGACCCAATACCTTGCTTTTACCAGTGTCAGCAAACATGATGTGACTCTTGTCAGATGGATGTAAGGTTGAGTCCATGAGAAGACTTCGATCACCAGTCATATGATTTGTGCATCCGCTGTCCATAATCCATTCTGAAGCTTCTGGTGATGTACCCTACAGTGCAGTTAGGAGGATAGGCTTCACAAGAGTGTTGTGAAGCATAAGCATTTGGCACATATAGGGACTATCACAGCTTAGATCAAGATTAGGACACATAGTATGACTGGTAAGCGATTCAGATGTAATGTATATAGTAAGACATTTTATCATGTGTCCTTAATGTGTTTTAGGTCCCCAGCAATAGCATCGGACGCCTTTGATTGCAGGCTGGAGACCTTTCTCTGCAAAAGAAAGTTAATTCTTCTTCGCCACCCACATTTTCAGGGGTGGCTTGGAAGCAATGAGTCTAAGTGCAGCATCTGAGAATTTTGGCTTTGGAGCCCTAGCAAATAGCCTTGCAGGAGATGAATGATACTCATATGAATAAGCAGAAAAGTTCTTAGTTCTATGGACATATCGGTTCAAAGACACACGCTCATATTCATAAGTCTGAGCATGATTTCCCTGCAAAACATTGGCGTTAGGGTGACTCAAGTGAGTCATGTATCTGTATGAAGCCTTTGGGCCATATGAAGCTATAGGTCTGGGGTTTGTCTTCTTCCTTGGTGGTGTCATGACGACATTCACAGGAAGATTCTCAATGTACTGCTTAGGTACCCAGATCTTCTTCATAGGTGGTCCATTCCTGTAGTTAGTACCAATATACCTGGCAAACACTTCACCATTCTGATTCTTGAACAACTTATAGTTTGCATCAAAGGATTCATCAATGCTAATAGGATTAGCACGGGTAAAGCCAGATAAAGTGGATGGATCTACTGAAGGTTCCTTTGCAGTAACCCACATGGTTTTGGGATACTGCTCAGGCTTCCAGTACGAGCCATCAACATTCATTTTCCTCTCAAACCCAACACCCTCTTTGCTAGGGTTTCGGTTCAGAATCTGCCTTTTGAGGACATCGCAAAGTGTCTGATGCCCTTTCAGATTTTTATACATCCCTGTTTCAAGCAATGTCTTCAACATAGCATTTTCATCAGCAATAGTAGTGGTATCCTCCACAGAGGGGTTAGTAACCACATCAGTAGGTGAAGACAATGAAACAGTAGCAGTAGTGGAACATTCAGCAACAAATGTAGTGTTATCACGCTCAATGCGTTTTAGACATGGTGGTTCAAATCCATCCTGAGCGGGACTGATCTGTTGAGCGCGAAGTGACTCATTCTCTTTTTGAAGATCTTCATGAGCCGCTCTCAATTTCTCAAGCTCTTGCTTCCTTTGAAGATAATCATAGGAGAGCTTTTCATAAGTGGTTGAGAGCGTTTCATGACGACTTTCAAGTTCTTGGTACTTAGCATGAAGATTCTTAATATCTTCAACTAAGGACTGTGAACGTGTCATTTCCGCGTCCAATAGGTCATCGCTTTTGTCTAACAGTTTTTGAGTATGTTCCATAGCCTTTTGTTGTTCAGTTGCAATTTTAGCAAGTGTTTTGTAGCTAGGTTTGGATTCACAATCAGAGTCATCTTCACTTGATGTTTGAAAGTAAGCATCACGTGATTTTACATTGGCACCACGTGCCATGAAGCAGTAGGTGGGAGTAGGATCGTCTTCATCATCAGCTTCAATGTTGGTGAGGAAGTCATTGTCTTCAGTGTTGAAGATGGACTTGGCAACATAGGCTGTGGCTAGAGCCAGACTTGCAACGCCAGGGTCAGACTCCTCTCCAGACTCCACTTCCACCTCCTTAGAAGCAGACTCCTCTTCTGAATCCATTTCCTTGCCAACAAAAGCACGAGCCTTGCCTGATGAGCTCTTCTTATGAGATGAAGACCTTGATGAGGACTTGGAAGAAGACTTTGAAGATTTCTTCTTCTTCTTGTCATCAGAGTCATATTCCTTGCTCTTCTTCTTCTTCTTCTTCTCATAGTCCCACTATGGACACTCAGAGATATAGTGTCCAGGTTTCTTGCACTTGTGACATGTTCTCTTCTAGTGGTCATGAGTGGAAGCTTCATCATTTCGTGAGCTGGATCGTGAAGACTTTCTGAAGCCTTTCTTCTTGGTGAACTTCTGGAACTTCTTCACAAGCATAGCAAGTTCCTTTCCAATGTCTTCAGGATCATCAGAACTGCAGTCAGATTCTTCTTCAGATGAGGAAACAACTTTTTCCTTCAAAGCACGAGTTCGGCCATAGTTTGGACCATAGATATCTCTTTTCTCAGAAAGCTGGAACTCATGTGTGTTGAGCCTCTCAAGTATATCAGACGGATCAAGTGTCTTGAAGTCAGGACGTTCTTGTATCATGAGGGCAAGGGTGTCAAAGGAGCTGTCAAGTGATCTCAGTAGTGTCTTGACGATTTCATGCTTGGTAATTTCGGTTGCGCCAAGAGCTTGAAGTTCATTTGTGATGTCAGTGAGGCGATCGAACGTGAGCTAGACATTTTCATTATCGTTTCTCTTGAAACGGTTGAAGAGGTTGCAAAGAACACTGATTCTTTGATCTCTCTGGGTTGAGACGCCTTCGTTGACCTTGGATAGCCAGTCCCATACTAGCTTTGACGTTTCCAGAGCACTCACACGGCCATACTGTCCTTTGGTCAGATGACCACAGATGATGTTCTTTGCAGTAGAGTCCAGTTGAATGAACTTCTTGACATCAGTAGGGGTGACACCTTCACCAGTTTTGGGCACGCCGTTCTTGACGACATACCAGAGGTCGACATCAATGGCTTCAAGATGCATACGCATCTTATTCTTCCAGGGACATTCAGTTCCATCGAACACGGGGCAAGCAGCGGAGACCTTGATTATCCCTGCAGTCGACATAGCTAAAATTCCAGGTGGTTAAACCGAATCACACAGAACAAGGGAGTACCTTGCTCTGATACCAATTGAAAGTGCTAGTATCGACTAGAGGGGGGTGAATAGGCGATTTTTATGAAAGTCTTCAAAACATGATAGTTTCGAAGACAAACAGTAGAAATGACCTAATTAATATGCAGCGGAAGATAAACTACAATAAGAAAACCATAGCCAAGTATGCAATGATGTGAAACTACAGGACTAATAGCAGCTAAGTAGTAAGGATAAGATGGAAGATAGTATGAAGCCAATCAATAGTAGTAGTCAGGCAATGAAGTCAAACAGGTATGACAGATAGGCAATGACTTCACGAAGACAAACTTAAGTAAAGGAAGGGAGAGGATAGAACCAGTCACTTGTTGAAGACACAGGATTTGTTGGACCAGTTCCAGTTGCTGTGACAATTGTACATCTGGTTAGGGAGGCTGAGATTCAACTCAGAAGACCGTGTCTTCACCTTATTCCCCTTGAGCTAAGGACACACAGTCCTCGCCCAATCACTCTGGTAAGTCTTCAAGGTAGACTTCCAAACCTTCACAGACTTCGTTCACCGGCGATCCACAATGACTCTTGGATGCTCAGAATGCGACGCCTAACCGGATGGAGGAATAAGAGTCCTCAAGTGTAATAAGTCTTCAGGTCACACAGACAGAAAGACTTTAGTGATGCCTAACACTCTTTGGCTCTGGGTGTTTGGGCTTTGTCCTCGCAAGGATTTCTCTCTCTCAAAGGATTCGAGGTGGGCTGCTCTCAAACGACAAAAGCCGTACACTAACTCTGAGCAGCCACCAATTTATGGTGAAGGGGGTGGGATATTTATAGCCACTAGGCAACCCGACCTGATATGTCCTAAATGACCCTGGGTCACTAAGGAACTGACACGTGTTCCAACGGTCAGATTTCAAACACACACGGCAACTTTACTTGGGCTACAAGCAAAGCTGACTCATCCAGCTTTGGATAAGATTTGCTCTCATTGTCTTCGCTCGAAGACATAGGATTTGGGTTGAGCATCACTTCAGTCATTCTGAATTAGTTCACTTGGACCCCACTTAACAGTACGGTGGTTCCTATGACTCAACAAAGAAGAGGAAACAACGAAACCACACAGTCTTCGTGCTCCATAGTCTTCACGCAATGTCTTCTCATGTCATAGTCTTCAATATGAATATCTTCTCATACCACCATTGTCTTCAATGTCTTCATACATTTTTAGGGGTCATCTCCGGTAGGTAAACCGAATCAATGAGGGACACTACCTGCGTTATCCTGCAATTCTCACAAACGCATTAGTCCCTCAACCAACTTTGCCATCAATACTCCAAAACCAACTAGGGGTGGCACTAGATGCACTTACAGAAAGGCATGGAGCACTTTCCAAGAAAGAAAGTTAAATTACCTTATGAATCTATCATGCGGGCTACTTATGAATTGAGTGCCAAAGATGGCACTACTTAGATCTATCTTCGCTTTTATGCCTAGCTAGGGGCGTTAAACGATAGCGCTAGTTGGGAGGCAACCCAATTTTATTTGTGTTTTTTGTTTTTGTTTCTGTTTAGTAATAAATTTTGCATCTACTTTCTGTTTAGATGTGTTTTTATGTTTTAATTAGTGTTTGTGCCAAGTAGAACCTATAGGATAACCTATGGTGATAATTAATTTGATTCTGCTGAAAAACAGAAACTTTGCACGCACAAAATTAGTTTTGTTAAATCACAGAAACGTGATTTTGCGTTGATTCTTTTTTCTGCTATCAATAGACAAATTGAGCAGGACTTCCTATTTTGGTAGTATTTTTAGAGTTCCGGAAGTTTGCGTTAGTTATAGATTGCTACAGACTGTTCTATTTTTGACAGATTCTGCCTTTCGTGTGTTGTTCGCTTATTTTGATGCATCTATGGCTAGTATTAAGTGGTATGAACTATAGAGAACTTGGAATACAGTAGATTTAACACCAATATAAACAAAGAATGAGTTCATTACAGTACCTTATGTGGTGGTTTTGTTTTCTTTCACTAACGGAGCTTATGAGATTTCCTGTTGAGTTTTGTGTTGTGAAGTTTTCAAGTTTTGGGTAAAGATTTGATGGACTATGGAATAAGGAGTGGCAAAAGCCTAAGCTTGGGGATGCCCATGGCACCCCAAGATATTCAAGATTATCCAAAAGCCTATGCTTGGGGATGCCCCCGGAAGGCATCCCCTGTTTCATCTTCGTTCATTGGTAACTTTACTTGGAGCTATATTTTTATTCGCCACATGATATGTGTTTTGCTTGGAGCGTCTTGTATGATATTAGTCTTTGATTTTTAGTTTACCTCAATCATCCTTGCTGTACACACCTTTTGGGAGAAGACCACTTTATTAGAATTTGTTAGAATACTCTATGTGCTTCACTTATATCTTTTGAGCTAGATAGTTTTTGCTCTAGTGCTTCACTTATATCTTTTAGAGCACGACGGTGGCCTAATTTTGAAGAAATTGTTGATCTCTCATGCTTCACTTATATTATTTTGAGAGTCTCTTAGAACAGCATGGTATTTGCTATGGTTATAAATTTAGTCCTAGAATGATGAGCATCCAAGTTGGGTATAATAAAAACTATCATAGAAAGTGCATAAAACACTAGGATCAATTTGATGCTTGATAATTGTTTTGAGATATAGAGGTAGTAATGTTAGAGTCATGCTAGTGGGTAATTATGAAATTGAAAAATACTTGTGTTGAAGTTGGCAAGTCCCGTAGCATGCACGTATGGTAAAAGTTGTGTGACAAATTTGTTGCATGAGGTGCTCTTTTGATTGTCTTCCTTCTGAGTGGCAGTCGGGGACGAGCGATGGTATTTTCCTACCAATCTATCCCTCTAGGGGCATGCGTAGTAGTACTTTGCTTTGAGGGCTAAGTAGACTTTTGCAATAAGTATATAAGTTCTTTAAGACTAATGTGCGTCCATGGATATACGCACACTCACCCTTCCACTTTGCTAGCCTCTATTGTGTCGCGCAACTTTCGCCGGTATCATGCAACCATTATTTACCTTCCTCAAAACAGCCACCATACCTACCTATTATGGCATTTCCATAGCCATTCCGAGATATATTGCCATGCAACTTTCCACCGTTCCATTTATTATGACACGCTTCATCATTGTCATATTGCTCTTTGCATGATCATGTAGTTGACATCGTATTTGTGGCAATGCCACCTTCATAATTTTCATACATGTCACTCTTGATTCATTGTATATCCCGGTACACCGCCGGAGGCATTCATATAGAGTCATATCTTGTTCTATCTTTGAGTTGTAATTCTTGAGTTGTAAATCAATAAAAGTGTGATGATCTTCATTATTAGAGCACTGTCCCAGTGAGGAAAGGATGATGAAGACTATGATTCCCCCACAAGTCGGGATAAGACTTCGGACTTTACAAAAAGAAAAAAAATGAAGAAGAAAAAAGAGAAAGGCCAAAAAGGGAAAAAAGAAAGGCCAAAGAAAGAAAAGAAAAAGAAAGAAAAAAAGAAAAAAGAAGAAAAAATAATAAAAGAGAGAAAAAGAGAGAAGGGATTGTAAGTGCATCTAGTGCCACCCCTAGTTTGGTTTTGGAGTATTGATGACAAACGTGGTTGAGGTACTAATGTGTTTGTGAGAATTGCAGGATAACACAGGTAGTAGTCTGTAGGATCGGAAGTATGTCTAGAGGGGGGGTGATTAGACTACTTGACAATATAAAAGATTATGCCTTTTGACAAAGAACAGTTTTTGGCAGATTCACAATTTTGATCAAGTCAAGCATCACCCTACACATGCAATTCTAGAGTATAGGCAGCGGAAAGTAAATTGCACATGTAGTAAAGAGAGGTGGAGAAGAGCAAACGCAATTTGGAGACGCGGAGATTTTTCTCGTGGTTCCGATAGGTGGTGCTATCGTACTTCCACGTTGATGGAGACTTCAACCCACGGAGGGTAACGGCTGCGAGAGTCCACGGAGGGCTCCACCCACGAAGGGTCCACGAAGAAGCAACCTTGTCTATGCCATCATGGCCTACGCCCACGGAGGACTAGCCTTACTCGGGGTAGATCTTAACGAAGTAGGCGATCTCCTTGCCCTTACAAACTTCTTGGTTCAACTCCACATCTCGACGGAGGCTCCCAAGCGACACCTAACCAATCTAGGAGGCACCACCCTCCAAAAGGTAATAGATGGTGTTGATGATGATGAACTCCTTGCTCTTGTGCTTCAAATGATAATCTCCCCAACACTCAACTCTCCTCACTGATTTGGCTGTGGTGGAAGAAAGGATTGAGTGGAGAGCAACTTGGGAAGGCTAGAGATCAAGATTCGTATGATGGGAGTGGAGCAACTTGATCTCAACACAAGGGTAGGTAGTTCTCTTCTCAGAAATGTAAGGTAGGAGTGGTAGTTCTTTCTGATGGCTCTCTCCACGAATGAAGAGGGGGTGGAGGGGTATTTATAGCCTCCACACAAAATCCAACCGTTACACACATTTGACCAATCTCGGTGAGACCGAAGTTGACAACTCGGTGAGACCGAAAGTTCAAATAATGTGAACGTTGGGATTTTCGGTGGGACCGAAAATACAATCTCGGTTTGTCCGATTCGTGCAAAGACAAGAGCTTGCCAATCTCGGTGGGACCGACTTCATCATCTCGGTGACACCGATTTGATGACAGAAGGTTACAGAAGCTTGGCAACTCAAGTTTCGGTGAGACCGAGTTTGGAATCGGAAAATCTGAGTTTTCTAGGGTTTGGCTTTGTGGCTGAGGTGGTTCATCTCGGTGTGACTGAGTTTGGAATATTGGTGGGACCGAGATTACTTATGAGTGTATATGGCAGTGAAAGTTGCTGATAGTTTAGGAGATGTATCACTAAGCACTTTGAGCAACCAGATCATCATCATAACCTCATCCCCTTTTAATAGTATTGGCTTTCCTATGGACTCAATGTGATCTTGGATCACTAAACCAAAAATGGAGTCTTGAGCTTTTGCCAATGCTTGCCTTAGCATTTTGAGGGGTCCACTTCTTCAGTCCTTGCCATACCCATATCACTGAACTTTCTGAAATGATTCTCAAGTAACTATTAGTTCAATGATATATATGTTGTTATTAATTACCAAAACCACCCGGGGATTAGTTGCACTTTCAATCTCCCCCTTTTTGGTAATTGATGACAACATATAGATCAAAGCTTCGACAAAGGATATAATCAATGAATAATATCGTCGCTTTGAGAAGTATGTGATAAGCAAGAGCTCCCCCTAAATTTGTGCATTATTTAAGATTTGCGTTTGAATGCAAATGCACAATCGATTAGGATCATGGGTCACTCTTCCATGTCACATACATCTTGGTGGAGCGCACAAAATGATAAGAATGAATAGCATGCACCCAATCACCAAGACATGAGTAAATGGTCATACAAGATAGGAATAGCATATGATAAGCATTAAGCACACATTAAAGCATAATACGACCAAGCACTCATTAAAGTAGAATGAAACGTAGTATCAAACACACTGAATGGCTCGAAAACCAAAAGTATCTCAAAGAAACCGCAAAAGAACGAAAGAGCAAAAGCGCGAAGACAACAGCACTCTCTCTCTCGAAGTCCTATGATCTATACAATTTCTCCCCCTTTGGCAACAAGTTACCAAAAAGTTCGAAACCGCATAGAGCTAAGCGTCACTGGGGACTCTGCTGGCGGCTCCCGTCTGGGTTGATGTTGGAGTTGATATGACAGCATCGGCGAAGACTTCAGCTGATGTCTGTGCTGGAGGAGTGGTCACTTGAGCTGGAGTTGTAGCAACTGATGGAACTGTGGGAGGTGCTGAAGCTGTAGTCCTGGTGTCAGTCACTGGAATAGCAGCTGATCGGGGTCCTGTGGGAACCGGAGCAGTCTGTTGATAAGCATCCTGGACTAAGTCATCCTGCATCTCACGCATAAGCTCTTCCTTCTCCCTCTTTGCTTCCTCAATGTCTGCCTCAAGCTTGTTGACAGTCACTTGCACTTCAGTCAGCTTCACATCCAGAGCGTGGATCTTGTCTTCAACAATCCTCTCTAGGCTCTCCTGAGACTGTACGATGCTGGCCAGGCGTTGTTCAATCCTTTGGGTAGCTTCAAGAAGCTGCTCTCCGACACTCTTTGGTTTAGCTGCTGCTGCTGCTGCTTCCTTGTCAGCTTTGGCTTTCTTGGCAGCTTCAATCTTGGCTTGACCTTCAACCGATGTTGGATCCTCCTCATCCATCACAACAACATTGTCCTCATGCTCAGGCTGCAGTGGTAAGTGTTCTCTATCCAACAAGAATGTGCCCGTGCCAAACTTGGCATTGATAAGCATCTGAATCTGCGGGGCGAATCCACACGACCTTTTCTGGTCAGCTGCAGTCCTCTTAATGGTCTCAACCATCAAGTCCATCACCTTGAAAGGTGCTTTCTCATCAAGTATATGCAGCATGTTGATAGAGTATCCTCTGATCATGCGATGATCTCTAGACTTGGGCATCAAGGTATGCCTCAAAATAGTGTTTGTGGTAGGTAGACCTGCCTGGAGATAGTAAACTAAGCCGAGCTTCCAGATTCCCAAATCCTTAGCTGGAACTTCTTTGTACATGTTCTTCATGGATTCATGATTCTTCTTTGGAATCCCATATACATCAATATCATATTCTCTTTGCACTAGAGCATTCAGAAGTTCTGCCCATTCTTCAATAGTTGAAGAAAATCTTTGGCCTTCAGTCATCCATACAATCCTTCCATCTGGGTAGAAGTGAGCTGTGGCATAGAATTGCATAATCATCTCATCATTCCAACTAGTCAACTTCTGACCCACAAAGTCTGCAACACCACATGCAGTGAAGCTTTCATGCACATGTGGAAAGTAGTCTCTGTGCTCTTCGCTATCAATGTACTTCTAGTCAACATATCTTGTGTCTGTGACTATGGGCTTCTTATCCATCAGCACGGTCTCATAGAAGTCCTGCTGCTCTCTGGTGTGAAATCTGGGATCAACAGCAGTTCTTCTCCTCACGGCATATGGGTCAGCTTGTCTCCATAGCCTGAGACCTCTATCCTTCCTTGCCTTCATATCCTCAGCTTGAGGATGAGCATCATTATGTAGTGGCAGTTTTTGACGAAGTTTCAGCAAAACTGGTGCTTCATCATCTGACACAGCTGGTGGCACATCATCTTTGTTCTTTTCAGACGCTGGAATGTTTCTGACTGTCTTCTTGGGCTTGGCAGCAGGCTTTGCTGGAGCTGCCTTAGCTGGAGCAGATTGCTTGGGCTTTGAAGTGGCTCCAGCCTTAATGGCATCACCCATGAACTTAGACTTCTGAGGAGGAGGCTGGGGTGCTTCCTCATCCTCATCTTCTTCTGCTGCATCATCATGCACTAACCTCTTTCTCTTGGAAGTTTTCTTAACTTTGCTTGTAGTTTCCTCTTCCAAAGTCAGCTTCTTGGCAACAGTTGACTGCTTGACTTTTCTGGTGCCCTTCTTGGTTTGTTGACCTTGTGGCTCTTTGGCAACAACCTTCCTCTTGGGCTTTGAGGTGACCTCTTCAACAACAAAATCTGAGTCTTCATCATCTGAGTTCCTCTTCTTTCTGGCTCTGGTGGCTGCAGGAGGTAAACCACTTGGTGTACTCCTCTCACCATCATCTGATGAGCTGCTAGGATCAGGACTAGTGCCTGCCTCTGGAATATCTGCAATGGGTGTCTCTGACCTGTTCTGACTGTCACTGGCATCTGACATGGCTGACAACCTGTGAATAGATAAGGTATAGGCAGAGAAGAAGAGTCATCACAAATGCAGAAGTTTTTTTTTCAAAAAAAATGAGTTCAAATTCTAGTATTAGGTTGTCACAGAAGACATTTCGGTCAGACCGAGTCTAAAATTCGGTGAATCCGAAGTGTTCAAACAGAAGCTTTCACACCACTTTCAGTTGGACCGAAGTGGGTTTCGGTCCTTCCGAAAACACTAGGGTTTCACAGAATCCTCATTTCGGTCACACCGATTTGCACAACTCGGTTGGACCGAAGGGTGCAGTGCAATGGCCATAGGCCAAATCGGTCATACCGAAAATGTAAAATCGGTCTCACCGAGATGTGTTCAGCGGAAACCTAACCCTAAAACTTTTACTCGAATCTAGTCCAAATGAACTAATCTGGTGTACAGGAAGATTTCAATCGTGGCAAGATTCTAGGCAAACCAAACGTGCATTGAATCGGAGATGGGAGCACGAGTGGGATCAAAACTCACCCTAACTTGGTGGAGTTTCTCTACGGCGGCAACGGCGCGGAGAAGATGTCCGTTGACGGCGACGGAGACCTGCGGCGAGGGCGCACAGGCGACGACGGAGACGATCCGGAGACCAGGGCGACGGCAGCAAGGGGTGTGGGGGCGAAGCGTTTGAAGGAGAAATCAACGCGCGGCCCTCGGAGTATATATACCCCTTTGCTGTCGGTGGGACCGAGTTGTAAAACTCAGTGGCACCGAGATGGATAACTGCAGGGCAGTTATGCACTTCGGTCACGCCGAAAATCACAACTCGGTTTCGCCGAGGTGAAAACCTAGATCCGTCCAAATGCTTTCGGTTCGACCGAGTTTGAGTGAGTTGGTCTGACCGAAATCACTTAGAAGGTTTTGGAAGTTAGCCCTTGACGGATCGGTGGCTCCGAGTGCTCCTCACTCGGAGGGTCCGAAAATGACTTGTTCAAAATTTGTGATGTAAGCATGAATAGAATTTGAGACAAGAAAGCATAGATAGCTAGGGGAGGTACTTAGGCATTCTTGTCCATCCATTTGGTCAGAAAAATCAAAACGACCAAAACAACAAATGGATGTCCTTGAATGGATAAAATCATGCATCCAACATGCTCACACAATAAGATAGCAAATGAAATATGTGTCAAACATGCACAATCAAAACTCTACCTACTATCACACAATTTGTCGATGACTAGGTCATCTTTATATGAGTATATTGACTTAGGAGCCAAATGAGAACATTTGATCATAGGTCATACTCATCGTTTAAGCACAAGTGGGGTTACCACTTTTACATAAAGCATTGATGTGTTCACATCATTTGAAGATGCTTTAGCTCAATTTTTAGAGCAAAGCTCCCCCTAGATGTGAGAACCCCTTTTAAAGGGTCAAACTAACCTTGGGTTGTCGTAGAAGACTTCATGTAGATGTTGAAGATGTGGATGCTCAATGTTGATGAAGATCATCAAGAGTTTGGAGCTATCCTTTGGATTCGGGCACTTTCAATACCTACATGGGTTAGTCCCACAAGGAACAAACAAGGATATCCATGGACATAGATTGAAGTACACAATAGATGATGTCCATGAAAGCAATGATTACCTTGTCCCTTGACTTACCAACAAGAGGGTTTGTGACTCCATGAACTAGTGCAAGATGTGGAAGTTGATTGCACAAGTTTTTGCCAAAATGAATGTGAGTGAAGTATGTTGGCGGAGTCACCCTCAAGAACTTTCTAGTTCTTCTTCGTCGGGATCCACATCATCTTGATGGGAATCCTTGGGGTTGTAGTTGAGCTTGACGAAGTAGAACTTGACGTTTCCTTGGGAACCCACTTGACCATGGCTTGAGGTGCTTCAACAAATGCATCAATCTCCTCTTGAAGCTTGTCCTTGCCTTTTAGCTTGTGGTCTTGTGGTGGAAGGTCATCTTGAGCTTGTTCCACATTGGAAGAAGTAGGATCATACTTCTCCTTTTGAGGAATAAACTGTGGAGTAGGATATTGACCTTCTTCCCATTCAACACCTTCGGCGTTGAACTTTCGCTCAAAACCAATTCCTTGATTCTTCCGGTGCCTTCCTTGCTTGCGAACAATTTCCTCAAAGTTCTTGCTTCCGGCAAGGCTCTTGTAGACACCTTTCTCTATAATCCCTTTCAATAAACTATTTTCTTGCTCAAGTGTAACTTGGCTTGAAACATTGTTAGTGGAATCAAGAGAACTACTAGAAGCAACAATATTGGATTTAGCATGGTTATTGTTACTACTAGAGAAAGAACTTTTCTTATGCTTGTCATGCTTAGTTTTAATAGGTGGCAAGAAATTAGACAAGAGAAGTCGTTTGGCAAGATATGAAGAACTCTTCTTTCGAAGATCGTCATTGATTGCTTTTAGAAACTCATGTTCTTGCTCTAGAGTGAGCTTCTCGAAGCGTAGCTTCTCATGAGATCTTAGGAGCTCTCTATGATCTTCTTGAGTTGTTTCATGAGCTAACTTAAGAGTGTTTAGTTCTTTAGTTAGACGCTCAATCTCCTTCATAGCATTGTCATTCGACTCTTCTCGACTATAAAGACTACTAGCATGTTCATCGTTACTAGGTTCATTGGATTTATCATGTAAGAGCTCATCTTCACCAAGCAAGTCATCCTCATCACTATCAAAGTCAATGAATTCAGGGTGTGATACCTTGGGGCCTTTAGTCATGAAGCATCTTCCAATTCCCTCATTTGGTGAATCAAATAAGTCATAGGAGTTGGAGTTGGAGGATACGAGAGCAAGACCGGCAACACCTTCATCTTGACTGTAGTCGGAGTTGGAGTGATAGCTTCCTTCGGATTGATTGTCGGAGTCGGAGCCGGAGACCCATTCACCTACATGAGCTTGATGTTTTCTTCTTGTGTAGCTCCTTGATGACTTGTCTTTCCTCTCCGAATCCTTGCTTCTCCGAGAGGGTCTTCGTTCATAACGATCATCTCTACTCCTTCTCTCTTTCCGAGGTGACTCATCTCTTGAGCTTCTTCTTCTTGGAGATTCTTCTCTTCTCTTGTGGGGAGCCGAACACTCATTTGAGTAGTGTCCGGGTCTTCCACAATTGTAGCAGTTTCGATCACGACTAGAAGATCTCTTTTCATCATATGATCTAGACTTTGAGCTTCTCTCTTTGCTTCTACTCTTGTAGAATTTGTTGAAGTTCTTGACCATTAGGCTTATCTCTTCATTGGAAACTAGCTTGTCACTTGAGGTTGTGGGAGCATCACTTGTAGCTTTGTAAGCACCACTTGACTTGTTGTGAAGCTCTTCCTTATCCTTAAGTGTCATCTCATGGGCAACAATTCTTCCAATGACTTTGGTTGGCTTGAGATTCTTGTAGTTTGGCATCATTTGGATCAAGGTGCACACGGTGTCATACTTTCCATCCAAAGCTCTGAGAATCTTCTTGATGATAAATCGGTCGGTCATTTCTTCGCTTCCTAAGCCGGCAATCTCATTTGTGATGAGAGCAAGCCTAGAGTACATTTCAGCGACTCCTTCACCTTCCTTCGTCTTGAACTTGTCAAGTTGACCTTGAAGAACATCTAGCTTTGATTCCTTCACGGACTCGGTACCTTCGTGCATCTCAACCAAAGTATCCCAAATCTCTTTTGCATTCTCAAGACGGCTGATTTTGTTGAACTCCTCGGGACACAAGGCATTGAAGAGAATGTCACAAGCTTGAGCATTGTTTTGCAACATCCGCAATTCTTCCGTTGTAGCTTCGCGATCTGGAACTTTTCCTTCCTCGAAGAATTCACCTTGCATACCAACACAAATAATGCCCCATGCGGCTGGGTTATGGCCAAGAATATGCATTTTCATTTTATGCTTCCAACTAGCAAAATTTGTACCATCAAAGTAAGGACCTCTACGAAAATTACCCTCACTAGACGCCATACTCTCCTAGGTTGTGAAACCAAGCTTATGGAGTCCAATGCAATGGAAACCAATACAATGGAGACCAAAGCTCTGATACCACTTGTAGGATCGGAAGTATGTCTAGAGGGGGGGGTGATTAGACTACTTGACAATATAAAAGATTATGCCTTTTGACAAAGAACAGTTTTTGGCAGATTCACAATTTTGATCAAGTCAAGCATCACCCTACACATGCAATTCTAGAGTATAGGCAGCGGAAAGTAAATTGCACATGTAGTAAAGAGAGGTGGAGAAGAGCAAACGCAATTTGGAGACGCGGAGATTTTTCTCGTGGTTCCGATAGGTGGTGCTATCGTACTTCCACGTTGATGGAGACTTCAACCCACGGAGGGTAACGGCTGCGAGAGTCCATGGAGGGCTCCACCCACGAAGGGTCCACGAAGAAGCAACCTTGTCTATGCCATCATGGCCTACGCCCACGGAGGACTAGCCTTACTCGGGGTAGATCTTCACGAAGTAGGCGATCTCCTTGCCCTTACAAACTTCTTGGTTCAACTCCACATCTCGACGGAGGCTCCCAAGCGACACCTAACCAATCTAGGAGGCACCACCCTCCAAAGGTAATAGATGGTGTTGATGATGATGAACTCCTTGCTCTTGTGCTTCAAATGATAATCTCCCCAACACTCAACTCTCCTCACTGATTTGGCTGTGGTGGAAGAAAGGATTGAGTGGAAAGCAACTTGGGAAGACTAGAGATCAAGCTTCATATGATGGGAGTGGAGCAACTTGATCTCAACACAAGGGTAGGTAGTTCTCTTCTCAGAAATGTAAGGTAGGAGTGGTAGTTCTTTCTGATGGCTCTCTCCACGAATGAAGAGGGGGTGGAGGGGTATTTATAGCCTCCACACAAAATCCAACCATTACACACATTTGACCAATCTCGGTGAGACCGAAGTTGACAACTCGGTGAGACCGAAAGTTCAAATAATGTGAACGTTGGGATTTTCGGTGGGACCGAAAATACAATCTCGGTTTGTCCGATTCGTGCAAAGACAAGAGCTTGCCAATCTCGGTGGGACCGACTTCATCATCTCGGTGACACCGATTTGATGACAGAAGGTTACAGAAGCTTGGCAACTCAAGTTTCGGTGAGACCGAATTTGGAATCGGAAAATCCGAGTTTTCTAGGGTTTGGCTTTGTGGCTGAGGTGGTTCATCTCGGTGTGACTGAGTTTGGAATATCGGTGGGACCGAGATTACTTATGAGTGTATATGGCAGTGAAAGTTGCTGATAGTTTAGGAGATGTATCACTAAGCACTTTGAGCAACCAGATCATCATCATAACCTCATCCCCTTTTAATAGTATTGGCTTTCCTATGGACTCAATGTGATCTTGGATCACTAAACCAAAAATGGAGTCTTGAGCTTTTGCCAATGCTTGCCTTAGCATTTTGAGGGGTCCACTTCTTCAGTCCTTGCCATACCCATATCACTGAACTTTCTGAAATGATTCTCAAGTAACTATTAGTTCAATGATATATATGTTGTTATTAATTACCAAAACCACCCGGGGATTAGTTGCACTTTCATAGTCCCTCTTTGATTCGGTTTACCTACCGGAGATGACCCCTAAAATGTATGAAGACATTGAAGACAATGGTGGTACGTGAAGATATTCACGTTGAAGACTATGACAGAAGAAGACATTGAATGAAGACTATGGAGCGCGAAGACTTAGTAGTTTTGCTGTTTCTTCTCTTCTTTGTTGAGTCATAGGAACCACCGCACTGTTAAGTGGGGTCCAAGTGAACAAAGTCAGAGTGACTGATGTGATGCTCAACCAAATTCATATGTCTTCGAGCAAAGACAATGAGAGCAAATCTTATCCAAAGTAGGATAAGTCAGCTTTACTTGTAGCCCAAGTCAAGCTGTCGCGTGTGTTTGAAATCTGACCGTTGTGACACGTGTCAGTTCCTTAGTGACCCAGGGTCATTTCGGACAAATTAGGTCGGGTTGCCCAGTGGCTATAAATAGCCCACCCCCTACACCATAAATTGGTGGCTGCTCAGAGTTAGTGCACGGCTTTTGTTGTTGAGAGCAACCCACCTCCGAAGAGTTTGAGAGAGAAATCCTTGTGAGGACAAAGCCAAAACACCCAGAGCCCAAAGAGTGTTTGGCATCACTGAAGTCTTTCTGTCTGCGTGACCTGAAGACTTGTTACACTTGAGGACTATGAATCCTTCAGCCGGTTAGGCATCACATTCTGAGCATCCAAGAGTAATTGTGGATTGCCGGTGAACAAAGTCTGTGAAGGTTTGGAAGTCTACCTTGAAGACTTACCAGAGTGATTGGGCGAGGACTGTGTGTCCTTAGCTCAAGGGGAATATGGTGAAGACACGGTCTTCTGAGTTCAATCTCAGCCTCCCTAACCAGACGTACAGTTCTCACAGCAACTGGAACTGGTCGAACAAATCCTTGTCTTCAAAACGCACTGGTTCTATCTCTTACTCTCCTTACTTACAGTTCGTCTTTGTGAAGTCATTGCATGATTGCTATGCCTGTTTGACTTCACTGTGTGACTACTTGTTCTGATTGGCTCCGTACTATCTTCCATCCTGATCCTACTACCTAGCTTCTATATGTCATTATGCTTTAGCTTCATACTTGTCTAACTGTGGCTTGTCTAGTGTAGTTCATCTTCTGCTGCATGTTTATAGGTCCTGTTTTCGTGTTTGTCTTGGAAACTGTCAAGTTTTGAAGACTTTCATAAAAATCACCTATTCACCCCCCCCCCCTCTAGTCGATAACTAGCACTTTCAATTGGTATCAGAGCAAGGTGCTCCCTTGTTCTGTGTGATTCGGTTTAACCACCTGGAGTTTAGCTATGTCGACTGCAGGGATAATCAAAGTCTCCGTTGTGTGTCCTGTCTTCGATGGCACTGAATATCCCTACTGGAAGAATAAGATGCGTATGCATCTTGAAGCCATTGATGTTGATCTATGGTATGTCGTCAAGAACGGCGTTCCCAAGACTAGTGAAGGTGTCTCCCCTACTGATGTCAAGAAGTTCATTCAACTCGATTCTACTGCGAAGAACATCATCTGTGGTCATCTGACCAAAGGGCGGTATGGTCGTGTGAGTGCCTTGGAAACGTCGAAGCTAGTCTGGGACTGGCTCTCCAAGGTAAATGAAGGTGTGTCAACTCAGAGAGATCAAAGAATCAGTGTCCTACGCAACCTCTTCAACCGCTTCAAGAGAAATGACAATGAAAATGTCCAGCTCACGTTTGATCATCTCACTGACATCACAAACGAGCTTCAGGCTCTCGGCGCCACTGAGATCACCAAGCATGAAATTGTCAAGACACTTCTGAGATCTCTTGACAGCTCATTTGACACTTTAGCTCTTATGATTCAAGAACGCCCTAATTTCAAGACACTCGATCCATCTAACATACTTGAGAGGCTCAACACACATGAGTTCTAGCTATCTGAGAAAAGAGATATCTATGGTCCCAACTATGGCCGAACTCATGTTTTGAAGGCAAAGGCTGTTTCCTCATCTGAAGAAGAATCTGACTGCAGTTCTGGTGAAGCTGAAGACCTTGGAAAGGAGCTTGCTATGCTTGTGAAGAAGTTCCATAAGTTCACTAAGAATAAAGGCATCAGAAAGTCTTCACGATCAAGCTCAAGAAATGATGAAGCTACTTCCCATGACCACAAGAAGAGAACCTGTCACAAGTGCAAGAAACCTGGTCACTACATCTCTGAGTGTCCACAGTGGGACAATGAGAAGAAAAATAAGAAGAGCAAGGAATATAATTCTGATGACAAGAAGAAGAAGAAATACTCAAAATCTTCTTCCAAGTCTTCATCACACAAGAAAAGTTCGTCTAGCAAGGCTCGTGCTTTTGTTGGCAAGCAAATGGATTCAGAAGAGGATTCTACTTCTGAGGAGGCAGAAGTGATGGAGTTTGAGGAGGAGTCTGACTCTGGCATTGCAATTCTAGCTCTGGCTTCAGCCTACGTTGCCAAGTCCATCTTCAACACCGAAGACAATGTATCCACCACCAACGCTGATGCCAGTGACAAGGACGACTCCACTCCCACTTACTGCTTCATGGCACGCGGTGCCAAGGTAAAATCACGTGATGCTTACTTTCAAACATCTAGTGATGATGACTCTGATTGTGAATCCAAACCCAGCTACAAAAAACTTGCTAAAATTGCAACTGAACAACAGAAAGCTATGGAACATATTCAAAAACTGTTAGACAAAAGCGATGACTTGTTGGATGCGGAAATGACTAAGACTCAGTCCTTAATTGAAGACATAAAAAATCTTCATGTTAAGTACCCGGAACTTGAAGGTCGTCATGAAACCCTCTCAACATCTCATGAAAAGCTTTCCTATGATTATCTTCAAAGGAAGCATGAAAGTGCAACTATCCCTAGGTGGTTTTGGTAATTCATAACAACATATAGCTCACTGAGCTAATGCTATTCCAAGACTATTATTTCAGGAAAGCTCAATGAATGGCATGGCATGGATGATGAAAGTGGATCCCTCAAAATACTAAGGACAAAGGATTGGCTCAAGCTCAAAATCTCAAGACTCTTCATTTTATATTTTAGTGATCCAAGATCACATTGAGTCTATAGGAAAAGCCAATACTATCAAGGAGGGATGAGGTGTTGCTTAATGAGCCTCTTGCTTCATGTGCTTAGTGATATGCTCCAAAACCCTCAACTACTTTCCCACATCCACAAATGACCTAAACCCAAAGCCAAAATCGGTCACACCGATTCTTCCTATCCGGCGCCACCGATTCCAAACATCATAGCCACTGCCACAAATCCTAAGCAAATCGGTCTTACCGATAGGGATCTCGGTCTCACCGAGATGGGATTGTAATATCTCCGTTTCCCTTCGTAACATTTCGGTCTAACCGAAGTGAGCGACCGGTCCCACCGAGATTGTAATGTAAACTCTCTGTTTCCCTTTTGTAACATTTCGATCTCACCGAAAAGAGCAAATCGGTCCCACCGAGTTTACCTGACCAACTCTCTGGAAAGCTTATTACCAAATCGGTCTCACCGAGTTTGTGTAATCGGTCTTACCGAGATTACGTTATGCCCTAACCCTAACCGAATCGGTCTCACCGAGATGCATGTCAGTCCCATCAAAAATCACTAACGGTCACTAGGTTTACTAAATTGGTCCAACCGAGTTTAACGATTCTGTCCCACCGAGTTTGGTAAATTGTGTGTAACAGTTAGATTTTGTGTGGAGGCTATATATACCCCTCCACCTCCTCTTCATTCGTGGAGAGAGCCATCAGAACGAACCTACACTTCCAACTTACCATTTCTGAGAGAGAACTACCTACTCATGTGTTGAGGCCAAGATATTCCATTCCTACCATATGAATCTTGATCTCTAGCCTTCCCCAAGTTGCTTTCCACTCAAATCTTCTTTCCACTAGATCCAAAACCTATGAGAGAGAGTTGAGTGTTGGGGAGACTATCATTTGAAGAACAAGAGAAAGGAGTTCATCATCAACGCACCATTTGTTACTTCTTGGAGAGTGGTGTCTCCTAGATTGGCTAGGTGTCACTTGGGAGCCTCCGACAAGATTGTGGAGTTGAACCAAGGAGTTTGTAAGGGCAAGGAGATCGCCTACTTCATGAAGATCTACCGCTAGTGAGGCAAGTCCTTCGTGGGCGACGACCATGGTGGGATAGACAAGGTTGCTTCTTCGTGGACCCTTCGTGGGTGGAGCCCTCCATGGACTCGCGCAACCGTTACCCTTTGTGGGTTAAAGTCTCCATCAACGTGGATGTACGATAGCACCACGTATCGGTACCACGCCAAAAACATCCGTGTCTCCAATTGCGTTTGAATCCTCCAAACCCTTCCATTTACTTTCTTGCAAGTTGCATGCTTTACTTTCCGCTGCCTATATACTCTTTGCATGCTTGCTTGAATAGTGTGATGATTGCTTGACTTGTCCTAAAGTAGCTAAAATCTGCCAAACTCTAAAATTGGGAAAAGGTTAAGTTTTTTATTGGTCAAGTAGTCTGATCACTCCCCCCCCCCCTCTAGACATACTTCAAGGTCCTACAAGTGGTATCAGAGCTTTGCTCTCCATTTGCTTTGATTTCCATAGCTTTTGGTGGTCATAGCCTTGGTTTCACAACCTAGGAGAGTATGGCGTCTAGCAAGGGAAATTATCACCGTAGAGGTCCTTACTTTGATGGTACTAATTTTGCTAGTTGGAAGCATAAGATGAAAATGCATATTCTTGGACATAACCCCGCCGTTTGGGCAATTATTTGTATTGGCTTGCAAGGTGAATTCTTTGATGGGGAGAACCGAACCGTGAAGCTAATGTGGAAGAATTGAAGATGCTGCAATACAACGCTCAAGCTTGTGATATCATCTTCAACGGATTGTGCCCCAAAGAATTCAACAAAATCAGCCGTCTTGAGAATGCAAAGGAAATTTGGGATACTTTGATTGATATGCATGAAGGTACCGAATCCGTCAAGGAATCCAAGTTGGATGTGCTCCAAAGTCAGCTTGACAAGTTCAAAATGAAGGATGGTGAAGGTGTTGCTGAAATGTACTCTAGGCTTGCTCTTATCACAAATGAGATTGCCGGCTTAGGGAGTGAAGAGATGACCGACAAATTCATCATCAAGAAGATCCTAAGAGCATTGGATGGAAAGTATGATACCGTGTGTACATTGATCCAAATGATGCCAAACTACAAAGATCTCAAGCCAACGGAAGTCATTGGAAGAATTGTTGCTCATGAGATGTCACTCAAGGATAAGGAGGAACTTCACAACAAGTCAAGTGGTGCTTACAAAGCCTCAAGTGAAGTCCCCACATCATCAAGTGAGAAACAAACCTTCAATGAAGAATTGAGCTTAATGGTGAAGAACTTCAACAAATTCTACAAGAGTAGAACCGAAGAAAGAAGCTCTAAGTCAAGGTCTTACAATGACAAAAGATCTTCTGCTCGAGAGCGCAATTGCTAAAATTGTGGGAGACCCGAACACTACTCCAATGAGTGTACGGCACCCTACAAAAGAAGAGAAGATTCTCCAAGAAGAAGAAGCAAAAGAGAAGAATCACCACCAAGAGAGAGGAGGAGTAGAGATGATCGTTATGAATGAAGACCCTCACGGAGAAGCAAGGATTCGGAAAGGAAGGACAAGTCATCAAGGAGCTACACAAAACGAAGACATCAAGCTCATGTTGGTGAACGGGTATCCGGCTCCGACTCCGACAATCACTCCGAGAGAAGCTATCACTCCGACTTCGAATATACTCAAGATGAAGGTGTTGCCGGCCTGGCACTTGTGTCAACCAACTCCTACGACATATTTGATTCACCAAATGAAGGTGTTGGAAGATGCTTCATGGCCAAAGGTCCAAAGGTAACACATCCTGAGTATGTTGATTTCAATAGTGATGAAGATGACTTGCTTGTGGATGATGATTTACTTGTTGACAACTCTAGTGATGAATACTATGATGAAATGTCAATTAATCATCCTAATCAAGATAAAACGAATGGCAATGATAAGGAGAAGATTGAGCTTCTAACTACAGAACTAAACACTATGAAGATCATGAAACTATCTACGAAGATCATCGAGAACTTTTAAGGGCTCATGAGAAGTTACGCTTTGAAAAGCTCAATCTTGAGCAAGAGCATGAGGTCTTAAAGGCAATCAATGATGATCTCCACAAGAAAAGTTCTTCTTACATTGCCAAGTGTTTACTCTTATCTACTTACATGCCTCAAGTCAAGTCTAGTAACAAGTACAAGAAAGATACTTCCTCTAGTAGTAACAATAATAATGTCAAATCCAATATTGTTGCTTCTAGTAGTTCTCTTGATTCCACTAATGATTCTCTTAGCCAAGTGACACTTGAGCAAGAAAATAGCTTATTGAAGGGAATTATAGAGAAAGGTGTTTACAAGAGCCTTGCCGGGAGTAAGCAATTCGAGGAAATTGTACGCAAGCAAGGAAGACACCAGAAGAATCAAGTTGTTGGTTTTGAACGAAAGTTCAATGCCAATGGAGTTGAGTGGGAAGAAGATCAATAGCCCAAGACGAAGTTTGTTCCTCAACAAGAGAAGTATGATCCTACTTCCTTCAAGGGAACACAAGCTCAAGATGATCTTCCACCACAAGACCACAAGAACAAAGGCAAGGACAAGCTTCAAGAAGAGATTGATGCATTCGAAGAAGCACCTAAAGCCTCGTTCAAGTGGGTCCCCAAGACTACGTCAAGTTCTACTTCATCAAGTACAACTACAACTCCAAGGATTCCCATCAAGATGATGTGGATCCCGAAGAATAAGAACTAGAGAGTTCTTGAGGGTGACTCCACCAACATTCTTCACTCATATCATTATGGCAAGAACAAGTGCAATCAACTTCCACATCTTGCACTAGTTCAAGGAGTCACAAACCCTCATGTTGGTAAGGCAAGGGACAAGGTAACCTAATGATTTCATGGACATCATCTTGTGTGTGCATCACTCTATGTCTATGGATATTCTTGTTTGTTCCTTGTGGGACTAACCCATGTAGGTAAGTTGAAAGTGCAACTCACTCCAAAGGATTGCTCCAAATGATCTACATCAACATTGAGCATCCACATCTTCAACACCTACATGAAGTCATCATCGACAAAACCCAAGGTTAGCTCATCCCTCTAAGGGGGGATCTCACATCTAGGGGGAGCTTAACTCTAAGAATTGAGTCAAAGCAACTCTAATGGTGTGAACACATCAATGCATTATGTAAAAGTCGTTACCCCACTTGAGCTTAAACGATGAGTATGACCTATGATCAAATGTTCTCATTTGACTCCTAAGTCAATATACTCATATATAGATGTCCTAGTCATCGCCAATTGTTTGATAGATGCTAGAATTGGTTGTGCATGCTTTGCCACATATTTCATTTGCCATCTTATTGTGTGAGCATGTTGGTGCATATTTTACTCATTCAAGGACATCCACTTGTTGTTTTGATTGTTTGGTTTCTTTTCTTTTTGCCAAGTGGATGGACAAGAATGCCTAAGAACCTTCTTTAGCTATCTATGCTTTCCTCATCTCAAATTCTGTTCATGCTACATCACAAAATTTGATCAAGTCAGATTCGGACCACTCTGTGTGAGGAGCACTCGGAGTACCCGATTCGTCATAGACTTAAACTTCCAAAACCACTTTGTGACTCTCGGTCTGACCGAGCCCTCCATTTCGGTCCTACCGAGATCACTAAGTTGATCTGTGTTTTCAATCTCGGTGCAACCGATTTGAACTTTTCGGTCACACCGATTTGCTGTAAATGTACACAGTTATGCATCTCGGTGCCACCGAGTTGTCCCACTCGGTCACACCGACAGGGTCGGGCTATATATAGTCACGGGCAAAATTTTGGAAATTTCTCCGAAACCCTTCGCCCGCGCAATAGCTCGCTCTGCCATCGGAGGTCTCCGGATCGTCTCCTCGTCGCCAGCAGCCTCCTGTCGCTGGTTTCCGCCGCCGTCAACGGATTTTGCCCCCGCCGTTGCCGCCGTAGCGAGTCCACCGCCAAGCTAGGGTATGGACTCGATCTTTGTGCTATCCACGTATGATTCCTAGCACATTGTATTTTTATTGAATCTTGCCACGACTGAAACACTTCTATCCAGCCAAAGTAGTCCATAGATTAGATGAGATTCAAATTTTTAGGGTTAGGTTTCCGCCAAAACTATCTCGGACCCACCGAGTTGAAAAACTCGGTCTCACCGATTTGGCTTATGCCCTTGCACTAGTGACTCTCGGTCTGACCGAGAATTACTAATCGGTGCGACCGATTTTAGGATTCTGTGAAACCCTAGCAGTCTCGGTGCCACCGAACTGTGACTCGGTCCAACCGAGATCATTAGTTTAGGTTCCAAAACTGCTTTAGTATCACCGAGTTTGAAAATCGGTTGATCCGAAATGCTTTCTGTGGAAAACTAAAACTGAACTTTTGAATCATTCTTTTGCAAAAATATCTGCATTTTGTGATGCTCATCCATTCTATCTCATCTATAACTCTTCACAGGGTCAGCAGTCAGCTTTTTGCAGCATGTCAGACCAGAGTGACAGCCAGAACAGAGCAGAAGAGCAAATGGACTTGAGTGAGGGCACTAGTCCCTCAACTACAGATGAAGGGAGCAGAAGCACTCCTAGCAATTTGCCTAAGGCTGCTACTAGGCAAAGGAGGAAGAGAAATTCAGACTCAGAGGATGAAGACTGTAAAGCTGAAGAGGATGAGGCTACTTCCAAGAAAGTAGTGCTCAAGAAGGAATATGGCTCTACACAGAGCACAAAGCCAGGTCTCAAGAAGAAAGTTCCTGCCAAGAGGACACCTATGCCCAAGGCCAGAAGATCCACTCATGTGCCAGAACAGTCTGATCCCAAAGAGGCACCTGCAAACAAAGTCACTTCTTCCAAATCTCAGAAAGTCCCCACTGGAGAAACTATGAAGTTCACCATAGAATCAAAGGATGAAGGTGCTCAGGACAAGAAGAAGAAGAGAGCAAGAACCACAACTGCCCAAGTTCTTGGAAAGCCCTCTATGAGAAGAGATGCTGAAGAAGAGGAAGAGGTTGATGCACCAGCACCTAAGGCACCTAAGCTTATGGGTGATGCTATAAGGTCAGGGGCTGCAACATCTAAGCCCAAGGAAGCACCCAAATCTGCCTCCAAGGCCAAGAAAGTACCAAAGAGGAATACTAGGAGTACTCCAGCTGCTGAGAAGAACAAGGCCCCAGTGCCAAATGTTGCTGAAGAAGAAGATGAAGAAGGTCAGGTCCTAAGGAAGCTCAATCCCATGATACCAGACCACAATGATGCCCATCCTGTGGCTGAGGACATGAGAATCAGGAAGGATTCAGGGCTGAGGCTGTGGAGGATGGAAGATCCATATGCTTCAAGGAGAAGGACTGCTGTTGACTACAGGTTCCATACAAAGGAACAGCAGGACTTCTATGAGACAATTCTATTGGATAAGAAGCCCATAGTTTGTGACATGAGGTGGGTCGACTGGACCTACATCAAGGACAATGAAGAGCACTATCCTAGAGTGCAAGAAAGTTTTGTTGCTTGTGGAGTTGCAGATTTTGTTGTACAAAAGTTCACCCACTGGAATGATGAACTCATCATGCAATTCTACTCCACGGCACATTTTTACCTAGATGGCAGAATTGTTTGGATGTCTGAAGGTACAAGGTACCAATCCACTATTGAAGAATGGGCAAGTCTGATAAATGCCCCAAAGGAAAATGAGGATGACCTGGATATCTATGCAAAGAAGAAGATGGATCACAATTCCATGGCTCACATGTACAAGGAAATCCCAGACAAGGCGGTAGAGACACCCAAGTTTGGATCAGTTCACTTTCTACTATCAGGGCTGCACACTATAAATTGGATTCTGAGGCACACTTTGTTGCCCAAGTCTGGTGACCATAACATGATCAGAGGGCATGCCATCAACATGTTGCATGTGTTTGATGTGCCACAAAAGTTCAAAGTCATGAGCCTTATGATTGAAACAATTAAGAGGACTGCAGTAGATCAGAAGAGGAGTTGTGGATATGCACCTCAGATTCAGGAATTGATCAACTCAAAGATGGGCACATGGAAATATCAGTTGGATAAGGAACATTTTCCACTTTATCCAGACTTTGAGGACAATGAGGTTGTCATGAATGAGAATGACCCAACATCAGTTCAAGCTCAAGAAAAGAAGGAGAAGGCAAAGAAGGAGAAGGCTGCCAAGATGCCAACTCAAGAGGAGGCATCTGAATACTTCTTGAAGACCAAACAGGAGAAGCTTGGTTACTTAATAGCATCAACACTTAGGATTGAGAAGGGACTGGCCACCCTCACTCAGAATCAGGAGAGCCTTGAGAGAATCATGGAACTCAAATTCCATGACCTTGATGTCAAAGTAACTGAGATTCAGTCAGTTGTGGAGCAGCTTCAGGAGGACATGCACGAGAAGCAGGGCAAGACTACAACTAATGTGTTTGCCAGAGTGCCCAGAGCCCAGAGGTCAGTTGCAGTGCCAGTGACAGACACTAGAGCAACAACATCTGCACCAGCTACTGCCCCTTCAGCTCCAGTGCAACCAGCTCCAGCATCCACTCTAGCACCCTCTACTTCAACTGAAGCCTTCGTCCAAGGAGCTATCAGGACACCACCACCAGAAGATCAAGCCTGAGAGTCGATCTAGCACTATGCATTTTGTATGAACTTTTTGGTAACTTGTTGCCAAAGGGGGAGAAATATGCATAGATCATAGGCTTCGAGAGAGAGAGAGTGTTGCTATTGTTCTCTCTTGATTTATTTGGTGTTTAAACTTTGTTTGCTTTTGATTGGTTGAGATACTATGCTTGTGAGACATTGATGATCATGTGTTTGATCATAAGCTACACTTATGCATGTTTGATGATATTATCCTATCTATCTTATGTGATCATTCACTTTGCTTGGTGATGAGTGCATGTATTCAATGTTCATTGTTTTGAGTGCTCCACCAAGATGTATGTGACATGGAAGAGTAACCCATGAGCCTATTTCATTGTGCATTTGCAGTCCAAAGCAAATCTTAAACTATGCACAAATTTAGGGGGAGCTCTTGCTTATCACATACTTCTCAAAATGACGATGTTATTCAATCTTATTCTCATTTGTCGAAGCTTTGATCTATATGTTGTCATCAATTACCAAAAAGGGGGAGATTGAAAGTGCAACTATCCCTAGGTGGTTTTGGTAATTCATAACAACAAATAGCTCATTGAGCTAATGCTATTCCAAGACTATTATTTCAGGAAAGCTCAATGAATGGCATGGCATGGATGATGAAAGTGGATCCCTCAAAATACTAAGGACAAAGGATTGGATCAAGCTCAAAAGCTCAAGACTCTTCATTTTATATTTTAGTGATCCAAGATCACATTGAGTCTATAGGAAAAGCCAATACTATCAAGGAGGGATGAGGTGTTGCTTAATGAGCCTCTTGCTTCATGTGCTTAGTGATATGCTCCAAAACCCTCAACTACTTTCCCACATCCACAAATGACCTAAACCCAAAGCCAAAATCGGTCACACCGATTCTTCCTATCTGGCGCCACCGATTCCAAAGGTCATAGCCACTGCAACAAACCCTAAGCAAATCGGTCTTACCGATAGGGATCTCAGTCTCACCAAGATGGGATTGTAATCTCTCTATTTCCCTTCGTAACATTTTGGTCTAACCGAAGTGAGCGATCGGTCCCACCGAGATTGCAATGTAAACTCTCTGTTTCCCTTTTGTAACATTTCGGTCTCACCGAAAAGAGCAAATCGGTCCACCGAGTTTACCTGACCAACTCTCTGAAAAGCTTATTACCAAATCGGTCTCACCGAGTGAGGGAGTCCTGGACTAGGGGGTGTCCGGACAGCCGGACTATCATTATCTGTCGGACTCCAAGACTACGAAGATACAAGATTGAAGACTCCATCCCGTGTCCGGATGGGACTTTCCTTGGCGTGGAAGGCAAGCTTGGCAATACGGATATGTAGATCTCCTACCATTGTAACCGATTCTGTGTAACCCTAGCCTACTCCGGTGTCTATATAAACCGGAGGGCTTTAGTCCATAGGACAACATACATTACAACAATCGTACCATAGGCTAGCTTCTAGGGCTTAGCCTCCTTGATCTCGTGGTAGATCCACTCTTGTACTACCCATATCATCAATATTAATCAAGCAGGACGTAGGGTTTTACCTCCATCAAGAGGGCCCGAACCTGGGTAAAAACATCGTGTCCCTCGTCTCCTGTTACCATCCGCCTAGACGCACAGTTCGGGACCCCCTACCCGAGATCCGCCGGTTTTGACACCAACATTGGTGCTTTCATTGAGAGTTCCTCTGTGTCGTCACCGATAGGCTCGATGGCATCTTCAACCAACAACGCTGTCCTGGGTGAGACTTTTCTCCCCGGACAGATCTTCGTATTCGGCGGCTTCGCACTACGGGCCAATTCACTTGGCCATCTGGAGTAGATTGAAAGCTACGCCCCTGGCCGTCAGGTCAGATTCGGAAGCTTAAACTTCACGGCCGATGTCCGCGGAGACTTGATCTTCGACGGACTCGAGCCACAGCCAAGCGCGCCGCACTGTGACGATGGGCATGATCTAGCTCTGCCGCCGAACAGTGCCTTGGTGGCCGCACACGGATCCACTTCGGCCATTAGCCCGGAGCCGATCGCCCAGATCGAGGGCCGGTGGATAGACGACACCCTGGGGGCTTCAACATCCACGGCGATGGAGCCGAGCACTGATCTTGTCCCCTGCGAAACTCGTGATTCCGAGGCGCCGAGACTCCGAACCTCCCGCGCCCCTACCAATCGATCCGGATTGGGCGCCGGTTATGGAATTCACCGCCGCGGACATCTTTCAATACTCGCCTTTTGGCGATATCCTGAATTCACTAAAGCATCTCTCGCTATCAGGAGAGTCATGGCCGGATTATGGCCAGGATGCTTGGGGTACGGACGACGAAGAAATTCAGAGCCCACCCACCACCCACTTTGTAGCCACTATCGACGATCTAACCGACATGCTAGACTATGACTCCGAAGACATCGACGGAATGGACGACGATACCAGAGAAAAACAAAAAACAGAGCATATAAAGCACGGGAGGACCACCTCGTCGCATGACGTATATATGGTGGACACCCCAAAGGAGAGCGATAACGAGGACAAACAGGCCGCGGCAGAAGATGACCCCGCCGATAAACGACCGAAACGGCGGCGCAGACGTCGCCCTAAATCCCGCCTCGACAACAACAACGCTCCCAAGGAGCCCGCGATACGGCAGGGCTCACAAGTGGACGACGAACATGCAAATAAGCAACCGTCCGAACATGACGAGTCAGATAATAAGTCCAAGCCCGGCGAGAACAACAGTCCGGACGACCTCATGTCGGACACGCCGCCGGAGAGTAAGAACCTTCGGAAAAGACTCGTCAGTACTGCAAGAAGCCTGAAGAAGGAAAAACGGAGGCTCAAAACAGCGGAAGACACACTCAAAATGAGATGGAGCAAAGTGCTCAAAACCGCAGATAAGTACGGCAATGGCCACCAATCAAAGAGCTACCCGAACCGCAAGCTGCTACCGGAATTCGACGAGGAGGCCATAGAGCCTCCACCGTCCAAAAATAAAGGGGCTGCCTGGTTGGATAGACGGCCAGATAACAGACCAAATCCTGATAGCGGCACCACACATAAATCCACCAATGAACTTGGAAGGATAGATGGCCCAGCCAGGTCCATCTACGGGCCAAAGGAGAAGGCCCCAAGAAGCAAGGCAACACGTCAAGTGTCCGACGATAGCGGCACACACAAATACAGGGGCGCCGCACACCCACTATGTTTCACCGATGAGGTGCTGGACCATGAATTCCCAGCGGGATTTAAACCCATAAACATAGAGGCCTACGATGGAACAACAGACCCTGGAGTCTGGATAGAAGATTATATACTACATATACATATGGCCAGAGGAGACAATCTCCACGCCATAAAATACCTACCCCTCAAGCTCAAAGGGCCGGCCCGTCATTGGCTTAAAAGCCTCCCAGAAAACACTGTTGGAAGTTGGGAAGAGCTCAAGGACGCGTTTAGAGCAAATTTTCAAGGGACTTATGTCCGTCCTCCAGATGTAGATGATCTAAGTCACATAACTCAACAGCCCGGAGAGTCAGCGCGGAAATTCTGGAACAGGTTTCTTACCAAAAAGAACCAAATAGTAGACTGTCCGGACGCTGAAGCCTTAGCAGCTTTCAAGCACAATGTCCGAGACGAATGGCTCGCCAGGCACCTCGGTCAAGAAAAACCGAGGACAATGTCCGCACTGACAAGCCTCATGACCCGCTTCTGTGCGGGCGAGGATAGCTGGTTAGCAAGATGCAGCACCAGCGACCCAAGTACATCCGAGATAAGAGATGGAAATGGAAAATCACGGCGCAGAAAAGAGCAGCGCCGGAATAAAGAGAAAAGCCCAAAGAGCGCGGCAGTCAACGCCGGATTCAAAAGCTCGCGGCCCAATAATAAAACACAGCCTCTTAAGGATGATAGTGACGAATTGTCCAACTTAAACAAGATTTTGGGTCGGATATGTCAAATCCACAGTACCCCCGGAAGGCCTGCAAATCACACCCACAGGGATTGTTGGGTTTTTAAACAGTTCGGCCGACTAAATGCCGAACACAAGGGGCTCGACGCGTCAAGCGAAGAAGATAAACCCCACCAGCAGAGCACCAGAAAACAAAAGACTTTCCCACAAGGGGTCAAAGCAGTAAACTCACTTTATGTGATAATACGGAAAAATAGTGCGGCACTTTCTAAAAAGAGCTTCGAGCGGTCCAACCCAGCAGACCGTAGAGATTGGATATCAAAACCAATCACTTTTGACCACCTGGACTATTCCAGAAGCGTCCGAAATGCGGGACGGACTCCCCTGATATTAAATCCCATAATAGACGGATTACAATTTACTCATGTCCTAATGGATGGAGGCAGCGACTTAAACCTGCTGTATTCAAAAACAGTCCGTAGGACGGGGATAAACCCAGCCAAAATCCGACACAGCCGCACTTCCTTCAAAGGAGTGACGCCAGGCCCTTACGCCAAGTGCACAGGATCCATACTACTAGAAGTCGTGTTCGGATCGCCGAACAATTCTCGACGAGAAAAATTAATTTTTCACATCGTCCCATTTGAAAGTGAATATCAAGCACTCTTGGGACGAAAGGCTTTTGTCCGCTTCAATGCCATACCGCATTACGCGTCTCTTACACTCAAGATGCCCGGTCCGCGTGGCGTCATTTTAGTGCGAGGGTCACTTAAAGACCCCGGACTCGGATAGACGAATCCGGCGTCAGTAGGCTAGGGGATCCCTAGCCGCATACCCCTTCACAGGGGGCTGCGCGCACAAACAACCGCGGGTTCATATAAACCCTGCTTTAATTATTTATATTTCTTATTTTACATATTTTTCGCACGAATTGTTTTTAAAACTAAAACGTTCCTCTCTTTCTACAGATGAACAACGTGCATACCCGTCCAGGATAACGGTGCAACGGAGACACAGGCGCAGACGTGCAGTAGGGACCCGTTGTGAGGATTCTTTTCAGATTAAGACCCTGCGTAAACCTTTTTTACTGTCTCTTGTTGTTATTCTCCCTTGGTTTCTTCCTATAACCAAAGCGGAGCCTGACGCTTTGGCATTGGCCGCGTCAGAAGACCATGCCCGTACCTAGACACAAAGGGCTTAGGGCATCATTCTGCCCATTATTATAAAGACCGAACACCTTAGGGAGTGTTCGGCGTCTCGAGTTAGGCATTATATGCATCAGCTCCAAATCATGTCTTTGGTCAAATGTTGGGTTTGCTCGGCTCCTGTGTTTTGCTGCCTTACGTTCCGTATCATCGGCTAACGCGGCACCAGGAGAACTACTGCGATTGTGCCCCAGTTCGGCTCGGCGAGCACCTCAGTAGAGAAATCCGAAAACTGACTGTCATGATACAGCGAGAGTCTGGTCAACCACTGGATCGACTATCGGAATGTTTAGAATTCCCCGCTTTGACGAAGGACCATTTCCCGGTCAGGCACATACGCACCCCGAATCCGGAGATGTGTGGTGCCACTAGGGGCTATATCGTAGTCCCACCCTCGAGCTCCACTGGCTAAGTGAAAGTGATAAAGCATTATAGTCCGGATTGCCTAGTTCGCTACGCTACCACCTCCTTAAACAGGACCGAGACGTCGGATTAAGTGTGAAAACGCGCTATTTTTGCAAACACCCCCGCACCCTGTGCATGGGGGCTGAAGCCGAAGACTGCAATCTTTCAAGTTATACAAAAGTATACGTAAACGGCCGCACAGGAGAAGTTTTACTACTTGGGACACACAAGTATAAAAAGCAGTTGTAACATAATCATCAATTTACAAGCTAATACGTTCATTTGAACGTGATATTTTTCGAGCACTGCGACTCTATTACACGAGCGCCACGCATAACTTCCCCGAAGTAGTGCTCGGCAGGGAGCCGGCTTTCATCCGAACCCTGGGCGGCAACAGCGGTGGCATCCATCTCCGGACAATGCGCCTTCACACGGGCAAGAGCCATCCGCGCGCCCTCGATGCGGGCCGACCGCTTCATCTCCTTTATATGCGGCACCGCTCCAAGGAATTGCTGCAGTAAGCCGAAGTAGCTCGTCGCCTTGGACCTCTCTGGCCAGACATGGGCCACGATGTCAGTCATGGCAAGTCCGGACAATCTATTTAGCTAGGCCCATTCGGCCAACCGGTCCGTCAATGGAAGCGAGCGATCCGGACTGTGGAATTGAGACCAATATAGCTCTTCCGTCTTGTGATCCTCCTGGCTCCGGAAGTGCTTAACGGCATCGGCCGCACTTGCAGCTAAGTCCATATACGGATCCTCCGGACTCCACAGCCGCTCAAATTGAGCATACTTTCCATCCATAAACCGGCGACGCAGCAGAAAAGGCTTGCCAGCTACGATCTCTCCGGCCTGGCGCAATTCCTCCTTCATAGCCCGCATTGCAGAGCGGGCATCCTTGGCTTTGGCGGTGGCCTTCTTCAGGTCTTCCCGCTCCGATAAGCGCTCCTTTTCAAGAGTCTCATTGCGGTCGGTAGCATCCTTTACTTTAATGGCTAATTCGGCCACCTCCGCCCTGCTTAGGCAGTGCGCAGCCTTTTCGGCTTTCAACTCTTCGGCCGCCCTCGAGGCAGACGCGTCACTCCTTCGGGCTTGCTCCTTAGCTAGAGCAAGTTCGGCCCGAAGGCTCTCCACAGCAGCAGCACCGTCTGTACAACAGCATAAAATTTATCAGAGGAGGGCTTCGACCCCCTTAAATAAAGCGACTGCGGAGAATTTATTTACCTTGCGACTCGTCAAGTCGCCTGTTGACAAGGGCGATGTCCGCATTTGCCAAGTCAAGTTGCCGATTTAACTCGGCAAACTCACTAGTCCGGCTAGCCCTAGGACTATCCGCCACCTGCATAGGAACGACGGAATGCATTACTTTAGATTTCGATCCTCGGTACGCTGTCGTTTTCAACAACCTACTGAGTCTCAGGGGCTACTATCTATACAGGGCGCGTTTTTATATGCAAAACTGTTAAAAGACAAAGGGGTGTGTCATTCTCGCATACCTCAAATCCCGCCAGCAAACTCATAGCGGCATTACGCAATCCACTCTCGGCGGACGAAATCCTTCCAATCACCATACGCATCAACGCACGGTGATCTTCTGAAATGGACGCCCTCTCAAGCAGATTCTTCAGTTCCCCCGGCCGGATACTAGCAGGGGCCGAACTCTCTGGCCCCTCCGGACTCGGGGATACCCTCCGTGATGACACTTCGGGCTCGCCTGCCTCATCTGGCGGCGCTGTGGACGAAGGCGTATCGCTCTCCATCATCTCCGGAAGAAGGTCCCCCGAAGATGAACTCATCTGAGAAGGCTGCAGATCCGAACTGCAATATAAATATTTCGGTTACTCACAGAAGCACAAATGAAGGTATTTCCTTACTAATTAACTCCCTCTTTCATACTCACGGCTCGCTGGAGGGCCGATCCTTTGGTGATGATTGTGCGTCCAGATTCTTTCCGGGCGCCGGACCCCCCGATGAAGATCTCTTCCCACGCTTAGGGGCTTTGGCCTCCGGATCTTCGGAGGCGGTCCTCTTCTCCACCTGAAGGGAGGGGTTCTTGGTTCCCCCCTCTTCTGTCGCCCCTTTGGGCGAAATATTAGCTCCTCTATTTTCCCCGTCGCCCCCTTCTGTGGGCGCAACCTCCAACATTCTGACCAGCACGGGCTCCAGTGCGGTCTCTGGGAGGGGGGCCGGACACCTTATCAGCCTTGATCACGCCACCCATTCCTGTAAAGAACAAGGGGTCAGGAGGCGAACTTTAGAAAGGCATATAAACAGAATGTCCGGACTCTGAGCTATTTACTCTGAGTATCCGGGCGATCGCGGCTTAGGCCTGCGTCCTCGGCTGAATCCGGACACGCCACCTGCGGTCCGAAGAACAACTTGTACATCTCCACGGGTGTCGCACCCATGAAGTGTTGGAGAATCCGAGGTCCCTCCGGGTTGAACTCCCATAGACGGAGAGGACGGCGTTTGCAGGGCAGAAGATGCCTGATTAGCATAACCTGCATCACCTTGATCAGGTCGATCTCCCTCGCTTGGAGGTCTCGAATCCGGACCTGCAGTGAGGGCACGTCTTCGGACGGCCCCCAATTGAGCCCTTGGTTGACCCACGACATTAGCTGGCGTGGAGGTCCCGGGCGGAATGAAGGCGGCGGCTTTTGCATGCTGCCCTTCGGAGCGGTGATATAGAACCACTCTTGTTGCCACAGTCCAAGTTCCTCTTGGAAGGAACCCTCGGGCCACGGGGCATCGGCCTTTTTGCTTATGGTCGCCCCGCCGCACTCCGCTTGACGCCCCCCGATCATCTTCGGCTACACCTTGAAGGTCTTCAGCCATAGGCCGAAGTGGGGAGTGACGCGGAGGAAGGCTTCGCAGACGATAATGAATGCGGAGAGATGGAGGATGGACTCCGGAGCCAAGTCGTGAAAGTCCAGCCCATAGTAGAACAGGAGCCCTCTCACGAAGGGATCCGTCGGGAAGCCTAAACCCCGACGGAGGTGGGATACGAAGACGACGTATTCACCGGGCTCGGGGGCGGGCACGGCCTGCCCTTGGGCAGGCAACCTATGCGAAACCTCGAAGGCCAGGTACTTGGCTTCACGTAACTTCAATATGTCCTCCTCCGTTACGGAGGAGGGCATCCACCGGCCCTGGAGGTCGGAGCCGGACATGGTTGAGGATCCGAAGCCTCGAATCTGAGGCTCTGGGTGTTGGAACTGGGAGCGGGGAAGTGATTTGATGCGAGATTGAAGAACAAGGACGAGCCTTGGTACTCTTATAAAGGGGATGAAATACCAAGGACCGTCTCCGTGACCGTTTGGGATTCGCCTTCGATAGAGGAGGCGTGGCGACGGGAACGGTTGGGTTACCCACGCATGTATTGATGAGAATCCCAAAATAAGGGGAACACGATCTCTGCTTCGACAAGACGTGCCAAGGAAACCGCTTCGCTAAACGTGCTGAGGTGGTATAGTAAAAAACGATTCAAACAAAGGCTTGGTAGCGGTGTGATGTCACGCCGCATAATACGTCAGCAGATTGAGCTAGTGTATATTTTATTCTCTCTACGGTGGAATGTGGAATTTATTTTGCAGAGCCGGACACTATCCTGGTGTTCATGATCTTCTCTGGATTATTCAAGGGAGGAACCCGCCTTGCAATGCCGAACATTATACGCGCCGGACTTATCGTCATTGAAGCCTGGTTCAGGGGCTACTGAGGGAGTCCTGGACTAGGGGGTGTCCGGATAGCCGGACTATCATTATCCGCCGGACTCCAAGACTACGAAGATACAAGATTGAAGACTCCATCCCGTGTCCGGATGGGACTTTCCTTGGCGTGGAAGGCAAGCTTGGCAATACGGATATGTAGATCACCTACCATTGTAACCGACTCTGTGTAACCCTAGCCTCCTCCGGTGTCTATATAAACCGGAGGGCTTTAGTCCATAGGACAACATACATTACAACAATCGTACCATAGGCTAGCTTCTAGGGTTTAGCCTCCTTGATCTCGTGGTAGATCCACTCTTGTACTACCCATATCATCAATATTAATCAAGCAGGACGTAGGGTTTTACCTCCATCGAGAGGGCCCGAACCTGGGTAAAAACATCGTGTCCCTCGTCTCCTGTTACCATCCGCCTAGACGCACAGTTCGGGACCCCCTACCCGAGATCCGCCGGTTTTGACACCGACACCGAGTCTGTGTAATTGGTCTTACCTAGATTACGTTATGCCCTAACCCTAACCGAATCGGTCTCACTGAGATGCATGTCAGTCCCACCGAAAATCACTAACAGTCACTAGGTTTACTAAATCAGTCCGACCGAGTTTAACGATTCTGTCCCACCGAGTTTGGTAAATTGTGTGTAACAGTTAGATTTTGTGTGGAGGCTATATATACCCCTCCACCTTCTCTTCATTCGTGGAGAGAGCCATCAGAATGAACCTACACTTCCAACTTACCATTCTACCTACTCATGTGTTGAGGCCAAGATATTCCATTCCTACTGTCGGTGTCAAAACCGGCGGATCTCGGGTAGGGGGTCCCGAACTATGCGTCTAGGCGGATGATAACAGGAGACAAGGGACACGATGTTTTTACCCAGGTTCGGGCCCTCTCGATGGAGGTAAAACCCTACTCCTTCTTGATTGATATTGATGATATGGGTAGTACAAGAGTGGATCTACCACGAGATCAAGGAGGCTAAACCCTAGAAGCTAGCCTATAGTATGATTGTTGTAGTTGTTGTTGTGTCCTACGGACTAAAACCCTCCTGTTTATATAGACACCGGAGAGGGCTAGGGTTACACAGAGTCGGTTACAATGGTAGGAGATCTACATATCCGTATTGCCAAGCTTGCCTTCCACGCCAAGGAAAGTCCCATCTGGACACGAGACGAAGTCTTCAATCTTGTATCTTCATAGTCTTGGAGTCCGGCCGATGATGATAGTTCGGCTATCCGGACACCCCCTAGTCCAGGACTCCCTCAGTAGACCCTGAACCAGGCTTCAATGACGACGAGTCCGGCGCGCATATTGTCTTCGGCATTGCAAGGCGGGTTCCTCCTCTGAATAATTCATAGAAGATTGTGAACACCAGGATAGTGTCCGGCTCTGTAAAATAAATTCGACATACCACCGTAGAGAGAATGATATTTACACAAGTTCAATCTGCTAACGTATTTCGTGGTGTGACGTCACCCACGGCCAAGCCTTTACTCGAATCGTTTTTATTATACCACCTCAGCGCGTTTAGCGAAGCGGTTTCCTTGGCACGTCTTGTCGAAGCAGAGATCGTGTTCCCCTTATTCCGGGATTCCCATCAATACTAACGTGGGTAACCCAACCGCGTCATTGATTGTGGCGCTTGGGAGATAAGCGAGTTTTATCAGGCCAGTGGGGACGCACAGTTTCGTCCGCCCATATATAAGGGGATAAGGATCCACCCTTTTAAACTACGCCTTCTTCCTCCTTTGCTTATCCATCTCCGTGCACTCGAGCTCCAGCGCCCAAGTCCGCACACCTCACCTCGACCTTCTCTAGCCATGTTCGGAGCGGGAGGCAAGTGGATGGCCTCCTCCGTTACGGAGGGGCACATCGAGAAGCTGCGCAACGCCGGATATCTGTCTAGCGACATCACGCATCGGCTGCCCGACGAGGGGCAGCTCATCCCCACCCCCAGGCCCCATGAGAGGGTGGTATTCCTTCCCCATTTCCTCCGCGGACTGGGCTTCCCACTCCACCCCTTTGTCCGGGGGCTCATGTACTACTACGGCCTGGATTTCCACGATCTGGCCCCAGATTTCATCCTTAATATCTCGGTGTTTATCGTCGTGTGTGAGGCCTTCCTCTGCATCCAGCCCCACTTCGGCTTGTGGCTAAAGACCTTCAATGTCAAGCCGAAGGTTGTGAAGGGCAGCCAAGCGGAGTGCGGAGGCGCCATGGTGGGCAAAATGCCCAACGTCACTTGGCTCAAGGGTGCCTTCGTGGAATCCATCAAAGGGTGGCAATCGGGGTGGTTCTACATCTCCGAGCCGCGTGACCCTAAATGGGCAGCGGCCCCCGAATTTAGACCTGGCATCCCCATGCAGCTCACCTCCTGGAAAGAGAAGGGCTTGCTTTGGGGTAGTTCGGAGGAGCTGACCAGACTCCAGTCCTGTCTCGAGACCCTGGTGAACAAGAAGCTTAAGCTTGTCAACGTGATCCAGGTCATGCTCGTCCGCCGAATTCTCCCCTGCTAGCAACGGGACTTCAATTTGTGGGAGTTTGATTCGGCACAGCACCGGACCTTGAGCGGCCTCTTCGATACTACGCACAAAGAGGCCTGGAGGGTGCTGTTCAAGGGCGCCGAAGCTCCCGCATCCGCTACCGAAGATCGCGGATTCAGCTCGCAGCGTCCAGCTGGCGAGGTAAGCCAGGTTATCCTTTATGGGACACTCGCTTTTCATAGTTTGACTTTATGTTGGATCTAAACTCTCAATACCTTTAACAGGACTGGCAGAAGACGTTCGGACAGGTTAACTGTCCGACTCCCCTTCCAGAAGACCTAGCAGACGCCCATTTGACAGGGCTGCTGGTCCCGGCACTTTACGTAGTGCCGGAGAAGAAGGCCAAGAAGAAGGCCACCGGAACCCAAAGGAGTTCCTGACGTCAGGTGGTATCGGACTCATCGTCCGAGGACTCCGAGGCGGATTCCTCCCCCGAGGACAAGGAGGAAGAGAAAGAGGTCTCTCCCCCAGCGGGGGGAGAGAAGAAGAGGAAGGTCTCCCCAACAAGGGAGGCCGAAGGGTCCAAGAAGGGAAGGACCCTTCCTCCGGACTGTTCCGCCAACGTCGGCGACGGTGACAAGGAGTGGCCCTCAAGGGCCAAGCCCCTGGCGAGATCGTAAGTATCCAGACTCCTAGATGATTTACGATTTTTCTTTTTGTCACATAGTGTCTTTCTAATGCCGCATACAACCCTGTAGTCCACCCAAGGACGATCTTCCCGCTTTGTCGAGTGGGTCCTTGGGCACATCGGATATGGATTCCCTTTCGACCACCTCCACTCCTCGTGACAATGACGATGTCGAGGTGGGATCCCAGGAGGGGACCCACCAGGAGGAGGAGGCTCCGTAGGTGCCGCAGGGCAACCTCTCGGACTTTGCACCGGACTCCGCACCGGAACCTGCAGTGGTTCCGGAGTCCGACGGGCGGCCCCTTCGTAAGAAGGGCAAGACTGTGACACCGGCGGCCTCCGTCCAACCGAGGGCGCCGGATAACTTGCTGGAGGCGCTCAACGGCGCTTCCATCAAAGAAGAACACCGCACTGTCATGAGTGCGGTGATTCAGAAGGTTCAGCTCGCCAAGAGCGGGCTGACCGAAGCCTGCAGCAGCCTTCTAGCAGGCTTTGAGGTAAGAATTTGAAGATATGTAATATAATACCGCATAGACAGTAGCCCCTGATGCTCGGTTCGGTGTTCGGAAACAAAAGCCGGACTGAGGATCTAAAAGGATATACGCAGGAGTCTGAAAAAATGTGTCAATATGGGATTGCAGGCTGCGCTGCTGACCTTTGCCGCACTGACTGCGGAGGTCAATACCTTGAAGCAGAGCCTCGAGGGTCCGAGAGCGAGCTCGGCCGTGCCAAGAAGCAGCTCGAGGACAAGGAAGGTGAGTAACACCATATTTAAAGTTGTACCTTATAGAAAAGGTTTGGTTGCAAGAGAAATAACAAGGATAACGTGGGTACTCTAGGGGCCACGAACGAGGTGGCGACCCTGAAGGAGGCAGTGTCTGCGGCCGAACGCAATGCGGCCGCGGAGCGAGCCGAGCGAGAGAAGCAGGAGACGCGGGTGGCGGAGGTACAGCAAGAGCTCCAGGCTCTCGTGGAAAAGCACGAGGGTTTGGAGTGTGACTCGAAGACTCGAGAGTCCGAGCTGGCGTCGGCTCTTGAGAGTGCCAAAGCCGCTAAGGCCGAAGCCCACAAGGCCCTCCAGGAAATCGAGGCGTTGAAGAAAATAGCGGCGGGTAAGGCATTTTTCATGCAAAGAAAGCATGTGAATGTGAATTACCTATTACTTACCCGAATTCGGAGCTCTCCAGGAGCGTTCGCAGATCTGCCTCGCAGCGTGTCCGATGCTGCCTCTTTCTACCGGGCCAAGGAGGGGAGCTCGACGGAGAAGGTCTTCTGGTCTCAGTATGCTGAGGCCGGACATCCGGTGCCCCTTAGCGACCAGCTGAAGTAGTTGGTCGAGCTCCACAAGGTGGCCGAACAGGCCGTGAAGGGCATCATAGTTCGGTTGTTGCCCAAGGAGGCCATGCCTGGGAGCTACTTCGGCCTGGTGCGGCGGCTGGTGGATGCGTTTCCCTGGGTTGAAGTCGTCAAGCACTCCGCCTGCATTGAAGGTGCCCGTCGGACCCTTGCCCGTGCTAAAGTGCACTGGGGCAGGATGGATGCTGAGAAGCTTTTGACAGACGCGCCACCGGCGGGCAAGGAGTATCGTACGCCCGAAATGTACTATAAGAGTGTCCTGAAGGGTGCCCGCATGATTGCGGGTGAGTGCTCGAAAGATGTAATATTCGAGTAGACTCACATTGTGTTATCCTGTGCGTGGAAAACTTTGTTCATATGCGCTAACCAACGCTTATTAATTTAAAATATTACCTTCTGTGCGGCCGTTTATCAAATTTGAGAGATGGCAAGTCGTCGGCTTCAGCCCCCATGCCACGAGTGCTGGGGTGTTCGGGATAAACTTGAGCGCTCTTGTTCCCATTTTTGGGTCCATCTAGGGAGGCGCTCAACACAACGAACGAGGCAACCAGACTTATAATGCTTGAACACTCTCACTTAGCCATAGAATTCTATAATTTTAAATTTCGGCGAAGCCCCTAGTGTTCGGAAGACCGAGTTCAGGGCGCTATCAACGCCTGGGCCGGACAAAGCCGGTTCCTCGCTCTAAGCGGCATAAGTCTTTAGGGACTCGAAAAAACCTCTCGAACAGCGACCAGCTCTCGCCTTATCATGACGGTCAGTTTTAGCTTTCTCCACTGAGGCGCTCGCCCAGCTCAACTGGGGCGCAATCGCAGTGGTTCTCCCAGTGCTACCTTAGCCGATACAACGGAACGTAAGGTACCAAAACATGGGAGCCGGGCAAACCCAACTATTGACCCAAGACATGACTCGGAGCCGATGCATATAATGCTATAAGTTTGGGGTGCCGCACTTGTGAAAGTGTTCGGACTTATCACACCATAATGTGGGGAACTTAAGCCCCTGGTGTATTTAGTCGTACCAGAGTGTACGGATGTGACATGTCATAAATGAACATATGTATAAGAAGGGAACGCAATTATAAGCAAAAAGCGATGCATTGTTTATTCAAGAAATGCTGCCATGAATGCAGAACGATACAAATAGTGCGGTAAGCAAGGGATGGGACTATTAAACATGTCCCCCTCCAGGGGTAGGCTGCGGAATGGTGTATAAAACAGGTATAATGCTCGAAATGGAGACCACCTAGATACTCGTCGTAGCTTTTCTCCTTCCCTGGCTGTTGCATCGTGAGTTCGGCAGGTCTGCTGCCGGACACGGCCTCTGGTAAATGGAGTCCTGTTGATAAAAGAAAAAAAAGATGACAAACTTGGGAGCCCCTGGTGTGGTTAAGCCGCACTCTGGGCCTGTCGTGGTCGTGCCCCTCCCCCTATGCCCATGGTATCTCTAGAGTGTAATGATGTATGCGAAGGACCATTCTTGCAATTTTGCAAGGGCTGGGGTTGGGGCCGCACTGCTACGCGTGCTCGAAACGTGCCAGGTGGTCTTGTTGTAGGTTACTCCGGGCGCGTTTGGCCGTGTCCGGTCGCTTAACGGCCGGACTCGAGAATTGCCTTAAGAGGCTGCATTGTACTTCTGCTACGAGAGCCGCTGTATGTTCCTCCGTTCAGAGAGAGCGTTCTGTGTTTCCATTGACCGTGATGACTCCTCGAGGGCCTGGCATCTTGAGCTTGAGGTAAGCATAGTGCGGCACCGCGTTGAACTTTGCAAACACCGTCCGTCTGAGCAGAGCATGATAGCCGCTGCGGAACGGGACTATGTCAAAGATTAACTCCTCGCTTCGGAAATTATCCGGGGATCCGAAGACCACTTCCAGTGTAACTGAGCCTGTACAATTGGCTTCTACTCCTGGTATGACGCCTTTGAAGGTCGTCTTTGTGGGTTTAATCCTTGAGGGGTATATGCCCATCTTGCGCACTGTATCCTGATAAAGCAGGTTCAGGCTGCTGCCGCCGTCCATCAGGACTCTGGTGAGGTGAAATCCATTGACGATTGGGTCTAAAACCAACGCGGCGAATCCGCCATGGCGGATACTGGTGGGGTGGTCCCTTCGATCAAAAGTTATCGGGCAGGAGGACCATGGGTTGAACTTCGGGGCGACTGGCTCCATCGCATATACGTCACTGAGTGCACGCTTCCGCTCCCTCTTGGGTATGTGGGTTGCGTATATCATGTTCACCGTCTGCACTTGTGGGGGGAAGCCCTTCTGTCCTCTATTGTTCGGCGGCCGGGTCTCTTCCTCGTCATCGCTATGCAGCCCCTTGTCATTGTTTTCGGCAATTAATTTGCCTGCCTGCTTGAATACCCAACAATCCCTGTTGGTGTGATTAGCTGGCTTTTCGGGGGTGCCGTGTATCTGGCAAGAGCGGTCGAGTATTCGGTCCAAATTGGACGGACCCAGAGTAGTTCTTATGAATGGCTTTTTCCGTTGACCGGGTTTGGAGCCTCTGAATCCGGCATTGACTGCCGTATCCTCAGTGTTATCGCCGTTAATGCGGCGTTTGTTCTTGTTGCGACGTGACCTGCCATTGCGGTCCTTAGTATCCGAACTGCCAGAATTTTTGCTGAGGTTGTTACTGCGGGCTAGCCAGCTATCCTCTCCCGCGCAAAAGCGAGTCATGAGTGATGTGAGGGCTGCCATGGATTTCGTCTTTTCCTGTCCTAGGTGCCGGGCAAGCCACTCGTCGCGGATGTTATGTTTGAAGGCTGCGAGGGCCTCTGCATCCGGACAGTCGATGATTTGATTTTTCTTTGTTAAGAACTGTGTCCAGAATTGTCTGGCCGATTCGTCTGGCTGCTGAATTATGTGGCTTAGGTCATCGGCGTCTGGTGGTCGCACATATGTGCCCTGGAAGTTATCAAGGAATGCGGCTTCCAGGTACTCCCAACACCCAATTGATTCTGCTGGCAAGCTGTTAAGCCAATGCCGAGCTGGTCCTTTAAGCTTGAGTGGGAGGTATTTGATGGCGTGAAGATCATCACCGCGGGCCATGTGGATATGAAGGAGATAGTATTTGATCCAAACCGCGGGGTCTGTTGTGCCATCGTAGGATTCGATGTTCATGGGTTTAAACCCTTCGGGGATTTGATGATCTATTACTTCATCTGTGAAGCATAGTGGGTGTGCGGCGCCTCTGTATTGGGCTATATCACGACGTAGCTCAAGCGAGCTTTGTCTACTGTGTTCGGCCCTACCGGAGTTGCAGTATCCGGCGCGACGGTCGTTGGGGCGCCCACGCGATCCGTAGATCGATCTTGATTGTCTTGCCTTATCCTCCAATATGTCTCGCAAGTCCGGTGCATTCCCCCGTGGCTTCGTACTTTTCGAGCGATGCCGGGGTACGGGTCTAGTGGAGGGCCTAGAGGCCTCTCTGTCGCGGCCACGAGGTGGTCGGTCAGCCGTATTGTGCGCTGGTGATGTGGGTTTATATGCTTCCTCCTCTAATCGGGGTAGCAGCTTGCGTTTGGGGTAGCTTTTGGAGGGGCATTCGAGTTCATGCTCTTCGGCCGCAAGGACTTCAGTCCATCTGTCGGCTAGCAGATCTTGATCAGCTCTAAGCTGTTGCTACTTTTTCTTGAGGCTATTTGTCGTGGCCATAAGCATGCGTTTAAAACGCTCTTGTTCGACGGGATCCTCGGGCACGACGAATTCGTCGTCGTCGAGGCTTGCCTCGTCTCCGGAGGGAGGCATGTAATTATCATCCTCTACTTCTTCGTCTACCGCTCTCTCATGAGGGCTGGCTACTCCGTCCTCCTGTGTTGAATCTTGCTGGAGGGGGTTGTCTTCGGCACTCTTTGGGGTGTTATTGTCTCCGGTGCCGGAATCTCCATTCTTGTTGTGGCGGGATTTTGAGCGGCGCCGCTGACGTCGGCGCTTAGGCTGTTTCTTGGAGGGATCCTCCTCCGCTGTTCCATCTCCATTCCCATCCTTTGGGATATCCACCATGTATATGTCATATGACGAGGTGGTCTTCCAGTGCCCCGTAGGCGCTGGTTCTTGGTCGTCTCCGGCATCGTCGTCCATACCGTCGATGTCTTCGGAGTCGTAGTCTAGCTTGTTGGTTAGGTCGTTGACAGTGGCTACAAAGTGGGTGTTGGGTGGGCTTTGAATTTCTTCGTCGTCCGCATCCCAACCATCCTGACCGTGATCTGGCCAGGGCTCTCCTGATAGTGAGAGACACTTTAGCGAATTCAGAATGTTGCCGAAAGGTGAGTGTTGAAAGATGTCCGCAGCGGTGAACTCCATGATCGGCGCCCAATCGGATTCGATTGGAGGGGGCGCGGGAGGTTCGGAGTCCAGCACCTTGGAGTCACGAGCTTCACAAGGGACAAGGTCAGTATTTGGCTCCATCGCCGTAGGTGTAGCAGCCCCCGAGGCGGTGTCTAGCCACCCATCCTCGATCTGCGCAGTCGGCTCCGAATTAGGGATCGGAGCGAACTCGTGTGAGGCCTCCAGGGCACTGTCCGGCAGCAGAGCTAAATCATGCCCATCGAGACAGTGCGGCACGCTCGGCTGTGGCTCGAATCCGTCGAAGATCAAGTCTCCGCGGATGTCAGCCGTGAAATTCAAGCTTCTGAATCTGACCTGGTGGCCAGGGGCGTAGCTTTCAATCTGCTCCAGATGGCCAAGCGAATTGGCCCGCAGTGCAAAGCCGCCGAATACGAAGATCTGTCCGGGGAGAAAGGTCTCACCCTGGACTGCGTCGTTGATGATGATCGAAGGAGCCATCGGGCCTATAAGCGACGACACAGAGGAACTCTCAATGAAAGCACCAACGTCGGTGTCAAAACCGGCGGATCTCGGGTAGGGGGTCCCGAACTGTGCGTCTAGGCGGATGGTAGCAGGAGACAAGGGACACGATGTTTTTACCCAGGTTCGGGCCCTCTTGATGGAGGTAAAACCCTACTCCTGCTTGGTTGATATTGATGATATGGGTAGTACAAGAGTGGATCTACCACGAGATCAAGGAGGCTAAACCCTAGAAGCTAGCCTATGGTATGATTGTTGTAGTTGTTGTTGTGTCCTACGGACTAAAACCCTCCGGTTTATATAGACACCGGAGAGGGCTAGGGTTACATAGAGTCGGTTACAATGGTAGGAGATCTACATATCCGTATTGCCAAGCTTGCCTTCCACGCCAAGGAAAGTCCCATCCGGACACGAGACGAAGTCTTCAATCTTGTATCTTCATAGTCTTGGCGTCCGGCCGATGATGATAGTTCGGCTATCCGGACACCCCCTATTCCAGGACTCCCTCACCTACCAGATGAATCTTGATCTCTAGCCTTCCCCAAGTTGCTTTCCACTCAAATCTTCTTTCCACCAGATCCAAAACCTATGAGAGAGTGTTGAGTGTTGGGGAGACTATCATTTGAAGCACAAGAGCAAGCAGTTCATCATCAAGGCACCATTTGTTACTTCTCGGAGAGTGGTGTCTCCTAGATTGGCTAGGTTTCACTTGGGAGCCTCCAACAAGATTGTGGAGTAGAACCGAGGAGTTTGTAAGGGCAAGGAGATCGCCTACTTCGTGAAGATCTACCGCTAGTGAGGCAAGTCCTTCATGGGCGACGGCCATGGCGGGATAGACAAGGTTGCTTCTTCGTAGACCCCTCGTGGGTGGAGCCCTCCGTGGACTCGCGCAACCATTACCCTTCGTGGGTTGAAGTCTCCATCAACGTGGATGTACGATAGCACCACCTATCGGAACCACGCCAAAAACATCCGTGTCTCCAATTGCTTTTGAATCCTCCAAACCCTTCCCTTTACTTTCTTGCAAGTTGCATGCTTGTGACGCCCGGATATTCAAGCTACAGTAACCTCTGCTAATAATGCCTCGTCACCTCGATTGTTATTGCTAATCTCGCGTTAGTTCCACAACCAATTCGAATCCAAATTAAAAACCAAGTCAAACGACAAAAGTTTTCAAAAGTCAAAACAAAAATGTTCGGTGGGTGCCAAATATTGCACTGGTAATTATGGTGAAGTAAACACATTTTTATAAAATGGCTATATGGTTTAAAGTGAAATTAAACAGAAAAGAAAATAAATAAAAAGAAATCAGGAAACAAAATGAAATAATAGAAAAACAAAACAAACAAAGGCAGAGACAAAAAAAAGAAAAGAACCCCCCGGGCCACGGCCCAGCTGGCCACCGGGCCAACTAGGCCGGCCCAGCCTCGCCCCCACCCCACTCTCCTTATCCCCATCCCGGTCAAACCCTAGCCCGTAACCCCCCACTCTCCCCACGCCTCTCCTCTCCCCTTCCGATCCGTTCTGGATCGGGGACAAGCCCGCTCCCCCCTACCTCGCGACGCCAGCGCCCCAACCCAGTCGCCGGGCACCCCATCGCCTCGACCCCGCGTCGGCCCCCCCTCCCCTCTCCCGATCTGGATCAGGATCGGGGGAGGAGACCACCGAAGCCACTCGCCGGGCGCCATCACCGACGCCGCTCGCCGCCCCCCACGCCAAGACCGCGCCGACGCCCGGAGTTCCCCCCGCCGGCCTGCTTCCGCGTCGACCCCGTCGTCTCCGTCGACCACCCCGCCGCCCACTGCCCCGTTCCCGACGCCCCAATGTGAGCCCCGCCGTGCTCGCCTCCGCCTTGCCCTCCCCCTTCCCTTCCTCTGCTCCGTGCCGGCTGCTCCGCTTTCTGCACCGTCCTGCGCCCACCACGGCCATCGCAACCACTCGCCACCGCCCGTGCTGCTCCCGCTCCACGCCTCGCCGCACTGGCCGCGCCCCAGGCGCGCCCCGACCCCCGGCCTCCTGCAGCTCTCACCCGCACAGACCCCCCCGCTCGCGCGACCGCGGCTCGCGCCGTCCAGCCGTCGCCCTGGCTCCCCGTGCCTAACCCTGTCGCCACAGCCCCTGCTGCATCTGCCGCGCCCGCGGCTTGCTGTGCGCGCCCGCGTGCAATCCCCCCTGCGCTGCAGTTGGTAGCCGCCCCCTCACCTCGCTGACCTGCTTCGGTCGGCTGCGGCTACCCTGCCGTGGCCGCCGGCCAGCCCGCACTTGCCCGAGTCAAGTTGCCCGTGCCCCGCCGCCGGCGCTAGCGTGCGTCGTGCGCGCCCTCTCGGGCACGCGCTCATTCGGGTTACACCCGCACCCAGCGCCTGTTAGGCCCGTGTGAGCAAATGACAAGTGGGCCCATCCCCTAAAACGTTTTAAAAAAAAGAATTAAAAACTAAATAAATAAAGTAAGTAATAATTAAAATGTTAATTAAATAATCAATTAACTAGATGATTAATTAACTTAATTAATTCTGATTAGATTAACCTAACCACTAGTTAACTTAATTAAAACCTTGATTAGCATGAATAGTCAATGACATAGGGACCCCACCCGCCAGCTTGACTCGGTCAACACCTCTGTTGACCGATGACGTCATGCTGACATCATGCTGATGCAGTAATGCCATATTCGAATTAAATTAATAATAATAATTTAGAAAATGTTTTAAAACTTTAAAAATTAATATAAAATAAACAGTAGCTCGGATGGAAAAACTTTGTACATGAAAGTTGCTCAGAGCGACGAGGCGAATCCAGATACGCAGCCCGTTCGTCCGCCACGCATCCCTAGGATAGTGAACCTGCAACATTTCACCTTCGGTTCATCTGTCCGAAAACACGGAACACCGGGGATACTTTCTCGGATGTTTCCCCCCTTCACCGGTATTACCTCATACCGCGATAGAACACGTCTAGCTTTGCTTGTTGTCCTGTTATGCACTTGCTTGCTATGTATTTACTGTTTCTCCCCCCTCTTCTCTCCGGTAGACCCCGTGACGATGCTGATGCCCCCTGTGGTCGACTACGTCACCGACGACCCCTCCTTCTTGTCTGAGCAACCAGGCAAGCCCCCCCCCCCCCCCTTGATCACCAGATATCGCCTATTCTCCTCTATACTGCTTGCATTAGAGTAGTGTAGCATGTTACTGCTTTCCGTTGATCCTATTCTGATGCATAGCCTGACATTGTTGCTACATCTGTTGATACCTTACCTGCAATCCTAAATGCTTAGTATAGGATGCTAGTTTATCATCATTGGCCCTACATTCTTGTCAGTCTGCCTTGCTATACTATCGGGCCGTGATCACTTGGGAGGTGATCACGGGTATATACTATACATACGTACATACTGTACAGATGGTGACTAAAGTCGGGTCCGCTCGAAGAGTACCCGCGAGTGATTCACGGATTGGGGGCTGAAAGGACCTTTGTCCCGACGGCCCTCTGTGTGGATCTTTGTGGCGGAGCGACAGGGCAGGTTGAGACCGCCTAGGTGAGAGGTGGGGCTGGCCCTGGTCGGCGTCCGCGGTTGCTTCATAATAACACGCTTAACGAGATCTTGGTATTTGATCTAAGTCTGGCCATTTGGTCTATACGCACTAACCATCTACGCGGGAGTAGTTATGGGTATCCCGACGTCGTGGTATCAGCCGAAGCCTTCTTGACATCAGCGACAGAGCGGCGCGCGCCGGGTTGGACTGCGTTAACGCAACTTCCTTTGTAATGGAGGTTGCTAGGTCTGCTCACCGACCGCGTACGCAACGTGCAGGTGTGCAATGGGCGATGGGCCCAGACCCCTGCGCGCATAGGATTTAGACCGACGTGTTGACCTCTCTGTTGTGCCTAGGTGGGGCTGCGACGTGTTGATCTTCCGAGGCCGGGCATGACCCAGGAAAGTGTGTCCGGCCAAATGGGATCGAGCGTGTTGGGTTATGTGGTGCACCCCTGCAGGGAAGTTAATCTATTCGAATAGCCGTGTCCCTCGGTAAAAGGACGACCCGGATTTGTACCTTGACCTTATGACAACTAGAACTGGATACTTAATAAAACACACCCTTCCAAGTTCCACAGACAACCCGGTGATCGCTCTCTAACAGGGCGATGAGGGGAGGATCGCCGGGTAGGATTATGCTATGCGATACTACTGGAGATGCTACTTGGAGATGCTACCTGGAGATGTTACTTGGAGATGCTACTTGGAGGACTTCAATCTACCCTCTTCTACATGCTGCAAGACGGAGGCTGCCAGAAGCGTAGTCTTCGACAGGATTAGCTATCCCCCTCTTATTCTGGCATTCTGCAGTTCAGTCCACTGATATGGCCCTTTACTCATATACCCATGCATATGTAGTGTAGCTCCTTGCTTGCGAGTACTTTGGATGAGTACTCACGGTTGCTTTCTCCCCCCTTTTCCTCCTTTCCTTTCTTTCTGGTTGTCGCAACCAGATGCTGGAGTCCAGGAGCCAGACGCCACCGTCGACGACGACCCCTACTACACTGGAGGTGCCTACTACTACGTGCAGCCCGCTGACGACGACTAGGAGTAGTTTAGGAGGATCCCAGGCAGGAGGCCTGCGCCTCTTTCGATCTGTATCCCAGTTTGTGCTAGCCTTCTTAAGGCAAACTTGTTTAACTTATGTCTGTACTCAGATATTGTTGCTTCCGCTGACTCGTCTATGATCGAGCACTTGTATTCGAGCCCTCGAAGCCCCTGGCTTGTATTATGATGCTTGTATGACTTATTTATGTTTTAGAGTTGTGTTGTGATATCTTCCCGTGAGTCCCTGATCTTGATCGTACACATTTGCGTGCATGATTAGTGTACGATTAAATCGGGGGCGTCACAATGCTTTACTTTCCGCTGCCTATATACTCTTTGCATGCTTGCTTGAATAGTGTGATGATTGCTTGACTTGTCCTAAAGTAGCTAAAATCTGCCAAACTCTAAAATTGGGAAAAGGTTAAGTTTTTAATTGGTCAAGTAGTCTAATCACCCCCCCCCCTCTAGACATACTTCAAGGTCCTAGAAAGCAGGAACTTGAGAAATTGAGATCGGATCATGAAGATCTTCAAAAGGAGAATGAGTCACTTCGTGCTCAACAGATCAGTCCCGCTCCGGAAGGATTTGAACCACCATGTTTAAAATGCATTGAGCGTGATAACGTTGTTTCTGTTGTTGGATGGTCTACTGCTCCTGTTGCAATATCTTCAACTGCTGATGTGGTAACTAACCCCTCTGTTGAGGATACCACTACTATTGCTGATGAGAATGCCAGGTTGAAGACACTGATTGAGACAGGGATGTACAAAAGCCTCAAAGGGCATCAGACATTATGTGATGTCCTCAAAAAGCAGATTCTGAACCGAAACCCTAGAAAAGAGGGTATTGGGTTCGAGAGGAAAATGAATGTTGATGGGTTGTACTGGAATCCTGAGCAGTACCCCAAAACCACATGGGTTGCTGCAAAGTAACATTTAGTAGATCCATCCACCCTATCTGGTTTCACTTGTGCTAACCCTACTATCATTGATGAATCCTTTGATGCAAACTATAAACTGTTTAAAAATCAGAATGGTGAAGTGTTCGCCAGGTATATTGGTACTAACTGCAGGAATGGACCACCTATGAAGAAGATCTGGGTACCTAAGCAGTGTATCGAGAACCTTCCTGTGAATGTCATCATGACACCACCAAGGAAGAAGACAAACCCCAGACCTATGGCTTCATATGGCCCAAAGGCTTCATACAGATACAGGACTCACCTGAGTCACCCTAATGCCAATGTTTTGTAGGGAAACCATAGTCAGACTTATGAATATGAGCGTGTGTCTTCAAACCGCTATGTTCATAGAACTAAGAACTTTTCTGCTTATTCATATGAGTATCATGCTTCTCCTGCAAGGCTATTTGCTACGGCTCCAAAGCCAAAATTCTCAGATGCTGCACTTAGACTCATTGCTTCTAAGCCACCCCTGAAGATGTGGGTGGTTAAGAAGAATTAACCTTCTTTTGCAGAAAATGGTCTCCAGCCTGTAATCAAAGGCGTCCGATGCTATTGCTGGGGACCTAAAACACATTAAGGGACGAATGATAAAATGGTCTTACTATGTATTTCACATTTGAATCGCTTTCCAGTCATACTATGAGTCCTAACCTGGATTTGAGCTTTGATAATCCTATTGTGCTTCAAATGCTTATGCTTCACAACACTCTTTGTGAAGCCTATCCTCCTAACTGCATTGTAGGGTACTACACCTCGTGTGACAGAATGGATTATGGACAGCGGATGCACCAACCACATGACTGGTCATCAGAGTCTTCTCATGGACTCAACCTTACGTCCATGTGATAAAAGTCACATCACATTTGCTGACACTAGTAAAAGCAAGGTATTGGGACTAGGTAGAGTTGCAATCTCAAGGGATCAGCACATGGACAAAGTGATGCTTGTTGAATCCCTTGGTTTCAACTTAATGTCTGTCTCAATGCTTTGTGACTTAAACATGATTGTGCTGTTTGGAAAATATCGTTGTCTTGTACTAATGGAATCTGACAAGTCTCTAGTCTTCGAAGGGTACAGGAAAGATGATCTGTACATGGTAGATTTCTCAGCAGGACCACAGATGGTTGTATGTCTTCTAGCCAAGTCTTCAGAGTGCTGGCTCTGGCATCGAAGGCTAGGGCATGCAGGCATGAGGAACCTACACACTCTTGCCAAGAAGAAGCACGTCATAGGCATCGAAGATGTCAAGTTCAAGAAAGATCATCTATGTGGTGCTTGTGAAGCTGGGAAGATGACAAGGGCCAAGCATCCCTCGAAGACAATCATGACTACATCTCGACCTTTTGAGTTGCTCCACATGGACTTGTTTGGTCCCACTCACTACTCTACTCTCGCTGCTACTGCTTGTCTCTATGGTTTCGTTATTGTTGATGATTATTCAAGATACACCTAGGTGCACATAATTCTCTTCAAGACTGAAGTGCAGGATGTCTTCAGACGCTTCGCCAACCGCACCATGAACAACTATGACATCAAGATCAAGCACATTAGGAGTGACAATGGCACAGAATTCAAGAACACAGGCCTCGACCTCTATCTTGACACCTTACGCATCACTCATGAGTTTTCTGCTCCCTACACACCTCAGCAGAATGGCATCGTGGAGCGCAAGAACAGAACCCTTATTGAGATGGCTCGGACGATGCTTGACGAATACAAGACTCCAAGAAAATTCTGGCCTGAAGCCATTGATACAGCATGTCATGTCATCAACCGTGTTTATCTTCACAAGCTTCTGAAGAAAACATCCTATGAGCTCCTAACTGGTAAGAAGCCAAATGTAAGCTACTTCAGAGTATTTGGTTCTAGGTGCTGGATCAAGGATCCACATCACACTTGAAAATTTGCACCGAAAGCACATGAAGGTTTTATGCTTGGTTATGGAAAAGACTCGCACTCCTACAGAGTCTTCAACCTCTTTCACTATAAAGTGGTTGAAACTGTGGATGTGCGGTTCGATGAAACTAATGGCTCGCAAAGAGAGCACATGCCAAATGTGCTAGGTGAAGTACCTGCCAGTGAATCAATCAAGCTAATGGGAACAAGAGAGATCATACCATCAGATGCCTAGCCTGAAGAGGAACTCATTATTTCTGCACCTGATCAACCTGAAGACATTGCTCAGCCTGAAGACAATCCTCCAAATGATGACAATGTTCAGCAGGAGCAATATCTTCATCCAGTCCATCCTCGTGTTGCAAATGAAGTACAAATTGAGAAGATAACCGATAGCATCAATGCACCTGGTCCACTCACTCGTTCAAGAGCAACACAGCTAGCAAATTTCTGTGGGCACTTTGCATTTATCTCAATCTCTGAACCCAAGAAAGTTGCTGAAGCCTTCATGGAACCTGAATGGATTCAAGATATGCAAGAAGAGCTTCAATAGTTTGAGCTGAACAATGTGTGGGAATTAGTCAAGCGTCCTGATCCTCGCAAGCACAGCATAATAGGCACAAAATGGATATATCGCAACAAACAAGACGAGCATGGTCAAGTAGTCAGAAACAAAGCACGGCTCTTTGCTCAAGGATACACACAAGTTGAAGGAATTGACTTTGATGAAACATTTGCTCCAGTGGCTAGGCTCGAAGCCATTCGCATACTGCTAGCCTACGCAAATCATCATAACATCCTTCTGTATCAAATGGATGTGAAGAGTGCCTTTCTCAATGGAAAGATTGAAGAAGAAGTATATGTTGCACAACCGCCTGGCTTTGAAGACCCAAAACATCATGATATGGTATACAAGCTCAACAAGGCACTATATGGCCTCAAACAAGCCCCTCGTGCTTGGTATGACACACTCAAAGACTTCCTGAAGAGCAAAGGCTTCAAACCTGGTTCTCTAGATCCCACTCTCTTCACGAAGACATATGATGGTGTACTGTTTGTGTGTCAAATCTATGTGGATGACATTATCTTCAGTTGCACCAACAAGAAATACAGTGATGAATTTGCTCACATGATGCAAGAACAACATCAAATGTCCATGATGGGTGAGCTAAAGTTCTTTCTCGGTCTTCAAATCCGTCAGCAACGCAATGGCATATTCATATCTCAAGAAAAATACCTCAAAGATTGCCTGAAGAAGTTTGGAATGCAAGATTGCAAAGGATACACGACGCCAATGCCAACCAAAAGTCATCTAAGCCCCGACGTCAATGGTAAAGATTTCGATCAATAGGTATACCGCTCCATGATTGGTTGTTTACTTTACTTATGTGCATCTAGGCCAGATATCATGCTTAGTGTTTGCATGTGTGCCCGATTCCAAGCGGCACCAAAGGAGTCGCATCACTTAGCTGTGAAGCGAATTCTTCGATATTTGGCTTACACCCCAACGCTAGGATTATGGTATCCAAAGGGCTCAGAGTTTGATCTAGTTGGTTTTTCGGATGCTGATTATGCTGGTGACAAGGTGGATCGCAAGTCTACATCAGGCACATGTCACTTTCTGGGTCGATCCCTTGTCTGTTGGTCTTCAAAGAAGCAGAACTGTGTATCACTCTCAATTGCTGAATCTGAATACATTGCTGCTGGATCTTGCTGCGCTCAGCTTCTGTGGATGAAGCAAACTCTTAAGGACTATGGCATACATCTGAAACATGTTCCACTCTACTGTGACAATGAAAGCGCTATCAAGATTGCCAATAACCCAGTTCAGCACTTGAAGACAAAGCACATTGAAATTCGTCATCACTTCCTCAGAGATCATGTTATGGAAGAAGATATTGATATCATTCACGTCAAGACAGAAGATCAGTTGGCTGATATCTTCACTAAGCCCTTGGATGAGAAAAGGTTTTGCAAGTTGCGGTGTGAGCTAAATATCTTGGAATCCTCAAATGTCCTGTGATCAGGCACTCATCCCAACACTTATGCATGTTGATGACTTAGATGTGCAACACACGAAGTAATGTATATCTTCAATCGATGAAGACATACACTCTAAGTGTGAATACATTAACGTGGAAATTGACTTCAGAGCGCCACGATAATTGTGCGTCGTTTCTGGGTCTAATACTTCCTATACGGTGGGTAACGCCACCACCAAACTCTTATGAAGTGTTTCCTCATGGTGTCATATTTGCAAAGTCTTCGCAATCGATTTAACTTCAACATTAATTTGACTTCATGGTTATTGATTTGGCTTCATACTGTTATATCTATATATATATATATATATATATATATATATATATATATATACTGTATTCTGTCCTCCACAGCATTCACTTATGGCTATGTCTTCTTGTTTGAATCTTTTGAACTAAGTGAATGTGATCGGACCCTAATCCCTCTATGCTTTCTATCTCAAGCTCTATCTGTCCAAATCATATGCATTTTGTTGAAACTATCCAATGTCTTCTCTGCGTCCTTGTCAGCAGAAGATACAGATACAAACATTTACTTCTAGCTTTAATGACTTATCCTTTTTGCTTGAAACCCGGAGAACTAGGAATGACCACCCCGACAATCCAGGCGTGCATGGGACATGGAACAACTTTCAATAAGTTGCATGTTCGCCATGTGTCCATCAGATGTGAACCGCCAGGGGCACCTGCGTAATTGCGCTGTGTTGTCTCTATCCTTATAAATGCCTATCCCATCTCGGTCAAAATCCTTCTTCCTCCTTCTCCATCTCTCGCAAACCCTAGCGCCTACGCTAGCTCTCGACGAGGCCGGCGATGAAGCGCTTAGCTGCCGCGACTTCCTCGACGCCGTCCTCACGCCGGCCGCAGACCTCGTCTTCTCCGCCGTCGCCGTAGGTGTCTTCCGTCACCAAGTTAGGGCACGGGAGATCGAACTGCTCGGCATCCATCTTCGCTCCGTCTAGCAGTTCATCGTGCGGTAATAAAAGTTTACTTTTTACCGTCTTTTTGATCCGATAGATTCATCTCTTCCTACCTAAAGTGGTTTCTAGATCTTCGAACATGGATCTACCTCTTTCTGCATCTCATATTCTGCCTAGTTTATTCACTTATGCTTCTTCACAAGTTAGATTCCTCACTTGTACTTATTCTTGGATTTGTACAACTCTGGAACCAACTCTCATCATATAAGTGAATGTCTTCGCGTTGTGAGGTCAATGTCTTCAAACTAATTTATCTTCAAAATCTTCTGAGAATGCATATGACCTCGTCCCCTTCCCTCGCACCTTTAATGCTGTCACAGGTACATGTCCGTGGGAGAATCCCTTGGTTCTCATAGTCTGCATTCGTTTGCAGAGTTCTTGCAAAGTCACATCAATTCACCTGAAGCTAGTTCCTGTCAGTCCAGCCGTTTGAAGCCTTTGAAAGTACTGAAGCCTTTCAGTTTACACTTCATGGCAACTAGAAAATCAGCGAGAAAGGGAGGCAGACAGTGTCGTGGTGACACTTCCAAGGATTTACCACCTGATTTGCATGAGATGTACAAAACTGATCCAGAGGAAACCTATACTTAATGCAAGAATCGAATCCAATGGATTCGAAGATATTGGGCAGAAGAGTGGTTCAGATACCGCTTCATCACCAAGGAATATGCAGAGAAGAATGCCATCAAGGCACCCTGGAATGATATTCTTACAGAAATCTTCCACCCAGGAATCAGGCTGAAGCTATTGAGCAAGGCTTCTATCCTTGCATGGTGCGCGGACCACGGCCTGAGAATGTTGATCCGTCCTCACTACTCCGGTGTCATGAAGACAATTTGTTCAAGCGCAATTACCAGTTTGTCAAAAACTCAGCTGCTACGAACAAGAAGGATCTGGGGCTTGACTTCAACCCTGGTCCCTCCGCACCTCGGGACGATGGCACCCGTGAAGCCAATGAAAACAGGATTGGCCCCTTCTACAATCTTGCTAGCCTCATCACTCACATTATTGTTCGCGGTGCCAAAGTGGATCATTCTGATGATGATGATGCTGACACTGACGAAGCTCCACCTCCTCCTCCAAAGCCTAAGAAGAAAAAGAAGACTGAAGCTTCAAAAACATCTGCTGCTCCAAAAGCTTCAAGAGTGAAGCCATTGGCAACTGCCCCTTCTGCTCCAAGCAATGACTCTGAAGAACTCTCTTGTATCTCCAAGAGGCGAGAAAAGCCTCAGAAGGCACCTATTCAGAAACTGAGTCAAGCACTGACGCCTGCTGCCATTCTGAGGAATGAGTCTGAACCCATTGACTTGTCGTCTGGTGAAGAATTTGGTGAAGATGCTCTGGAACAGCTGATCAAGAGCAAGCAAGAGGCGGAGATCTTCAACGATCTGCCCCTCTTTGATGTCAACATTCTGAAGAACTTCATTGATGAGTGGTTTGATAATCAGGAGCTCGGCTTTGATGACCTTCGGCTTCCCATTGGTGTCAGCATTGCTTTTCAAGGCGCCATAGCTCCTGTACTTGCTCTGGCTCAGCGCATCATTGAACTGAAGCGAAAGATCGACTTCGAGAAGGAACAGTTCAGGAAGCATGTAGCCAAGCTGAGTGTGTCTGATGTGCAAAAGTTCAAGGTGCTTCTCAATGAACTCAAGGAGTCGTTTCAAAAGAAACGCGAGGAAGCCAAAGGCTCAAGAGAGCGCATGAAAGCACTCGCTGACAAATGCGTTCAAGCCTACAATGAAGCTGAAAAGCGCAAGGCACTTGGCCGCCCCGGCATTGACCCCTCAATGGCTGCCAAGAAAAAGAAGTCATCTGAAGCCCAAACTGACACACCACTGCAGGAAGAACCAGGCATTGTCTTCCATGCCAGCATGCGCGGCTCGAAGCCAAAGGCTCCTTCAGTGGCTTCTGAACAGAAGAAAACCAAGGCAGCTGAAGCCGAAGCCAGGAAGCGGAAAACCAAGCGCACCACTGATGAAGAACCACCCCCTAAGAAGAGAAAGACCAAGAAAAGAGAACGGGCTGCTCCTATAGAGCCCCTTGTTGTTGAACCCCTTGCCTTTCTTCCCCCTCCGTCTGCAAACCAAGAACGTCGGATGATTGTTCATGAGCCTGCTTCGACAGAGGCTCCTGAAGCTCAAGAATTTCCAGTCATCGACCCCATCGTGACTGAAGATATTGCTCAAGATGATGCAGTACTTCCTCAGATCGAGCGCCCATCGGTATCATCGCCTGTTCGAACGAACAGTGAGCTTATCAGCATTGGTCGTCCTTTGACGCCAATATCACAAGAGGCATCATGGGCTGATTGCCCCCAGCAAGCTACCCCACAAGACTCACCAAGTACACCCCAGCCGTCAAGTGTGCCCGTCATCAACCCCATGTCAAATGATGATAACTACATGGAGACTTCACCATCGCCAAAGGCGTCGCCTGTATACCAACGGCTTTGCAAAGGCCTGAAGCCGTCCATGACCACCATCACAGAAGAGGACTCCAACTTGTCAAGCTCAGTGGCACGTCAAGTGTTCCCTGAAGACAATCCTTCTGTGACGGTCCCTGTGTCTGAAGCCAATGCTACTAAAGACCCTCCGGCTGCATCAGCCGGAGTCATACAAGAAGAAGAGCGTGTCGCTACTCCCCCCACAACCCAAGCAGAAGTTAATCAAGAGAACCAGTCCTTGCCAGTACCTCCAGCTACTCAAGTGGAGGGTGAGAACCCTGAGGCTGCCACACATGACATTCCTAAAGCCAATGATGTTGTCATGGCCGACGCTAATGTGGAGCCTACAGTGGTCAATGCACCAAATGCCAATGAATCCAATGAAGCCCATCAAACAGATGAGGTCAATGCCGCACCTCTCACCAATCTGCAGCCTGAAGTTAATGCCACTGCTCCTGTTCCGCCTCCAAGGCCACACACTATCGAGCAAGCATACAACTATGGCCAGCTTGTAACTGTCAGATGGCCTATTCTGATTCCTCCTCCTGCTGCTGGTCCTCAATTTGACTACCATGTCGAGCATAGGCCTCAGGTTCAGAAGCCAAAGCCAAGACTGCCCAGATTTCCTGGTACTGCCACTTCACCAGGATCCTTCAATGTCAACGATTTCATTGCACACAACACTTTCTTTGATAGCGACAAGAACCCCTACACCAAGCCCAAGATTTCGTCTGATCGGTTCTGGAGCTATCAGGAGCGCAGCTACTATTCATGCATTCTGTACAACCAAGGCCGCATATTTCCACATATGCGTCTTGATACTAAAGCCATAGCTGGCCTGCCCTGCTTGGAAGAAGCCCTTGATTGCTTCAGAGAGGCCGGCTTACTGCATTTTGTCACTGACAAGGAGCACTGGAATGAAGAGTTGCTGCTCCAATTCAACGCCACTTTGCATATCAGAGGCTACAACAGGGATCCGAAGACTTGGGTCCTTGAGTGGATGACAGGCAATGTCCATCATGAAGCCAAAGCATTTGATGCCATTGAGCTTACTGGCCTGCCCACTCCAGGTGATCTCTATGAGCCTGGTTGCCAGCTTCATACTGCAGCAGTGGAGAGCATCTTTCAAAAGCCTGAACCCAACATGAGCCAGATGCTGAGCATGATGAAGCCATTGCCTCCAGATGCAGAATATCCTACGGAGTTCTTTGTTGAAGACCTTGAGTATCTACCACGCACGATCTATCACATCATAAGGCGAACTCTCTGGCCTATCAAAGGACATTCTCCTCAGGCTAAACTAGAAGGTGCAATGAAGACATTGGTCTTCCATATTCTTCATGGCAAAAGCTTCAATGCACAAGATTTCTTCATCCGCCAACTTGCTGCATCAGGATCTGACATTTTTGGCTTGAAGTTCTATGCTCCATGGATCATGCGTCTGATCAAGCTTCACACTGCCTTCAACTATCAGCCATCTGCACGCAACCACATTGTCTTCTTGCCAGATGTTGATATGCCTGTTGAAGCCATCTATCCAGAGCCTGACAAAGAGCCACTTTACCTTCATAATGTTGATCGTCAAAGCTTCACTCAGCCCATTGAAGGTGTGCTTGAAAGTGCTAGTATCTACTAGAGGGGGGTGAATAGGCGATTTTTATGAAAGTCTTCAAAACTTGTGGGTTTCGAAGACAAACAACAGAAACAACCTAATTGATATGCAGCGGAAGATAAACTACCCTAAACGAGCCATAGTCAAGTCTATAATGATGTGAAGGTACAGGACTAATAGTAGTAAGGTAGTAAGGATCAAGATGGAAGATAGTCTGAAGCCAAACAACAATAGTAGTCAAGCAATGAAGTCAAATGGATAAACAGATAAGCAATGACTTCATGAAGACAAACTCAAGTAGGGTTGAAAGGGATAGAACCAGTTGCTTGTTGAAGACACAGGATTTGTTGGACCAGTTCCAGTTGCTGTGACAACTGTACGTCTGGTTAGGGAGGCTGAGATTTAACTCAGAAGACCGTGTCTTCACCTTATTCCCCTTGAGCTAAGGACACCCAGTCCTCGCCCAATCACTCTGGTAAGTCTTCAAGGGAGACTTCCAAACCTTCACAGACTTCGTTCACCGGCAATCCACAATGACTCTTGGATGCTCAGAACGCGACGCCTAACCGGCTGGAGGATTCACAGTCCTCAAGTGTAATAAGTCTTCAGGTCACACAGACAGAAAGACTTCAGTGATGCCTAACACTCTTTGGCTCTGGGTGTTTGGGCTTTGTCCTCGCAAGGATTTCTCTCTCTCTCTCAAATGCTTCGAGGTGGGTTGCTCTCAAACGACAAAAGCCGTGCACAAACTCTGAGCACCCACCAATTTATGGTGTAGGGGGTGGGCTATTTATAGCCACTAGGCAACCCGACCTGATTTGTCCAAAATGACCCTGGGTCACTAAGGAACTGACACGTGTTCCAACGGTCAGATTTCAAACACACGCGGCAACTTTACTTGGGCTACAGGCAAAGCTGACTCATCCCGCTCTGGATAAGATTTGCTCTCATTGTCTTCGCTCGAAGACATAGGATTTGGGTTGAGCATCACTTCAGTCACTCTGACTTAGTTCACTTGGACCCCACTTAACAGTACGGTGGTTCCTATGACTCAACAAAGAAGAAAAGGAAACAGCGAAAACACACAGTCTTCGCGCTCCAAAGTCTTCACTCAATGTCTTCTCATGTCATAGACTTCAATATGAATATCTTCTCATACCACCATTGTCTTCAGTGTCTTCATAAATTTTTAGGGGTCATCTCCTGTAGGTAAACCGAATCAATGAGGGACACTACCTGCGTTATCCTGCAATTCTCACAAACGCATTAGTCCCTCAACCAACTTTGTCGTCAATACTCCAAAACCAACTAGGGGTGGCACTAGATGCACTTACAATCTCCCCCTTTTTGGTGATTGATGACAAACTAGTTGAAGTTTTCAACGGGGATAAAGTATGTGAAATTGTAAGGATAGGAATTTGTCTTCATACGTTGCAAGGGCTCCCCCTTAAGATGTGCATATAAGTAATTTTCTTTTGGAATGCAAATGCACATGGCAGGTTGTACTTGTGGAGATCCACTTCAACTTATGAAGATAATTCATCATGCATGAAGTGATATAGCAATAAGAATGACATGCATAATGAAAAATGGACGTCTGCAGAATGATCTAAGTGCGGAAGTTATCATCGCACATGCGGAATTTATCATCGCAAAGCAAATAAGTAGCAGAAGTAGCAGACGACCATCAAGTTTAGGTGTTACAACTCAAAGAGCCAAATGTTTCAAAACGCAAGAGTTGTAAGCACGCAGCAAAATATAATGCAACCGCCCATATGAACCCGCTTGAAGACTATCAACTCATACGCTTCTCCCCCTTTTGTCAGTAAGGACCAAAAAGGTTTGAAGACATAGAGCATCTACTCGTCCTCATGAGTAGGTGAAGCAGCAGGGTTGTCGTCGTTGGTTGGCGGTGCAGACATACTTGGTGCAGTGTCGATGCGTGCAGTAGTAGGAGGCGGTGAAGTAGCATCATCTTCATCATCGATCACTCTGGCATTGACAGTTGCTGTGGAGGAAGAATAGTCAGAGTCTTCAAGAGATGGAGTTCGATGTAGGACAGCAGTCCGTGGAGGAGTGGAGTCAAACTGGAATCTTTCATTGAAGCCATCGTCTTGAAGATCTGCTTCAGCACTAAGCAGGGTCAAACTCTTCCATGATCGCCGGCAAGTCTCATGAGCAACAAATGCATTCTTGGTGGCAAGGTTTCAAATGCGATTGACATCCACCAAGAGGCTTTGCATCTGTCTCTTGAGCCAATAGTGATGCTTATCCTGTTTCTGATGAAGTGCCATAAGAAGTTCTCGGTCATTGAGAACACGAGAGCGCTTCCGAGGCCTTTGGGCAATGGTGCTTTCAGTGGCTTCAGTAGGTGCACGATGAGGCAGATGAGTATTTCTAGCCATTGGATAGATTCGTGTTGCTGCTTGGACGCCTTCGATGGGTTGAGTGAAACTTTGGTGCTCGACATTCTGAAGACAAAGAGGCTTCTTGGCAGGGTCAGAGTATATGGCTTCAACTGACATATCAACCTTTGGTAAAAAGATCAGATGATTGCTAGCAGAGGTTGATAGTTGACATATGAGTGTCGCTTGATGAGGCGCATGACCCATGGAGCATAGAACTTCAGACCAAAAAGGTCAGATCCAGAAGCAGCAAGTTGCCTGATGAAGAATTCTTGAGTATTGAAGCTGATGCCATTGAGAATGTAAAAGACCAAAGTCTTCATAGCTGCTTCAAGCTTGGCCGCTGATGAATGTCCTTTGATAGGCCATAGAGTTCGCTTGATAATATGATATATTGTGCGCGGCAGATACTCAAGGTCTTCAACAAAGAACTCTGTTGGATATTCAGCGTCAGATGGCAAAGGCTTCATCATGCTCAACATCTGGCTCATGTTGGGTTTGGCTTATGGAAGATGCTCTCCAATACATTGCGGTGTAGCTGACAATCAGGTTCATATAGCTCTCCGGGAGTGGCTAGCCCTGTAAGCTCGATGATGTCAAGAGCTTTGGCTTCATGATGAACATTTCCGGTCATCCACTTGAGAACCCATGTCTTGATATCTCTGTTGTAGCCGCGAATGTGTAGAGTAGCATAGAATTGAAGCAATAGCTCTTCATTCCAGTGTTCTTTGTCTGTCACAAAGTTGAGCAGACCAGCATCACGAAAGCAATCAAGTGCTTCTTCTAAGCACGGCAGTCCAGCAATAGCTTCAGTGTCAAGGCGCATATGAGAGAAAATGCGCGCTTGATCATATAGAACGCAGGAGTAATAGCTTCTCTGCTGATAGCTCCAGAACCAATCTGATGAAATCCTTGGCTTTGAGTAGGGGTTCTTGGCGCTGTCAAAGAAGGTATTGTGGCTCTTGAAGCCATTGGCATTGAAGGACCCGGGGGAGTTGGCAGTACCTGGAAACCTTGGCAACCTGGGCTTTGGCTTCTGGACCTGAGGCCTATGCTCAACATGATAGTCAAATTGGGGTCCTGAGGCAGCAGGCGGAGGCACCAGAACAGGCCATCGGACAGTGACAAGCTGACCGTGATCGTACGCTTGCTCAATAGTGTGAGGCCTTGGTGGCGAAACTGGAGCAGGGGCAACATCAGAGGGTTCAGGCTGCACAACATGTGCTTCAGGAGCAGTTGTCAGATTGGCTTCAGGTGCAGCATCCTCATGGGCTTCAGGTGTGACATTTTCATGAGCTTCAGGTGCAGCGTTCTCATTGACTTCAGGGTCAACATCCTCAGTGGCCACATTTGCTTCGGGTACAGTGGCCTCATTGGTTTCAGGCACGCTGGTTGGTGCAGGCTCCACATTGGCGTCAGCCATGACTACGTCACTGGCTTCATTGGCGTTGGTTGTGGCAGCCTCAACATTTTCAACCTCCTCTGGACGAACAGGAGGGTCGGGCACAGGCACGTTCAAATCATGAACTGCATCTTCCTCAATCGCTGGGGGTGTTGGTACACGAACTTCTTCTTCCTTTTCTTCGGCTGATGCAGCCGGAATGTCTTCAGCAGCATGGGCTTCAGACATGGAGATGTTCACTGTTGGAGCTGGTTCAGAGAAAACTTGCCGTGCAATGGGTGAACGTTGCACTTCTCCTTCAGGAACGCTCAACAGAGGGACTTCAGGCCTTTGTCCTCTTCGAAGCCTGCGAAGCGCTGGCTTCAAGTTAGGAGATGGACTTGGCGGGGCCTGAAAGTCTTCAGCCTCTTCTTGCACTGGGGGTGTAACTCGATGTTGTTGTTGGGGAGTACTAGGGGAGTCTTGGTGTCGTTGTGGGTGATCAGCCCATGAAGCATCCTGAGCAATTGGCGTCAAAGGATGACCAATGCTGATTGAGGGAGTCCTGGACTAGGGGGTGTCCAGACAGCCGGACTATCATCGTCCGCCGGACTCCAAGACTACGAAGATACAAGATTGAAGACTCCGTCCCGTGTCCGGATGGGACTTTCCTTGGCGTGGAAGGCAAGCTTGGTGATACGGATATGTAGATCTCCTACCATTGTAACCGACTCTGTGTAACCCTAGCCTTCTCCGGTGTCTATATAAACCGGAGGGCTTTAGTCCGTAGGACACAACATACATTACAACAATCATACCATAGGCTAGCTTTAGGGTTTAGCCTCCTTGATCTCGTGGTAGATCCACTCTTGTACTACCCATATCATCAATATTAATCAAGCAGGACGTAGGGTTTTACCTCCATCAAGAGGGCCCGAACCTGGGTAAAACATCGTGTCCCTTGTCTCCTATTACCATCCGCCTAGACGCACAGTTCGGGACCCCCTACCCGAGATCCGCCGGTTTTGACACCGACATTGGTGCTTTCATTGAGAGTTCCTCTGTGTCGTCATCGATAGGCTCGATGGATTCTTCAATCAACAACGCTGTCCAGGATGAGACTTTTCTCCCCGGACAGATCTTCGTATTTGGCGGCTTCGCACTGCGGGCTAATTCGCTTGGCCATCTGGAGCAGATCGAAAGCTACGCCCCTGGCCGTCAGGTCAGATTAGGAAGCCTAAACTTCACGGCCAACATCCGCGGGGACTTGATCTTCGACGGGCTCGAGCCACAGCCAAGCGTGCCGCACTGTTACGATGGGCATGATCTAGCTCTGTCGCCGAACAGTGCCTTGGTGGCCGCACAAGAATCCGCTCCAGCCCTTAGACCGGAGCCGACCGCCCAGATCGAGGACCCGTGGTTGGACACCGCCTCGGGGGCTTCAACTTCCACGGCGATGGAGCCGAACACTAACCTTGTCCCTCGCAAAGCTCGTGACTCCGAGGTGCCGGACTCCTTGCCGGACTCCGGACCTCCCACGCCCCTGCCAATCAAATCTGATTGGGCGCCGGTTATGGAATTCACCGCCGTGGACATCTTCCAACACTCGCCCTTTGGCGACATCCTAAATTCGCTAAAGCATCTCTCGCTATCCGGAGAGCCCTGGCCGGATTGTGGCCAGGATGGTTGGGATACGGATGACGAAGAAATTTAGAGCCCACCCACCACCCACTTTGTAGCCACTGTCAACGATTTAACCGACATGCTAAACTATGACTCCGAAGACATCGACGGTATGGAGGACGATGTCGGAGATGAACAGGAAACAGCGCCTACAAGGCAAGGGAAGACCACCTCGTCATACAACGTATACATGGTGGACACCCCAAAAGGAAGCGATAACGAGGACCAACGGGGCACGGCAGAAGATAATCCCGCCGACAAACAACCAAAACAGCGACGCAGATGCCGCACTAAGTCCCGCCTTGACAACAACAGCGCTCCTAACGACCCAGCAATACAGCAGGGCAAACCAGCGGATGACGAACACGCAGACAAGCAACCGTCCGAACAAGACGAGTCAGATAATCAATCCAGGCCCGGCGAAAACAACAGTCCAGGCGACCTCACGCCGGACACACCGCCGGAGAATAAAAACCTTCGGAAAAGACTCGTTGCCACCGCAAGAAGTTTGAAAAAGGAAAAACGGAAGCTCAAAACAGCGGAAGATGCACTCAGAATGAGGTGGAGCAAAGTGCTCAAAACCGCAAACAAATACGGCAATGGCCATCAATCAAAGAGCTACCCGAAGCGCAAGCTACTACCAGAATTTGATGAGGAGGCCATAGAGCCCCCACAGTCAAAAAACAAAGAGGTCGCCTGGTTGGATAGACGGCCAGATGATAGGCCAAAATCTGAAAGCGGCGCCGCACATAAGCCGACTAACGACCCTGGAAAGACAGCTGGCCCAGCCAGGTCCATTTACGGGCCAAAGAAGAGGGCCCCAGGAAACAATGCAACACGACAAGTGTCCGAAGACAGTGGTGCACCTAAATACAGGGGCGCCGCACACCCACTATGTTTCACCAACGAGGTGCTGGATCATGAATTCCCAGCAGGATTTAAACCTATGAACATAGAGGCCTACGACGGAACAACAGACCCTGGAGTCTGGATAGAAGATTATATACTACACATACACATGGCTAGAGGAGACGATCTCCACGCCATAAAATACCTACCCCTCAAGCTCAAAGGGCCAGCCCGTCATTGGCTCAAAAGCCTCCCAGAAAACACTGTTGGAAGCTGGGAAGAGCTTGAGGACGCGTTTAGAGCAAATTTTCAAGGGACTTATGTCCGCCCTCCGGATGCAGATGATCTAAGTCATATAACTCAACAGCCCGGAGAGTCAGCGCGCAAATTCTGGAATAGGTTCCTCACCAAAAAGAACCAAATAGTCGACTGTCCGGACGCCGAAGCCTTAGCAGCTTTTAAACACAACGTCCGAGACGAATGGCTCGCCAGACACCTCGGCCAAGAGAAGCCGAGGACAATGTCTGCGCTAACAAGCCTCATGACCCGCTTCTGTGCGGGAGAGGATAGCTGGCTAGCAAGATGCAGCACCAGCGACCCAAGTACATCCGAGATCAGAGATGGAAACGGAAAATCACGGCGTAGAAAAGAGCAGCGCCGGAATAAAGAGAAAAGCCCAAAGAGCACGACAGTCACTTCCGGATTCAAAAGCTCGCGGCCAAACAACAAAACACCGCCTCTTAAGGATGACAGCGATGAGCTATCCAACTTAAACAAGATTTTGGGTCGGATATGTCAAATCCACAGTACCCCCGGAAGGCCTGCAAACCACACCCATCGAGATTGTTGGGTTTTCAAACAGTCCGGCCGACTAAACGCCGAACACAAGGGGCTCGACGCGTCAAGCGAAGATGACAAACCCCACCAGCAAAGCACCGGAAAACAAAAGAATTTCCCACAAGAGGTCAAAGCAGTAAATTCACTTCATGTGATAATACGGAAAAACAGTGCGGCACCCGTTAAAATGGGTCTCGCACGGTCCAATCCAGCAAAACATAGAGATTGGACATCAAAACCAATCACTTTCGACCACCTGGATTATTCCAGAAGCGTTCGACATGCAGGATGGACTGCCCTGATATTGAATCCCATAATCGACGGACTACAATTTACACAAGTCCTGATGGACGGAGGCAGCGACTTAAACCTGCTGTATCCAAACACAATCCGCAAGTTGGGGATAGACCTTACTAAAATTCGACACAGCCGCACTTCCTTTAAAGGAGTGACGCCAGGCCCTTACGCCAAGTGCACAAGCTCCCTATTACTAGAAGTTGTGTTCGGATTACCGAACAACTTTCGACGCGAAAAACTAATCTTTCATATCGTCCCATTTAAAAGTAGCTATCAAGCACTCTTGGGACGAGAAGCTTTTGTCCGCTTCAACGCCATACCACATTACGCGTCTCTTACACTTAAGATGCCCGGTCCACGTGGCATCATTTCAGGGTGAGGGTCATTTAAAGACCCCGGACACGGTTAGACGAGTCCGGCATAAATAAGCTAGGGACTCCCAAGCCGCACACCCCTTCACAAGGGGCTGCGCACACAAGCAATAGCGAACTCACACAGACTCCGCTTTAACAACTTATATTTCTTCCTTCGTATATATTTTGCACAAATTCCTTTTAAACTAAGTTCCTCTCTTTTTACAGATGAACAACGTGCTCACCCGTCCAGGATAACGGCACAACGGAGACACAGGCGCAGACGTGCAGTAGGGACTCGCCGCGAGGATTCTTTTCAGATTAAGACCCTGCGTAAACCTTTTTTACTGTCTCTTGTTGTTATAATCCCTTGGTTTCTCATTATAACCAAAGCGGAACCTGACGTTTTGGCATCGGCCGCGTCAGAGGACCATGCCCGTACCTGGACACTAGGGGCTTAGGGCATTGTTCTGCCCATTATTACAAAGACCAAACACCTTAGGGAGTGTTCGGCGTCTCGAGTTAGGCCTTATATGCATCAGCACTGAATCATGTCTTTGGTCAAATGTTGGGTTTGCCCGGCTCCTGTGTTTTGCTGCCTTATGTTCCGTATCATCGGCTAACGCGGCACCAGGAGAACTACTGCGATTGTGCCCCAGTTCGGCTGGGCGAGCACCTCAGTAGAGAAAGCCGAAAACTGACTGTCATGATACAGCGAGAGACTGGTCAACCACTCGATCGACTATCGGAATGTTTAGAATTCCCCGCTTTGACGAAGGACCGTTTCCAGGTCAGGCACACACGCACCCCGAATTCGTAGAAGCGCGGTGCCCCAAGGGGCTATATCGTAGCCCCACCCTCGAACTCCACTGGCTAAGTGAAAGTGATAAAGCATCATAGTCCGGATTGCCTCATTTGCTACGCTACCACCTCCTTAACAGGACCGAGACGTCGGATTAAGTGTGAAAAAGCGCTATTTTTTGTGAACACCCCCGCACCTTGTGCGTGGGGGCTGAAGCCGAAGACTGCGACCTTTCAGGTTATACAAATGTATACATAAACGGCCGCATAGGAGATATTTTAACACTTGGAACGCACAAGTATAAAAAGCGGTTACATCATAATCATTGTTTTACAAGATAAAACGTTCATTTGAACGTGATATTTTTTGAGCACTGTGACTCTATTACACGAGCGCCACGCATAACTTCCCCAAAATAGTGCTCGGCGTGTAACCGGCTTTCGTCCGAACCCTGGGCGGCAACAGCGGTGGCATCCATCTCTGTCCAATGTGTCTTCACACGGGCAAGGGACATCCGCGTGCCTTCTATGCAGGCCGACCGCTTCATCTCCTTGATATGCGGCACCGCTCCAAGAAATTGATACAATAAGCCAAAATAGCTCGTCTCCTTGGGCCTCTCTGGCCAGACATGCGCCACGGTATCAGTCATGGCAAGTCTGGACAACCTGTTCAGCTCTGCCCATTCGGCCAACCGATCGGTCAACGGAAGTGAACGATCCGGACTATGGAATTGAGATAAAAATAGCTCTTCCGTCTTGTGATCCTCCTGACTACGGAAGTGCACAACGGCATCCGCCGCACTTGCCGCTAAGTCCATATATGGATCCTCCGGACCCCACAGGTGACCAAGCTGGGCATACTTGGGATCCGTAAAACGTTTATTTGAATGTGATATTTTTTGAGCACTGCGACTCTATTACATGAGCGCCACGCATAACTTCCCCAAAATAGTGCTCGGCTTTCATCCGAACCCTGGGCGGCAACAGCGGTGGCATCCATCTCCGGACAATGCGCCTTCACACGGGAAAGAGCCATCCGCGCGCCCTCGATGCAGGCCAACCGCTTCATCTCCTTTATATGCGGCACCGCTCCAAGGAATTGCTGCAGTAAGCCGAAGTAGCTCGTCGCCTTGGACCTCTCTGGCCAGACATGGGCCACGATGTCAGTCATGGCAAGTCCGGACAATCTATTTAGCTAGGCCCATTCGGCCAACCGGTCCGTCAACGGAAGCGAGCGATCCGGACTGTGGAATTGAGACCAATATAGCTCTTCCGTCTCGTGATCCTCCTGGCTCCGGAAGTGCTTAACGGCATCGGCCGCACTTGCAGCTAAGTCCATATACGGATCCTCCGGACTCCACAGCTGCTCAAATTGAGCATACTTTCCATCCATAAACCGGCGACGCAGCAGAAAAGGCTTGCCAGCCACAATATCCCCGGCCTGGCGCAGCTCCTCCTTCATAGCCCGCATTGCAGAACGGGCATCCTTGGCCTCGGCGGTGGCCTTCCCCAGGTCTTCCCGCTCCGATATGCGCTCCTTTTCAAGAGCCTCGTTGCGATCGGCAGCATCCTTCAATTTAATGGCCAATTCGGCCATCTTGTCCCTGCTTAGGCAGTGTGCAGCCCTTTCGGCTTTTAACTCCTCGGCCGCCCTCGAGGCAGCCGCATCACTCCTTCGGGCTTGCTCCTTAGCTTGAGCAAGCTCGGCCTGAAGGCTCTCCACAGCAGCAGCACCGTCTGTGTCACAGCATAAATATTATCAGAGGCGGGCTTTGGCTCCCTTAATAAGTGACTGCGGAGAATTCATTTACCTTGCGACTCGTCAAGTCGCCGGTTGACAAGCGCGATGTCCGCATCCGCCACATCAAGTTGCCGCATTAACTCGACAACTCCACTAGTCCGGCTGGCCCCCGGACTATCCGCCACCTGCATAGGAAGGGCAACATTCAATACCTGCAATTTTGATCCTCGGCACGCCATCGCTTTCGACAACCTACCAAGTCTCAGGGGCTACTATCTATACAGGGCGCACTTCTATGTGCAAAACTGTCAAAAAGGCGCGTCGTTCTCGCGTACCTCAAATCCCGCCAGCAAACTCCTGACGGCATTATGCAATCCGCTTTCGACGGACGAAATCCTTCCGATCTCCATACTCATTAAAGCACGGTGATCTTCTGAGATGGACGCAATCTCAAGCAGACTCTTTAGCTCCCCCGGCCGGACACTAGTCGGCGCTGAACTCTCCGGCTCCACCGGGCTCTGGGATACCCTCCGTGACGATACTTCAGGCTCGTCTGCCCTGTCCGGCGACGCAGCAGGCGGAGGCGTTTTGCTCTCCATCATCTCCGGACGAAGATCCCCCGAAGACGAACTCATCTGAGAAGTCCGCAGATCCGAACTGTAAAGCAAAATTTCGGTTATTCACAGAAGCACAAATGGAGGTATTTTCTTATTAATGAACTCCCATTTCCCTACTCACGGCTCGCTGGAGGGCTGATCCTTTAGAGACGATTGTACGTCCGGGTTCTCCCCGGACGCAGGACCCTCCGGTGAAGATTTCTTCTCCCGCTTAGAGGCTTTGGCCTCCAGGTCTTCGGAGGCGGTCCTCTTCTCCCCCTGGAAGGAGGGATTTTTGATCCTCCCCTCTTCAGGCGCCCCCTTGGGCGAGGTATTAACTCTTCTATTTTCCCCATCACCCCTTTCTTCGGGCGCGACCTCCAACATTCTGACCAGCACGCGCTCCAGTGCGGTCTCTGGGAGGGGGGCCGGACACCTTATCAGCTTCGATCGCGCTACCCACTCCTGATGATGGGTCAGGAGGCGAACTCTAAAAAGCAAATAAACAGAACGTCCGGACTCTGAGCTACTTACCTGAGTATCCGGGCGATTGCGGCATAGGCCTGCGTCCTCGGTCAATTCCGGACACGCCACCTGCGGTCCGAAGAACAACTTGTACATCTCCACGGGTGTCGTACCCATGAAGTGTTGGAGAATTCGTGGTCCCTCCGGATTGAACTCCCATAACCGGAGAGGACGGCGTTTGCAGGGCAGAAGACGCCTGATTAGCATAACCTGCATCACCACAACCAGATTGATCTCCCTTGCCTGGAGGTCTCGAATCCGGCCCTGCAATGAGGGCACGTCTTCGGACGTCCCCCAATTGAGCCCTTGGTTGACCCATGACATCAGTCGACGTGGAGGTCCCGGGCGGAATGAAGGTGGCGGCTTTTGCTTGCTGCCCTTCGGAGCGGTGATATAAAACCACTCCTGCTGCCACAAGCCGAGCTCCTCTTGGAAGGAGCCCTCGAGCCACAGGGCATCGGCCCTTCTTCTTATGGCCGCCCCGCCGCACTCCGCTTGACGCCCCCCGATCATCTTCGGCTCCACATTGAAGGTCTTCAGCCACAGGCCGAAGTGGGGGGTGACGCGGAGGAAGGCTTCGCAGACAATAATGAATGCGGAAATATGGAGGATGGACTCTGGGGCCAAGTCGTGAAAATCCAGCCCGTAGTAGAACATGAACCCTCTCACGAAGGGGTCCGTCGGGAAGCCTAAACCCCGACGGAGGTGGGATACGAAGACGACGTACTCACCGGTCTCGGGAGTGGGCACGGCCTGCCCTTGGGCGGGCAACCTGTGCGAAATCTCGTAGGACAGGTACTTGGCCTCACGCAGCTTTACCACGTCCCCCTCCGTGACGGAGGAGGGCATCCACTGACCCTAAAGGTCGGAGCCGGACATTGTTGAAAATTCGAAGCGCTCGAATATGGGGCTCTGGGTGTTAGAACTTGGGGCAAGGAGGAGATTCGATGGAAGATTGAAGAAAAGAAACGAGCCTTGGTCCTCTTATAAAGGGGGGAAATACCAAGAGCCGTCTCCGTGAGCGTTCGGGATTCACCTTTGATAGAGGAGGCGTGGCGATGGGCGCGGTTGGGTTACCCATGCTCGTATTGATGACAATCCCGGAATAAGGGGAGCACGATCTCTGCTTCGACAAGACGTGCCAAGGAAACTGCTTCGCTAAACGTGCTGAGGTGGTATAATAAAAAACGATGCAAGTAAAGGCTTGGTAGTGGTGTGATGTTACGCCACAAAATATGTCAGCAGATTGAACTTGTGTGTGTTTTATTCTCTCTATGGTGGAATGTGGAATTTATTTTGCAGAGCCGGACACTATCCTGGTGTTCGTGATCTTCTCTGGATTATTCAAAGAAGGAACCCGCCTTGCAATGCCGAACATTATGCGCGCCGGACTTATCGCCATTGAAGCCTGGTTCAGGGGCTACTGAGGGAGTCCTGGAATAGGGGGTGTCCGGACAGCCAGACTATCATTGTCCGCCGGACTCCAAGACTACAAAGATACAAGATTGAAGACTCCGTCCCGTGTCCGGATGGGACTTTCCTTGGCGTGGAAGGCAAGCTTGGTGATACGGATATGTAGATCTCCTACCATTGTAACCGACTCTGTGTAACCCTAGCCTTCTCCGGTGTCTATATAAACCGGAGGCCTTTAGTCCGTAGGACACAACATACATTACAACAATCATACCATAGGCTAGCTTTAGGGTTTAGCCTCCTTGATCTCGTGGTAGATCCACTCTTGTACTACCCATATCATCAATATTAATCAAGCCGGACGTAGGTTTTTACCTCCATCAAGAGGGCCCGAACCTGGGTAAAACATCGTGTCCCTCATCTCCTGTTACCATCCGCCTAGACGCACAGTTCGGGACCCCCTACCCGAGATCCGCCGGTTTTGACACCGACACTGATGATTTCGCTGTTCGTACGAAAACGCGATGATACCACTTGATGTTCGATCTGAGGAAGAACTTCATTATCATTTACATTGTCATCATGACCAATGTCTTCAGCAGCGTTGGGTTCAGCTGCTGGAATATCTTCAGTCTCATGTGCCTCTGTGGTAGCAGGCTCATGGACAACCATCCTTCTTTCTTGATGAACAGACACAGGGCGGACCACGAAAATGGGTTCAACGACTAAGGGCTCTGTGGAAGCAGCCCTGGTCTTCTTGGTCTTGCGCTTCTTCTTTGAGGGAGCGGCATCAGAAGCTTCAGTATTCTTTCTCTTTCTCACATCAGCCTCAGCAGCCTTTGTCTTCTTCTGTTCTGAAGCGGTTGTGGTGACCTTAGGCTTCGAGCCAGTCATGCTGCTCGGGAAGATAATGCGAGGGGCTTCATGGCTTGAAGGCTCAGGCTGTTCGGCAGCGTGCTTCTTCTTCCTCTTTGCAGCCATCCTGGGGTCAATGCCTGGACGGCCAAGGGACTTGTGCTTCTCAGCCTCATTGTAGGCAAGCACACATTTATCAGCCAAAAGCTTCATGCGTTCTCGAGAGCCCTGAGCTTCTTGGCGTTTCTGCATAAAAGCTTCTTTGAGCTCATGGAGCATGACCTTGAAGTTGCGGACGTCTTGAACACTCAGATTGGCCACATGCTTCTTGAATTGGGTCTTCTCAAAATCAATCTTGTTTTTGAGCTCAACGATGCGCTGAGCGAGAGCTAGCTCAGAGGCAATGGCGCCATTGAAGGCGACGCTGAGGCCAATTGGGAGCTGTAAATCTTCAAAGCTGACGTTGGGGGTGTCGAACCACTCATCAATGAAATTGTGAATGATGGCCACATCAAAGAGAGGCAGGTTGCTGAAGATTTCTGCTTCTTCTTTGCTCTTGATCAGCTGCTCAAGGGCATCATCACCAAGATCTTCATCACTTGATAGATCAATGGGTTCTTCACGCAGGATTGCGGCAGGAGTCAAGGCTCGTTGATCAGTTGTTTTAACAAGCTGCTTTTTCTTGTCCGTTCTCTTGGAGACTCGGGACAGATCTTCATATTGCACACTGGCTTCAGGAGGTGCAGTGCCCAGTGGCTTCGCACGCAAAGTCTTCGGAGGTGGCTTTGCAGCTGAGGTTGAAGCCTTAGACTTCTTTTGCTTCTGCGGCTTTGGAGGAGGAGGAGCGGGGGCTTCATCAGAGTCAGCACCATTGTCAGAATGATCTACTCTGGCGCCTTGGACCATGATATAGGTGATGAGGCCGTCAAGGTTGGCATAGAGGCCAATGACATTGGGATTGGCTTCACGAGAGCCGTCAGCATGGGGAGCAGAGGGACCTGGGTTGAAGTCCAAACCCAAGGACTTCTTGTTCTCCTTGGCCGCAGCCACAACAAACTGATAGTTGCGCTTGAATAGCGAATCTTCACGACACCATAGTAGTGAAGTGGGATCTGCGTTTGCTGGCTGTGGCCCACGGACCATGCATGGATAGAAGCCTTGTTCAATGGCTTCAGCTCGACTCTTGGGTTGAAGCCCTCGATAGAGGATATCGCCCCATGGGCTCTTGATGGCATTCTTCTCTGCATATTCCTTTGTGACAAACTTGTACTTGAACCACTCCTCAGCCCAATAGCGTCGAATCCATTGAATTCACGTCTTCCTCTGATGATAATTCTCTTCGGGATTTGTCTTGTACAGTTCTGCTAAGTCCTCAGGCAGAGCTTTAGAAGTGCCTCCTCTGCGTTGTCTGCCACCCTTCCTTGCTGATTTCTCTGTTGCCATGAACTTCAAGCTGAAAGGCTTCAGAACGTTCACAAGCTTCAAAGATTTGCGTTTGCTGGTCAAGCAGGAACTGGCTTCAGGAGAATTTATATGATGTTGTAAGTATTCTGCAAACGAATGCAGACTATGAGAACCAAGGGATTCTCCCACGGACATGTACCTGTGACAGCATTAGAGATGCGAGGGAAGGGGAAGAGGTCATATGCATTCTCAGAAGATTTTGAAGATAAATCAGTTTGAAGACATTGACCTCATGTTGCAAAGACATTCACTTATATAGATGAGTTGGTTCCAGATTTGTACCAATCCGTGAATAAGTACAAGTGAGGAATCAAACTAGTAGAAATCTAAGCGAATCAACTAAGCAGTATGAGATGCAGACGGAATAGATCTAGCTTTGAATAGACGGAAACAACTTTCGGTAAACAGGATGAATCTTGAAGATCAAAAAGGTGGTAAAAATAGAGTTATAATTACCGCACGAAGAACTGCTAGATGGAGAAGAAGAGGAGACCGAGTAGTTCATCCCACCGTGCCCTAACTTGGCGACGGAGGACACCTATGGTGACGGCGGAGAGGGATGTCCGCGGCCGGCGTGAGGACGGCGTCGGAGAAGTCGCGGCAGCTAAGCGCTTCGTCGTCGGCGTCGGCGCGAGCTAGCGGTGGCGCTAGGGTTTTGACGGAGGTGGAGAGGTGGAAGAAGGATTTCTTTACCGCAGGGGAACAGGTATTTATAAGTAGGTGAGAGACACAGCGCAATTACGTTGGTGCCCCTGGCGGTTCACATCTGAGGGGCACGTGGCAAGCATGCAACACACTCAGGGTTGTCCCACGTTCCCACGCCCGCCAGGCATGTCGGAGAGTTGTTCCGGCTTCTCCGGATTTCAACAGTAAAGATAAGCCATTAAGAACAGATTTAATGTTTGTCTCTTTGCCTTCTGCTGACTAGGACGCAGAGAAGACATTCGACAGTTTCAACAGAATGCATATGATTTGGACAGATAGATTTTGAGATAGTAAGCATAGAGAGGTTAGGGTCCGATCACATTCACTTAGTTCAAAAGATCCAATCTTGAAGACATAGCTATAAGTGAATGCTGTAGAGGACAGAACACTAGTATATATATATATATATATCAGAAAGCAATCAAATCATCATAGTGCAGAAAGTCATGAAGACAAATTGAAACTGAAGACAAACCAAATGCGAAGTCATTGCAATATAACGCCTTGAGTGAAACACTTCAAACAAGAAAAGTTGGTGGTGGCGTTACCCACCGTATAGGAAGTATTAGACCCAGACACGGCGCACAATTATCGTGGCGCTCCGAAGTCAAATTCCATGTTAATATGTTCACACTCAGAGTGTAAATCTTCATTGATTGAAGATATACCTTACTTTGTGTGTTGCACATCTAAGTCATCAACATGCATAAGTGTTAGGATGTGTGCCTGATTACAGGACATTAGAGGATTCTAAGATATTTAGCTCACACCGTAACTTGCAAAACCTTTTCTCATCCAAGGGCTTTGTGAAGATATCTGCCAGTTGCTCTTCAGTGTTGACGTGAATGATATCGATATCTTTCTTCATAACATGATCTCTGAGAAAGTGATGACGAATTTCAATGTGCTTTGTCTTCGAGTGTTGGACTGGATTGTTGGCTATCTTGATGGCACTCTCGTTGTCGCAGAAGAGAGGTACTTGTTTCAGGTTGATGCCATAGTCCTTGAGAGTTTGCTTCATCCATAGAAGCTGAGCACAACAGGATCCAGCAGCAATGTATTCAGATTCAGCAGTTGAGAGTGATACACAGTTCTGCTTCTTCGAAGACCAACAGACAAGTGATCGACCAAGAAAATGGCATGTGCCAGATGTAGACTTGCGATCCACCTTGTCACCAGCATAATCAGCATCCGAGAATCCAACCAAATCGAATCTTGAGCCCTTGGGATACCATAATCCGAGTGTTGGGGTGTAAGCCAAATATCGAAGAATTCGCTTCACAGCTAAGTGATGCGATTCCTTTGGTGCCGCTTGGTACCGAGCACACATGCAAACACTAAGCATAATATCTGGCCTAGATGCACATAAATAAAGCAAAGAACCAATCATGGAGCGGTATACCTTTTGATCGAACTCTTTACCATTGTCGTCGGGACCAAGATGGTGTTTGGCTGGCATTGGCGTCGTGTAGCCTTTGCAGTCTTCCATTCCAAACTTCTTCAGACAATCTTTGAGGTATTTCTCTTGAGATATGAAGATGCCATTCCTCTGCTGACGAATTTGAAGACCAAGGAAGAACTTCAGCTCACCCATCATGGACATTTGATATTGCTCTTGCATCATGTACCCAAACTCATCACTGTACTTCTGGTTGGTGCATCCGAAGATTATGTCATCCACATATATTTGGCACACAAACAGTTCACCATCATATGTCTTCGTGAAGAGAGTGGGATCGAGGGATCCAGGTTTGAAGCCTTTGCTCTTCAGGAAGTCTTTGATTGTATCATACCAGGCACGAGGAGCTTGTTTGAGGCCATACAGTGCCTTGTTTAGCTTGTACACCATATCAGGATGTTTTGGATCTTCAAAGCCAGGTGGTTGTGCGACATATACTTCTTCTTCAATCTTGCCATTGAGAAATGCACTCTTCACATCCATTTGATATAGCAAGATATTGTGATGATTTGCGTAGGCTAGCAGTATGCGAATAGCTTCAAGCCTAGCAACAGGAGCAAATGTTTCATCGAAGTCAATTCCTTCAACTTGAGTGTATCCTTGAGCCACAAGACGTGCTTTGTTTCTGACGACTTGACCATGCTCATCTTGCTTGTTTCGATATATCCATTTTGTTCCAATAATGTTATGCTTGCGAGGATCAGGTCGCTTGACAAGTTCCCAGACATTATTCAGTTTGAACTGTTGAAGTTCTTCTTGCATGGCTTGAATCCATTCAGGTTCCATAAAAGCTTCAGCAACTTTCTTGGGTTCTGATATTGACACAAATGAAAAGTGCCCACAGAAGTTTGCTAGCTGTGTTGCTCTTGATCGAGTGAGCGGACCAGGTGCATTGATGCTGTCAATTATCTTCTCTATTTGAACTTCATTTGCAACACGAGGATGAACAGGACGAAGATTTTGCTCTGGCTGGTCATTGTCATCATTGGGAGGATTGTCTTCGGACTGAGCATTGTCTTCAGGTTGATTTGGTGCAGAGATGATAAGTTCCTCTTCAGGCTGTGCTTCAGAGGGCATGATTTCACCAGTTCCCATCAGCTTGATTGCCTCATTTGAAGGAGCTTCATCCAGTGTGCTTGGCAGGATCTCTCTCTGTGAACCATTGGTTTCATCAAATTTCACATCCACAGTTTCAACGATCTTGTAGAGATAAAGGTTGAAGACTCTGTAGGAGTGTGAATCCTTTGCGTAGCCAAGCATGAAGCCTTCGTGAGCCTTAGGTGCAAATTTTGACTTGTGATGGGGATCCTTGATCCAGCATCTTGCTCCAAATACTCTGAAGTAACTGACATTTGGCTTCTTGCCAGTAAGTAGCTCATATGATGTTTTGTTCAGAAGCTTATGAACATACACTCGGTTGATGATGTGACATGTTGTATCAATAGCTTCGGGCCAGAACTTTCTTGGTGTCTTGTATTCATCTAGCATTGTTCGAGCCATCTCAATGAGGGTTCTGTTCTTGCACTCCACGATGCCATTTTGCTAAGGTGTGTATGGAGCAGAGAACTCATGAGTGATTCCCATTGTATCCAGATACAGATCAAGTCCAGTGTTCTTGAATTCAGTGCCATTGTCACTTCTGATGTGCTTGATCTTCACACCATAATTGTTCATTGCTCGATTTGCAAAGCATCTGAAGACATCTTGTACTTCAGTCTTGTAAAGAATTATATGGACCCATGAGTATCTTGAGTAGTCATCAACAATGACGAAGCCATAGAGACAGGCAGTTGTTGTGAGGATGGAGTAGTGAGTAGGTCCAAATAAGTCCATGTGTAACAGCTCAAAGGGTTGAGATGTTGTCATGATTGTCTTTGATGGGTGCTTTGCCCTTGTCATCTTCCAGCTTCACAAGCACCACATAGATGATCCTTCTTGAACTTGACATCTTCGATGCCAATGACATGCTTCTTCTTGACGAGTGAGTGTAAGTTTTTCATGCCAGCATGTCCCAGCCTTCGATGCCAGAGCCAGCATTCTGAAGCTTTTGTGAGAAGACAAACGGCAAGCTGTGGACCTGCTGAGAAATCTACCATGTACAGATCATCTTTTTGATACCCTTCAAAGAGTAGAGATTTGTCAGATTCCATTAGTACAAGGCAACGATATTTGCCAAATATCACAATCATGTTTAAGTCACAAAGCATTGAGACAGACATTAAGTTGAAACCAAGGGATTCAACAAGCATCACTTTATCCATGTGTTGATCCTTTGAGATTGCAACTCTACCTAGACCCAATACTTTGCTTTTACCAGTGTCAGCAAATGTGATGTGACTTTGTCAGATGGACGTAAGGTTGAGTCCATGAGAAGACTTCGATCACCAGTCATATGATTTGTGCATCCACTGTCCATAATCCATTCTGAAGCTTTTGGTGATGTACCCTACAGTGCAGTTAGGAGGATAGGCTTCACACAAGTGTTGTGAAGCATATGCATTTGATACATATAGGGACAGTCACAGCTTATATCAAAGTTAGGACATTGACTGATGAGAAATTCAGATGTGAAGCATATAGAATGATATTTTAACATGCGTCCTCAGTGAGTTTTAGGTCCCCAGCAATATGACGCCATTGATTGCTGGTTGGAGACCATTTTCTGCAAAAGAGAGTTAGTTCTTCTTTGCCACCCACATTTTCAGTGGAGGCTTAGAAGCGATGAGTCTAAGTGCAGCATTTGAGAATTTTGGCTTTGAACCCCTAGCAAATAGCCTTGCAGGAGATGAATGATACTCATATGAATAAGCAGAAAAGTTCTTAGTTCTATGAACATAGCGGTTTGAAGATACAGGCTCATATTCATAAGTCTGAGCATGATTTCCCTGCAAAACATTGGCGTTAGGGTGACTCATGTGAGTCCTGTATCTGTATGAAGCCTTTGGGCCATATGAAGCTATAGGTCTGGGGTTTGTCTTCTTCCTACGTGGTGTCATGATGACATTCACAGGAAGATTCTCAATGTACCGCTTAGGTACCCAGATCTTCTTCATAGGTGGTCCGTTCCTGCAGTTAGTGCCAATGTACCTGGCAAACACTTCACCATTCTGATTTTTGAACAGCTTATAGTTTGCATCAAAGAATTCATCAATGATAATAGGATTAGCACAGGTAAAGCCAGATAAGGTAGATGGATCTACTGAAGGTCCCTTTGCAGCAACCCATGTGGTTTTGGGGTACTGCTCAGGCTTCCAGTACGAGCCATCAACATTCATTTTCCTTTCGAACCCAACACCCTCTTTCCTAGGGTTTTGGTTCAGAATCTGCTTTTTGAGGACATCGCAGAGAGTCTGATGTCCCTTTAAACTTTTGTACATCCCTATTTCAAGCAATGTCTTCAACATAGCATTTCATCAGCAACAGCAGTGGTATCCTCCGCAGAGGGGTTAGTGACCACATCAGTAGGTGAAGACAATGAAACAGTAGCAGCAGTGGAACATTCAGCAATAGATGTAGCGTTATCACGCTCAATGCATTTTAGACATGGTGGTTCAAATCCTTACTGAGCGGAACTGATCTGTTGAGCGCGAAGTGACTCATTCACCTTTTGAAGATCTTCATGAGCCGCTCTCAATTTCTCAAGCTCTTGTTTCCTTTGAAGATAATCATAGGAGAGCCTTTCATAAGTTGTTGAGAGCGATTCATGACGACCTTCAAGTTCTTGGTACTTACCATGAAGATTTTTTATGTCATCAACTAAGGACTGTGAACGTGTCATTTCAGCGTCCAACAGGTCATCGCTTTTGTCTAACAGTTTTTGAGTATGTTCCATAGCCTTTTGTTGTTCAGTTGCAATTTTAGCAAGTGTTTTGTAGCTGGGTTTGGATTCACAATCAGAGTCATCTTCACTTGAAGTTTGAAAGTAAGCATCGCGTGATTTTACCTTGGCACCGCGTGCCATGAAGCAGTAGGTGGGAGTAGGATCGTCTTCGTCATTAGCTTCAGCGTTGGTGTGGAAGTCATTGTCTTCAGTGTTGAAGATGGACTTGGCAACATAGGCAGTGACTAGAGCCAGACTTGCAACGCCAGGGTCAGACTCCTCTCTAGACTCCACCTCCGCCTCCTCGGAAGCAGACTCCTCCTCTGAATCCATTTCCTTGCCAACAAAATCACGAGCCTTGCCAGATGAGCTCTTCTTGTATGATGAAGACTTGGAAGAAGACTTAGAAGACTTTGAGGTTTTCTTCTTCTTCTTGTCATCGGAGTCATACTCCTTGTTTTTCTTCTTCTTCTTCTCATTGTCCCACTGTGGACACTCAGATATGTAGTGACCAGGTTTCTTGCACTTGTGGCAGGTTCTCTTCTTGTGATCATGTGTGGAAGCTTCATCATTCCTAGAGCTAGATCATGAAGACTTTCTGAAGCCTTTCTTCTTTGTGAATTTCTGGAACTTCTTCACAAGCATAGCAAGTTCCCTTCCAATGTCTTCAGGATCTTCAGAACTGCAGTCAGATTCTTCTTCAGATGAGGAAACAACTTTTGCCTTCAAAGCACGAGTTCGGCCATAGCTTGGACCATAGATATCTCTTTTCTCAGATAGCTGGAACTCATGTGTGTTGAGCCTCTCGAGTATATCAGACGGATCGAGTGTCTTGAAGCCAGGACGTTCTTGTATCATGAGGGCAAGGGTGTCAAAGGAGTTGTCAAGTGATCTCAGCAGTGTCTTGACGATTTCATGCTTGGTAATCTCAGTTGCGCCAAGAGCTTGAAGTTCATTTGTGATATCAGTGAGGCGATCAAACGTGAGTTGGACATTCTCATTGTCGTTTCTCTTGAAGCGGTTGAAGAGGTTGCGGAGAACGCTGATTCTTTGATCTCTCTGGGTTGAAACACCTTCATTGACCTTGGATAGCCAGTCCCAGACTAGCTTCGACGTTTCAAGAGCACTCACATGACCATACTGTCCTTTGGTCAGATGACCACAGATGATGTTCTTCGCAGTAGAGTCCAGTTGAATGAACTTCTTGACATCAGTGGGGGTGACACCTTCACCAGTTTTGGGAACGCCATTCTTGACGACATACCAGAGGTCGACATCAATGGCTTCAAGATGCATGCGCATCTTATTCTTCCAGTAGGGATATTCAGTTCCATCAAAGACGGGGCAAGCAGCGGAGACATTGATTATCCCTGCAGTCGACATAGCTGAAACTCCAGGTGGTTAAACCGAATCACACAGAACAAGGGAGTACCTTGCTCTGATACCAATTGAAAGTGCTAGTATCGACTAGAGGGGGGGTGAATAGGCGATTTTTATGAAAGTCTTCAAAACTTGTGGGTTTCGAAGACAAACAATAGAAACAACCTAATTGATATGCAGCGGAAGATAAACTACCTTGAACGAGCCATAGTCAAGTCTATAATGATGTGAAGGTACATGACTAATAGCAGTAAGGTAGTAAGGATCAAGATGGAAGATAGTCTGAAGCCAAACAACAATAGTAATCAAGCAATGAAGTCAAACGGATAAACAGATAAGCAATGACTTCATGAAGACAAACTCAAGTAGGGTTGAAAGGGATAGAACCAGTTGCTTGTTGAAGACACAGGATTTGTTGGACCAGTTCCAATTGCTGTGACAACTGTACGTCTGGTTAGGGAGGCTGAGATTTAACTCAGAAGACCGTGTCTTCACCTTATTCCCCTTGAGCTAAGGACACCTAGTCCTCGCCCAATCACTTGAAGACTTATTACACTTGAGGACTGTGAATCCTCCAGCCGGTTAGGCGTCGTGTTCAAGCTCAAGGGGAATAAGGTGAAGACACGGTCTTCTGAGTTCAATCTCAGCCTCCCTAACCAGACGTACAGTTGTCACAGCAACTGGAACTGGTCGAACAAATCCTTGTCTTCAAAACGCACTGGTTCTATCTCTTACTCTCCTTACTTACAGTTCGTCTTTGTGAAGTCATTGCCTGATTGCTATGCCTATTTGACTTCACTGTGTGACTACTTGTTTTGATTGGCTTCGTACTATCTTCCATCCTGATCCTACTACCTAGCTGCTATATGTCATTATGCTTTAGCTTCATACTTGTCTGACTATGGCTTGTCTAGTGTAGTTCATCTTCTGCTGCATGTTTATAGGTCCTGTTTTTGTGTTTGTCTTCGAAACTGTCAAGTTTTGAAGACTTTCATAAAAATCGCCTATTCACCCCCCCTCTAGTCGATAACTAGCACTTTCAGGGACAATGTTACTACCCTTTTTACCACACTTGTGCTTCAAAGTAGCACCATGATCTTCATGATAGAGAGTCTCCTATGTTATCACTTTCATATACTAAGTGGGAATTTTTCGTTATAGAACTTGGCTTGTATATTCTAATGGTGGGCTTCCTCAAAATGCCCTAGGTCTTCGTGAGCAAGCAAGTTGGATGCACACCCACTTAGTTTCTTTTGTTGAGCTTTAATATATTTATAGCTCTAGTGCATCCGTTGCATGGCAAACCCTACTCACTCACATTGATATCTATTGATGGACATCTCCATAGCCCGTTGATACGCCTAGTTGATGTGAGACTATCTTCTCCCTTTTTGTCCTCACAACCACCACCATATACCACCATAGTGCTATGTCCATGTCTTGCGCTCATGTATTGCGTAAGAGTTGAAAAAGCTGAAGCGCGTTAAAAAGTATGAACCAATTGCTCGGCTCGTCATCGGGGTTGTTCATGATGGGAGTATGTTGTGTAATGAAAATGAAGCATGGCTTAACTATATGATTTTGTAGGGATAAGCTTTCTTTGGTATGCTATTTTGATAGGACATGATTATTTGTTAGTATGCTTCGAAGCATTATTATTTTTTATGTTTTATAAGCTTTTGTCTTGAATCATTTGGATCTGAACAATCATGCCACAATAAAGAAAATTACATAGAGAATTGTGCTAGGTAGCATTCCACATCAAAAATTCTGTTTTTATCATTTACCTACTCGAGGACGAGCAGGAATTAAGCTTGGGGATGCTTGATACGTCTCCAGCGTATCTATAATTTTTGATTGTTCCATGCTATTATATTACCCCTTTTGGATGTTTATGGGCTTTATTTTACACATTTATATCATTTTGGGACTAACCTACTAATCGGAGGCCCAACCCGTATTGCTGTTTTTTTTGCCTATTTCAGTATTTCGAAGAAAAGGAATATCAAACGGAGTCCAAATGGAATGAAACCTTCGGGAGCGTGATTTTTGGAACAAACGTGATCCAGAGGACTTGGAGTGCAAGCCAAGAAGCAGCTGAGGCGGCCACGAGGGTGGAGGGCGCGCCCACCCCCCTGGGCGCGCCCCTATCTCGTGGGCCCCTCGGGCGGCCACCGACGTACTTCTTCCTCCTATATATACCCACGTACCCCGAAAACATCCAGGGAGCCAACGAAAAAAAAATTCCACCGCCGTAACCTTCTGTATCCGCGAGATCCCATCTTGGAGCCTTCGCCGGTGCTCCGCAGGAGGGGGAATCGACCACGGAGGGCTTCTACATCAACACCATAGCCCCTCCGATGAGTTGTGAGTAGTTTACCACAGACCTTCGGGTCCATAGTTATTAGCTAGATGGCTTCTTCTCTCTTTTTGGATCTCAATACCATGTTCTCCCCCTCTCTTGTGGAGATCTATTCGATGTAACTCTTTTTGCGGTGTGTTTGTCGAGATCCGATGAATTGTGGGCTTATGATCAAGTTTATCTATGAGAAATATTTGAATCTCTTATGAATTCTTTTATGTATGATTGAGTTATCTTTGCAAGTCTCTTTGAATTATCAGTTTGGTTTGGCCTACTAGTTTGATCTTTCTTGCCATGGGAGAAGTGCTTAGCTTTGGGTTCAATCTTGCGGTGTCCTTTCCCAGTGACAGCAGGGGCAACAAGGCACGTATTGTATTGTTGCCATCAAGGATAAAAAGATGGGGTTTATATCATATTGCTTGAGTTTATCCCTCTACATCATGTCATCTTTCTTAATGCGTTACTCTGTTCTTATGAACTTAATACTCTAGATGCATGCTGGATAGCGGTCGATGTGTGGAGTAATAGTAGTAGATGCAGGCAGCAGTCGGTCTACTTGTCACGGATGTGATGCCTATATACATGATCATGCCTAGATAATATCATAATTATTCTCTTTTCTATCAATTGCTCGACAGTAATTTGTTCACCCATCGTAATACTTATGCTATCTTGAGAAAAGCCACTAGTGAAACCTATGGCCCCGGGTCTATCTTTTATCATATAAGCTTTCAATCCACTTTAATTTGCATCTTTACTTTTCCAATCTATATTATAAAATACCAAAAATATATTTATCTTATCATACTATCTCTATCAGATGTCACTTTCGCAAGTGGCCATGAAGGGATTGACAACCCCTTTATTGCGTTGGTTGCGAGTTCTTTGTTTGTTTGTGTAGGTGCGTGGGACTTTTGAGGAGCCTCCTACTGGATTGATACCTTGGTTCTCAAAAATTGAGGGAAATACTTATGTTACTATTGATGCATCACCCTTTCCTCTTCAAGGAAAACCAACGCAAGCTCAAGACGTAGCACATACATGTCATCACAATAATCATCATGGATAGCAACTTTGTACTCATAATCAATTGGAACCTCTTCTGAAATAGTGGATTCATCACTAAATAAAGTCATTACCTCTCCAAATCCACTTTCATAATTATCACAATAAGATTCAACACCCTCCAAAATAGTGGGATCATTACTTCCAAAAGTTGACACTCTTCCAAACCCACTTTCATCAATATAATCATCATAAATAGGAGGCATGCTTTCATCATAACAAATATTCTCATCAAAACTCGGGGGTCTAAAAATATCATATTCATCAAACATAGCATCCCCAAGCTTGTAGCTTTGCATATCATTAGCATCATGGATATTCAAGTAATTCATACTAACAACATTGCAATCATGCTCATCATTCAAATATTTAGTGCCAAACATTCTATAGACTTCTTCTTCTAGCACTTGAGCACAATTATCGAAATCCTTATTTTCATGAAAGACATTAAAAAGATGAAGCATATGAGGCAACCTCAATTCCATTTTTTTGTAGTTTTCTTTTATAAACTAAACTAGTGATAAAACAAGAAACTAAAAGATTCGATTGCAACCTTCAAGCACTAACCTCCCCGCCAACGACGCCAGAAAAGAGCTTGATGTCTACTAAGCAACCTTTCTTCTTGTAGACGTTGTTGGGCCTCCAACTGCAGAGTTTTGTAGGACAGTAGCAAATTTTCCTCAAGTGGATGACCTAAGGTTTATCAATCCGTGGGAGGCGTAGGATGAAGATGGTCTCTCTCAAACAACCCTGCAACCAAATAACAAAGAGTCTCTTGTGTCCCCAACACACCCAATACAATGGTAAATTGCATAGGTGCACTAGTTCGGTGAAGAGATGGTGATACCAGTGCAATATGGATGGTAGATATAGGTTTTTATAATCTGAAAATATAAAAACAGCAAGGTAGCAGGTAACAAAAGTGAGCGAAAACGGTATCGCAATGCTTCGAAACAAGGCCTAGGGTTCATACTCTCACTAGTGCAAGTTCTCTCAAGAATGATAACATAACTAGATCATATAACAATCCCTCAACATGCAACAAAGATTCACTCTAAAGTCACTAATAGTGGAGAACAAACGAAGAGATTATTGTAGGGTACGAAACCACCTCAAAGTTATTCTTTCCGATCAATCCATTGGGCTATTCCTTCACAAACATCCCTAGAGTTTGTAGTAAAATAACAACTTAAGACACACATCAACCAAAACCCTAATGTCACCTAGATACTCCAATGTCACCTCAAGTATCCGCGGGTTTGATTATACGATATGCATCACACAATCTCAGATTCATCTATTCAAACCAACACAAAGAACATCATAGAATGCCCCAAAGTTTCTACCGGAGAGTCAAGACGAAAACGTGTGCCAACCCCTATGCATAGATTCCCAAGGTCACGCAACCCGCAAGTTGATGACCAAAACATACATCAAGTGAATCAATATAATACCCCCTTGTCACCACGGGTATCCCATGCAAGACATACATCAAGTGTTCTCAAATCCTTAAAGACTCAATCCGATAAGATAACTTCAAAGGGAAAACTCAATCCATTACAAGAAGGTAGAGGGTGAGAAACATCATAAGATCCAACTATAATAGCAAAGCTCACGGTACATCAAGATCGTGCCATATCAAGAACATGAGAGAGAGAGAGATCAAACACATAGCCACTGGTACATACCCTCAGCCCCGAGGGTGAACTACTCCATGCTCATCATGGAGACCGCCAGGATGATGAAAATGGCCACCGGTGATGGATCCCCCCTCTGGCAGGGTGCCGAAATAGGGTCCCGATTGGTTTTTCGTGGCTACAGAGGCTTGCGGCAGCGCAACTCCCGATCTTGGTTCAGTTCTGGAAGTTTGGGGATATATAAGAGGTGCTGGCGTCGGGAACTAGTCGGGGGGTCCAAGAGTCAGCCACGAGGTAGGGGGCGTGCCCTCCACCCTCGTGGTTGACTCGGGACTCTTATGGTCCATCTTCGATGCTCCGTGGGCTTCTTCTGGTCCAAAAATAATCTCCGTAAATTTTCAGGTCAATTGGACTTCGTTTGATATTCCTTTTCTGTGAAACTCAAAAACAAGGAAAAAACAGAAACTGGCACAGGGCTCTAGGTTAATAGGTTAGTCCCAAAAATCATATAAAATAGCACATAAATGCATATAAAACATCCAAGGTAGATAATATAATAGCATGGAACAATCAAAAACTATAGATACGTTGGAGATGTATCAAAGGCACACACAAGCAAAGATAGCAAACGAGCAAAAAAGGCATACGACAGAAGGCAAATAAAAAGGCAAATGTTTTTGTGTTTTTCTGAATCATTTTAGAAGTGGGGGAGAGGAAAACGAGAGGCAAGTTGCAAATAATGTAATGCAAGAGATGAGAGTTTATAGGTACTTGGTAGGCTTGATGTAGAACCTCCCCGGGAACGGCGCCAGAAATTCTTCCTGCTAATTCTTGAGCTTGCGTTGGTTTTTTCATTGAAGAGAAAAGGGTGATGCAACAAAGTAGAGATAAGTATTTCTTTTAGTTTGAGAACCAAGGTATCAATCTAGTAGGAGGTACAAGCAAGTCTCTAATCTATGCACCTGCACAAACAATCAAACACTTGCTCCCAACGCGATAAAGGGGTTGTCAATCCCTTCACGATCACTTGCAAGGATGAGATCTGATAGAGATAGATATAAGAGATTACTAAAATATAAAACAAAATAGAAGTAAATAAAACTCACCGATGTATTGTTGGGTTTTTGGTTTATAGATTCTAAAATATATGATGGAAAATAGACCCGGGAGCCATAGGTTTCACTAGAGGCTTCTCTCTTGAAGAAAGCATACGGTGTGTAAACAAATTACTGTTAAGAAGTTGATAGAAAAGCGCAAAGTTATGATGATATCTAAGGCAATGATCATGAATATAGGCATTGATAAGTAGACCGACTCCTGCCTGCATCTACTACTATTACTCCACACATCGACCGCTATCCAGCATGCATCTAGATTATTAAGTTCATAAGAACAGAGTAATGCTTTAAGTAAGATGACATGATGTAGATGGATAACTCAAGAAATATGATGTAAACCCCATATTTTTATCCTTGATGGCAATAATACAATACGTGCCTCGCTACCCCTACTATGTCACTGGGTGAGGACACTACAAGATTGAACCCAAAAGTAAGCACCTCTCCCATTGCAAGAAAAACCAATCTAGTTGGCCAAACCAAATCGATAGTTCGAAGAGAAATACAAAGATATAAAATCATGCATATAAGAATTTAGAGGAGGCTCAAATAATATTCATAGATAATCTGATCATAAATCCACAAGTCATCGGACCTCAACAAACACACCGCAAAAAAGTATTACATCGGATCGAACTCCAAGAACATCGAGGAGAACATGGTATTGAAGATCAAAGAGAGAAAATAAGCCTTCTAGCTACTAGCTATGGACCCGTAGGTTTGTGGTAAACTACTCACACATCATCGGTAGTGCGATAGAGTTGATGTAGAGGCCCTCAGTGATCAAATCCCCCTCCGACAGATCACCGGAAAAGGTCCCAAGATGGGATCTCACAAGGTCAGAGGCTTGCAGTGGCGGAAAAGTATTTTGGTGGGCGCTTCTGGTGGTTTGGGAATATTTTGGAATTTATAGAGCAAGAATTAGGGTTGGAGGACTCCTGAGGGGCCCACAAGCCAGGGGGACGCACCCTCCTGGGGCGCGCCTTGCAGGCTTGTGGCCTCCTCGGGAACCTTCTGGCCCCCTCTCCAAGTCCTACGGGTGTATTCTGGTCCAAGAAAAATCATCGCGAAATTTTTATTCCGTTTGGACTCCATTTGACATTCCTTTCTGAAAAAGCCAAAAACAAGGAAAAAACAGCAACTGGCACTGGGCGCTAGGTTAATAGGTTAGTCCCAAAAAATGATATAAATAGTATATTAATGCATATAAAACATCCAAAATAGTAACACAATAGCACGGATCAATCAAAAATTATAGATATGTTGGAGACGTATCACCTGTCTATGCATAGATGTGTCCACTCCATAAGGAGTGATACCACCCCTAGCTCATGCAGTACAACCGGATCAGGTGAGACTACAGAAACGGGTAAGACCAAAACTTTCATAACTCCTCCAAATGAACTCAATCATGATGGAAAGCTAACGAGAAGAGCTATCAAATATTCAGAACTAGCAAGAGAGATATGCCATTAATATAAAAGTGTGAAACCTCCATACGTGAAGAACCAGCAAAACTCCAACATCAAAACAGATAATAGAAGATGCACATGAAATCCATTTTCGATGAACTTGAGCTTGTCATGAAAACAATCACAAGCTTCCAAACCTCACATGGATAAAATCCAAACAAGGATCGAGAAAGATGATGCTAAGGATGCAAAGATTTGAGCTCCCTATGAACGATATGATCAAGCTACTCACTCGAGAGCCCCCCTTGATAGTACGGCTATCAGTCCTATAACCCAGTCTCCTAACACCATGAGACCGGTAAGATAGAAAACCTACCAAGGTTATACCTTTGCCTTCACAGAATCCACTTGAGCTAGATGATGATGATCTCGACCTCTTCAAGTTGGACCACCTTTCTTGATTGTGCCGACCAGATGAAGACGGGTGAATTTCTCCCCCATACTCCACTATGGGTGAGCCTATCATTAGCACATCTTCACATGTTCATTATCACAAGAATGGATGGCAAAGCTTCAAGCATGTGATCTCTTCGTGATGCTCCACTTGAACTTGCACAACGCAACGTTCACGATGATCACCACTCGATGTCATCCTCCATGGGTTATATGAGATCTTCCTTTTGATGCAAGCCCATGGAAATGTACCTAACCCCATAAACAAACCTCACATAGATCATTGGTTAGTACACAAAGCGTAATGTACAATGTTTACCATTCCATGAGATTACTTGACCTCACTCGGTACATCTTCTATGCTTTGTGTGTTGATCAACTTGAATCTACTACTTGTACTTTGACTTGATCAATCATACGTCTCCAACGTATCTATAATTTTGGTTGTTCCATGCTATTATAGTATCAATCTTGGATGTCTTATATACATTTACAAGCAACTTTGTATCATTTTTTGGGGCAAATCTACTAACTTAGTGCCCAATGCCAGTTGTTGTTGTTGTTTGTTTTTTACTTTGCAGAATATCAATACCAAACAAAGTCCAAATGCCACGAACTTCTTGGAGACATTTTTCTGGCAATAAGAGACCCTGGAAGCTTCAAGAAGGAACGAGACAATGAAGGAGTGGCCACTAGGCACCTGGGCGTGCCAGGGGCCTGGGGCGTGCCTTGGTACCTAATGGGGCCCACAAGCCACCATTTGACCTAACTCCGCCTCTATAAATACTCTAAAATCAGGAAACCTACCAGGAAGGCCACGAAATAGTTTTTCCGCCGCCGCAAGCCTCTGTTCTCGAGAGATCCCATCTGGAGGCCCTTTCTGGAACTCTGCCGGAGGGGGAAACAATCATGGAGGGGCTCTTCATCATCCTTGCTACCCCTCCGATGATGCATGAGTAGTTTACCACGGACCTATGGGTCCATAGTTAGTAGCTAGATGGCTTCATGTCTCTTTTCAATTCTCAATACAATGTTCTCCTTGGTGTTCTTGGAGATCTATTTGATGTAATGACTTTTTGCGGTGTGTTTGTTGGGGTCCGATGAATTGTGAGTTTATGGTCAGATCTATCCATGAATAGTATTTGAGTTTTCTCTGAACTCTTTTAGGCTATTGATGCAATGACTTGGACATCTTTTTCAATGTGTTTATGCGGCATGATCCGATTTCTTCGACTCTCCAGAGTGGTGTGATGTATTGCAAGACTATACTATGTGGGGTGATGGACCAACCGACGTTTGTTCAACGACTCCTAGATCTTGTTTCGAGCGGCAAATGGCAATTGCGGTCTTTAAAGCATGGTCTGGTAAGTGCATTTCCAGGTGTCCCTTCTCTTTATTGTTGGTCTGCAGCAACCAATCGAAGAAGACTAGTAAGATTTTGTTTTCTTTTTAATGATCATTATGTGTCCAGTTGTCTTTTCATTGTACTTGTCATTTTCTTTGATAATTATCATATCTATGTTTGTTGTGTGTCTTCCTTTTTAAAAAAGGTGTGTTTTTCTATCCTCCTTGTTATTGCTTTGACACGTTGTTCTGCCTCTCAATTGTATGGTTTCTTGCCAACTTTCCTTGTAAACTGGATCAAAGTTTTTTTTATCTTTTTTTCATATAAGATGAATCATGGTTTTCAATCTGTTATTTCTTATAAATCAACTCTATTTCTTTTGAACCGAGAACAATATACAAAGGATTCCTTAAAAATGAAACATAAGGAAGACATAGGAGTGTTGTCAAAAATGGCCAACGCATCCGGAAGTAATGGAAGGATCATTGTTATTGTTATCGGAACTCAAATTTGATAGATGAGTTGTCATGTCTAGTGTGTCAGTGCTGAGCCACCACTGCAATTGCAAGGATCATCGTTACTTAATTCGGTCAGTTGGAAATAAGTTTTGTCTTAAGTCAATGTATCTATAGTTTGACTAAGCTTAAGAATAGTATGAACATCCACAGTACAAAATTAATATCATTACATTTATCATGGAATGTAGTTTTATATTATATATATATGGTATGGTAAATGTTGATGTTTTTTTACATAAATTTGGACAAAACTTTGCAAAATTTAACTTGACACGGATCTAATGTATGGAGTAAAAAAGACCGGAGGGAGTACTATTATCAGAACTTAAAGAGTTCTCCCCAACAGATTGCCACCTGCAGAAGTTAGAAAAGAGTATATAAATTGTCCTCACATAGTGACATAGATACTCTAATTCTTTTTTTTCTCAAATACGCACGAGTGTGCGTATCATATATTGAAGAGAGAAAGGGGGTAAAAGAAGCCCCATCCACAGTTTACAAAGCTCTCGTTGCACACACAAGTGCACTCCACCCGACAAGGAATGAAAATATAATGATTACTCCCTATCTGCCCACGCACCTATCGCTACCACCCAGGGCTCGAGGTTGCTATGAATGATCCCTGCCCTCATCCACATCGCGCACTCAGCGACAATCTTCCGCAGGAGCGCTCGCGCGTCCGGTGCCTTCCCCTCAAAGACAGTAGAGTTCCTGTGCTTCCACAATTCCCACATGATCAGTAAGTGGAGTGCGCGTAGACAGGGGCGGAGCTCTTTGGGCTGAGCCTGTGGCACAGGCTACAGGGTCCGAAAAAAAAATTAGTGCTAAATATCAGGTATTTGGCCCGGTGCATCAGGGTGGGCCAGGAAGAGTGCTACAGGACCCCCTTTGAACCAGCAGCCCACGTCTCACGTATACACACGCTCGCAGGCCTTGCCTTGACGCACGCACGAAGCCTTTCTCTGAAAAAAAGTGCACGCCGAAGCCAGCTATTCATCCCGCGTATTCCACTCGAAAAAACAAACAAATCCCATCTCCTCATCTCCTGTTCTGTCCCGAGTGCGGCGACGATACGATCAATCAGATTCAAATCGATCAGTTCCGAAAGATTTGAGACAGCACGGATCCGTTCCTGATAGATCCGAACGTACGCGCTGCAGCACCCAGTCCTAACGATTTGAAGCAGCCGGCAGCACGGATCTGTTCCTAATCGATCCGAACGTACGCGCAGCAGCGGCCGCCTTGCCTGACGCTTAATGCTGCAGCGACCACGTGCCGCGTCGTAAATTTCTCTTCCTCTCATAGCTATGTGCTTTTATTTATTTATTTTGTCTAGATTACAGTCATCTCTTGGTTCGAATTTAACTTTTTTCTGTGTTGTTTGTCCTAAATATTTTTTAGGTTGCGACAATTGTATATGTGAAATTATGGCTAGTGGATTAAACCTTATTTTATTATATTTAATTCTTTGTGTTTGGGCAAAACGTCCGGCATTAGCTAATGTTTTTACTTGTAATTACATATACTTCATTGGCTTCACAATTTTTGATATCACATTTGTAAATTTTATTTGTTCAATGCAGATAATTGACAATTTCTTCTAAAAAGAAATGCACCATTACAAGATGCTCCAGAAGGCATGAATTGGGAGGAGGAGATTCAATGTGATCCTGGCAAAAGGAGATTGATAGAGTATTAAGTGATGATGTTATTTGTTATGTGGAGAAAGAAGAAACGGAAAATGTCATCAATGATCACGTGGTTGGGTATTTCATGGCTTGGAGGACTAGATTATACTAAAGGTAATTTTTAAAATTTTAGCAAATTTAAGTACTTTGATTTGGGCATTTTATTATATTCTACTTGAAAATTTGATTCTAGTTTTTATATTTTAGGTTAATGAACCTTGACATGTGATGATGTGTTTTAATTTGAGAATGCTAGACCTTTTCAAGTAATTTTGTCATTTGTTTAGCATTATATTAAGCAGTTTGACTGTTGCATTTTGTTTTTATAAGTAGACTTCTATTATGTTTAGTAATCCGTATTACAAGCTATGAAACGCATCATCCATGCTTGAAATTTTTCCCCATGGTTAAGTGGTGCATCAGGGTAAGATTAGCTCCAGCTCCGCCCCTGCGCGTAGAGATTTGGCATGCCTCCCGGTCAGCGCAGGTGTGGTAGTCCATGTCATCAAGTCATCTATTCTTGTTGGGGCCTCTCCAATTGTGCCAATCGCCTGGCAAACCGTGTCCCAGATCTCTCTGGCAAACACACACCGGATGAGGAGATGGCTAATTGTTTCGGCGTCCTGGTCGCAAAACGGGCAGCGCTCCTGATGTGGTAGACCTCTTCTCGCAAGTCTATCTGAGGTCCACACCCGATTTTGAAGGGCTAGCCATGCAAAAAATCTGCAGCGTAGAGGTGCATGCGATGGCCATGTGAAAGCTGTCGTGGGGGAGGCCTGAAGGGTCGCAAAACCTGCCGCATAGGCCGATCGCGCCGAGAAATCTCCGTCCTTCTCCCACGACCATGTCAACTTGTCTGGTATGTGATCATAAAGTGTCACGCTCTCCACCCGGGGCCAAAGCTCAAGGAACTGGGCTAACGCGTGCTCGTCCATGTCCGAGCCGATGTCTCGGGCCCAGGTGGCATCAGTTAGGGCATCAGCGACAGTCCGGGATTGCCTCGTCCTCTTAGATATTCTGCCATATATGGCTGGCGCGAGCTCCTGAATGTGGTATCCTGCCAGCCAACGGTCCTCCCAGAACATTGCCGTGCGCCCATCTCCAATGGTCATCCTTGCAGCTGCCTGAAAGAGCCCTCGAGCCTCCTCAGGCATGTTCAACTTGAATTCCACCCATGGCCTAGATTGATCAACGCGCTGTAGCCAGAGCCACTTGGTTTGCAAGGCAATGTTCATCCATCGCAGGTTTGGGACTCCGAGTCCTCCTGCCCACCTCGGTCGGCTCAGCACTTCCCATGCGACGGCACATTTGCCACCACCTGCTTCTTTCTCTCCACACCATAGAAAACCCCTACAGATTTTGACCATCGCCTTGATGGTCTTCGGTGGCAGGCCCATCGCGAGCATGGAGTGTACTGGGATAGCACACAGCACGGACTGGACTAGCAGAAGGCGGCTGCTCTTGGGTAGCGTCGCGGCCTTCCAGGTAGGCAGGCGTGCCGCCATCTGGTCGACCATGCCCTGGAACTGCGCAGGCGTCTGCTTCCTTATTGAAAGCGGGAGGCCAAGGTACCGGCAGGGGAAGGTGCCATCTGTGCAGCCCAGGATCCCTGTGACCGTCTACATATGTTCCCGCGTGCATCGAATTGGTAGTGCTGCACTCTTCTGTAGGTTTATCCGTAGTCCAGACGCATGGCCAAAAAGGTCCAGCACGGCAGCGCAGGCCCGCAGATCTCCCGCAGTTGGCTTCAGGAACACCATGACGTCGTCAGCGTACATGGACACACGCTGCTGGAGCCCTGTCCTGGCAAGAGGGGTGAGAAGTCCGGCTGTGGACGCGCACTCGAACAATCGGTACAGAGGCTCCATGTAGAGGATGAATAACATGGGAGAGAGGGGGCTGCCTTGTCTCAGGCCCTGACAGTTGTAGATGATCTCTCCTGCTATGCCATTGACAGCGATCTTGATGGTGGACGTCGCCAACAGACCACATATCCAGGCGAGCCACTTTGGCCCAAAACCCAGCGAAGACAGAACCTCCACCAAAAACGGCTATTGCACGGTGTCAAAAGCTTTGGATATGTCGAGTTTGAGGAGCACCATTGGATCCTTCGGAGCATGCAGTCTGCGGACCGTGCCTTGCACAAGCATGAAGTTGTCATGGAGTGTTCGTACTCGTACAAGTTCTATTCAATCCACATATTAGCTTTGTTTCAACTTGCAAGTCAAATTTGTACACTTTGTTCAAGGTTTATAAAAATATATTAACACCCACAATACCAAATCAATACAAATAGAATCAACATTGGACACGAATTTTCGCATTATGTATATTTATTATTGTGAAAGCTTATATTATTTTCTACACGAACTTCATAAAGTTTGACTTAAGTCGAAGATTTACTTCACCCAAATTCTGTTAACTTTAGGGGGTGTGATTGGTTAGAAGAGTACGTAATTCGGTCGTCCATGTTCAACTGAACGAATGTGCTAGAAACTGATAGCTGAAAACAAAGAGGAAAGAAAAATAGAAGAGGCAACGATGCAGTTCTCAATCAAACAAATAGCCTCGTCAATTCTTCGGTCGATGAGCTCCTCCATTCCCCTCTATCCAAAGCAAAACCTTCAGCCATTCCCCTCTATCGTCCTGAATGCACAGATACCCTAAACTGACGAGCACACGGATGATTTGGCGACAGTTATGGACAGAAAACTTGGAAATAGACGGAAGAACACACATCAGCCAAGAGATTAAAGGCGAGTTAAGGGTAAATAACAGCGATTTATCCATTCCAACGAACAGGCACCATACATCATAAATTACATCGATCACCATGAACACTGAACAACGCCTAGCTACTGCTAATCTGAATATCTGATCAGCAGGTGCGAGCTGGATTCGCCTCGCCGGAGCCTAGCCTCCGAATCCATAGAGGGTGCGTCCCTGGCGCTTGAGTGCGTAGACGACGTCCATGGCAGTGACAGTCTTGCGGCGGGCGTGCTCGGTGTAGGTGACGGCGTCGCGGATGACGTTCTCGAGGAAGATCTTGAGCACGCCGCGGGTCTCCTCGTAGATGAGCCCCGAGATGCGCTTCACGCCGCCCCGACGTGCCAGACGTCGAATCGCCGGCTTGGTGATGCCCTGGATGTTGTCCCGGAGCACCTTCCGATGGCGCTTGGCGCCGCCCTTGCCGAGCCCCTTGCCTCCCTTGCCGCGCCCCGACATCTTCTCCCTTCTCTCTGCTTCTCCTCGGTGAGGTTGACTTGTCTTTGTGAGGTGGCTGCTGCGGTGCTGATGGTTGTGGCGTGCACGGCGAGGTAGATTTATAGCCGCGCGGTTTGGGGCCAGGGGCGCGGCCGCGATCCGCGTGATGCGGGGTGCCGGCCGTCGGATGGCAGATCGGTGGCGGGCAATGGGGAAGATGGGTGGCGCGGATCGATGACGTGGCGGGCGAAGTGTGTTTCTTTTCTGAGGAGGAAGCGGGGGTGCGGGGATGCGAGGTGGGGCGTGCGCCTCGGTGGGTGCCTGGCAGGCGGGACCGAGCAGTTTTTTGATTGATTTTTCCTGCGCGGGCCGGTGCTCACTGCCGCGAAATGTTTGATGGATTTCTGACCGCTGGGCCCGTGATGCGTGGTTTTGGAAGGCGTAAACTCAGGCCGTTGCCGGGACAATTTGGAAAGCGTATTTCTCTGTTTTCCACGATCAATTGAGCAGGTCGAAAGATCGAAACGTCGATACAAACCAATATTTTGGTTCTGTCAGTGCATTTGGCCCTGTATTTGGTTTCAAGAATGCAAACTGTCGTTGTGTTCGAAAGATAAATTTTAGAAGCACAAAAGTTGGTAGGAGTACATGACATGGTAGATATTTTTGGAGTTTTTTTTAGAAATATATATTTTTATTTTTATTTTATTTTAGGGGGAGAAATAGACATTTTTAAAAATATCCATTCACCCCCTCTGGTCGATAGTACATGCTTTGAATTGGTAACAGAGCAAGGTGCTTCCTTTTTCTATGTGATTTGATTTAATCACCTGGAGTTTTGTCTATCAACTACATGAAACTTCAAGGTCTCCGCCAAGTGTCCCACCTTTAATGGTACCGATTACCTTATTGGAAAAATAAGTCTTGTATGCATCTTGAAGCCATTGAAATGGATCTATGCCATGTGGTTACGGAAGGCATTCCTCGGGCAAGTGTTGAGACATTTGTCATTGAAGTAAAAAGGAACCTACAACCAAATGGTGAAGCGAATGACATCATTTGTGGTCATATGACTAAAGAACAATTTGGTCTTGTCAGCTCTGTGAAAACCTCAAAGCTATTCCATGAAAGGTTGTCCAAGGTCAATGGAGGAGTTTGATACGTCTCCGATTTTGTATTGTTCAATGCCAATATTATACAACTTTCACATACTTTTGACAACAATTTATCTAATTTTTGGGGACTAACATATTGATCAAGTGCCCAGTGTCAGTTCATGTTTGTTGCATGTCTTTTGTTTCACAGAACACTCAATATTAAACGTAGTCCAAACGCGATAAAAATTTATGGAGAGTTATTTTGGAATATATGTGATTTTTTGGAGCTGGAATCAACGAAACGGAGGCCCACGGCCTCCACTACCCACCAGGGCGCACTTGGCCCCCCTAGCGTGTGGTGGTGCCTAGTGGGCACCCCTTCTTCCTCCGCAAGGAAGCTTATATCCAAAAAAAACTTGTTAAAATTTCAGCGCAATCGGAGTTACGGATCTCCGGATATTTAAGAAACGGCGAAAGGATAGAAAACGGGAACGCGAAACAGAAGAGAACAGAGAGGGAGATCCAATCTCGGAGGGGCTCCTGCCTCTCCGCCATCATGGAGGCGATGGACCAGAGGGGAAACCCTCCTCTCATCTAGGGGGAGGCCAAGGAAAAATAAGAATGAGGGGGCTCTCTCCCCCTCTCTTCCAGTGGCGTCGGAGTGCCGCCAAGGCTAGGATCGTGACGGCGATCTACACCAACAACCATGCTACCGTCAACACCAACTTTCTCCCCCTCTATGCAGCGCTGTAACCTTTCTATTCCCGCAACATTTCCCTACTTAAACATGGTGATTAACACTATATATTATTATCGAATGATATGTGGTTATCCTATGATATTTGAGTATATCTGTTTTGTCCTATGGGTTAATTGATGATCGCGATTCGTCTGAGTTGTATGTTTCATTTTGGTGTTCTCCTATGGTGCCCGTCGTGTCGCGCAAACATGAGGGATCTCCGCTGTAGGGTGGTAACGCCAGGATAATTATGCTACAGTGAACCTCTGCTAATGATGCCACGTCACCTCAGTTAGTGTTGCTCTCGCGTTAATTCAATCCCATTCAAATTCCAAATTGAATTAAAGGCAAACAACAAAAGTTTACAAACCATAAAACTAGAATGTTCAGATTGTGCCAAATAATGCATAGGTAATTGGGATAGTTGGTTTTATGCCCCTAGTTGTGTCCCACTCGACAGGATTGCCCCTAATTTCCAAAAGCCAGCGGTTCTGTCCAACCCACTTTGGTCGTCTTGTGCTTTTGCCCTTTGACCATTTGACTGTCACTTTAAAAACTTCATAACTAATTCATACTAAATCGGAAAAATGCAAATAGATACCAAAATGTTCGGAAAAACATCACCTGTATGTCAATGCCACTTGCATTCATGACAAAAGTGTTGGTAAGTGCCCATCCGAGTTTTAGCTCTTATCACACCACCATGAACAGTAAAATCTTAATAAGTTTAAGAAATCCAAAAAAATTGGTGTCAAAGAATGACAAATGTTTTAAATGCTTGCCAAGTTTATCAGGGAACGAATTTGTGGAAGTCATGGCAAAACCAAACTATTTTGGAGTGTTGATTGTTTTTTTTATGCCATGACTTCCACAATGACATTCCCTGATTAAACTTGGCAAGCACTAAAAACATTTATCATTCTTTGACACCAATTTTTTGGATTTTTTTGAACTTTTTAAGATTTTACTGTTCATGGTGGTGTGATAAGACCTAAAACTCGGATGGGCACTTACCAACACTTTTTTCATGAATGCAAGTGACATTGACATACATGTGATGTTTTTCCGAACATTTTGGTATCTTATTTGCATTTTTATGATTTAGTATGAATTAGTTATGAAGTTTTCAAAGTGACGGTCAAACGGTCAAAGGACAAAAGCACAAGACGACCAAACTAGGTTGGACAGAATGGCTGGCTTTTGAAAATTAGGGGCATTCCTGTCGAGTGGGACACAATTAGGGCATAAAACCAATTATCCCTTGGTAATTAAGGTGGAGAAAGGACACTTTTATAAAAAAACTATAAGATGAATAAAACAGTAGCGAAAAAATAATATTTGAATACTTTTAAATAATAAATAATTACAAAATTATTTTAGTTTAGGTACATTATTAATGTGGCAGTGCATAGTTGGTAACATCAATTTAGGTGCCACTTTGGTATATCATTGACACTAGAATAGACAGCAACAAAAAAATAACTAAAAAGCAAATAAAATAAGAAGAGAGAGAAAAAGACTCTGTCGTGGTACTAAGTATGACAATAAGAATAGGGGGTACGTATGAGGAGGCGAGGCCCTAGCTACGGCGAGGTTGTACACACAAGTTTACGAGTTTAGGCCCCTCTCGGAGGAGGTAAAAGCCCTACGTCTCGGTGCCCTGAGGCGGTCGACTGGAATATATGTGTGTGTTACGAGGGGTGCGAACCCTTGTCCCAGAGGAGGGGGTGTCTTATATAGAGTGCGCCATGACCCCAGCCCACCTCCATTACAGGGGTTCAATGTACATTAAGACAGGGCGTTACTGGTAACGCCAGCTATAAGGTGTATTCAATGATCTTTAAGACTACGAAGTGAACGCCTGACCAATGTCTTCCTGAGTGACTCTAGGTCTTCTGTACTCCGAGTGGATTCCTATATGGTCGAATGACTCCATCCAGGTCGAGTGAAGTGGGGGTATCCGAGTGAGGTGACTAGTCGAGTGGATTGCACTCGATGGCTTCAGTCGATACTTCCTGTTGTGCTTTAAATGTCTTTGCTTCTAGGTTGGTGAACTTGGGTGGGGCGTATAGGTCAGGCCTATGACCCTATCCTAGGTCTATGGCATCGTCATTAGCCCCCGAATGGATTGAGGTCTAAGTGGAAAGAAAGTTCAAGTTGAACCTGCCTTAATTCTTGTGCTTCGCAAGTACCCATACTGGATTAGAGGCCCATGCTGAAACTTCGGGTTCATTTCAGTCGCCTTGATCGATTCAGAAGTTGTCGAGTGAACTTATGCTGGCACTCGTCGAGCGTTGTTATGATGCGAAATTTTTGGCGCGATTGGTTACTACGGATCTCAGATCTCACGGGTTTCGAAAATTTGGGGAAGCACGCGAGGCGGAGCGCGCCGTAGTAAGCGGGATGGATAGACAGGGGCGCCTCAATTTTTGCGCCATCTTTTTCGCCACGTACCCAGCGTGCGACTGTTGCGGGATTTGACAGGATTGCTCGGGCCCACGCGTCAGCCACTCAGAAGTAGGCCCTTAAAAGGCGTCAGGGCTGAGGCGTCTGCACTGTGCGCTCTCATTCCCCTTCTTCCTTCTCTGCTTCTCCATCGCATATTCCTCCGCCCTCGATGCCGCCGCTCCGCCAGTGCACAGCCTGTCACCATGGTGAAGGATAAAACGGTGCTGGAGCACGCAAAAAAGGCGATGGGGATGGCGAAGGGCAAGAAGATGAATCGGGGGTAGTCGTCGAGGTCTGCGCTGCCGCCGGGTTGGATTCAGGGAGATCGGATCCGATCTTCGCTCCGGCCAGAGGATCTGGAAGAGCTGGCCGCCTCTAGTTTGATCGCTGTTGGGGCTGCGAGGTTGCCGGAGGGGGAGACAGAGCCTCAGTCGTGGTCAGGTGAGTGTGTCCTTGCTACCCATGTCGATCGTGGCTTCTCCCTTCCTCTGCATCCTTTTTTCCGGGGCTTCCTGAAGTTTTTTGGTGCTCAGCTTCACGACTTCTCTCCCAACACCATCCCGTATCTCGCTGCGTTCGTGTCCATGTGCGAGAAGTTCTTGGGTTTTCGACCGCACTGGGTCTCTTCAAACACATTTTCACAATCCGCTCCCAGACCATGAAGAAGGCGAATTCGAGTGACGAGAGGACGAACATGATCCAGATGTGCGGGGGTCTAGGGATCCAGATGAGGAAAAGGATCACTTTTCCTACCATGACACTTCCCGAGTCAGTCAGGGACTGGCAGTCGACCTGGTTCTACTACCAGGATATTGCGACCCCCGGTCAGTCGACTGGTCTTCCCACTTTTTCCCTAGACCGTGCCCAGCAGCCTTCTTCACTGACCATGACCACAGCGGAGAAAGTAGAGACGAACATGTTGGTTGAGAGGGTAGTCCAGTTGGTCCGTCAGGGTGTAACTGGCATGGATTTGTTGGAGGTGTTTCTCAGTCGACGCATCCAGCCGCTCCAAGCTCGTGACCACTCGATTTGGATGTACTCGAGTGCCAATGACACCGCTCAGGTTCACCAAGAGGAGGTTATAGATGAGATGGTGGCCCTGTGGCTGAAGGGCGTTACCGGGAACAAGGATAACCCCAGGGGAGCCAGCAGAGTCGATCCATTCGACACTGACAACCAGCCGAACAAGGTCTGATCCTTGCTATCGAGTGTACTTCAATCTGTCTTGTAACTGTTTCTGAATCCGACTGATGTTTGATTAACTCTTTGCCTTGCAGGTTTATACTGAGATGTATTCGATGTCAAATGGGGAGCAAGCCCAGGAGCAAGTCTAGGAAGGAGCAGATAGCGCCGAAGAAAGTGGCGAGTGGCAGTCCTTAGATGACGACGATGAGGAGGAGAGTGATGAGTCGGACGATGAAGGGGAGGAAGTCGACTCACCACCTCGCACCGAGCGCCGATCTAAGCAGTTCCATGATCCAGCGGGTGGGCATGGCAAGACTGTGGCTCCGAGTACGCAAGCGCATAAGCGCACTCGGACTTCGACTCCAGAGTCGTCAGAGAAGGTCGCCAAGTAGCCCAAGGTTGCCCCATCGAAGTCTCGAAAGACCTTGCCCAAGATCAAGATGGACGTTCCCGTTGCTTCTGCGTGAGTGTTCTGCCTTTCTGTGTTCTCTTGTTGGCTCGTGCTCCTGCTCTGACCGAGTGGATCATGATCTTTTCAGTGCTGCAACTTTTGGGACCTCCATGGAAATTGACAAGGTTCCGGGTGATGAGGAGACTGATGACACGGCTACTTCCAAAGCTGGTACGCTCTTTCCATCTTAATTTGTTTTGTCGACTGTATATCTATCAATTGTGCCCTTATGGTTGTCTTGTGTTGCAGCTCCACGAGACATCATTGAGATTCCGGACGATGAGGAAGAAGTGCCTCTGAAAGACACAAGAAGGAGGGGTAGGGCCTCAAGCGGGAGGACGCCCGAGGGTCAGGTGTCTCAATCAACATCGGCACCAAAGACGGTGGTCCAGTGATCCGGAGATCCGGCTCAGGCCAATGTTACTTTTACCAATCCACTGTCGACTGATCATCCTTCGGTGTCTACTGCTCAGGTCTCTGCCGCGTCCGCACAAATCCATGCTTCAGATCCTGTGATCGCTCTGACTGTACTGCCATCATCGCTCTTTGCTGCATACCACACTCCAAACTACCCACCGAGTGCCGCCAGGGAAGCCCTTCTCCAGGCAAACCTTGTGATGGAGCAGATGAAGATGGTGCACGAGGCCAGTCAGGTTGCCTACAATGCCAGCACCGCTCTGCAGGCCAATGTCAAGGTTATTTCGTTTCCGACTGGTCTCTCGATTAGTGGTAGTTGCTACTGTTGCTTCATTGTCCGTGTGGTGTCCTTGGATGAGCGTTCTGGAACCTTTTATGTGCATCTATCATGGGTCTTCATTTCGCATCCAATCACCCACTAGGTGTTCTGACATAGTGTTGAATAGTTCTTCCACTTGAGTCGACCAGGTTGAGTCGAGTGTTTTTCTAAACCAGTGGGGGCACGCAGAGTGCACCCACTGGGTGTAGTCCCCGAGGCCATAGTCGCGTGTTTGACACGGCGGGGGTCTTTGTCGAATGTTACTTCATTGTTCTTTCACTTGTTTAAATGGCTCGATCCGAGTGGAATCCAGACCAGTGGGGGCATGCCAAGTGCACCCACTGGGTGTAGTCCCCGAGACTGCGGTCGACTGCTGGTAGTTGACTGGGGTCTGAGAATCTCTCCTCTTTTTTTATACTCATGTTGGGCAGACCATGCCGAGTGGAAAACCAGACCAGTGGGGGCACGCCAAGTGCACCCACTGGGTGTAGTCTCTGAGACTATTGTTGAATGTTTGATTCAGCGGTAGTCTTAGAGCAATTTTCGTTGTGATTGACTTTTGTTCCCGTCAACTGACATATCTTATTTGCTGACCGCAAAAATCTTGTGATCTTGGAGCTCAATTTGCTGAACTAGAGAAGAAGTAGATCAGCCTCAACTTTGATCTGGAGCTGGCCAAGAAGAATCTCAAGAAGGCCCAGGACGAAGCAGCTACCATGGGAGGTAATAATTCGTCGACTGTCCACCTTATGACTCTTTTTTTTCTTTTAGTCTCTTGAATCAAGTGACTCCACTCGAACATATGTGCGTAGTGAAAACCGTCAACTCCAAGCTCGTCTGAAGAATGTTATTTCTTTAGAGAAAATGAAGTAGGCTCTGGAGAAGAAGGATCAAGACCTTGCAGCAGCTTAGAAGGAGGCGCGAGAGAAACGGGCACTTGCCGATAAGAAGCTGGCCTCATTCAACAAGTTGGAAGAGGAGAACTCTAAGTTGAAGACTGCCGTTACTAAAGCCAGCCAGGAGGTCACGAGGCTTAAGAAGGACAAGGAAAACTTGACTGACGAGGTTGGAAATCTCAAGGCCAAGAAGGGTGAACTGGAGGCTTATCTGGGACAGCTCGCTGAGAAGATGGTCTTGAAACTTGAAGGTATTTCCTTTTGTCCGACTGATTTGTCGATGTCGACTGACATGTCTTGTTAAACCATCGACTCGCCGCTTTTTCGACTGTGCAGAACATTGTCAAGACTTTGAAGTTGAGACTGGGCGGGCCGAGACATGTCTTGACCCCATAAACTCTCCTATCAAAGATGACGTTGCGATGAGCGTGTTGCGATTGGAGTCTCGTCTGGAAAGTGTTGTGGATTATCTCGCTCGTGTGAAGGTGGCAATGTCGCGAATCAACGCTGAACTCTGGCCTCAAACGGATCTCCCAAAGGATCTCGAGTCTCTGATGACTCGACTGAACCAAATCCCCGGTCGAGTGCAGGAGTGGAAGAAATTGTCTGCTTGCTGTGGCGCCGATGTTGCTCTGTCGTTGGTCCGAGTCAACTACAAGGATGTCAGAGAAGACAAGCTAGCGACTCTCAAGGTTGCCAATATTAAGAAGGTCAGCTTCTAGTCCTTCATGGACACCTTCCTTGACGTCGCCACTTGTATAGCAGACAACATCGACCTTGACAGCTTCGTCGGGCCAGCAAGTCCTCCTCCTGCCGAGTGAACAAACATTAGGCTCCACCTTTATTTGCCTTGGAATGCCAAGTGGTTATGTAACCGTTAAACTCTTTCAGGCCTGATGCCTGAGTACTTCTGCCCATTGCGGTTCTGAACTTTTACGGGATTTATCTGAACTTGGTTTTCTTTGAATATGATGGCTTTGCCTTTATCGCTTTTGAATGTCTTTCGGTTCCGAGTGAAACTTGACATTTTCACCTTTCGTCGAGTGGCTCTAATGATGTGTTCAATCGACACCTCGTCATCCTTGCGGATTGGATGGAGCGTACATTGTACTTGTGACGCAGCTCTGACGTTGTGTTCAGTCGACACCTCGTCGTCCTTGCGGATTGAGATGGAGCGTACGTTGTACTTGTGACGCAGCTCTAACGTTGTGTTCAGTCGGCACCTCGTCGTCCTTGCAGATCGAGATGGAGTGTACGTTGTACTTGTGACGTAGCTCAGAGGATCTTTGAGACTTAGGCAAGAACGGGGTCGCAGCTAAGCTCCCAAGTGGGAGGATCGTTCTCCACTCGGAGTGCTTTTAATTTAGGCGAGTACGGGGTCGCGGCTATGCCCCCGAGTGGGAGGGTTGCTCTCCACTCGGAGTGTTTTTAAATTAGGCGAGTACGGGGTCGCAGCTAAGCCCCCGAGTGGGAGGGTTGCTCTCCACTCGGAGTGTTTTTAACTTAGGCGAGTACAGGGTCGCGGTTAAGCCCCCGAGTGGGAGGGTTGCTCTCCACTCGGAGTGTTTTTAACTTAGGCAAGTACGGGGTCGCTCCT